>NC_046287.1:23460000-24109375 GCF_004115265.2 Rhinolophus ferrumequinum
GCATGTGAAATCTGCCATCTACTTAAGAAAGTGCTCTGGGATTCAGAGACATTTATTGTCTAGTGTTAAGAATCACAGAATTAAAAGCATCTGCATTAAGTTCAACATCTTTATTTCACAGGCCTGGAAACTGAAGAGTGAAGTCACATAAGTAGGTATTTAAGGAAAATAATTTAAAAGAGATTTTGAGATATGCCAAGAGAAATTATATCTAAAGGATAAAAATGAAGGAGAAGTTGCATGTTGGAGAATTTTAAAATGAAAAGACTCATAGACCTATATGTGTGTTAATATTGTCAAAATAATAGAAATTTCAAAAGAAAAGAGGCTTTCACTCTATGCACATCTATAGAGGTACATGGGATACTAACAGGTTCAGATTTGTAATATATGTGTATATAACATTTACTATAAATTAATTTGTGTAATGTCAATCTAGAATTTAATAGAAAGCTATTTTTGTACACTCAATCCTAATTTGAGTAAAATTAGAATTTTTAAATCATGTGGAATGTGCAAAAAGAAATATATTTCAAAAAGATTATTTCCATAAACTTAAGAAAACTGATAGCATAGTCATTTACAAAAGATGTTTTATAGGAAAATGGTGGACAGGTTGGATGGTAAGAATAAAACAATATTGAGAGAGGAAATCCCAATATGGTCATTTTGCTAACTACTTTACTGCATTTACTGCTCTGTCCTCAAATTCAGGTACCGAAATGAAAACATTTTATACAAGAATGTTAATTATTGGAATCTGGAGCACTGCCCACCAATATTATCGGGGTGATCACTTTGTAAGGTATATAAATGTCTAATTGCTATGTTGTACATAAAACTAATATAATATTGTTAGGTCAGCTGTAAAATATATTTTAAAAAGGAATATGTCACCAAAGAAATGTTTTATGGCTTGCAATAAATCCCCTGTATTTCCTGCTTCATTGAACGGCAGGAGCCACCAAAGAAAGAAAGTTTTCATATTTTTTTATGAAAAGTAAATAAATAATGGGAAAAGCCTCAACTACAGGGAAAATTAAAATACATATTAAGAAAACAAAATCTGTACAATTACAGTAAAGGGGAGAGAAGAGAATAGATTTTGCATTTCATATGGCTTATTTCACATATCTGGCATTCAGTAAATATTTACCAATTAATTACATCATTTTGGTAAACTTAGCTCAAGACTGAAATAAACTAACATAAATTAAGTATTCAGTAGTTAGTCTAACTATAAAACGCTTAAGTTATCTATAATAGAAAAAAGCTGATGCTATAGACATACCTGTATTGTATATTTAATTTTTGGTAAATTCAAAATAAATTCCATAATAACAAAAAGTATGCATATGAAACTACATGCAAGGTATAAAGTATGCTCAAAATATGTTGAAAATATCAGTAATCTAAGAAAAAACAAGAAACAATTTACCCATAAGAGAGTAACACTATAAATTAGCATCCATGGACAAATAGGTGGGGTATAGAGAGGTGCAGCATAAAGAAAGAGTCAGCCTAGTCATGCAATTCAAATATCAATTACCACTGTCTGTTACATCCACTAAATTTAGACTGAGGGAAAAGATCAACAGTTTTTGTTTTGGTTTATGTTTGTTGTTGTTGTTGTTGTTTTTCCAGAAAGCTCTAGAAAAGTTAGAATGTGCTTGGAAAAGTTAGAAGACACAAAATTGTTTTCAAAGCTGAGTTTTGAAGCTATGAGTTGTATCACAGATTTCCTTAGCACATATCTTTCATAAACTCCTCATTTTAAAGTTCATAATATTAAAAACATTTCTCCTTATACTGGGGATGCCTGAAAAAATGTTAATATGTCTATGGTTTCTTAATACATTCACTCATTTTTTTATATTTTGAATGTACTTTAATTAAATTCTCTCTATGTTCAAAAACTTATTAGAGTGTTTTCATTTAAAAAAAAAAAAGGAGCTAATTTACTTAGCACTTAGTACTTCTAAATTCTAATGCCTGTAAAGCCATTGGTCCTTCAGCTAATGATGACTTAAATATTCTAATAGAGTCAATAGCTTTTTAATATTAAGAATATTTTTAAATGTTTAAAACTTACTGATGTTCAAGATTTTAGACCACAATGATTCTCAGCATACAAATTAATTTTGATTTTGGTATCTATTTTTAATATCAATGTTTTCTTAAAAATAATTATATTTTGAATGACTTAATGGTAGGTGGCATATTACATATATGAAGTTCAAGCCTAAAATGACACAAACATACAATTAATTTCTCTACAATGTCTCTACATAAAGTCTCTTGTTTTAGTACAGATATGTGTCATAAGAAAGTTACACATCTAGTATAAGGCACATGATAAATGTAGTTATGAAAGAAAACAATTTTTAATTTAGCAGACACTATCAATCTAGAAAGCCTATGAATATTTACTATTAATTCAGTGTGCTGAAAAATAGATAAAAGAGAGTGCATACTAGAGAAAGCGCAACATATAACACAAGAATATAACAGTATCAATATCTATTACTATTTCCATGATTATGTAACTCCATTTGAAATCATAAGATGAGTGCAATGATAGTAGTATAATTCTAGGGAGAATATTGAAATAAAAACTTACTTTTCTATATAAAATATACATTAAAATATTGGAAAACTGTAAGGATATGGTCAAGGTCTTCATTCTGACAGCAAAATCGATTTGAAAACTTTGGTGTGATAAGAAGTACCATTAGTGATATAGAAAAGTTTTGTGTATATTTATGGTCAGAACATTCTAATGTTTCATATAAATGCACATTCTAAAGGTTATGTAATTCCACTTTTTGCCTTCCTGTTAATCCTTAAACAGTGTAATATTCACAGTTGTTTTAACTTTCCTTCACTGTCTCTTAGAATTGTCTAGTAATTCAGCCCAGGTCTGGATTGTCTGGTCTGCTTAAAGCAAATGTAATACACAGATGACTCCAAGGAATTTACAGTCTAGTACTGGAAGCAGAGAGATGAAGAAATAACTTCTAAGTATCAAGGCAAATGTTGTAATGAAGATTTTGAGGCAGGCACACAGGAGAACCAAACGCGAGATCCCTAGATCAATCTAATATGGTATTTCAAGAAAGGCTCCATGGTGGCAAAAGTATAACAACATAATAAAAAATAACAAATAGATGACGATGGATGATAGACAGATAGATAGATAGCTACATAGATAGAACTAACGACTCATGTAAAAAAGAAATAGCTATGAAAATTATAGGTCCACTCAACTTGAAACATCAGGTTGTAGAAATCTCTCTACTAAAAGTTACAGTGACAGTCATGATTTTAATCATGTTTTTGGACATGACTTTGGAGGTGGTCTCACTACCAGCTCTGAGCTTTGAATTTTCTCTCTTAGCCCTTCTCTGCCAAATTCTGCAAGAGAATTAAGCCCTAATATCATGACACGAAATATGTACCATAAATGAACTTCTTTTTTATGCATTTTAAGTGAAACCTGCTATGTGGCATCCGTGTAAAAACTGAGGAATCATTTTCTGTAGGAATTATTCTTTTGAAGAACCCTGGTAGAGAACTGCTGCTTAGCCCAAACAATGAATTCTCGTATTTAAATATTATTACTTAAAACTTAAAGATTCTAATAAGCTTTATATTTTCCCACGATGTCAATTTTCATATTTCCAGGTTTTTGATTAAATAGAAAAGGTATTTGTCAAAATACACATAAGGCACAACATATTTTTATTCACTGTTGAAGAACTTGTGGAAAAATTAGACATTTAGAGACCATATGGCCCACCGATGCACTGCATATAGGTCACATAGCTCAGTAATAATACCTAATATAAAATTTTAAAATAAATAATTAGAAAGTTGTCTTAAAAAATAAAAAACTAAAAGAAATTAAAAAATAAAAAAGAAAGTTGTCTTAATGGTGCTATCTCTCAATTGTGCCTAAATTTTAATATGTTAGCACCTACAAAAGATTATCATTCTCTCATTGACATTCCATAATGCAGATAATCTAGTTCGTAGAAATATTGTATTCTTTTACCCTAAGGGCTCAGCAGAGCTGTTTTCATGTTGAATGGAATAATGTTTCATGTAAGCATTTTTACTTCTCGTAAAATATTTTTTAGGGGTGGGGGATGTTGTCCCACCTTAACTTAGTCTTTCTCCATTCATTTCTTTCTGATTAGTTACTTAAATATCCATTTTTTTATTTCCTTATTTAAAAGTTGATGAATTGTGGCTTTTTATGTATTATGTTTTCCAAGGAAATAATCCTTTTAATAACACTGATTATTTGATATTCGTGTCAAAAAAAAAATATAGTCAAAGTACCTAGTCTATATTAATAACATTTTAAAACACTCAATTAAGATGAAAAAGCTGTGGAGAGGCTCCTATATTCACAATTCAAAACTTACCATTTGAAAACATGAATTTGCACGTACTAGTATAAATTTCAAACATGAATATTTAAATAATATTTTAATTTCCTCATGAAAGCACTTCATGAATGGGGCATGAAAATATAAATTTTTGCCTGTTGAAGTGCGTTAGGTTGATACAAATAAAATATAAATAGGAAACTTTCACAGCTTTTCACAATCTGTGCTTTGTTGTTTGTTATATACACTCTTGAAACAACTATTAATACATTGTCTGATGAGATTCAATTCTGTTTCCTGATTGGTCCCATGACTATGTGTCTTTTACCCAAAACCATGCATATCAATCCTTTGCATATTGTTGTTGCTCTATCGTGCTAAGTAAAAGGACACTGTCATTTTACTGAAGACATTGAGAAAGACAAACAGAAGACGTTCAAAAACTCAGAGATAGCAATTAAAATAAACAATTCTCTTTCTTTAATGTACTGGAAAATAAATTAGCACCTACCTGTTATAGAAGAGAAAAGCAGGAGGTCTTCATTCATACTTCCTTTTTGTTGAATAGGCTTAATTTTTACTTAATACTATAGGTTGTTTAAATATTTACAAGTATATGCCATCTTTTTATGTGATCTAAAAATATACCTCATTTTGTGATTAAAATCTAGTTCATATGTTGAGCAGGAAAAACAAGACCACATAATCAATCATATATTACCTTTTTCAACATGCATCCTTTTCGACTCATGTCCCATGTCATGACCAGCCAAATCTCCCTCTTTGGGCCCAGGGAGTACGTTTGGTGATAAACCCATCAGCATCTGATTCATGGACAACCCATTCTGATGAACAGCTGTCAAGCCCAAAATAGAAGAAAAAAGCACTATAGCATATTATGTTCAAATAAATTTAGACTTTTGGACACAAAAGAAAATAAAATATAATGGTCTAATTTTAAAATTATAATCTATTTCTAAGAACACTGAAAGAATTCATAACCATGATCATTTTTGAGGATAAGCAAAAAAATATTGAAAATAAAACTATTTTATTTTTATTTCACATAAAATATAATATGTTTTAATGGCTGGAATACTAGTGAATGACTACACCACTACAATCACTACCAATGAAGTAGTCAAGCTTTTATCTAGTATATCTAGTATATCACATTCTCTCCCCAATATGTAACCTTTCTTAACTCTGCAAAAACTACAATCTTAACATTAGAATGCTCTTTAACCCTATGAAGTTAAAACATAATAAATAAATTCTAGTGGCATAAGAGGGCAAATAAAGATTTCAACAAGTTAAGGTAGTGAAACACTGTTTGAATATTTATATTCTAGTCAATAAAACACTGGGTTTCATAGATATCAAAACACTTCTTTAAAAATTAGATTTGAACTCAAATTAAAAGTAAAAGTGCCCAATTAACATCCATTGAATGGTTGCATGATTAAAAACAGTAATTCCTTGCTTGACCTATTAAGTGTAAACTGTAACTATTAAAATGATAAAGCAGATGATCAAACACCCTTCTGATTCTCACAATCCAATCAATGAATTCCTGAATAATTGACCCACAAATATCTGGGTTTTGTGGGAAAATTTGGAGGAGGAATAATTCCATGAAACTATACTCTCTCTGGAAAATAGAGATTTTTAAGATATAAGACTATGTTAGAAATTACCATTTGGAAATCACCATAGTAGTAATCATTTCAGGGAAGAATCCTCAATGGCTGATTCTAAAACTAGCGGAGTGAAAGTTTGATGAAGAATGTAATATTTACATAGTCTTAAAATGTCTCCTCACAAGATACTTAGCATACAAAGATTAAACCAAAGAAACTTTACAGTAGAGAAATCTGGTCACCACTACCTTAACCAAGGGATAGTTCTCACGAATATAGGAGAAATATCATATGTCTCCTGGAATGATGCACTGAGGACACTGTATCCTGTCAGTATGACTCTTGCCAAAAATCCATAAACTAAATCCAATCATGAGGGAACATCAAAAAATTCCAAACTGAGGGACACTCTGTGAAATAAATGGCCTGCATGCTTCAAAAAGGTGAAAGAGTTAGGACAAAAAGACTGAGGAACTGTTCCAGATTAATGAAACTAAGGGAATATGACAAGTAATTATAACATGTAATCCTGGATTGGATTTTTGGACTAGGGAAAAAAAAATCTCCTGTTATTGAAAACATTAGTGAGAGAAAAAAAAGGACAAATTGTTAATGGGAAAGTTGGAGAAATTTGAATAGGGTTTATAGTTTAGAGAACCTTCATTTACTGATTTTCATCATTGATCAATGGTTATATAAAAGAATGTCCTTGTTTGTAAAAAAATAACCAATGAAGTATTTGAGGTAAAGAAGCACGATGTCTATGATAAGGACACTTAGGTGGCACTATGTTTTTAATTAGGTTATCTTTCAGAGAGATCATTTGATTGTGTAAATCTGGGTGATGAATATGCAAGAATTCTATGTATTATTGTTAAAATTTTTATGTTAGTCTAAAATTATTTTATAGCACGTTAAAATAAATATGCATAAATATGCACAGGCATGTATATGCGTGCATGTATGTATATACAAATGAGTATGTACATGTCTTTATATTTACTTTCATTGGACAATTATGGTAGTCCACACATGCAAAATTTCTTTTTTGTTTTTATCAAGAATAAAAAAGAATATAATGATTAATAAAAAAACATGAATGTGTAACAAAACTCTTTAAAATCTTTCTGTATTTGTCCAAATTTCCATTTAAGTACTATGAATATTGTTTTTCTTTTTCTAGAGGGACAGTACTTTCCAATGACAATATTTTGTAAAAGCATTAGAAAAAATTGAAATATTCATCATTAAATTTCTGATTCTAGTATCAGTATAGCACAAAAGCATATAGAAAATATTTTATCTGAAAAATGGTTTAAAGTAATGGGATCTGAGGTTTACCAGATTCAGGAATAGCGTTTAAGAATGGTTGTCAAGTGATATATCCATTTTATTAATAAACAGTTAAAATCATCTCTTACAAAATTAGAGAAATATGTTATAGGCAAGCCAAATCAAGTAGACATGTTTGGAATTATATTGAACTACGTAATTTTTGAAATAATTTTATTATATATAATTCAACCTAATATTTAAGTTATACACTTCAATATGGATCCATACTGAGGTTTTCTGCTTCATGCAAATATTTGTTTATAACTTACAAAGATGCTTTTTAGGAAATGATTTTTTTATTATGAAAATGTTCTCAACAACCAAATAACTCCAATAAATGTTGTGTAATTAAATGAAGATTATATTGAGCATAATTTCAGAAAGTAATAACTAAATCCTGGAAAGGGTACAATAAATATTGGCTTTATCAAACAAAAGAGTCACTGTTCATATGTTTATTTTATTAGAAAAACAGTATTTGATTCTTGTATGGGCACAAAATCACCAGTTAATTGAATGGCATTTTAACTTTACTCTTCATTTTCCTGACCATGATGATCAAGATTAAATATCTGAAAATGTGATCATGGAATAATATGTAGCTCTGCTTTTTAGATTGTAATAAAAATGATATAGACAATAATATGTATTATTGACCGTTACTAATTCAAATCCTATAATTTAACCAATTTCATACTCTAATCTATTGATCATTTGAATGACCAATAAATATTATTTTTTAACAATCGTTTTGAACACTATTTTTTATTCTTCTTTGTGTATGTTTGTCAATTTAAGGATAAATTTTTAAATTAGTGGATTTCAAAAAAGCAGGGGTGGGATTAAAGGAATAAAGATGAATAATCCATAAACAGTACACTTAGTCACAGATATTAGAGAGTTGGAGGTGTTTACCTCAGAAAATAATCTAGAAGGTTACTTACTTTCTCTGTTTCATAGCTCAAATTTTTATGTGTGGCATCAAAGAGAGGGAGTTTATATCAAAACCTGTTAATGTAGTACCATACCTCATGATATTGCAAACTGGGAAACATAATTTTGAGAGATGGCTATTGCTGCAGAGCTTCAGAACATGATACATCTGAGATCTATTTGGAATGAGGGCATTTTGATTAGAAAAGCCAGCTGCACCTAATAAAGTTGAAAACGGTGACAAGTAAAAGGATGAGACCTACGTATTCTGTCAGAAGAGCTCTCAGTCCGTGCTGGGGAACTGGACACACTGCTGCTGCGATGTGATGATGGGTGACTGCCAGGTCTCCGGCCTTCCTCGAGAGAGGGGGCAGGCGAGGGGCTGTCGGGAACACGCTCCTACAACGCCATGGGAAGGGAGGGGGGAGAAAAGAAGGAAATACATTGGAACTTTATTTAAGGAATGTTGATTTTTCTTAATATTGTAGAAGGATGACGACAAAAAACACACTTTTTCATTGACATTTAGTTGTATTTAAAAAAGACACCTTTTCTCTTGAGCAAAGACAAAACAAGAAAAGACTAGAAAGGAAACTAGTTCTGTAGGTGTAGGCAAGTATCACTGTCCTTATGGTACCTGTCAGTACCTACTTGGGAGAAAAAGAGAGACCAAAGAAGAAAACCAGTTTAGAACCGACCAGACAACAAAGAATTAACAGAACAAAGCAGGTTTCAATTCTAGACAATTATCAATTTAAAGAAATCTTTAAATCTATTCTATCATTTCAGCAAACGTCTAAGGATCATTTAGCACACAAATTATCAACATGACAGACCATAATAATGATGCCAGAGGAGTTGTTAACAGCTATTTCATCATGGCGCTGCTCTGGGCACACTTGGAAGAACACATTTTAAGGCATCGTAGAAACTGATTATTTAACATTGGAGTAATTTTCTTTGATTCTAATAATTTTGAGACTACCTACTACTCCTAGCTCCTGCTCAATCGTACTAAGGTAGTAAGGGAAATTCATGAAATATGTATTAGTTATGTCCCAAGGAAACTTGGTATCCTGTTTCCTTAAATGTTCTATGTTAAACTCAGGTTCCACTCCATGTCTCCTCCTCCAAACCCTGTGCCTTTTCCGTTAAACTAACATGTAAATATATTGTATAACTATCTCCAAGAACTACTATAAATGGAACTATGGATTAAGAAATAAGATACTCGTTTGTTAACATTTTCTCTTTTGAGCAACAAAATATCTATACATTCAGATATCAACACACATAGGCCTTGAAGAACTGTCTTTTCAGTAATTAATAAAAATGTGGAAGGTAAGAAATAATCTTCTACACGATACAAAATAAATAACAAATAAATTATTCTTTATTAGGGTGAAGAGATGCAAATATTAGAAGAGAATTTTAAAAATTAAAACAAAGTTGTAAAATGTAATTGTCCCATAGGAGGCTGTTTTCGGAATATGAATGGTAATGTAATATGAAAAGCCAAGCCTAAGCTCAAGGCTTTGTACTACCAATGAGAATGAGGGAAATACATGTCTTTGGTCTTGGCGGTTCCATTAGCCCAGTGATAGTTCGCAATCCTGTTTTGCATTCGAATCACCTGAGAAGTTCTTAAACATGTCTACACGCCTGGGCTTTACTCCTGGAGACTCTTGCTTATGGAGTGTTATGGGTCGAACTGTGTCCTCAGAAAAGACTGAAGTCCTAACCCCCAGTACCTATAAATGTGACTTCATTTGGAAGATGAATTACATCTTTGCAGATGTAATCAGTTAAAATGATGTCATACTAGAGTAGGGCACTCTTAATCCAACATGATTGGTGTCCTTACAAGAAGACATTGTGAAGAAAATCTGAGGGGAAAATGTCACATGAAGATGGAGGCAGAGATTGGAGTTATGCAGCTGCAAGCTAAGGAATGTCAAAAATTTCTGGCCACCACCAGAAGCTATGGAGAGGCGAGGAAGGATTCTACCTAGAATCTCAGAAGGAACATGATGTTGCTGACATCTTGATTTCATAACTCTAGACTCCAGAAATGTGAGAATATATGTTTCTGTTGTTTTAAACCACTCAGTTTGTCATACATTGTTACAGCAACCCTGTATATACTAAGTCTGAAGTTTGGTCCAGACATAAGTAGTTTTTAAGGCTCTCAAGGTGATTGAAATATGCATTCAAGATTGAGCAGCACTTGTTTCATATCTTTTTAATTTTTCAATCCTGGACATTCAACAGACATTCTGAGGCTTAATTTTTGAAAAGCATGACAAATAAATGAAAATAACCAGAAAAAAAATGGCCAAGCTCTCTTCCAAAATTCATTCATAGAATGATTTCCCATTATATACTGCATGGAAGAAAAAAAATAATCACAAAAGAAACTTTATGACAACTGATTTACATAATCAAACAATATTGTAACCAAAAAGAAACAAAAAAAAAGTCAACTAAATTCTATTCTCAAAAGTTGCAATGCATATCAGAATCTTGTTGTAAAGATAAATTCTTGAACTTTAGAAGCTTTTGGACTAGTCTAAAATGTGTGGATTGTTTTATTTATTTGTTTGTTTGTTTTCCTTTGGACAGTTAAAACTTCCCAAAGAAGAGATGTATTATCAATAGTATACTATAACACTAGCCTTTTACCTCAATTGATCAGAGGTTAAGAATTAATTGTTGTATTTTCTGCAAATAGCAAAATTAACTGTTAGGTAGGTAAATGTAAGCATCACATGATATATTTTCATATCCAAGCCATGTAGGGTTTTATTTGAAAGACTGCAAATGAGCCAGGGAATAAGAGAGAGAGGTGGGGCAGAAAAGAAAGAGATACACACATACATCCCAAATATTAAAATTTACAAATAGGTTATTCTGGGAAGTTTATGGCACATCATATATTTGTTATTCTGAAGGATACTAAAGCAAGATGATTTCCAACCACACAATTTGCAAATTAAAGTATTTGATACCTACGTCTCAAATAACATGAAAAAATGAAAACATTATCAGTTATTTTTCCCAAACTAAATAACTAAAACAAGATATGGCTACAAATGGTCTCAATTCTTTAGTCCACGTGGCAAAATGACCTAAATTTCTAAGAAACAAACACATACATGATTTAAAAGAGTAGAGAATCCACAGCTGGATGCCAAAAGTTACTCCCTATATTCTAATTGTAATTTCAGAGTGGCTGGGGATTATAAGTCTTTTTTCCTAACATTCACCCCTACCCTAAACTATAAAGCAGCTTCAAACTATACATTTATTATGTGTTCAGTTTAATGAGTTTTGTCAAGATACAGAACATTCCATAACCTCAGAAAGACTTCTCATGCCCCTTTCCAGTATTCCTCCCAACCTCATAAGTAACCACTTTCTGAATTCTGTCATCCTTGAGTAGTTTTGTTGGTTCTAGAATCCATAAAACTGGAAGCATATAGTACATAATGTTTGTGTCTGGCTTCTTTTACATAAATAAAAAATATTTTTGAAATACATCCATGTCGTTGCATGTACCATTCGTTTATTCTTTTTAATTGTTGTATATATTCAATTGTGAAAATACATCACAAATTATGAATACAAACAAACAAACAAAAAAAAATGGTCAGAAAGCTCCTATCAAGTCTTTGCAATTATAAACCAAAGGGTAATCTTTGTGTATATAATTCAAAGGTGGGACTTCATATCCCTTATGCAGTGTATATGAACTTATTATAGAGAATGGATTTATAAAACTGTCTAGTGGAACTTCTTTATAGTCTGTATAAATGCATTAATGAGCTATGCTATAACTGCATACAAGACCAGAGTTACTCTATAAAGAGTCTACCCTTGGTTTCTTGAAATTGTGATGAAGAGGCAAAAAAGTTTGTCTAAGCTTTAAAGTTAATCCCTAACGTATCTAACTCAACACTCATTATACAGAAACACATAGTACGTATTTGAGAAAGAACATTGCTATATTTTTATATAAATAAAATTTTCTAAATTAGCTATTCTATTTTCTTAAAAGGTCACTCACATCAAGGTTTATTCATCAACATGTTTTAATATTCCTCTTAATAATTATGTTTTAAATTATTTTAGCATATTAAACTATAAAAAATAAAATATTTTAATTGATCATATTTGCTGTGGCACATGTTTTGCTGAACAGAGATAAAGTACAACTTGACATAAATCAATCCCTCTAAAATCATTTTGCAAGTCTGAGTTTCCTGTTATAATAGATTTTGTAGTGGTGCTAATGGAAAGCATGAGAAACTTTTTTATTTTCCTGAGTATTTAACTCATAAAATACTTAAATATTTAATGCATAAAACTCTAGCAACAATGGTTACCATTAAGAACAATCATTTCCTTTTTTTTCCACATAAGTACAAAAATTGTTTTATCAGTCAATACATTTGTCAAAGTTTACCCTGATAGTTCTTTTCATTCATGCACTACTCAAACATTTACACATTCAAAACACTCTAAAGATCACATACTAAAATAAGTCGAAAACAAACTAGATTAGAATCTTTATGTGAAATACATCTTAAAAGCATAGTTTAAGGCTTAGAAAATATAAGTAAAATTGTAGTATTTACTTTAGCTTTAGCTTATTTTTACTTTATAACATTTGTCTAAGAACAAAGGATACAAAAACAATACTTAATACTTTTATTTAAAGAAAATATTTTAATTTATGTAAATTTTTATTATTTAAAAGCTTAAGTATTCAATTGAAACTTTCTATAAAATGAGATACAACATATTCATTCATTTCATTTAATGTATAATTTCAGTCTTTGGAACATGATGTATTGTTCTTTGAAGAATTTCATTAAAGTAAAATCCATTGAGCAAGTAAAATTTGAATACATTGTTGCACAATAAATTAATTTATTTCAACAGCTTAATTCTTTTATCATATTTATATGCTTGCCTTTCCAGAGTTTGCTATAAGATGGAAAACAATGGAGACAGTAAAGAATTACTTAGGAGAAAATATAATTATTACTGAAACAAAATAGATAATGAGTTTTATTCAGACATAATAAGAAAGAAGCAGTTCAATGTCTATAGGGAAACTATGTAAACTGGATTTATCATTTCATTTGTGTAATACCCTTTAACCTCCAAGATGGGCCTGAAGTAGGACAAAGAGGAAGAATATTTAATTTAGTACTTCAACACACTGCTTTATAGTCCTGCATCATAAATCCACCAATCAATAAAAAACAATCTTTTGCAATGTTCCATCTTTATAAAACTAGCCACAATAATAAATGAAAATTTAAGAGGAATACTCTCTCACTAAAAGGAAAAAAAGTCATACTAATAAACTAATGGTAATAGAATAACAATAAAGGAACAGCTGAATTTATTGCCTCTGGGTAGAACAAGAAGTATTGGTCTCTAGGATAATTCAGAATCAAAGGTGGAATTCAAAATGATGTATTCTATAATAAAAAGCATAAAATGTTCAGTATTACACACATGTGATTAATTAAACATTTACAAAATCACATTGTCTCAATTGACTCCTTTCCACCACAAAATGGATTATATTTTATCAACTTAAAATTTTTTCTTAGAATAAGTCTAAATCATCACAACTTATTTCTCTATAAAACTTTTTCATTTAGCTTTACTTTATGTTGCTCTCTTTGGAATTATTTTCATTTTTATCTGTTAGAGATTCCCTCAATCAATATGTTATAAAAGTGGAGGGAAGATATTTCTAATGTTAACCGATATGTTGATACAGCTTTTAAACGTACAAAATTGAAGTTGAGTTTGTATAACCTAAACCCTGAGCTTTAAAACAACTCAGAGTTAAATTCATTCATTCAAAGAATATTTACTGAACACTTAATATGTGCCAGTGCCCTAGGCTCTGGTTATATATAAGTAAACAAAACTGATAAAAATTCTTTCCCCCATGGAGCATATATTATAAACAGTAAATGTTGTTAGTGAAGTTCAGAATCATATACACTGATTAAATGTGACATCCAAATCCTCTTGTTCTGGAAAAATGAACAAAGAAGATAAATGGTAAAATTGGGATTATGGATTCAAGAAAATGTTAAAAAGTACTTCTGAAAAACATAGTAAATGATGCTAATAAAAACATTTGCCTCTGATGGAGGAACAGGCACTCACCATCAAAACTCCATGAGCCAAAGTTCTAAATTGAGGTGTCAACAGACATTTACAAAGTTCTTTTTGTTTTGATGATGGTACTCAAAAACACTCAGTTTTTCTAAACATAAAACTGGTAGAACCCACGAGTAGAAGCATAAACAATTTAATTGTATCCTCCTACTACATATCTCTTTAAATGTAGTCAGTGGTGGTAGGGGCTATATTTTTTCCACATCCGTGTGAAAATTCAGCCAGCATCGGAACTTTTCACATCACTATTCGGTAATATAAAAAGTCAGACAATTAAGCCATAAAACACAGTCTTGACTCAGAAATTATAATTCATGTCCATATAATAATCAATGCATCTTCCTTCACCACACTCAATGGAGAGAGAGTGCAGGGAGGAAAGCAAGGAGAAAAAAGTAAGTTCTGACTTGGTCAGCGCTATCATTAATTGGCATCACTCTCTCTGCGCATGGCATATATATAAAGCTAACTTTTTATCTAGTTCAGGCATTATGTGTGTTCTTAGATGCCACCACCTTTATGAACTTCCCATATGCAGTTCCCTTATGGGTCTAATTTGTCTCTAACTTTCTCTGTCTCCTGAATGTCCCGCATAGTTAAAACTGGATGCTTGATTTGGGGGCAGGACTACCTCACAGATAGTGTTGCATGTTTCCATCAGAAGGGCATAATGTAAGCTCGGTTGCATTTTATGATGCCAGCCACTACTGATGATCATGTGCCAAACTCATCACTTCCTTAGGAATTGGAATTTGGTGATAGTCTTAATATATAATTCCTTATGCATTTATCTGTTAGAAGATTTATACAAACCGAAAGTTTCTCTACGGAATTATTTGGCTATCCTGAGGTACGTTTTGTATGAGACAGGCAGGAAAATGCTTGACACCATCCTTTTATTTAAATCTTTATTTGTCCTTTAAAAAAATCAATTCCCTAGAATTCTCCAGAGGTGAACATGAGTTTATTTTTTAGTATTGTTACAGGCTCATGTATTTAAATATATTGATCTGTTTGACTCTATTGATGTATGGGATCCTTAGTGGTGGTTGTGTTTTAATATTTTCTTTTTCTTGCTAGTGTCCTCTTTTCACATTTAATATCAATATTCAAACATTAAGAGAACATAATCGGCTGTTATCCTAAATTCAAGTAAAAAATTATGTGAAATCTTATTTGCAAAAAAAAAAAAAAGTCCAAAAGTAATGCCTACATCTGGAGTTATTTCAGTCTACTTTGAAATTCATCTCACCCTGGTTCTAGTTTTTGTAATCTTTAAACATTTTTAAACTTCATGCATATAAATTCCTATTTACTGATATAATATTTTAAGAACTTGCTTTGAAGGAAAACATTAGAGAATAGAAAATTTATCCTTTATACTTTTAATTTTTTTTCAAGGTTTAATTCTTGAAATGAGAATATTATAAAGTCTCTCCCTACATGCATGCGCACGCGCACGCACACACACACACACACACACACACACACACACACAGAGAAAATTAACAAATTTAAGTCACATTTCCTGTTCTTAGAAAACCCTAAACTGTGGCATGAAAGGAAAGATGTTTGTTCAATAATATAGAATAATTTGAACGTTGACAAATTTCTCAAAGAACAAATCTATATTATCCCTGAAGAAAAATTAAATCTGAAAAACATGCATTTAAAACCTGCTTTGTATACTACTACACTACAAAACCACCCGAAAGCTAAACAAGAAGAAGAGAGGGATGAGGGACGGAGAGAGGAAGAAGGAGAGGGAGAAAAGCATCTTATTATACAATTGTGACTATATTTTAAAAGCTTGACATGAATTCCTTATAAGATTATAGAACTTATTTTTAAACAGATGATTGTGAATATTTAGGGAGAAAATAAAACTAGTGATAAGATGAAGATAATATCAGTGTACAAAGCCTTCTAATGAGTTTATAAATGCTAACTTAATCATTATGACAGCCTCATGAGGTAATATTATTATCCCCATTATACAGAAAAGGAAACAACAAAAAGACACATTAAATAACTTGCTTGAGATCACATGACTAGAGGGTCATAGAGCTGGAAATAAACCCAAGAAGTCTTCCTCCAGAATTTATGTTTTGCAACCTCTAAAATGTACCTTTCTCCTTTTCAATTTTTTTTGTCAGCAAGAACCTTCTTTCAAAGTCCTTATGGTATCACGGTGAATGTATTAAATAAAAAGTGAGAAAAATATTGATTAATTCAGGGGAATTTGGGGTTACTTGATGAATGATACCCAAAGAGAATCAATTAGTAGAACATTTCAGCCTATTAGGAATTCTCTAATGACAAGAAGAATTGATCTCTTGATTTATACTGTTTATTTTCCTCAGTGATTTAAGACAATACAAGTAATACATCCGTTTACAATTTGGAAATGATACAAAGATAGTATATATAGTTAATATGATAGTTTAGAGTGTTAACATTAAAAAACTCTAAGGAGCCTAAATCAATGAACTGAAAAATAAACGTAATATGGATAATTGCAAATTCTTAATAGAAGTGTAAAATGAAGAATTGGCTTAGTAGAATTTTATGTTGCAAAGATATGAAATTCACGGAGTCATATTTTCCACTAGCAAAGCAGTTTTATAAATTATGACTATATTTATAAGCTATTGTACCAAGTGAGGTTTACTTTAGTCCCAGCGTCTGGCCAATTCACTTAGAGAATATTACATGGGAGTGATTGGGGAAAAATGGGTAACTTAAAAAAAAAGAATGGCAACCAAGAAGCTTGAGGAGGAATGGTCAGAAGAACTTAGAATATTTAGTCTGGAGGAAGAAACACTATAGACCACGTACAATTATATTTAAATGGCTAAAACACAGAAGAATTAATAGACATTTTTCTTCCAAGAAAATAAATACAATAAAGTTAAAATGGAAACTACTGAGGCGAAAATTTTCATTTGATTAATGAATACCTTCATCATGCTTAAATTTGATGAAAATAAAATAGGCCTTCTACAAAAGCTTAGATATATAAAATAGGTAGGGAGGATGTAGGAATTATTTCTCCACCATGGAGGAATCTGTATTAACATCCCAAGTCTATGTCTCTTCAGGTTTTATGAATGTTAAATAGTTAAGATATATGCGTCTCACTGATACCTGATCGACTAATACAGAGCTTATAATAATTTAATACATTCTTACAGATAGTTGGTTATTAGGGATTTAAATTAGAATTTTTATTGTCTAAACAGCATATGCCCATTTCTTCCTCAAAGTTACCTAACTAAAATATTTTGAAGAAAATAAACCAGAGAAAGTCTAAATTTAGTAAATTGGCGAACTCTATCATAAAGGCCTACAATTAAAGCAAATAATAATGTTACAGGGGTGCTATCTTCATCTACACCTTTTTTTTTGCTCAATGTTTTTAATTTATTTTCTATTTTCAGTGCCAGATCCTATGGCTTTATAGCGTTTGAGAATTTATTTTAGGGCTGTCTAAATTATCCACAATCTTAGATTCACATGGGTTTGAATTCATCAAGATCTAATGCAGGAATCAGTAGACTTTTTTTTTGTTATTTTTTTCTGTGAAAAGCCAGCTAGTAAATATATTATTCAACACTACTTTTGTGAAAGAAGCCATAGAAATGATGTAGAGTGTGGCTAAGTTTCAAATAAAAAAATATTTATAGACACTGAAATTCATATTTCATATAATTTTCATGTGTCATGAGAAATCATTCTTCTTTTAATTTTTCCCCCCAATCACTTAAAAACGTTAAATCATTTTTAACTCATGGTCCATACAAAAACTGGCAGCAGGGTGGATTTTGCCCCAAAATGGCAGCTTTCTAACCCTACTCCACTGCTTGTACTGGTAGGTACATTCCATAAATAAGTTTACAAGAAAATCATTGGCGCTCCTTCACCTCATAGGAACAGGTAACAGAAAAATGATTTTCAAATATATAACTCCGAGAACCATGGTTTTGTTTTTCTTCTGTCCAACAAATTCTTATTGCCATTCTCATTGAGTTTTAATTTTAATTCTTGTCATTACTGTCAAAAAAATGTAAATGGTACATTCCAGCACATGGAAGATCTCTCAAATTTCTACTTTCCCTTTAAGTGCTATTTCTCTTATTACTTTATCATTCCTTCAGATGGGGGCAAATATTCTTTGGTATTTACCATTTCATTTTAATCAGCCTTCTTATTTTAAATCTTTTCAGACAAACAAACTTGTAGGTAGTATTCCAATCACCCATTTGGGCCTAAACTATTTAACATAATATAGGAGTCAACCATTTTCTTTAGAGAAAATAAAAACTTCCCCCAAATTAAGTTTAGCTAATACGAGGTCTGACAATTAAGTTCATGCACTCATCATAGAAAAAGTGCTACATAACTCATCGCTGAATATCATTACAGTCACCTTCTAAGTACTCCCCTTGGGAAACTATGCACCAACGCCACTGGCATTGGTACAAAACTCCTTCAAAGCAATTTTGGAACTCTTTTCTGGAATGGCCATCAGAGCTGTCATTGTATTACACTTGATGTCCTGAATGCCATCAAAATGTTTTCCTTTCAATATTTCCTTTATCTTTGGGTAAAGAAAGAAGTCATTGGGGACCAGACAAGGTGAGTAGGGAGGGTGTTCCAATACAGTTATTTGTTCAGTGGCTAAAAACTCCCTCACAGACAGTGCTGTGGGAGCTTGTGCCTTGTCGTGATGCAAGAGCCATGAATTGTTGGTGAAAAGTTCAGGTCATCTAACTTTTTCATGCAGGCTTTTCAGCACATCCAAATAGTAAACTTGGTTAACTGTTTGTCCAGTTGGTACAAATTCATAATGAATAATCCCTCGGATATCAAAAAAGTTACCAACAGTGTTGCAACAAGTTCACGAACTTAATTGTCATACCTCATATATATCCTGTGAGTTTACTAAATAGTTAGTGTTATAAACTCTACTATACATAAATTTAGACAGGTTGATTTATTAACTTGTTTTCCCCAATATTTGGAATTCCATAGAGAAACTATTCCTCACTCTTAATCTCTGAAGCTGTACCCTCGATTTTTCTCAGGTCTAAAACTATTAGGAATATTTACTAAAAAATATTAGAATTGTCTCATGCATTTCTTGAAATATGTTTACTTTCTATAATCATTACCTGTCAGCATCAAATTTGCAGCTATACAAACAACCAGCCTCAAAAGAAAAGGGCAAATAGGTCTTTTGCAGATTCCACAATAGCCAATTGAACTTCACTTTGGTGTTAGCAATTTTTACTTTCTCTAATCATTCTCAATTGGAAACATTGTTTCCTATTTAGCTATTACCATTTATACCACCATCACATTCAAAAGTCCAGAATTTCCTTTAATCTCTCTCTGGCCATGTTTCTGAAAATATTTGCCCCAAGAGACTAGGAAGTGGGCTATTACTATAACTCAGGAGGTGTTGGCACACGCTTCCAAACACACCTTCTTACTCCCTTTTTGCATATTTCCTTCCTTCTCCTTATCTCTCTCTTCTACATTCCTAACCTTAATTTAAGAAACCACAGAAATGGTGTTGGCTTTCCAATAATCTAGATCATTTCCTAAGAACACCTTCCAGGGGAAACCCAACTGGGTTTTTAAAGGAAGCTTCACTGTCTAAGTATTCTCATTAACATTAGATATAGCACAAACTATTTTTTTTTAAATATATATATTGAAAACCTAAAATAAATAAAGCACCCTGATGTAATTAGAGTCTTTTGGATGCAGGAATATGTAAACCACCAGCTTATGTCCAAATTATCTACAGTTCATAACTAAGGGACCCATTATGATTTTAAACTTCTAAAATCTGCTTTTATAATATTTTTACTTTACCTATGAATCTAGATCTTATCTAAAAGAAAAATTACCCTAAAAGTTTTCAGTTTTGAAAGGGGGAAATTACATAATTAACATTGTAAAGATAATTCTCTATAGTAATTATTACCACATTTTTTAAAACTGAGAATTATCATATCCTGTACCTAATACTTACTACCATTTGTTTGTTTGTTTGTTTGTTTATTAAATAACCATCACGTACAAGGACGGAACACAGGATTTTTTTCTTCAGCCAAAATCTTTCTTTAGGTGATGTCAATGAGTGAGGTGATGAGAATGTTGAATCCTCAGTAATAACTATTGCCAAAAACTATCGTAAATGGAATTGCAGAGTGATACTTTGATTAACAAATCATCTAGTAACAAAGGAACCCTCTAAAAGTCACTCAGATGAAATTACTCAGAATTTTTAACATTCTCTTCCCAGCTCTGGGTTGATGATTCATTGGTATTCTCTCAGGCAAGGATCTTTAAGAAGATGATCAGGGTCTTCTGATATTTTTTGTTATTTTTCCTCTGGTAAGTATACTTGAGAAAGTGATGTGAGGGACCAGTATGTATCTTACTTTATAGAGCCATTAGTATCATAACAAAGAATGTTATTTGCATATTATTCAACATTCTCTATATAAATAGTAATAGGGCCTTTTAAAAATGTATAATGATGTGTATCCATCATAAATAGTACCATAAAGAGCATTTTCACTCTGCTAAAAACCCCCTGTGCTCTGCCTATTCATTTCTCATGACTACCCCCTGACAAGCACTCATCTTTTTAGTATCTTCACAGTTTTGCCCTTTCCAGAGTGTTCTATACTTGGAATCATACGGTGTGGAGACTTTTCAGACTGGCTTCTTCAACTGTGCAGCATACTGGTACGTTTGCATTTCCTCCATGTCTTTTCATGACTTGATAGCTCATTTCTTTTTAGATCTGAATAATATTCCATTTTATGGTGTTGAGAGTTCAGCTAAGCTACTCCATGGTATTGCTGACTATGCATTCATTTTGTTTGGCCAAGAGGACTGCAGGGACCTTAAACTAACACTACCCTCCTCATGCTAGCACATACCCTAGATAGCAGCCACAGAATAACAAGCAAACGTATGTCCTGATATGACTTTCCCAACAGCCTTTGTGGTCAGCAGTCTCCTCTTAGGTAAAACCCAATAGGGCTCATTAAAACCAAGCTCTTTTGGTTTGAATTCACCAACCCATCTTTAGCCCAAGAAGCCCAAAGTATTCCATCCATGAACCTGAATAAAGGCGTTTTTCCCAGGTCCTGCCTCGCTCTCTGTCTGCACTCTACCTTGACCTCCCCGTGTGAACCCTTTAGTCATGCCGGGTACTTCTTCCAGGACTTGTGAATATAAACTCTATTTCTATTTCTCTTGTCTGTTGTTGAACTATGGCTCACCATCAGTCAGTCACCCTATGTTCCACTTAGCAAATGTTAATTTAACAATGTTATAACATATGGATGTACGACAATTTTTTTTTTTTTTTTTTTTTTTTATCTATTCACCTACTGAAGAACATCTTGGTTGATTCAAAGTTTTGCCAATTATGGAAAAAGCTGCTATAAATATCCATATGCAAGTTTTTGCATTGACATATGTTTTCAATTTGTTTTGGGTATATACCAAAGAGCTGGGTAAATACCTTTTTATATTCCCACCAGCAATAAATGAGAACTGTAACAGAGCTTTCTATATAAGACATGCCATAGAGGCTCCCTTAAATTCAAGTGTATTGTATTCAGGAAAAAGAGGTAATGATTATGTCAAATAGGATAATGCAACATGAGGTACTTTCTACTTAGTTTAAAAATTAATAGTATATTCTGACAATGCATTTAAAGTACTTTGATTTAAATATACATTATAAAATAATATGAATGAAAAAATATAAACACACAGTGGATTGGGAAGAGAGAGAGAGAGAGAGAGAGAGAGAGGGAGAGAGAGAGAGAGAGAATTGTGTATATAAACATGTGATGTTTGTATAACAATAGTGCTATCTTCCACTTACAGTGTATTTCTGAATTCATAAAAAGGTTTTCAATTTTACTCTTTTGTTTAGCTTTTACAGCTACACTGCTTTATCCATTTTTCAGATACAGAATAGAATCAGAAAGATTGAGTTACATGCCCAAGGCAACACAGATAGTAAATGGCAGAACCATGATTTAACCCTCTGGTATTCTAAAAATAAATCAGGTACTATTTTCCACACCTTAAGATGCATAACACCACACACACACACACACACACACACACACAAGCATGCACCCACAGAACCATACATATAAGCACACACAAAATTAGAAATACATCATTGTTTCCTATGTTTATCTCTCTCTTAATAGCTACTATAGAGAATTTAAAATTAGCCTAGACTGCCTAAATATTGTATCCCTCGTTCTAATTACTGTAAGTAATTTTTTCTCATAATCTATTTAATATCACTTAGCTTTTAGGAATTAGAATTACTTGTGGAATAAGAAAAACAGATTGACAGATGGTGGCCTAAGATAATGTTTGGCGTAAGCCAAAACAATCGTGTGAGAAAACAATTACCTTAATAACAGATGTCTCAACTCTGGATGGGGGACTCTGAACTTGTGCTGCTGCCGCCATATTTGCAATGGTACTGAGATGGTTCATCTGGCTCATTGCCATGGTGACAGATGCTGGAGGTAGGCTGACAGGAATTAGAGGGTGGGGCATCATCATAAAAGGAAGTTCCAGTCCTATAAAAAATACACATATATCATCATTGCTCTGGTCAAATAAAACTCTGATACAAGGTATATCTCACTTATTAAAATGGTTAAGAGCATAAATCATTCAACATTGAAGCATTCAAAGATGTGCTAATAATGACAGTCAAAGGTGAGATATTTATATGCAACAATACCCAGTCACCGCTCAGGGAAATGAGGCTTACAGTTCTCTATCTTGGTGCCATGTTTTATCACACCACCACGCTTCATGTGTTTAATGCAAATGGTCAATTCTTTGCTGTATTATTCTTCTGATCAGTCTAATTCTTGTTTAAAATATTAGGGTTTTATTTAACTTACCGTTATTAGTTATTTAATGTAGTATGCCTCTTTATTAAATCCTATATTTTACTATCTGATAATTAGACTGTTTTTTTTTTTTTCTTTCCAACTACCATTTTTAGTGCTAAAAAATGCCATCATACCATGTGGCACAAGGTGGCTCTGCTGATGCTGGTGGAGAGGATGACTAACTGGGAGGCTATGTGCTCCAGGCATGCGGGGGTGGGTAACAAAAACCCGAGATCCCTGGGATGGGGAAAAATACAGTGTTTTGTTATCCCAAAAATCACCACCGCTGCCTGTGGGGGATGAGTATAAATTACTCAGATGAAATATTATTCCAAATCTTCTAATGATTAATTTGAAATGAGGTTTTAAAAAGCATATTACATTTGGATATTGGCTAAGTGATTTCTTGGGAAATAAGCTCAAGTAAGTAAATTTCCCCTAAATCCTATTTTCTTTTTGTTTTTCCTGTGTCTTAGATAGAGTCTCAAATTTTTGGAGAAATAAAATTTCTACAACAATTGGCCTATTTTCAGAGTCTAATCCTATTTGACTAACCAACTTAATGTAAAACAGGCACTATTATATACGTAGAGAACTAGTTTCTTCTTGGAACTGAAGCACACTGATAGTTATAGAATCCAAACATATCATTGTATTAAAAGTATCCTAGTCATCATTCAGAGTTAAAATTCCTCACTTAACTCCACAGGAAATCCTAAACATGGAATCATTAAATGCCCAACTTGGTTAGCCATAGCAGAGAGAACCCAAAAGATCACTTTACAAAAGATAATAATGTCAAAGCAATAAATTAAATGTGTGTGAATCAATAAATACATTACTCATTTTCAACTACAGAGAAATAAACGTTTATGATAGTGGGAGTATCAGTACCAAAGTCAAATCGGTACATTTGAGGGCTTCATTTCAATATTGGTGGTCATATCTTAGATTAAATAGCTCTTAAAATACCTTAAAAGGATACTCCTTGGAAGGTGTTTATAAATCATTTCAATTTAGACATGTCCCCAGATTAAATTATGTTAACACTAATTTATTGCTTAACTGAATCTATCAAATATATAAACTACCCACTTGAAAGAAAATTTCTGTAATATCTGTCAGCTTATGAGATTGCCTTCCTTAAAAAAAAAAAAAAGAAAAACCAAATTTTCATATAATATGCTTAGAAACAGTAAAGTTGGTAAAACTCCAATTTAAATGCTTTAGCTCTATTAAAAGCCTCATTGTAAAATCTCTACGACATGGTTTTTAATGAAGAATACTTAGTTACTGCCATGATTTTTTTCCATTTACTTCATGAAGACAGTTAAGGTTCAATATAAATTCAAACTCATTAGCTCAATACTGTCTGGATCTTAGAGTAAATTGTTCAGAAGTGGGTAATGAAAACTCAATTCAAATTCTTCAGCAATCAAACAAAGCAATTTTATTAAACAATGAAAAGAATCAATTAAAATGGATATTTTTATTATCTTTATTCTTTTATAAGAAACCGTGACAGCTTTTGGCTAAAAAAAAAAAAAAAGTTTATGGCTTCATACAGAAATGACTCAAATAAAAGAAATTCCTCCAGCTTGTTCCTATACTATGATATAAACGTTCACTTTCATATTCACAAATTTATATACTTTATTTCTCTACTCATGACTTTTTTGACACTTATACCAAAGTCCTAGACAAGCATGCAAAAACTATAAATATATGAATTTTTCAAGTGTATGATGTCAAGAGAATATTTAATGATGAAACATCTTAAACATTTCCATTTTATATTGCCTTTGTCAAAGTATATGCAATTTTTTCATTACATGTTTACTTACTATGTTATCAATCAAAACAAGAACTAAAGCATAATCACTGACTATTTAGATATAGAAATAACACTTTGGATTAAATGTTATTTGAATATAAGAACTGCATTGAAAAATTATAGTTAACAGACAATTTTCTCTATATGCTATTTTTCATTAAAAACATGCAAAAAATGAAAGGATTACATTTTCATAGTAAATTGACTAAGGATAACATATATGGAATAGAGAATAACATTCATATTCATTATTTTGGGTTCAGTTTGAGTTCTGTTTATACCTATTATCTACTTTTATTTTTCTGTTCACTTGAAATATTTTTTTATTCAAATCTTGATTGCCAGTTAATAAACAGGAAAACTAATTTTTCCAATTATATTTCAATTTCACTCATATCAATTGAGAAGCACTATAATTCTATTATTCACATTATCAAGGTATAAAATATTAAGCGAAATGCTGATGAAATCATTCTGAAAATAGATTATAGACAAAATACTGTCTATTTTTACATATATTTTGTACCACTGGATATCATCCCTTGTGTAAGGGTAAATATCAATCATCCATATAAGAATTTTCCATAGCACATTTATAACATTAGATTGAATTTTCCTACTACGTAACATGGTCCTAGCCATCTCCACCAGTCTTCATTTGTTAAATACTTATGATGTTAGCTCATTTGTGTAATAAATAGAGCAAACAATTAAGCAAATAAGTCTGATGAAAAATATACAATATATAACCAAGTCAACTGTAAGTGATTTTTGCTTTATTTATAACATCCTTCTCCTCTATTAGCATAAATAAATAAGAATTAAAAATTGGCCACTTCAGAACAAGACATGCCCATTATTACTATATGTATAATTTCAAGTGCTTTGGTTTAAGTCAATAATATATTTAGTGGCATAAGCCAGTATATATGTACTATGCCTACATACAAACATAGAGACAGACACATATACCTTCAAGATGAATGTTCGCTATTATGACCTCATGAAACTGTGCAAGAGACAGAAAATGCAGTACATAAGAAAAATTTCAATATTTGGTAAGGGGAGTTAGAGAGAAACAGAAAATAACTGATTCATTGTTCTCTTCGATTCTCGTAGAATCATGTTGTTTCCTCTACTTTACATTGGAAAAAAAAAAAAAAGATAAACTTGACATAGCCCTGTATCCTCAAAAAGCATATACTATAATAGGGTATTGAAGCATGTATGCAAAACCTCGTAAGACATGATGAAAATATACAATGATTTTGAGCCAAAGGAAATGGTTATGAGCTCATGAAAGGAGATTTAGATAGTGCATCCAGCAATTTGAATATTTAGCATCTATAATCCTATTTTAATGTAGAGGGAGAGAGAATGTCCTACACCTAGTATTACACACAGATTGTGGAAAAGCACTGAAATAGCCTTAGCCTAGACACCTGCTCACAGCAGAACACACAGGCAGCTCTGATATATGATGAGATTAAGTAGTGTAACCAGAAGCCCATGAAGGCCAGATACTAGTGCTACGGCATGATTTTTGGTGGGCTGAAATGAACAAATGAACAGTCTTGCAACAGCCAAATGTAAGCGGGTAAATGAATGCAAGAGAGAAAATTGAAATTAACATTGATTATCAAATTCATCTCTAGTGAAAAACAATTATGCATTTATAGAATCTGGAATGACTTACTTACCCTCTTGAATTATGCCAATATTAAGAATTTATCAATAATAGCATATTCAAATATGGGAACTTACATACAAATAGTGATTGCATGAGCGTAGTTTTCCTTTCGTGTAAGAGTTGTATGTTCCTCAGGGACAAGCAAGGTTATCTTAAGATACAGTGTAACTGAAATTCAAATTTGTAAGGACTAGGCATGGAAGATTCTATCCCCCCTTACACCCTCGCCACACTAACATTAAAATATGGTTATAATATAAAACCATCTGTAAGTGTCCAAATGAATCCAAATTGTTAATTATGCCTTTATTTCTCCTTTCTTGGGGGGAGTGTTATTTTAATAATTAAGCTTAACATGTTGTGTTGCATATTATCCTTCAGTGAAATATTTTAAATGTTTAAATTAGGTACCATTATTTTATAGATACCATCAATAGCTAATTATAAAGAACACGATATTTCTAGAAAAAAAATACATGAGTATAGATTCTGAAAATGCAAACAACTTGATGCAGTATTTCAGTCTTT
The DNA here is from genome assembly GCF_004115265.2 of Rhinolophus ferrumequinum. NCBI lineage: Eukaryota > Metazoa > Chordata > Mammalia > Chiroptera > Rhinolophidae > Rhinolophus > Rhinolophus ferrumequinum. Next base: position 23,487,531 of record NC_046287.1, read on the forward strand.
TTATGTATTCCGAGTATTTTCCTTGTCTCACCCCCATTGTATAATTTCATTGAATTTTAAAGCATATTTTATCATGGACCCGGTTTTACATACAGAAATATACTATTTGGGGTAGACACCCTTAGGGTTTGAAAGCTATCCCTGTTCTAAGGGTCACCAGATTATTGAATAGTCAAAATTGATAGGTAACAAATATAAATGGTTTTATTTTTCCTCCAGTTATTACCTTCAAACATGCTCTGTCAAGGCGCCCTTTTCTTCCCCTGAATAACCTTGAGCAGATGTTGAGTATAAAAACCCATTCTATTTAACCCTCATCTCTGCTTCCCCATCCCCATCAGCAGTGGCCAGCACTGGAGCCTAGGTACTTGGAAGACAGAGGGGCTTGTTCAGCTCTTCATCTGTCCTCCTCCTATCCTTCTCCTGGGTGGTGAAATAAAGGACTCCTTCCCAACCGCTTCCTGCTCAAGTCCTCCCTGCACTGTAACTTCTTTGGCTATGCCTAGTGGCCTTTGAGGCTAAATACCGCATGCTAAATGATGTCTGATCCTTTAATGGAGGCCTTCCAGGGGAATTTCCTAACTGCACAAGTCCTTCAGCTTCCTGCTCTACTCAAGTCCCGAACCTGCCATTGTCCCTTAGCTACTAAAGGCCCTTTGGCAGGTGTGGGTCCTGCTGTGTTGATGATGCTCATTCTCTCTATCCTGACACTGCTCTTCAATTCTTTATCCCCCTGCTGAAATATGTACAAAACAACACATAAGCAGTTCACACCAAAGCTGAAATTCCACCACGAAATGAGGCGGAGGCATCTGCAATCCCTGAGTAATTCTCTGGGAACTCCCCGCCCTTCACTCCCAAAAGCGCTCACTAAGCCACAGCCCATTAGCTGCTGTCTCTTCGCTACAATGAGTTCTTCAAATCTTCTCTTCCTGCGGTCACCCGGACCTTACAAATGGAGTAGGAGGATGTTTGTGGAGACTGGTGTGACAGTTAAGATAACAACGCTGGCTCAGCTGTCATTAACAAGTACCAATTTTGTTTATTTTATTTACTTTCCTTAAAATGAAGAGTACCTGGTGCCTTTTGCTCTTGTGTGGGACCACAGGGAAAAAATCTAATTAATGTCTTGTTACCTAGCATATTCAATAAAACCGACAACAAATATAAATAAAATTTTAGTAATTGGTTCTTATAAATAAACTGAAATAAAAGAAAGAACTGTGAATGTTCGACAGTTGAAATGGTATTTTACAAATTCATTGAAATTTTAAATTATCAATTGAGACAAGTTCAAAGAAAAAAATAAAAATTAAAGAACAATTAAATGTGGAGGTACTCGTTATTAGAAAAAAGATCACTTTGTTTTTTGAAACACAATTTTTAGGTAAAAAGGAAAATGGAAAATGTTTTGGGGAAGGATATTAATAGTGTTCCGCTTTAAAAACAAAAAACTTCAGGTGTGTTTACTTATAAGTGCATCAATTATAATCCTAGCCCAAATAATTATATGTATTATTGAATCCTAAATATATATAATGAGGATTAGGTTTCAAAAGTCAAGGCTACAGCAGTACTTTTTAAGAATTTTGGAGAGAAACCATATAAAATAATCAAATACCAAATTAATCTGTAAGAAAGAAATGCCTTTAAAACCACCATAGGTTAAAATAGTAAAAGTACATTTAAATATTATTATCCTTTTTAGGAAGGTAACATGTAACTATTTGTTCAGTGTTTCCCACAGGCTGACCCTGGTAAAGCAGGCAAATCTCAAAGGGACTAACGGTCACACACTGCTTAGTGAATGACACCGATAGACTCTGACGGGAACCTGACATTGTCAGGATTCGTTTACAATGAAAATGATGGCAAGAGCAGGCATTTACTCCATACCATTGGAGACCACTTAGAAGGATGTCAACACCACCTTAATGGAAACAAGACTAAGTAAAAGTAAATACTCGTCACAGGTGCTACAGATGTTCGGCTGTTACTTCAGAGGCAGGTGAGAATAAACAAATTATTATCTTTAAGAGGATTAACTTCACCCTAATAAAAAATGAGAAATGAAATGTCAGCAGTAATATTAGTATTTTGCATAAATAAGAGAAACAGTCTTCTCATGAGTTATGATCACATAATCTTTAAATCTGTTTCCGGATAACGATCTGAGCTCAGTTGATCTACTTGAGCATATATAAACACTGAAATCTTCTGGTTCAACACATCAAATTGCTTTCTTTTAAAATGAGGAAGAAGCAATCCTTTTAAGGGTACAATTAATTAAGCGCACAACTTAAAATGTTCCAGTTTAAGTACAGTGTTTTAGCAAAGAAAACAAGACAAATGTCTCCTAATTGGTTTAGGAGATATCAGAGTCTAAATTGGTATGAGGCCACTTCCAGAGTGTAAAATTTATATTTGCACACATATCATGTTTGATTGGGAAGTGCCAGGGCAAAACAGAACTGGTTGGTTGTCATGTAACCAAGCCTGCTGAGCTTATGCTCTCACATCGATTCAATTTTTTTTTAGAGAGAAAGAATAGTAGTGTCATTAACTCTAGCTTTCCTACTACCAATAAATATGAGTCGATTAGGAAAACAGGTTGCTTTCTCAGAATTAGACATATTTGTTTAGCTGTCGCTCATTTATTAAACTGCACTCTGTGTTACCTGAGTGTCAAATATTTGTTAATTAGGAATTTAAAACTTTGCCGTATAAGGGGGTTTCTGTTTTACCTGTGATGCTTTCTTTTGAATGCAAGCTATTTTGATATACTTTATTTTATATGTAATGGTGATAATACCAGTGTTATTAGTGTCCTTGGACTCATTAGCACTATGATAGTAAATAAATTTCTTCACCAACTTGAGATGCCTATACTGCCTTATATACATCACAATATTGTTGAAACTAATATACGTTAACATGATGCACAAAGTGACACCAAAATCCTGGAAATCAGAACTGCTTGCTTTTTTTTTTTCTTTTTACACTATTTTGCTTCTCAACCATGGCTTATATTCTCAACTATGGCTAATGATTGCTGAACTAGAGAGAATAAGAAACAAATTATAAAATCAGAGCTGAAATTTAAGTCACTAACGTTAGATGGAATACGTAAAAGTAACCTTAAAGAACAAGCAGATATTACTAAAAACAATCATCCTGAGAATCTTTGAGGAAACATGGAAAACCAAAATAACATTGGGAAACTTGTTGGGAAGATAGACAATAGTTTCCATTTTAAATGACCGTGATTTTGAACTCATGATAATTATTAAAATGAATTATTATATATACAATGAAATACCTTATGTATTTTCCTTTATTTCACACCAAATTTCATACAGTTTTGATGTAACTTAAAATAAAAGAGAAGGGCCATTACTATTAAGATAAAAGGTTAAATACTTTCGATTGAGAAGACAGATATAATTATATCAGAAAACACTTTGCTTTTTGATGCTGTTGTTTTCTTTGGACTCATTAGCACCATGCTCAAAGTGTTAACCAGGTAAAATAGAACCCTAAAACATAATAAACAAAACAAAACAAAATAAATGAAGGCTCAGACTGGCTCAATAATTACATAGGACTCAGTATAAGGTAAGAAATGTAGCCAGATTAATTTGTATTGACTAAATATTTGAGCATCTTATTGATATGGACTAGAATTTGATTGTAAACAAGAACCAAGTGTTTCTGTTCAGTGGAAATGATGATATTCCAACTAATTGGTCAATTTCCATAGCTAAATTACAATGATATTATGGACAGTGTAGAAAAAACAATACTAGAAAAATTTTAAGCTTTCCAGTCTAAAATATATTCATAAAATTCTTGCAAATAAAGCAATTTGGTATAATGTATCCATGTTAATTTAACTGCGTCTTTTAACCTTTCTCATTGCCAATGTCAATGAATGTCTACCTTTTTCCACTTTAACTCATCAAATTATTTTTCCATTAGGCAAACAAATGAACTAGAAACTCTCCTCTCTAAAGATATTGTAATTTCCCTATAGATTTACAATTACATAAAATAAAATTTCAAGTTAATATACGTTTTATACTGTTAGTTGAGTAATAAATGTCATTGTATATAATATTAACAATTTCATGTTCATGTGTAACTATTGTTCATGGTCAGTTGTATCAGTTTTAATTTCTACTGTTTTATATAACATTTTCAGTTTTCTATTATTTATGTTGAAGTTGAAGAAAACCTTCAAATTTGAGCCAAATTTGCTACTGAATTTTCTAAAAAGAATAAAACCCTCATAGGTAGGATAGCATGCTCATAAGTGGGAATTATTCTGATAGTTCTTATACGTATGAATCTAGTGTTAAATTATCTTCTCCCCAAACCTTGTTAGCCTCAAAGAATGACATCACTAGCTAGTTATAGAAGCCAGAAACCTAGGATTCATCTTTATCTCTTCTCTCACTGTGTGCCATCAATGTCCAATTCTTTTTCATGTCCTGTTGATTTCATCTATGTAATTTATCTCTTCTCTGTTTCTATATCTACTGCTGTAATCGGATTCAAGGACTACCATTACTTTTAAGTACAAATATTACACTGTTACTCTCTTGCTTAGAGGACTCCAATTGTTTCCCATTGCTATTAAGGGAAAGACCCACCATTTCCTGTCTTAATGTAAGCATTGCATGGAGAGGCCTATGTATCTTTTACTCATCATTGTATCCCCAGGATTTAGCAAAGTAGAACTAACTCTCAGTCAGTGCTTAAATTGAGAGCTGCAAACCCAGACCAGTTCTTACATTCACATGCGGTATACTTCAATATGTCATTCAAAAATGATAAGCTATATATAGCCTTTGCTCCTGAGCAGCTTACAGTGTAAAAGAAAAATACAAAGATATAGCATACATGCATATACCGTAATTTTATTATTTGACTGGAATGAAAAATAGAGAAGATACAGAATAAGAAATGTGTTTGATATTTTGGAAATAAACTTCACAGAACTTGGTGATCACTTGCATATAAACAGATGGAAGAGGGTAAAATGTCTACAGCCATACCATCCATACAATAGGACACACCCCATCTCATCTGATCTTGGAAGCTAAGCATGGTTTGGCCCGGTTATTCTTGGATGGGAGCATAAAACGGAAAAGATGACTTGAGCATCTAGATTGACAATTGTTTATATGGTGAGATCATTACTGTGGCCACGATGACGATAATAACTAATACATATTATCTAATGTCGATACGTTGGGCATTGTGTTAAGCTTTTACATGTATTATTGCAAGGCATCTTTGGAAACTCTGAGGTAGATCCACATCAGTGTTATAAATATTGATTTAGCTTTCCCCAGGATTTACATCTTGGAATTGTGAATTCACAATCCAAGTTTTTAATGACCTATATGAGGAAGATCAGGGTTAGAGATGAAGAAAAATCAGTTCAATTTTGGACTTGTTGAATATGAGGTATTTCAGGAAAAATCAAACAGAGATTAACAATAAGCGGTTAGAAATATGGAACTCATTTTAGGAGAAAAGCAGATACCCAATGAGAAAAATCTGGTTTTCAAGGGGAAGATTAAGCCATGATGCTTGAAGAGGGAATAGAAAGTATAAAAACATATTAAGTGTGTATTTTTACTATAAGCCACAGACTAAGTCCCAAGTAAGCCTGACTGGATGGTTTAAAGGAGAAGGAGAAGGAGAAGGAGAAGGAGAAGGAGAAGGAGAAGGAGAAGGAGAAGGAGAAAGAGAGGAAGAGGAAGAGGAGGAGGAGGAAGAAGAGGAGGAGGAAAAGGAGGAGAAGAAGAAGAAGCCTGAAAAGCTGAGCAGAAATAAGCAAATATTGGTATAGGACTCCTACAATAAATTCTTAGCACAAAAGGGTGTCGATGCATTTTTATAATATTCAAGTCTCTTGACTTACTTCTAAGCTAAAAATGTTCTTTTTAATAAGTTAACATGAACGCCTGACAGATTTGGGGCCCTCAATTAATACTGAATGAATGAATGGAGAACATTATGATTGGATTTAAAAATTTAACAGTCCTAACTATTTAGGTAGACAGCCTAAACAGAAGCGAAAAACAAATAGATACAACTAAGCAGGTTTGAAAAGGTGCTATTCGTCCAAGTTGCAGTAGGATATAGTAGCTAGTAATTCCAAGATCCTCCTTAAGAACATTATGGAGAGAGGCTGCTTCAAAACAAGGGACTGCATATCACAAAGAACTCAGCACATTTGAAGCACCATTGAAAAAATATTACATTATAGTGGTAGATTACATGCAGATGGCAGGCCTGTTGAAAGCTACTGTTTATATGAAACCAAATCATTCTTTCCATAGCTTCTATTATATGTGGTGAAGACATAACTATTCAAAGCACTTTTCATCAGTTTTTCATGGGCAGACATGGCAGATTTTCAAGGTCAAAATGACCACTAAAATTTTAGTCGCTGGCAATGAAAAAACTACTTAGGAAGATTAGCAGTAATATGGATAATTTTATTTCTACATTTTAACCCCAATTCGGGAGTTAAATATAAGCACTCATTTTTATCCCAAGAATAAATGGATACAATATGCTTTGTTAGATTGGTGTGACAATGTGGAGTAGCATAACCAAAATGGTTAGAAAGTGTGTTTTGAAATGAGGATCGATTTTCTAACAATATCATTACCCTTAGGTCAATATTAAGTAACATTTGAAGATCCTTATTCATTTTCATATTTTAAAAATTATCTAGTGTAGTTATGATAGCCATAATGTGATCAGTGAAGACTATAAGAGAATGCAACCAACCAAAGGTCACACAATGACTCATGTCAGAATTAAGTACTAAACACAGGTTTCACCTTCATTTAAAACAAACAAACAAAAAACAGGGTGGTATTTGGATAAATCAGTCATTTCATTATTTTTCTTTTCTTCAACAATTTTTCCTAACATTAATACTAAAAAGCATGATTTGTTATAAAAATAAATGATGAAATTGACAGGATATTTTAAGCCTTGAACTTGGAAAAGTAACATTTTTCCAAATTATCTTTATCTGTAAGACGGCTATCGTAGTTTAAATATTGCCAGTGTGAAGAGAACACTACCTATTAAACATAATCATCTTGCAATGAGGGGTCCTTAGTTATTAAACAATAAATAGCTATCTAACTGTAAAATAGACTCTGTGTAATAAAAAAGTATCTGTTATTTCCTCTTGTGATCATAAAATCTGTCTTAAACAATTTCAATATCTCCCCCAGTATTAAAATATTGTTCCATTTCTATTTCTTGTCTGTTCTACCACTCACATTCTCTCACATCATTTCACAGGGAATATTAGGACTATAGTCAACAGTACACAGATGCTCTCATTTAGAAGTTACCTGGCCTAACACCTGGGTAAATATATTTTGTTAAATGTTGTGCTTAACTAAAGTAATTTCTATTAAATAAATACTTAAGTCTTTAGTTAGTAGGCTAAAACATGATTTTTTCCAAAGCAAATTAAATACCTCAGAAACTTCCTTTACTTAAAATGGTCCGTATAGAAACTGTTTTACTCTTTGGTAAATTTTGAAATTTTTGTTTTATGGGCTTCCTATAAAGAGGTGCTATTCACAAAGAAACATTTGGAGTATATTTTTCAACATATCATATATTTGCACCATTTTCACAAATAATTATAATTATGTAATAGACACAGCAATAATAAAAATGATTTTTAATGACTTATGTGTATAAATACTATGGGGATGTTTTTTGTATATTGTTGTTTGTTAAAATCTAATAAATTCACAAAAATATTCAGTTTAAGAATAAAAGGTTTAATTTTTAAATGTGTCAAATCTCTACTGACTGTCAAAATATATTTTGAAAATCACTACATTATATTCATTTACTCAGATTAATATATGTTTAAATTCTGACTTTGAAAAATATTTCACATTCTTGTTTATCCAAAAGTCAAGTTAATACTGCATATTTAAAACCTTGTAGAGGATAGAGAAAGAAACCAGACAACTATTAAGACTATGATGTAATCGTATCAAATAAAAAAAAAAAGAAATAGGACAGAAAACATATATTTTTCTTAAGTATCAATATGTTATCACATAAAGAAAACAAGATGCCAAGACACTGTACGGGCTAAGAAGCAAGAGATTATATAGTTAAACATCACTACAAAATATACAATTTATTTTTCTCTATATATTTGAATCACAGAATGCTATAATACAAAACAGACAGAAATCATTCTTTCTTTCTTTCAACACATAATGAACACCTATTATGTGCCAGGCATTGTTATAAGCACTGGGGATACAGTGAAGAAAGGCAATAAAATCTATAACCTTATGGAGTTTATATTCTAGTTGGGAGGTGGCAAGGAAAAATAAAGAGCAAGTAAACAAAGTGACATGGCATGTTAAATGAGATACCAGTCATAGAAGGATGCAACAGAGTTTTTGCTTGTCCACGATGTATGCGTGTGTGTTAGGAGGGAACATTGGAAAGACTTCTCTGAGAAGATGGCACCGTCAAGCACAATCCTCTCAGTTTGCAGCTGAGAAAACTGAGGTCCAGAATGATTAAATGAAATGCTTGAGGTCACATAAATGGTTAGGAAAACAGCTGAACTTGGAACACATTCATCTGCCTGACCCTTCACTGCACGACAGAGCACACCCAGTTGGGAGAAGTTCCTAGATTGCGCAAGGGGGCGAGGACAAACACCGTGGATATGGTTGGCAGCGGGGTAGCTCGACTGACTGGAAGAGAAAAGCACATCTTCAGAAAGCATCAGAAATCAGAAAGAATTACGTAGGTAGGTCAGGGACAGCTGACAAAAGTTCTCAGAGGTCAGGGTGATGAGTTCCGTCATCATAAGCAGGGGAGAGCTATGACTAAAGTGATGTATCAGAGAGTCAGAAGGAAGAGACGGAACTCATTACCAGGAATAATTATCCCCAATTCTGTCAGCCATCACATTGACAGTGATATAACCAACGCAGGATTCTCATATTTCTTGCCACTGGAAAATGGATAAAGTAGGGGAAAAAAAAATCGTGTGTTCTTTATCATTAGAATTTCCTAAAACGATGATTGAAGAACAAATTGGTTTCTAGAGCCAGACATGACAAAACAATTATGTGGAGTAAGGGCATACTCCATACTCTTCCCTATATCTGAATCAAGTGGCTAATGGAATAACTCCTTTTGTATGTGCACTGGAGACTTTTTTCCCAATGAAAGGAAAACTATGTGTACCTTGATTGAAAGTCTTCACTTGAGATGACATAATTTATTTTTTTCTTGAAAGAGGACAACAGCTTACCAGTTAATATAAGTCAGCAATGTAGAATTCTTAATAGAAAAGCAAGAGGATGATGGGTAGATTTATAGTTGATTGACTATTTTTAGAACCTTCCTGACTGATACCATTGGAGAAACTAAAAGGAAATATTTCTCCCAAATTCATGCTTTAATAATAAGGGTTGTGAAATACAACAAGTTTAGCTTTAACATTTTATTGAAAAATTAATTCTGGGAATATGTTTTAATATTGCTATTTCTATTCTGCAGAGCATATATTACTGTTCTGTAGCCCACACAATAACTATTATCATACAGAATATTATACTCATACACATCAGCAGATACCATAACAGTGTTTACTATCCTGACATTGAAAAATAAGTACCAGTAAAATAAATAGCCCCGCTTTTACCACTATTCTTGCAATTCTTCACTTTTCTTCACTATCCATGATTTTTATTTTCACTAGAATTCCTCAATACTGACTTCTCAAAACTAACAATATGTAACATATACCACGTAGGCAATAATTTCTAAATAATGCCATAAAAACTTTGATTTCCAACACTATATGTAATGTCTTATTACAACTGTACAGTCTAATACATACATGCAAAAACGTACTTATCTTTCTTTATCCTAATAAAATTGTAGAGCATGATAAGCCTTTGTTTTGCCCATGGAGGGTTATTTCTGATCAAAACCATAAAATGATCATATTATTAAAAGTTACTAACGTAAAATAAAACAAAATATGAATTTCTCTAATTTATATGACATATCTCTGTAAAAAAAACACACATTTATTTTAATGACTTTTGTTTTCTTACCCCAATGTTTCCCAGTTAAATTCTATTTTTATCTGGATGCTTTAAAATGTAGTACACTTTAATGTGCTAATATAAATATTCAGGCAGCTTACTATGCATAGACAGCCTTTAAAAATTCAAAACAGCCCCAATAACAAATGTCATTTCTTTCACAGTTACAAAATGCAAACTCCAAGTGTTTTAGCCTAATGAATAAATGAGTTTGTCCTTTATATATAAAATATAGTTTGTGTTTGTTGCACAAGTTTTTAATAATAGATGAATTTTTGGTTTGCTCCAACGTATTCAATAAAGTGTGATTAATTTGGTTTTTCAAAAATGCAAACTAGACATTACTATATTACTTTGCAAAATGCACAGCTTGCAACATTATTGTCTCAGTGGGATCTTAAATTGAATTGTAAAATGTGTCTTATTTCCAGTTTGATTTATGTAAGAGATAGCAGTGGATAATGTTCCTTTTGAAGTTTGACTGCTTTGTGTGAACAAACAATATAAACCTAAAATTCATAATAGAGTTTATTAGAACCTAAAGCAAACTTTCGAGTTATATCATGTTTGACTGAAATGAAAACTTATGGACTCAGAAAACCACATTTTCAAGGAAACAACTTTTTGAAGTTTCCAATTACGATGGATTACACAATACATCTGACATGTTCTGTGATTTTATTATGATATTTCAGATAATTACCAAATGATGTTTTTCTTCTAAAAAAGCTTTCCTGTGCCCTGAGAATTAATCTATGATACCATTTAACTTGGCTTTTTGAAGTAATTATCACTAGATAAAAGCCAGCTGGATCTGAATAATAGGATACTTGAATGAATGTATTAGTGTTTGAAATAGAAAATACAAATCTTCTAAAAAGATTAATTTCCATAAAAAAGATAGCTCCCAGATTTACAAAAGAATAAACTCAAAAACATAATAAACTCTCAGAAAGAAAGGTAGATTAAAGTCGGAGCTGCAGCACCTTGTTACTGCAGCCGTTGTGCAGCAGTGATTCTGTATCAATTACGAGTGGCTAGTCCTGTAAGGCTCTTCAAAGCTCTGTGGGAAAAGCCTGAATGTGGGATACATGCGACAGCGTAAGTAATACCTTCAGCGATTAATTTTGACGCAACGCCGCTTTCATTCTGATCGTATTCTCAATATTTACAGTTTGAGAGAAGCTACAAATATTCTGGTGGGAATATATGAATCTAGACGGGCACCTTTTTCCTCCTTCACTTATTAAAGATGTGGATATGAATTTTTCTTTGTCATGAAAATATTGCAGCTTTATCACGCAACAGAGTTGCTGACATCATCAGGTAAAAAGACCTGAGTTGGCCCATAGACTTGATTTTCAATATCCTGTTACAAAACATGTTCTCTAAAAAGGGCCATAAATTCTGTTCACAACAACTTCTCTCTTTTCCTTTGTACAATTACGAATAAAAACAAAGTTTGACCATGCATAAATTCTTCTGGGAGGTAAAATGTACCTTTCCTTGTTGAATGATTCTTAGGATATTATTACCTTTAAGACAAAACCAAAGCAAATGTGGAGATAAATTCATTTTAACTGTGATTAAATCTAGAACTATGTAAATCTGTTCAAAGAATTGACATACAAATGCCATGTTAATATCAGATCATTTAAAATATGATGGAAATAGCAGGTGTATTTTAATTCTTAAATAATTTCTTTATAAGAAATATAAAATAATGGGGGAAAAGGAAAATTTCTATCCAATCATAACAAGCATATTAAAATCAACTACTGAAAATTAGTAAATCACTTGGTCAATTACATTTTGAAACTAATTTTAATGTGTGGAATATAACAAAACTGCTAGTTTCCCTTATTTCCTTCTTGTATTTCTTTTTCTACAGTTCACTGTCAAAATCAACCCAAAAAGAAATGTATCCTAGTAATTACATGCGTTCATTTAAACAGGGAAGTTGTTTGGTATAGCAAGATGTTTAAATATTAAGTAAATATCCATCATAATGAATATATAAAAGATATATTGCCATTATTAGAAAAATATCATTATATATGAAATGTTTGGGTTTATCAGAAAAGTACTTTAAAAAGAAATGCTGTCTTCTATGAACTCATATTAACTACTAAATGGTTATATCAATTTTTAACAGTAGCTCAAGAATTTATCATACTTCTTCAAGAAAGCCGCTTTTAGTTAAAACATAAAAATGGTAGTTACAAGGTTTCTGCAAACATAACTGCCATTCCATTAAGGAAATGGTGCAGCAAACAGTAAATAGTGGCCTCAAGGGATATGTAAGTATTGATTTTATTACTGTGTTGGTTGGTTTGTATTTGCAATTGTCAACTCTAATTTTGGACTATGCTTTAAGTATCTTTAAAACTGCTTAAGGAAAGGACAAATATTAATTGGAAAATATTGATAATTATTATTTTTGTAGTTTTAAATATCATAAGAGATTATTTCTTTTCAGATTTTCATAGTCCATCTTTTAAAAATAAGAAATTTTAATTAGGCTATACATAGTAAATGAACAACCGACTTGTTTTCATGTATATTTTGTATACTACAAATCAGTCTTTGACTCTAGAAATAAAGTTAATCACTATGAAAATTGTAAACACGGTTACATACTTCCTTAATTTAGTTTGGAAATTTAGCTTTGAATTCATTGATATTGACATTTTGATTCACCTAAAAAGACATAAACTAACTGAAATTAATTATATGTCAAGAGTTTTCATTATATTGAAATAAACTTCAACTCAGCCTCACTAAATGTAAAATGATCAAATAATGAAAAAGAATAAAATTTGCCAACCTAATGTAATTATTATGTTTTATATTATCATCATTATCGATTTCCTCTTCACATTTCAATAAATGTCATTCACACATTTATGTTAAAGGTGTAATTAAGAACACAGATCATTTTCTTAAACCATGCCAAAGAGCAACTTTGTTAAATATGTAAATTTTTAACTACACTTACGGGGCTGTAAAATATAGTCAGTTTTAAACTTCTAGAATTAACTAAAAGAAGTGTTTGTGCTGCACACAAATTTTAGAAATATTCTTTGTGGAAATCTAAAGAGGTAAAAATTAATATTAAAAAGAAACATTATGGCTGCTCTTCAGATTAAAAAATATGAAGTATTCTTGGGTTTGCAAGCCATACAGTACATTGTAAATATCTCATACCAAAAAAAAAGAAAGAAAACATGTTATAAAAAAACATGCCAAATCTTTAATATCACTAAATGTCAAGTCCCTATGTCATGAATCAATAAAGATGATCAAAGAAAACTAATATAAAATAATAGTGAATGTCAACCATAATTAAAATGTATAGTCATGGATATCAAATGCAGCATAGGGAATATGGTCAATGGTATTTTAACAGCTATATATGATACCTGAGGGCTAGTAGACTTCGGGGGGGGGGGCATGGGGGCTCATCACTTTGTGCGGGGGTAAATGTCTAATCACTATGTTTTTGTGCACCTGAAACTAATAAAAAAAGAAAACAGTTCTCTGGGTTTTAGCAAAATAGTGATACTTACATTGTATTCTTTAAAATTTAGAGAGGAGAAATGTCTTCATGAAGTAAAACCTTGCTTTGATTAGGAAGATGGCACTTCGCGCCTATCACATGTTCGATATGTGTTTACTGGACTAAATTTCTCAGTTCCAAATAATTAACATCTGATGGATAAATATACAAACTGGCCTCATTGGTTAGACTGTGAATCTTAGCTTCATCGTTTACTGGTATATAGTTCAGAATGAAAGTCATGAGTATTTTTTATATTTACTTTGGAATTCACCACAGCATAGAAAGCCTTACAGACTGTTCTCCCTAAGTGTTAGTTAAATGAGTAAGATGCATTAAAAACAAATAGCAAAGACATCTGACAGGGTTGACATTTTAAAATATATAAGCGTAGGGAAAAATAGAATTGGAGATTCAAATGATAATCATTTTAAATTCAACAGATTATGAAAATATGTTTTTGTTCATCTTCATTGTCAGCCTTCCTGAGACCATAAGATCGCTCTATCATGTCTAAGATTTTCATGTTTCTCACTTGAGAATACTTCATTCTCCTCACTACCGCCACTGGCTATAAGCATTTTAAAGGAAAAGTCTGGAGTAAAACTTACTATAAATAGATGAAAATTTCATAATTAGAGTCTTAAGAATCAAGGATCTTGTTTATAATATATAGTTCAATATATCAGTGATTCTTAAACATTTTGGTTTCAGGATCTCTTCACACATATTGGTTATAATCTATCAATATGTATCATATTAGAAAAGAAAATTGAGAATTTAAAAGATATTTATGTATTTATTAAAAATAACTATAAATCCATTGCATGTTAGCATAACTAACATGTTTTGATAAGAAATAAACATATTGTCCAAAAAAATACACTTTGGCAAAATTCTTTAATGTCTGATTTAAGAGAAGTCATTTGGATTTTTATATCCACTTAGTCATTTAATCTGTTATGATGTCACAAATCATATAGACTCTAAAAGAGTCCAGTGTATACTCATGAGAGAATTAGAGTTCTTAAAAAGTAAATCAGGTGTTAGTATATTTTAAAAAGGCTTTGACCACTTGGATTTTTAGAACCCTGGGGAACTCTCCTCTCCATGGGTCCTGGGACCACATTTTAAGAACTGCTGCTATATCTGATAACAATTAGGACTTTTTAGAACATCCAGGTTAGGTACTAATTTAGTAAGTCAAATACTATCCTAATATGATTTCAGACAATAAGAACAAGATTAGAAAGGTTACTTTAGAGTTTTGTTTTTTGTTTTGCTTTGTTTTTTTTAATAGAAAACTCATTACTTCTATGCCAACAATGGAAATTTTCAAAAAAGGTAGTAATGAGAAACTTTTTTCTCTAGCCTTAATTTTACATCACAAGGAATTACTACTTATTAGTCATTTTGAGGTGGCAGACAAAGCATAGAAGTTGGTAAAAGACAGAGGTGGCTTTAAATATTGTTGTTGCAATCTTAAACATAAAGACTCACTCTGTACCTCAAACACTTCAGCTGTTAAGTGGAGATAATACCATTCAAGGGTAAACACAGAATTAAGTGAGATGATACATGTGAAGCATACAGCACACAGAAGTTGGTTATTAATAAAAAGGGCAATTATTAAGTAGAAGTCAAGGTTAAGATCACAGGTCCAGAGGTTAGACAGAAATGAGACAGGGGCGAGATGTTTAAGAAGCTGGGTTAGCCACAGTTACTCATGTGTAATATGCCAACAATCAAGGATAAGTATCAAATTCTCACACAAATTAGGTAATAAGTGTGTACAAAGCACCCATCATATAACTGATACGAAGAAAAGGAGAAGAAGAAGGAAATGCCAGGGGGAAAAAGGAGGAGAATTTTACCATGTCAATTTGGTTTATAAAATCAAAAAAGGAAATTATGGTCATTCTTAAGTAATATTAGACTCGACAGCAGGGGATTTCAAAAAAATAAAAAAACAGTTAATATACTATGAACATTAAAAGTAAAAGGGAATGCAATTTGAAACAGATAAGCTCTAAAAATCCAAGCAGAACTTTACTATCTCAATTTTTATGAGTACGAATGCAATATTCCTCCAAGGCATTCCCTAACTTCCTTAAAGATAAAGGCTCTACCTTTAGTATCTTCATTGCCTAGGCTTATCCAGTACGTGGTCCAAAATAGGTATTCAGTCAACTGGCATTCTGAATGAAGGCAATGCATTATGATTAACATGTATGTAATACTTTGGAGTTTAGGAAACATCAGTATAATTTAACAATAAATGTAATTGCTAGGAAGCTGCCTCAGAGCTTAGATTTTTAGAAAGAACAGTGCACAACAATAATGCACAAGAGCACATCACCATAGAATGATAGGAAAAATTAGCCAGGTGGAGGGGGGTTAAAGATAATGTTGGATTGACAAAAGCCAGGAATTAAGCTGAGATGACATAAAAGACTTTGAGGGGTTATTTTTATTTTTGTTACTTTTAAGTTAGTCGTTAAATAAAAAGGGGAGGAATATCTTTATTGAAGACAGTATAAATGTTCAAACAAATGTTTTGTGACTCTTGTCTTGCAATTCAGAGTTATCAATACACTTTGAAATGTTTTTCTTCTGATTGTCTAGATTCTACAAAATTAGCAAATCTTTTATGTTCTGATAGTTGTAAGATCGTCTAAAAACTTTTATAACAATGGATCTAAATTATCTATTATATCAATGATTGAAAGAATGGATGCCAACTCTATTCCAGATGACTCAGATATGTTTTAATTGGTAAATGAAAGCCATGTATTCTACGTAATCAACAATATTCCCTGTGGCATTTTTATTTCTTATCAAAATTTCATTTCTAGGTTCCCAGATGCATTCAAAGCAAGCATGAAAATTTAATTTTTAGACTGCAAAATGTCAAATGTATGTTACACATTTTTTAATTCAAGAAAGTGCTGTTGAATGGGAATATACAGAGGGAAGGAAAATAGTAAGCTTATGTATACTTTTAGCCGAAAGTATTCATAATCCTTAACTTGAGAGATTTAAAAGGTCAATAATAATGGAATATGTTTTCATCATCATTTCCCATGGTGAAACATGTGAAACATCTTGAATAACTAAATATAAAGAAACAGTTTGGGTTCACATTAAATATGATTAATGCATATGCTTTTTGAAAACTTAAAATGCAGAATGTTGCTAAGGAAAACAGAATGTTAAATATTGCAGTTAATTACCTGATTATAAGTATAGGCTAATAATTCCCAATTAAAAACCTACATTAATTACTTTTTAAAAACTAAATAAAAGACAAAAACATAAACTTGTCTCTTTGAAATATCTCACATAAGTGAAATAAAGAAGCATTTGTCTTTCTGTGACTGGCTTATTTCACTTAGCTGTAATGATGAGGAAATACAGAGTTGCTGAAGTTTCAGTTAAGCAAGATGAACAAGCACTAGTCTGCTGTATAGCATTATACTTATAGCCAGCAATATTGTGTAGTAAACTTAAAATTTTAAGAGGGTAGAGCTCATGATAAGTGTTCTTACCAGATTACAATAAAATTGTTTAAAAAGATAATAACGATATTGAAGAATATAGTGGAGCTTTTATATCTCTTTTAGTGTATTAAATGAAATTCAACTAATAAAGCATAAAATTAAATATATTCTAAAATACCATGTATAAAAATAAATAATATGCTTAAATATAGATACCACTAATAAAGACATTTGGGGGAATCTTGGCTTCCTACTTATAAATACATTACTAGGGTATTTGAAAAGAAAAATCGTTTACTAAAAATATATACTTTACGTAATAGATCTAGGAATATACTGATGTTATTGTTTTAAAGAAAGTCATTTTATTTACTAAATATTCATTCTCAAAATGATGCACTTTTTATAATTGAATGCTCAGAGATTTAGAGATATATAACATAACTATCTACTAAGGAAACACCATTTTGCTTTTATAGATATTTTATTACATCAATGGATGTAATATGTGTCCTTCTATGACTAAACTCATAAGCTATAACATAAACATTACTATCGACAACGTAGACCAGCCATAAAATTCAATTAAAAATCCCTATATTTTAAGCAGTGATAGTAGCATGATACGTAAACATGAGCTGAAATGATGTGTAGTTCCTAGAGCATGTCACATTTAGAAAATAAATGTTTTAACTGTTTCATTATCACGTTCTCAGTGCAAAGAATTTTGAGGTCCTTTTTTAACTCTTAGATCTCACCGGAAAAGTCAGGGTTTTCATTTATGAACTGACACACTCATAGTCAAATCAATTTATTATTTTTTAAGCAATATTATGTTTCACGTATTGTTTTTGTACTCAAAACATATATCCCTTATTAATTCATTCTTTCAACAAATATTGGTTGCAGGCACTGTTCTAGGGACTGGGATTGACAATGACCAAAATGGACCACAAAAATCTCAAACCCCATGAGTCTAACAACGTTCTAATGATTGTATGCTGGATTGTATACGTCCTATTGGACTGTAATGAAAGTGCCATGGAGGAAAATAAAGAATGAAAGGAGGATAGAGAGTATTTACATATCAAGGAGATAGACTGCAATTTAAAATAGGGTTGTTGGTAAAAACCTTAAAAAGAAGGTGACATTCAAAGGAAATGAAAGAACAAGATGTATTCAGAGAGGATTCCAAGAAGAGGGAAGAGCAATGCAAAGTTCCTGAGGCAGGAGTGTTCTGAATTATTTGAATTTTTAACTGTTTTTTAATTTATTGGAGTGACAATGGTTAGTAAAATTATATAGATGTCAAGTATACATTTCTATAATACATCATCTACATATTGCATTGTATGTTCACCACCCAGAGTCAGTTATCCTTCCATCACCATATATTTGAACCCCTTTACCCTCTTCTACTACCTTTCTCTCCCCCTTACCCTCTGGTCAGCACTAAACTGTTGTCTGTGTCTATGAGTTTTTGTTTGTCTTGTTATTTGTTGCTTTCAGTTTTATATGCCACATATGAGTGAAGTCATACGGTTCTCAACTTTTTCTTTCTGATTTATTATACTTAGCACGATATTCTCAAGATCCATCCATGTTGTTGCAAATGGCAGTACTTCATCTTTTTTAAGTCCAGGTTATATTTCATTGTGTATATGTACCACATCTTCTTTATCCAATCATCTATAGAAGGACATTTTGGGTGTTTCCATGCCTTGGCCACAGTGAATAATGCTGCATTGAACAGGGGTACATATATCTTTATGGATAAATGTTTTCAGATTTTTTGAGTCAATACCCAGAAGAGGGATTTCTGGGTCGTATGGTAATTCTATTCTTTTTTTTTTTTTTTTCAGGAACTTCCATACTGTTTTCCACATTGGCTGTACCAATTTACATCCCTACCAGCAGTGTATGAGGATTCTTTTTTCTCCACATCCTCTCCAATACTTGTCACTACTTGTCTTGTTGATAATAGCCATTCTAACAGGTGTGAGGTGGTATCTTATTGTGGTTTTGATTTGCATTTCCTAATAGCTAGTGAAGGTGAACAATTTTTTCATATATCTGTTGGCCTTTTGTATGTCTTCTTGGGAGAATTGTCTGCTCAGTTCCTCTGCCCAATTTTTAATTGGATTGTTTGTTTTTCTGTTTGTTGAGTTGTATGAGCTTTTCATATATTTTGCACACAAGCCCCTTATCGGAGTTGTGGTTAGCAAATATCTTCTCCCATTCAGTTGGTTGCCTGTTTGTTTTGTTAATTGTTCTTTTACTGTGCAGAATCTTTTTAGTTTGATATCGTCCTATTCATTTACTTTTGCTTTTACTTCCCTTGCCTTGGAGGTCAAATTCATAAAATCCTCTCTGAAGCCAAGGTCCATAAGTTTAGTACCTATCCTTTCTTCTGTACATTTTATTATTTCAGGACAGATAATTTTCAACAAAGAAACCAAAACATACAATGGAGAAAAGAACACTACTTCAATAAATGGTGCTGGGAAAATTGAAAGGCCATGTGCAAAAAAATGAAACTAAACTGCTATCTGTTACCATGTACCAAAATTAACTCAAAAGTGATCAAATACCTAAATATAAGACCTGAAACAATAAAATGTATGGATTATTTGAGAAATGGCAGTAGGCCAGAGTGGTTATAAGTAAGTGAGTGGAAAGTAAGAGTGGGAAGGAAGGCAGTCAGAGTAGAGAAGCCATGTCATAAACAGGATTAGACATTATCAAATGGATTTCTTGTTTTCTTTTTTTAACTTTTACTCTACATGAAAAGGGAAGAACTGAAATGGTATATACACAGAGGAGTGATGTGGTCTTATTCAGGTGTTTATAAGACTATTCTGCCAGTTATAAAGGGTAAGGTGGAAAGCAGGAACTCAGGTTAGGATGCTTTCACAATGACCTACACAAGAGATGATGAAGGAGCAAAAGGTGGGTAGATGTGTGGATACATTAGATGTGGGTATAAAAGAGACAAGAGTCCAAGATGGCTCCAAGGTCTGGGGCTTGAGCAAGTGGTAAATGGAGATACCAATTACAAAAATGAGAAGAGTGATGAACAGGTTTGGGGTAAGACCACCAAAATTTCTTTCTGGAGATTTTCAATTTGAGATATCCTAAACTGAGCTCCTAGTCAAGCAACAATTTTGAGAGATAGAATCCACAGGCAGAAAATTAACACTGAAATGTGTTTTTCTTTCTTAATTTACAGAGTAACCAAGTGGCTGATGAGTAGATAGTCTCAAATTATGTACCTCTTTCATATCTTGTTGTTTAGGTTTTCACTGGAAATAGTATATCATAACAATATTGTTTATTTAGTATTTCTTTTTTTCCAGGTTCTCACTCATTAACTCACGTATTCATTTAATCCATTTACTGAGTGGCAACTGAATAGCAGTCACTTTTCCAAATACTGGGGAATACAGAGAGGATAAGGTTTTGTCCTCAAGGTGGTCATAGTCTACTAAGGGAGGAAAAATATATTGTGGTGTTTATACATCTTGAAGATTTGGGGAGCAAAGTTGAAATGTGTGGTTTACATGCACTGTGTTCATATACACAGTTTAAAGCATTGTGGTTGTAACAACTGCACGAAAACTATATGTGACTTTTAGAAAGCACACAAAGAGATGGATCATATAAGGCTATTTATTGTTTTATGAAAATTGAGACAATGGCATCATAAAGCTCAAAGCATTAAATTATCTCTTTATGTTGTATTAGTGACATATCTTCATTTGCTCTTTTACAGGTATGAGTAAAGTCAAGTGCATGTTGGCTCAAGTGGGGAAAAGTTTTCACAGAAAAGGAGACATTGGAAATATAGATCAATGAAAGCAAAATGACATTTTTGGCAGAGGGAACAGCATATTTGAATTTATAGAAGCACTTAAAAATTGGGGGGAAGGGGAGAAATAAGTATAGCTAGGGCTTTGAAGGAATGTGGGGGACTGAACGGGGCTATAGAAAGAGGGTTCAACAATATTAAATTCAAATTTATTTTCAATTACAAAAAACTTAAAATTAAGTCTAAATCAAACTGAAAGAAAACTGGTATTGTGAATGATAAACACCACTGAAATAAATCAGTTACCACAAATGTATTTATTGGTTTACTACTTGAATTAATACAGTAAGGTATCCTTTTCGTGATGAATTAAGGGTCTTTCTGACCTAGAACCTTATGACACTTGTCTTAGGTGGCACTGTCTACTATAAAATGACACTGTGTGTGTTTTTACACTAGTATTGTGTAACACCTACTCTTTGGTCCACAGGTATAAATGCACATGGTTTTTTTTCTTTTTTTCGAAGTAAAGACAAACATTACTGAAAAAGCTCTCCCCCATTCCCTCTCCCTCCCTTGTTGTGACTGCACAGGCTCTCAGCAATTCACACTGTGGGTAGGACTGCAGTCTCTGACATCCAGTCCCAGCTCAGCCATGTCAAAGTGCATGACATTAGGGAATTTGTTTGATCACTCAGTGCCTCAGTTTCCTCCTAGATCAGGAGATGATCTTATTGCCCCTGTCTCCTTATCCCATTGTTGGATTAAATGGCTTAACATCTGTGAAGCACAGTGGCTTATCTATCCATCTTAAGTGATCAATAAATAGTAGGTGCCATTATAAGTACGAGAAGTGCTTTGTTGTAAGAGGAGGGCAGAAATAAAGTTAGTTAAACACCTTCTATTAATATGCACTTGCTGCAAATTTGTTTCATTGTGTCAAAGTCACTGGGGACTTGGAAAAACCTAAAACTGGAGATGTGCTATAAATATTTCGATAAATTTTACTATTTAAAATTTATGAATGTTCACTTGTGTATTCTATAGACTGCATTTTTGTTGTGGAAACTGTATATAAACAGTACTTTACTTATAAATGGCTAGTATCATAAATTTTTCCCTAAAATAATGTACATTTGGGTTGTGATTGAGTCACCAGTCCTCAAAAGCCTATTTAAATCACTATGTACTTGGAAAATTGTATTTGAAGCCGCATTTCAACTGGACTATCATTTATTATATATTTAAAATAGAAAACTTACTTTCACCATTCTACTTCCAACTCAACAGAGAATCTCTCTCAGCAGTAGTAAAAGTTATGTGAGAACCGTACTCTTGAGCACCAGGAATTTGCTAATTTCCACATTTGTAAAGGAAAATAATCTTAATACAAATTTACCTGCTTATCCTTACAAATTATTCATTCTCAAATCAGGATAGGAACTCATTCTTTGACAGTATCTCAGTTTTAGAGTTCTCCTGACTTGGATACATCTCTTATATCAAGATACAGTTTAAAACATATCACTTTCCTGAACCAAAAAACTCTATCATTAAAATGCAAAAATAAAATAAGTCAAAACCTGACAACAGTATTATAATTTCAAGCTTCATGCTCGTGATACAAATAAATAGACACGTGAGAATTCATTTCAAAAATAAATTTTAACAGAATGACAGAATTGCACTATTTGCATATTTAAAACAATCTGATACTAGTACTTCAGACAAAATTGCTGAAATTCTCTGACCCACAAATTAGAGGCAAACAAGTAGCTAAATCAAAAGAATTATGAGTAAAATTTCATTAAGTGTAATGTAATTCGGACATTAAAGAGATTGATGAACTATATAAACCTAATGGCAAAACTGCTGTTAAACAATTCCTGGTCTTGCAGGGGTGGAAAAATGATTCCCCCTCCCGTTATGAACAACAGCCATAGCCAGAAGCTTTGTATCCCATCTACTTAATCTTCAAAGTTCAATGTAAAAAAGAATGTGATAAGGCCTTATGTACTTGAATTGCAGTGGCAGAACGAGAAAGGTAAATTAAGACACATTCCTCCACATGTGTATTTTTACAGGTTCACGTAAGTAAAATGGATTTCAACTCCCCTGAATGATACTTTCTGTATTTATATTATTTTGTATTTACTTTCTGTATTTATATTATTTTGAATCAGTAACTTATTAACATGGGAATGGACAGTGACACTCTAATTAATTCCATACTAATTATGCTAATGCTAAATATTTTGTGTGTTTATAACAAAAACAACTTTCAGTTTTTCAGTATCAATTCTTTATACACACAAACTCATTTACACACACACACACTGAAATTTAGAAAACTGAGATCTAATGTGGGGATGTGTTTAAATAACAAAGATACAAAATATCTGAGGAGGGAAAGCAGAATAAAAATCTTTACCACAATTTCCATTTTTGTATCAAGTCATGGCTACTGGCATTAAGGAGTAAGGCCAAAAACTCATACGGCAATAGCTGAGTATCTTAGTCAGTTATTTAAAACTCACAAAAACAGAAGTTATAGTTGTTGGTGTATTTGTCACCAAATATAATGTAATGAAAGATTCAGATATGTTGGATTACCATGACCTATGAGAAAGACATTGATGTTTGTCAAGAACACAGATTCTGAAATCAAAATTGGCTTGGTCAAGTCAAAACAACTTTCAGAGCTGCAGTTTCTTTCTTCAAAATACTACATATGTAAAAGGCATTTATTCATAAATAATGGCCATATAAGCTACCTCAACTGGAAAATTTTTCCAGGTTTTCAAACTATACATGCCCAAATCATGAGCTAGGGGTGGATATATTTAGTTTAATAAACGCTTTCCATGTGATTTTGATCTGTGTGTACTTATAATTATGAAGCCATAAAATGAGGATCAAAGATATTCTGTTATACAGGAAAAAAAGCCAGGAAATGAGAGAATTAAAATCAAGGATCCACTATAGCTTTCCCCAAACACCTGAAGGGTGCTCATGTTCTGAATGGTCACTTTGTGTAACTCACATATACTTTCTAGCAGTAAAAGTTTTCCACAGAAGGAATTTTGTAATGGATATGAGATAACTGCTGGTTTTCAAGTTTATATTGACAAAAACATGTAAAGAGGCCTCAAATCATGACAAGTTAATTAGACTCAAATTCCAGTGGTTCTCAAAAATGGCTTTTTATTGGAATCACCTGGAATTTTTTTAAAATACCAATACATAGATCCTACTTAGAGATTATAATTTTGTTGGTTAGAAGTCAGGTATTTTTTTTTTAAAGCTCCCCAGAAGACAATAATGTACAATTAGGATTAAAAAGCCCTGAACTAGCTGAACTATGTGATCCTTTTCAACTCAGATTTCATGATTCCAAAAAAAAAAAAAAATATCTATTTAAATAATCATATATGTGCCAAAGTAGGATTTGCCGTATGTTATAAACCCAACAAAATTCACAGAATTAGGAGGCAAATGACATCATGTTGTGTACTGTCATTTTTCTTCTGGAAATGATTTATTTACATATGTCCCTGCCCCTTTACAACTGTTCTGCAATCCTGAAGGAAGCTAGATAAAAACTTCTGGAGCCTACAAGGAGATGGTCGATTCTCCCAGGCAAAAGCAGAGCGGTTAATATCTTTAAGCTTGCTATCAACGTGAAAAATATATTCTTAGAGAACAGAAATAATTTGCCTTACTTTCTTCAACAGGAAAACACATAGTAGGAAGAATGTGTGTGTGTGTGTGTGTGTGTGTGTGTGTGTATAAAATGTATTTATATAGGTAATATTTCTAAATTATTTATGTTGCATTACATGGTTATCTTTTAAGCTGTCCTTCAACTCAATACTACATAGTAATTTATTACTAACTTTGTCTTGCTTTCTAGATTTTATTTTTTTTTATTTGTTTTGTACTTGTTCAGGTTGACATGAGTTTTATGCTTCAAATATAGAATAGAACAGAAAACGTGTTTTGATACTTTCACCCATTTTACTATTGAGTGAATACCTGTAAAAATCATAATCCCCTTTATCTTTTTTCTAAACTAAATAAAACAGAACATTACCATGTTTTAAAGACTTCTGAAGACTTTTCCTGATACAAACAAAATAAGTGCCAAGTTGATACTCTATTATCACTTCAAAATGTTTCGTAGTTTAGAGATGAAAAGTAAAAGATGAAGAAAAGTATATTTTACAGCTATGAAGCGAATGTAATCACTAATCATATAGTATATATATTTTAAATACTGTACAACAAATTATGTCGTCAGTTGCCAAAACATACTATTTCAACATTAGGCCCTTTTACCATTTTGTGTCTGCTATATAATATTCTTTTACAGAATTTGTGTAATGCTAAACAATGAGGCACTATTAGCCAGATATTTAACACAATAATAACTAATCCCAATTTTAATATGAATCTATTTTGAAGGGAATACTACTAGCTCCTACAAATATATTGACTACTGATTATTTGTAGGCACAGCAAAATAGGAATATGAGGCTGCAGAAACCTGACTAGCTGCTAACTTGAGCTAACTTGATTCTGTAACAGTGATACTGTCAAAAAAAAAAGAGTATTTTATACTCTGGCAAACTTAACACGACACCTCCTATATCTTTTCAACATTTCCTATATAATGAAATTTTGTTTTGTGTATCCAAGCATGCATATTTTTTAAAGGGTTTTCCACATAAATATAACACAAACTACATCATTGCAAGTCACTAAGGTTTGGCCAAATAGGAAATATTGTTAAAAGGAAAATCTGTGTGTGTTTTCCTTAATTACAAAGACCATATCTAATTTTAACTGCCTCCTTTTTTTCTTAATAATGAGCTGACCTTCTATTCTCCTTAACCCTTTTTTATCAAAGCCATCTACACCCACTTTGCCTTCTGTTTCTCTAATCTGCAATTATTTATGTTTTCTTCATGCTGCTTTGTCCGCCATGGGAGCAAAATTGTATTTGGTGAAATATAGAGCTAATTATACCATGAACCCAGCAACAAAAAGACAGAGCAGATGTTACTGCAGACGTGCTAAAAGTCCTCATGCTTAATGCACATAGAGTAAAACACTGAGCACAGTCGTCAAAAACAATATCTCATCAAGGCAGCTTTAGACATGCAAATCTTTTTAACACCAGAGTTAAATGGAGAAATTCTGTCAATAATATTTTCAGTACTCACCATGTGCTTGCCAGAATAATTATATTAGGTAGTGACTTCTAATTAATATAATAAATGTGTGAGTCCACATTGTTTCTATCCCAGGGGGCTAGAAATCTAGGGAGGCAGAAATGGAGATCATATGCTGTGAGTGAATAATACAACACACAATGTTTTCATTGAGAATGTGTTTTCATGATGCCAAAATAAGTGGTTTGAATATTTTTTAAGTAAAATATGTTTTATTCTGCTTTTTCTTCTTCTTTTTTCCACAGTGAATCATTTAAATTATCTATTTAATTGGGTATTGAATTGATAGAAGTTAAGATCAGTTCCTCTTTGCTTAACTTACTAATATATTTTCATTTACGATAGTTTCATTTTCGTTTTGTAAATATTTGGGTACATAAATATATGAGTATAACTATCATGGCACAATGGTTGCCTTGTTTTCTTTGCAAAAGCTGAAAATGATTTTTTTGACATATTAGATTTAAATCAATATTACTTGTATGAAGAAACTGATTTCCTCCCACTGTGACTCGTATGCAAATGGTAAATTACTCCAGGAAAATACCAAAATGGTTATCATGCTGTGTAGTGACTAAAAACAATTCCAACCTCACTAGTTTAAAGTCACTGTAAGAGGGCAGTATTTTAATGACATACTTTCCACTGAAAGAAGTGTGCCTACACCACAGGGTGTAAAGCCCCTTCTGAGATGTAAAACTTAGTGGGCTCAGCACACCAAAACACCCTCCTGGTGAGTGTTAAATGTGTGCATTGAGTGGCTGATTTGGGCATCACTTTCAAAGCTTATTTTAGGAAAATAAAGCACCTCTCTGCAAAGCTATGATAGTCAAGCTAAAAAATTCCATCATATTAAGAAGAGTATAATTTGTAATCTTTTCTGTGTTATATAAAATAAAACAGTGTCTGGTTTATACAAATAACCAATTTTTAAAACATTATATGCTAACCAGCTATAAAGGGAATAAATGCTCTAACAGCTAATATTTTCTACAAATTGCCTATTGAGAAAAAAATACATTTATATGTTGGAAACATTGTATTAGTCCAACATTTATATTTCAAATAAACTAAGTTATGTGTGTAATATACATAGATATGTGATATACATATTACGTCTAATGTAAATAAAATTGTGAACATTAAAAGTTATTGTTTCTTTATTGTGAAGGAGTATGGAGGCCTACATGTATTTTCAGAAGAATGTGAGAGTAACTTTGAAAATATCGATTTTATATCAATGCTGAACGTAAGTGTTGAGATGAAATGTCTAGTAAGTCTCTTGCACTTTATGCCATTATATTAGATTATGAGGGAGTAGATATATGTTCACAATGTTTGTCTGAATAATGAATATATGTTTTAAAACTCTACTTATAAAATATAATGTTACCATATTAAATGAATAGTAAACTGCAATAGAAAACCACTTCATGTAAATTAACAATCTTCAGTGATTATTGATGTTTTCCAATCTTATTTTCCAATTGGTTAATTTTCCATTTATCTTACATTTCAAAAAGTGCTTAAAAATCTAAATGCATAATTATCATAAAAATACTTATTGAATTAAGAAACATCAAAACAAATTACTGTTATGTTAAAATTGAGCTAAATATTCTAAAAGACAAATAAAACAAACAAGGTGTATCCTTCAGCTTTACACAGTAGAATGGAACTTAACTATTTTGATATTCACTAGGCCAAAAGAACCATTGCAGACTGCATATTAATTGTTACTTTACCAACTTGGCCATTCAAGCACTCAGAAGAATATAAAATTTCTCATGAGGGCAAACTATTAAACACTATTTTGGAAAAGTGAAATATCCAAGAGTAGGTACTCTAGTTTTTGCAGTTTCCAATACTTTGGGCCCTTTCAGGAATTAAGACTCATCAAGGTAATATAGCTGAAACAGAAAAAAGTAACACATTTTGTCCCAACTTGATTCTTTGTATCTGAATAGAAATTATCTCAACAAGTAGATAATCAGAATAAACTCCACACCTTAGAGAACCAAGGTGTCAAATGGCAATGGTGTTATTCACCCATTTTGTTCCTCCTACAATCAAAGGCACTACATATCATCTCTCCTATCATATCTTGCTAATTAGTCAAAACAAACGGACTTTCTTCTTTTTTTTTTATTAGTTTCAGGTGTACAAAACAACGTAATAGACATTTATCATTTATATCCCTCACACAGTTATAACCACCCTCCCCCCATCTAGTACCCCTCTGACTTTCAAAAGAGCTACTTGGTCTACTAGTATTTTAATCAAAACAGTACACAGGAGTACTTCGTTTGATCTCATCTAGTTTTTTGTATTTGTTTGTTTGTTTGTTTGTTTTTACCGCATAGGCAAAGTGGTCTATAAATATACAAATGTATGAAGCAATATTATTGCAAAATAGTTTGAATTCCAGAACTACTATAGATATAGCTTACTTTAATCAAATGCTTTATATTAAAATGTTGCCTAAGTAGTGGATTGATTTAAAAATTGATTAGATAAAATTCCTGATTTACTTGAAACATTTCAGGAAAATTCTATAGATGAGTATGCCCGTATATTAAAAGAATCTAATGTTTTACATGTATAATATATTTAGTTCACTAAATCAATAATCAGAATGTGAAAATACTAAATTTCTGCTACTCTGATACAGTCTTCATGTCAGGGATATATCTCCTTGCTTGAATCACAGTATTTTAATGCTGCATGATGTTCATTTTGAAAGAAAGAAAGAAAATAACGGGATGTGATTTTTTTAGTACCAAAGAAAATTTTTGAGTATGACTAATAGCTCTTTCTGAATACACAATAAGATCAATAATTAGAAATACTTTTAAATTCACAGGATAGAAACATTTAGCTTAGTGTGAACATGATACTAAACTTTAATGAAATAAATTTTAGATAACATATCTATTGAATACACTAAATGTGATAAAAGAACACTTCATGGGGTGAATATTTAGAAACTCCTTCCTTTCTATATAATAAAAACATGTAGTCATATAAAATTCTTAAGCCTTTTTCAAAGAGAAATTTTTGCCACATAAAACCTGGCTTATAGTATATTAAGGGATAGAAGTTGTATGATGTTGTGAAAAATGGAAAATTTGAT
This sequence comes from Rhinolophus ferrumequinum, assembly GCF_004115265.2. NCBI lineage: Eukaryota > Metazoa > Chordata > Mammalia > Chiroptera > Rhinolophidae > Rhinolophus > Rhinolophus ferrumequinum. The sequence continues at coordinate 23,516,910 of NC_046287.1, forward strand.
TCTCCTTGTTCACCAACTCGAAGTTATACTTTTATTAATGAAAAGAACAATTAAAGTGTTCCTTTCTTTCCCTATGCAGAGTCTAGAGAAGAGTACAGAGAAGGGAAGAAGTGAAGACACACAGTCTCCCAGATTTGCCTCTGTGTAATCAAAAGTGATTTTTTTGAAGATTGCTGACGACGACACAATATGATGCACCAAACTGAACAATAACTTATACTCTGTAGGGACTGTAGATGACTTCATGGCATCTGGTCACAGCCTGCAGTTATTCTGTGTTGGTCTGGCGGAAGTGACACACCTACCATGGAAGCCCCACTATTGTGACACAATAATAAATAAAGGTGTTGCTCCAACTTAGCCCTCACTTTCTTTGCTAGTTTACAGGTACGCTAACTTTTTCTCTTTGATATCAAAATAAATGATATCTTCTAGGATGACTACATTTGCAATAATGCTTAATGCATTATAGGCATTATGATACTTACATATCTCTGTATCTATGCACAGATAGAGAGATACAGAGAAAAAGAATACAATTGTAACCAAGATTTTGTTTAAGCTGCTCATTTTAATACGCTACCATTCTTCTCACATGGTTAGAACTGACTTCTACTCAATCAGTTTGATAACTGCCAGTGTGATGAATTCACATGTATAAAAAAAAATAGTAAATGTTAATCTGAAACTTATTCTCAGAAACTAAAGGATCTAAACCAGAAATATTTTCAAGGATTGGAGAATCTTGAAACAAGAGTATTAGAATGATTACTGATATGACAGATATGAAAAACCTTCCTGGTAGTTTGAATACAAAGGTATCAAGAAGTAGAATGAGTGTTGAATTTATGTTGTGGAAAATTGGTCCCAAGTTGGTTTTCCACTTCATCAGAAAGCACTTCTGTCTTGTATGCAAACAGTTAATGAAGCATGCCAACACAGAATTGTTTTAACTAGTGTTAGAAATACTTCACCTTATTCCACCCCCTCACTTTTTCTTTTGGGAAGTTTTAATACTAACATAGGGAGACACCTTACATTTCAGTACCTCAGTTCTATTTTTCAGGTAGAATAAATGAATAATATAACTATTCATGATTTCAATATTTTCATTTTCACTTTTGAATTATTCTCTACTGAAAGGTAGCAAAAGAGCCATCAATTCTTCTGCACAATAGTAAATGTGTGATGAGAATGATCTAGTCATTACGTTTCATCCAAAAGCCTACCTTTAGTTTGAGTATTTGGAAGCAGTGAGCCTTTTGATTTAGTTTTTCAAGCCTCTGGCAGGTGGCAAAATTTTGTTCTAACAACATTCATGTGATTGGGAATAAAGAAATTCTTTCAAGAGGTTTGCAGTTTTACCTTTATGCCACTTTCAAAGAAAATAGGATGATCATTTCTTTCATATTAAAATTTAAATAAACACAAGGGGCATGAAAAATTACACATTATAGCAAATAATTGCACGAGCTTTTCATAGATTTATTCAGTGTACTTTCTACTTGTAAAAACAAAGTGTTCACCTGCATAACTTTTTCACGATATGATAATTTAATCCTTACTTTGCACCTCTTCTATTTGATATTAAAGATTGTGATTTTAAATTCAAGTGTTCAGCCTCATTATTGTGTACGAAAATTACGCCGCATGTGCTCTGATCTTAATATGAGTTAAGTTGTACAGTTACTAACCCATGTAATTCTAAAACAGTTTGTCTAAATGCCTCGTATAAATACATTGCTGATATTAGTGTTACTTGGAAAAAAGGCAAGCTTGTAAAAACACTGCACTAAAATACGTTTAACTTCAAAAGCCTGATATAACTTCAATTACCATAAAATACTAATAGGACTTGTCTCTTAGAAGTTTGGTTATCGGCGTTTCAAGTCTACCAGGAAAAAATACTCTTAATGAAAGTAACTGGTGGATCATAATAAACTTATTTCACTTAGGATATACAAAGATTTTCATCAGCAATAGCACATATATTCCTATTGCAGGATGATGCCTTATAAAAAGCAGTTAGAATGTGAATCATTAATTGCAAGATAACAAAATTCAGAGTGCATGTTAAGTGCACCATTTTCAGAGGAACAGGGGTGATAAAAAAAATCAAAGAATTTTTAAATGAGAAATTTTGAAAATTATTGCATTAGTTCCTTCATTTTACAAAAGAAGACTGATACCCAGAATATTAAATGATGAGTAATAAACTCATTATTTAATTTATTTAAACTATTAAATTCAACACATGCCACTTATCATAACTTCTAGATTCACGAACCAGATTTTGATTATGAATTAGAAATAACATAAATATAATAGAGATAACAGATTTTACAGGGGTAAGATATATATCATGAATTTATCCTTAAGAGAGATAATACTGATTGAGATCTCAGTCATTTGCAAACAAGTTTTATATACATACAAGGAAAATGTTTTGAACAATATGACCGGTAGATATCATGGATGTATATGCAAATCATGGGAATAATAATATAAAACATTTATATAAAACAAGTCAGTTTCAAAAGATTTTCATTCACATTCAGTAAAATGTATTTTGCCCATCAAAGTGTTGACAAAATACCATTATGTTCATCTTACATAGAGAAAATGGACATGTGGGCTTGGATAATAATGCAACAGAACTAGAAAGCAAACTGGGAACTTCAGACTTTATAGACTATAATGCCTCCCAGATGACACTTTTACACCAGCTTAGACTTATAGATGGCATTTATGGACACTATGGACACTGCAAAGTCTTAATAATAAATTTTATTATCAAATCCTCAAATATAAATAAATCCATTAAAGTATTCATTTTGTAAAATGTCTAACATTAGTTCAACTGTGAATGATATTTCAAATGAGGAATGTGGTACATCCATTTACTTAATTTCAGTTAAAACAAAATTATTCTAGAATCAGTGAGGACTAAAGTATAGTGCTACTACCAAAGGAAAATACATGGACTTGAGTATGCCAAATTCATTTTATCATTTTTCTATAATAATCATTTAATGATCTGTGCCAAGGGGAGAACAGGAGCCTTTGCAAATTTTAGATGTATTAATATAATCCACAGTGAATTCACTAAGTATGTGCCATGGAATATACAGGCCTAGTTTGGGGATATAAAGGTATAAAGGTTTGGGGGTATAATTGTATCTGCCCTTAAAAAGACATTGTGTCATTGAGAAAGATATGACAGGAGCTCTAATCCACATGCAAATTTGAACAAAACATGTATGAATTGAGTTTTTTGTTTTCTTTTGCTTTATGTTAAATTTAGAAAGGAGAAAAGTAACAACCTTTTCCTTAAGCAAGTAACATGTTATGACAGAGATGTTAAAAGTAATATCAGTATTATAATGAAGGTTATTCTAAACCATTAATAAATATGATAAAGTGATATGAATTATGTGCCCAGACCTTTGATGGGAACTATGGAAACTAAAAGACAGAAATGGAAGAAAAGTCCCCATCATACATATCCCTAGTAGAGAACAATAATCTTTCCCTTTCTGTCACCATAGCTGGTCATCACTGCATTTATTATAATTTATATACATTCATATGTACATATGTGTGTGTATCAAAATTATACATAGATAGGGACATATGTCAATGTTTTTCTAGTGCTGTGTATAAATGAGTACTGTAAATAAAGAACTATGCTCTTTTGATCTAGATTGAAGACTGATAGACTTATGTAATATCGACTATTTGTTCTAGCAAACACAACAGGTAGTAAACTGAAGTCTTTAGAAATTGACTTTTTATCTTGATAAATGCAAAAATCTATATTAAAAACCATTCTTGGTATTAAGTTAGTAAAAGAAGGAAATACTCTCATCTTGATGAATATACTTCCAGATACCCTAAGAGAATAGCATATATAAGGGAGAAGTAAGAGACACATTCCCCATAAATCCAAAGGCAGGAAACCAACTTTTAACTTTGTTTTCAAAGTCGGGACAATACATTCAAAATATAAAACACCAAAATAGAAAATAAAAACCAGATGCCAAACTATCCTGATAGAAGAGGAAAAAAAGGTGTCCTTATTTTGCAGTTGATGCCATATGATTGTCTTCCTAGACTTTTCAAGGTGAAAAGACGGCATTTGGACAGCATAATAGGAATCCGTAAACTCTTCTAAGCACTAAGTCGTATTAGAAGGTAATGCCTATCTGCTCCAATATTAAAGGAAAAGTAGAGAACAAAGCACGAATATTTGTGTGTTTTATAGAGGCTTATAAAAATGACTAAGTTGTGTTTTACTTTATCAGACAACATTCTACTTTCCTGAATATGAAAGTGATAACAGTCATATACCACTATTTCATTCAAGGCCTGTTTACACCCCTTCATCCAGTAGTTAATGATATGGCAAAACTGCTTTTGGGTTTGTTTTTAGTAATTGGATGCTACTGTATATAAGAACAAACTAAAATGCATCTCATAGCTGCCAAACATGAATCTTAAAGAGAGTTCATCCGTGTAAGTCATAGAAACATATGTATACATATGCATTTCTACATTCATATGCCATGGTGAAAATTTAATTCATTCCTACAACACAAAACATTAAGTCTAGATATTATTCCAATTTTGCAATAATATTTCCAAATACGGGTATTTTACATTGATTAGAAATATTCTGGGGTCTGTTTTTTCTTTTTTTGTTAGACACTTTCATTAAGATTGGTGTTTATGCTATGAAATAATTTACTTCCTTGACAAAAATAAACAAGAAGCAAAAATATGTTAAAAACTCTCTCAACTGTCCATAGAAGTTCTGGCACTAACCCACCTGCATGAAATACATCAAGAAATGTCCTATGCAATACGATGTCAGAGGGATAGTAGATTGGGGGAGAGAGGTTATCACTTTGTGAGGAGTATAAATGTCGAACTATTACATTGTTTTGTACACCTGAAACTAATTAAAAAAAAAAAAAACTTAAAAAAAAAACTAAAAAAAAGAGAGAAATGTCCTACGCTGACAAAACTTTGAAGAAGTGTTTGATGTGGATCAATGTGTTTTTCTGATCATTTCTTTAATGTAAAACAAGAGCAAAATCTAACCTGACTCTTTCTCTCTCTCTCTCTCTCTCTCTCTGACATTTGAGTCCCCTACACACAAAGCAAATCACAGTCAGAATGAGATTATGATACAATGATCTCGTTGTGAACGTTGCATTATGGTTTAGGCAGTGCATAAGCGGTCCCTCGGCACTTGTGCTTACAGCAATTTGAATTTCTCTGTTAGCTCAGTATGATTTATGGCTTATTTCAGACTTTCTCTTCATCAAGGGAGAACACTGTCAAATTCATGATAGTTTTGCAACTAAGATAAAGGAGGGAAAGGAGAACACTTTGAGTAAACAGGAATTTGTGGTTTCTTATAACTTTGGTGTTTAAAACTGAATTGGTTGCAAAATTATCTTTGACAGTTGTATTCAATATCATCCTGGGTACTGAATAGAAAAACCAATGGTGTTTATTAGTGAATCATCCATGGGTTTATTCAGCCTTCAATTCATATTTAAAACACCTGTTTGAGAACAAATGTTATGGTTTTAGTAGTAATAGTAGAATGGACCTTCAACAGGGACTCATATAAAATTTTGCTGTTTATCTTTTTTGAAACTCCTGTTCTGGCAAACAGGTGGTTTCTTATACCTGTAGTATTTCATTTCCTTATGCACAGCTGTGTTAGGAAATGTTTGATTTTATGAACCACATGCCAGAGTTGGCAATATTTTTATAATAGACAGGAAAAAGCAAATTGTATTGCTTCATTTATTTTTCCTATACCAGCAATGTAAATTTTCAGATTTAATATTACATGCTTTCTTCATAGTCAACTTTTGTAATATACACAGCTGTTTCTCCAGAAATATGGACAATAGCATGAATTCATCCCTAAATTCACAGCAAAATAAAACACTGCTGATGAAAGCTTTTTTTGCCTCCTTTTTTATTATTATTCATAAAATCCCCTAGGTATGCATGGTGCTTTATAGAGCATATAAAAAGACAAGGTCCCTGCCACAAAGAGTTTATAGAATAATCCAACGAAAATATCATGTAAAACAGTTCAGATATAGAGTATGTGTATTATTTGGGGGACAATCATAGAAGAATGGATTAAAGAGTAGTTATTAAACAAGAATATAGAGTCACAAATTATATTTTTGCTATTATATTTTCAGGATGATTTGATGGGTAACAGTGAAAAATGGAAAGTGATAACAATAAAGTTTATAGAGTAATGACTAAAATTTTATTTTCAAATTTTCCATAGTATATGAATTATGCCCACAAATATATAACTACTTTAATATACTCTGTTCTTGAATTGCTAACTTCCTACCTCCCTTCTCCATAATATGGAAGTGAATTTGAGTGACTTAATGATACCATTTACTTATGTTATATTATATTATGTAATTATAGAATTATATAAATTGAGAACTTTTAATTGTGAGCCCTGCAATTAACCAAACTTATTAAAGTAAGATACATAAAGGTTACTTTATATCTTCAAGGTCACCTGAGATAGGTACTGACAAAAACTAAACTGGAAATCAAGTTCCTAGATTTCTAATTTAATATTTTTTAGAAAGAATGAACCATTTCTTCCCCCTATTTTAATAACCTGGACTGAACACTGAAGTAGGACTCCAAACAGTGGACCAACCCTGCCTTCAGTTACACTGCCTTAAAAGTCACAAAATGCCAAGCAAGAAATTATCTCCTCTGAAATTCAATTTATGCATCTGTAAAATGGAAATGCCAACAATATTAACATTTTATGTCCCAGATTAAATGAAAAGAAAAAGTAGATGTGAAAATGAGAATAAAAACTTTTACCTATTAAAACCCTGGAATGCTGACATTGAACATAATGCAGCTTGAACTTATCTCTGAAATGAAGGAAATATTCTAATTGGTAAGCATATAGGGGAATTCCAGGAGTAAAAAGAGAGCTGGAAGTTACATAAATATGTATAAAAAGGCTTTCCTGTTTAACTGAGCATTAATTCATTAAACATTCATTCAGGAGTACTTTTTTTTTCACATTTTGAGCATTTATTACCAATGTTTTTATTTATTTCTAAAATAATAAAATTTAAGTTTAATGAGTTTGTTTGTGTTTTTGTTTTTTGTTTTGTTTTGTTTTACAATTAGCTTTCAAAATTTTTGACAATTGACTCTTGTGAAACAGCTCCAGCACACCACACCTGTTGCCCATACTCAGAGGTGTGCGTGTCAAATTCTAGCTCAAGTCTCCTTCTAATTCCAAAATCCCACCATTTTCCCCCAGGAGTATTTGTTGCCCAACCATATATTGACAGTGCGTGCCAGTCAGTGCAGCCAAGCCAGCCCTACTCTCAGCCAGCTGGTGAACTCATGGAGGAGGAGGATCATGAAGCAAAGAGACTTGCAAATAAAGTTATTATAAATTCTTCCAAGGGCTACAGAAAAAAACAAATGGTATAGAATAGAAGATGTTGAGGGCAGAGTTGAAAAAACTAACAAATTTAGCATTCAGGGAAGGACATTTAAACACTGGCTGGACAATGAGTAGGAAGTAGGGAAGTCAAGAACAAAGAGAAGAGACTCCCATTGGCCGAATTTAAGAAGACGTAGGGGAAGACACGTACATATGTAGAATGTTTGAGGAACTAAAGAAAGGCCAGTGTGTAAATAAGAAAAAGAATGAAAGGGGAAGACTAGCCCAGAAGAGTTTTGAGAGAGGATATACGTAAAGTACATTCCTTATTATGTAGAGTCTTTAAGACCATGCAAAGCAAGGTGAGTTTTTGTTTTTTGTTTTTTTGTTTTTTTCCCCTTCCAAATACAATATAAAGCCATAGAAAGCTTTTAAAAAGGCAATGTCATTATCTGATTTACAATTTATAATCACCATAGTAGGTGTTATAAGGAGATATTATTATAAAAGACAAAGAATGAAATCAAAAGACTGGATTAGAAGTTATCACAGTGGCCCGTGTAGGAGGTGCTAACTCGGTTTACCACTTCAGTAGTGGATGCAGTGGAGAGAGAAACATGAATCCTAGATATGATTTGGAAGAAGAGTAAACAGACATACTGACGCATTATATATCAGAGTAGATGCAATACAGGATAAGAGAGACACTTCAAGAACGATTCCAAATTCGCTAGATTAAGCATGTGAGTTTAAAAACAGTTAAATTAAAAAGGTTGCTGTTTACTGAATTTGGGGAAAGACTGACCAAAATCAGAGTCCATGTTGGGGCATAAGATTGTATTTATTTATAATTCATTTTGCCTTGGACCATACTAAATTTCTTGTTATGGATCTTTAAATGGAAGAGGGTAATCTAAATTATTTAGAGGAAGGGTATGATGTTAACAATCAAACAATTTTTAAAATTTAATTATTGGATTGCATAATTTTCTGTAAAATAAAAACTAGATGAATTCCTGCCTGAGTAACATTATCTATATCTATATCTATATTAATATCTATATCCATATCTATCAATATCAATATATACAGAGGGTGCCAAAAAATGTATACACATTTTAAAAAATTAAAATTGTACTACTCAATATATACCAATAACAAAAGATGAATACAACTCACGTTTGACATCTGCCATTACAAGAGGTACTCAAAGTTGTTACCATCAGCGTCCAGCTACTTCTGAACACAGTGAACTATTGCTGAGCAACATTGACCAAAGTGTCCACTTGTGTACATTTTTTGTACCCCCAGTGTATAGATATACACTACTCTACACGAGCAGTTACAAGAAAAAGGATATGATGATGGGTGACACAAAAACTAATTGAGGTATCCTGAGAAATACCTTCACTTAATAAAATGCCCAAGAACTGATGCATGGAAGGGAGGAAAAAAAAAAAAAAAAAAAACTTAGCTAAACTTCAGTTATTATTAACCCCAAATATTAGAAGAAAAATAGATACAAAAGGTAGCCATCAACAATAAAGTACAGCATTAATATAAAAATGCCACAATTCTAAAAAAATCCCTTCAACACAGTAGAAATAATTTGGATCTATCAGTTACTGAAAAGGAAGTAACTAAGTCATTTGAAGATAATGTATAATTATCTGCTTCTAACTAAAACCACATACCATAAGTCATAAAAGTAAATGTAAATTTTCCATACATAAATCTCAGAAAATTGTCTACAATTATATTTTATGATTATCCCTTAACCATGGTAAATCTAAAGAAGCTGTAAAACCATGAAATCATGTGTCTTGTTATGCATGTATAGACGTCAATATTCCATTTTAAAGTATAAATAAAATATAGCTTCCATTTAAAAGCTTCAATCTTGTTTTCAATCCATAAGTACAGAAGTAATTCAAACCATTTTTGCACGTTATTTTATCTATCAATAGTAATTAACACAGTCTTAATCTGGCTAATGTTAATGACCACTGTTCTTCCGTAAATCCCAGTTAAACCAAGCTGATTAAGGGCTAATTAAAGGAAGTCTTATGTGCACTGAATAAAGTAATGTCTGTTTTTAGAGTTGGAGTACATATTTTGTCTGATAACATGAAATGAGATAAAACTTTTCAATTAAAAGTTTGCGGGCTGATTGTTGGTTTCTAAAAAAATGTGCCAATGAAATAATTGACGACTTCTTTACTCTTCCAATGTGTATATACTTAAAAAAAAAAAGAAAGTAGCAATATAATCTAAATCTAGAAGCATATTTCCTGAGCATGACACTAGGCTCGGGCTGCAGCAAATAACCAATAAAACACCCTTTAGATAAGTAATCCATCAGGATCAACTAGTGAAGATTCTGAATAAATAAGTCACGCAGAGAAGGAAATATATATGGTTTCAAATAATGTTGAGAGATTGGGGATACTGGAAACTTCCAACTTTTTAAGAGATATTTATGAGTATGTATGTGTGTGTACTTTTTATTAATTTATTAGTATTTTCTGTTTAATAAAATTTAATTCTTACAGTGTGTCAGGTTGTTCTGAGAACTAATTTAACCCAAACTACCCCAAAGAGCCCTGTAAAATGTTCATAATTATTATACCTATCATATAGATGAGGAATCTGAGGCACAGAAAGGCTAAGGTACAAAAAATGCCATAAGAAGAGTAGTAACAAACAGACACATGCTTTACACCAGATTTTCTGCTCGCAACACTGAACCACAACGTTGTGATGCTTCAAATTGTGCTGCCTCTATTTTCACTTACATGTTCTTATTCATTCATTCTCTCGCCTCTCCTCTGCCCCTTCCTTCCCTCCCCTCCTCTCCTCTAGTCTCCTTTTACCAGAACACCCTGCTAATGACTTCGTTAGGGAACAGCAGTATTATAGAGTACTAGCAAAGTTTGGAAGAGTCGAGGATTAACAGAAAAGAAAACTGGCATACCAGTGGAAAGATGGAAATATGAAAATTAGGTATACATGTATCTTAGAATTTGGGGTCAAATATTACAACACTGAGAGACTACCTGTGGTTATAAGAAAATGAAAAATGCTGTCCAACTGTATTATGTCCGGGATTTTTTTGTTGTTGTTGTTCTGTTTAAATCTAAAAGTAGGGAGGAATAGGGCATTAGGTTCTGAATATTTTAAAAGCAAATATATATATATGTACATATATATATTATATATGTACATATATATTATATGTATATATACATATATATATTAATATAATTAGAGACTATAATGACATTTAAACGTCTATTTCTAATACAGTTTAGAGTTCTAATTTGGAGACAAACAGACATGAATTTGATATTGAGGGAGAATATTTTCATGAAAATCTATTTCTTAGGTACAACTTGTATTCGGTAATAAAATAAATTGTTTTGACAAATTAGGGAACACAGTCTACAGGTTGACTTCCTTACCTGTTTTTATCAGTTGTTTCTTTTTTATTCATTGTTTTGTCACCTTTATTTCTCAACATTAGTGATGTATATCCAACTAATCAGAATTCCTGGTTATTGACTACAGGTAACGGTGCCTGCACTGCACGAGTTTATGATAGGGACATTTAAAACCACAAATCACTCCATATTCCAGGGGTAATAAGTAGATGTTATACAATTAGGTTACAGTCTTCATCTTAGTCAGAAATGCTTACAAACAAATGACTCATTCTGGCTGATCATACATTGAAATATCACCTTCATTGTGCTGCATCATATCCGAGACAGACTCAGAAGACTAAAATAGTTACAAAGTTGCCAACTACTATGTGACTTAGTTTCAAAGAAACATCACAGTGCAAAATTAATATTATGAGACAGTGCAGATTTAAATAATCTTGTATATTCATTTCTGTGTAAATTTATCTCTTATCAATCATAGGAAGTAGGTGCAGCACTGTAAAGAGAAGATATTACCAGCAATATTTTCAATCATGGAGCTATATATTCAAAAGTAATCAATAATAAAAAATGTACAGGAACTGACAAACAGCTAGTGAACAGAATCATTTTTTTTCCTGAAATACTTAGCAGTAGCCTTTTAAAGTAATTATTTGTGGTAAATGCTACATATATTTTGGTCTGCTTGCTTGTTAAAATAGAATAGATATCATATCCATTAATATTTTTTGGCTGTTTGATGAGGTTTTTCGCACCTACAATCCACTATAAGGAAGGCTATGATATTAACATAGCTAAAAAATCATCTTTCTGTCAGTTTTACCAAAGTTTTGAAGGTCATAGATTTAAAAATACAATGAAGGGGTGAGAAAATATATTTTAGAAAAAAATGAAAGATTCATATCCTTTGCTCATCCCTAACTTTCGTGTTAAGAATTTCTCTCTCGTAAAAATAAAAACACTTCTTATTTTGAAATAATCATTTTGAGAAATCGTATCTTTAAAAAAGTTATGTCTACATGGGGGGGTTAATATCAACATTAGTTCAGCCAATTATGGAATACATCTTTCTTAGTTGATGAGAGAACTCAGAAATTGCTGAGTTACACTTTGTGGTAAACATTTTGGAATGTTGCCAGAGCCGTTATAAACATTTCTGAACTCACTTTTCCAGGGAACTCTTTTAAAAATCAATTAGAATTGAAAGTCTTTCAATACTGGTGTTTTAAAATGTCAAGCTTATATTACTTTTTTCCTTGTTGTGCATCAGTGGCAATATTTCAAAACCTGTATATTAAATTGACTATATTCTATAATTATTAAGCAATTAAGGAGGATAGAATGTACAAGTGTTCTAAAATTTACACGACAGCAGAATTGGCTTGTCTTTTCGGGTTTTTTTTTGTTTGTTATTAAAGGTGAAAAATAGGAAAGCAAAGGGAGAAAGTACTCGGTAAGAAAACAGCATAAACGCCTACTCAGATTTTATTTTTAAAGCATGCTCAAGTATAGTTATTGATTTTGAAAAATATTTTTTAACATTACAGGTCAACAAGTTAAAATAAGATGTGCTTTATTTATGATTCCTGTATCAGGATTTTTAGAAAGTATTCTACGGACAATGGCAGACAATCGGTTATGAGTGTGACTTTAGAAAAGAGAGGTCTATTCAAGAATTTACTATAATCAAAATTATAATTAAAAATATAGGACAGTTGATGAATACCTTATGTACATATATGATTGAATATGTGTGTAATATAGCTATTTTCTTATTAAAAGGGGATACTGTCAAAACTTTTAAGGTAGTACCAATTCTTTCATATACTAAAAACAACCTAATTGTATGTTATATATACAATTATGCCATACAAATTTATATATTTTAGGAAAAAATAAGATTAAAATCTGAAAGTAACAAAAACTATGCGTCTTTACTCAACGAATGAGTCACATATTTACTGTAGAGAGCAAAGGATTAAAATTCCTCATGTATGTGTAACAAACACATTGATATTAATTGGTTTGTCCTTTCAAGTTGTGTTTATCTCTTCATTTCCATCACAGTTTCAAAGGTCACTTCATTCCATTTACAAATCCAATATGACAGAGATTAGTAAAAGCAAAAAGCAACAACTAAATGAGTACATCATCATGCAATCACACATCTCACAATTCATTTATCCAATTAATAAAAAAAATACTGTCAAATGCTTCGTGGTGAGTTTTTTCAAAGCATTAAAGTGGTTCATGTCAAGATAACTTAATCATTAACATCTAGTTTAGACAGTATAGCAAATATAAATGGTGAAATTATACCTCAGTGGAAAGACAGCTAAATAAATATTTCTGCATTTAATAATTACAAAAATAAATATATTTAGTAAATTCAGTTTAGAATTGTATTAAGTTAATTAGAGCTTCTAGGAAACTGCAATATAGAGATACAAGTGTGTGTGTGTGTGTGTGTGTGTGTGATATCTAGCTATTTAATTGCTAACGTCACATATTATCAAGAAGAGGAATCTAAAAAGTTAAAAGTACTGCCATCATTTACTAACAGAAATAAGAACATTTATAATCTTGATGCTCATTTTGATATATTATTTTAAAAGATTCTAGAATCTGATCTATTTTCCTGGTGTATGCACAGGTTTGAACAGTGGTAGGTATATAAAAGAATAAGAAGAAACTAAACACATGCATGTGTGCTTTAAAACTGGCAACTGTAGGAGACTAACATTTAGGTTGCTAAAGGAAATCATTTTAAAATCATTTGACCCCCTTGATAAAATTAGCATTTGTTAAGCATGCTATTTTTACATAAAGTGAATACTAGAATTATATTGTCAATATACCCATTGTTTTTACAAGTCCCACTCTATGACATGTAGTTGGATTATCCAAATTAAAGGATGAGAGAAGAAAAACAGAAACATACAAGCAAACGCAAGATAATCCAGAAAGAAGATAGCTCAGAGACCTTGTAACACTTTTTTGCCCTTAGATAAAATTACAGAGAAATGAAGAAAAAAGCAGTCTATTTCCACAGAGCACTAAAACACATAGAACCGTTAACATATTATTTCTAAATGATAATAGACTGTTTTTCCCCCTAAGACAAACATGAATAATATTAAACCAAATTGGAATTGGTTTCAGAAATCTTTTGTTGTTGTTGTTTTCTTCCCATCTCTGTTATGTGGATCTGTGTCTCATGAAGTATTAGAGGGTCATAGAATCCTAAAGCAGAATCCAGAATGTTCACAAAGCCGTTGGGTTTTAAAGTAGCCCTGAATCACTCAAATGGCAGAGTGCCTGAGTATAAACTATTAATCACTACCTTATACTCAATAAAGTCATATCACTTTTATATTTGTTCTTAAATCTATATATTTTTATATAATTGTGCATATAGTTTGTTTTGGGTATAAGGCATCTTTTTAAGTTAAATGTACTTTCTGGGGAGAAGTTTAAGTAAAAATATAATGACTAAATATTTTCTGAAGATGGTAAAGTCTTCTTTCCCTGGAAACTCTGAAATGTAATATCTTCTATAAAACAGAGATTTCCCCCAAAAAACACCAACATATGCAGTGGCCCAGATAAACTTCCAGATGACTACAGTGTGAATTTTCATTTAGAAACTGAAAAGCTTTTCTGAGAATTCCTGAAATGCTGTAATTTTGTAGGAAATCAGTTGATAAAAGACTTAAATATGTGCCATAAAGACACGCACAGTGTTGATAAAAAACACTGAGTTAACCTTTTCTTATACATTGTTTTCACTTTAAAATACCCACATATGCAGATATGACTGGATACACACATACACACATACACAAATGTATCCTCTCTTTGTCCCTATGCAGATTATTACTCCCAGACTATAAATGACCCCAAGGAAGTAAGTATACTTCTTGGCTGAACAATTTATCAACAGCTTGAAGTGACAGGAATGGTGCTTCAACCCCGTGTCCCCACATATCAGATGTAGGCCACATTCTTCAGTCTGCAGAACCAGAAAGCAAAAAAGTCCCTGTCGCATTTGCCCTTTCATAGAGATGGAAATATTATTAGAAAGGACATAAACAGACTAATTAAATCACAGCAGTATGGCTGGGATGACAGCTGGTACAGCGTGTGACTGAGAAGATCCATATCTGTGAGCAGGAGGTACTTCACTTTGAATCCATTCGCTATTAGGTGCTTTCAAGCTTGCTGTGCAGACATTAAATAATAACATATCATTTCCAAGACTAAAATGATGTAAAGAAATAAAGAAAGGCTTTCTAACCAAGAAATCTTTTGTGCAACAGAGAAAAAAAAAATCATTTACCACTCAGTTCTGCTTTTGAGATAAAGATGTAATAATGCCATTACCTTTCATCAGCAGGATCCTTGAAAATCAACACTCTTTGCTTATCATGCTGTGAAATACAAATAGAGCTAAAGGCATGGTCTGGGAGGCACTGCTGCAGCGATATTAACTAACAGATCTGCCCTTTGTGAAGGAAACCGTATCCGTTTCATTAGTGCAGACTCTAATTCAAAACTGTTGAAAATGAACTGCACATACTGTTTTAATAACAACATTCCTAATCATTATCAAACTGGTAATTCTCTCAGCACTGAATGTAAGGGTCTGTATTTCCATTATGACCTGCTGTTAAAGGAAACCATATTTAAATCCTCCATTCTTTCCTATCTTCCAAATAATCCAGGTTCGTTTCTTGAGGGGCCGGGGACATCGAGAGTCTGCAAGATTATGTATACCACTTTATTTCATCATCAGTGAATTGACATTGTACACATCCATGTCAACTACTACATTATTTACTTGTTAGTATTTAGTTATTCTATTCTGTATTCATTTTGACATGCCATCATTCATTCAAATGGCTTTGTACAATTTTGGATAGTTGGACAACTTAGGGAAGAATCACAGTCACACGAATGTGAAACGCTAGGTCTGGTGACAGAGGCACTGGACTCAGACTTAAACCTGTGGTCTCATATTCACCATAATGTAGGACCATGAACACACTAGAAACATCTCAAAGGAATAACATTTTCTAACATTAGGACATCCTGAGATATTGGGAAATGTATAACACCAAAACCTACTAATTTATAGAACACAAATTTGAGGATTTATTTTAATCATATATCGTCAACCATAGGAAGTTAAAATATAAAACAAAAGGATGATCATATTAATTAATAAAATAAGTTATCTGATATTAAAAGGGTTGAATAAGTCCTGGCATCATTTTAAACTGAAATGTTAGCTCCCACTATACTTTTAAGCTTATATAAATAATAAAGCATGTTGATGTAGGTTGACAAAGATCATTTTTAGCGCTTTCCTTGATGAAAACTATTTCCAAGGCTGTCACAAATGCACTCGATCTCCTAGAATGTGACAGTCTACCATATATCCATATAACAACGGGGTATGTCTAATATTTCCTCATGTTTTGTGATTAGACAAGGATACACCAAATAAAGTCATTTAACTTACATTCTAAGTATGAAATGTTTGAAATCCCAGGTTTACTTCATTATCCTGTCATTGGAATAAGCAATATTAAAACAAAATAAAAAGCACTGGGTTAATATTTTCCAGTTATGTTCTCCAACTATCCATATAAATAAAAAACTTCATAAAAATGAAAACAGACACTACATAAAACATGGAAATATTCTCTACATTCCGCCTAGCTATACCATACAATGCATTTAATAATTCATATAGGAAACCAGTACATGTGACCAATTATACACTAATGATGTTATCAACATATAGAAATGGATTTAGAAATGTATGTTCAAATATTTTAAAATGAGAAAGGTGTTCTTTTTAATATAGAAATGCATTTTTCCATAGTCCTCTGTTATGATCACTGGTGTTTCTATCCTTTTTTAACCACTAAAAATAAAAAACATATTATGAGAGAAAATGCAAACTGATGCCATCTACTTCATAGAAAATCATGATAAAGAGCTTAATAAAATGACCAGTTATTAACACACTCATGTGTTACCTTAAAATATTTTAATTTGAAGCAATGTTAACTTTTTAAAAATACATATTCATAATTTTCCACAATAAAGTAAGAATGTTAACTCGTGTCCAGTTCCTTCCAAACTCTAATGAAATGGCTATATAGGATGAGGTGTAAAATTCTATGTCATCTTCTTTTCTTATATTCAGAATATTTCCACCCTTATACATCATATGTAATGGTTACATAATATGTAAAATTATACATTACAATACACTTAATAATGCCCTGTTTGGGGCAGTTAGGTTGCTTCAGGTTTGCATTTTATCTTACAAATTATTGTAAAAAATACCTTCTTGCCTTTCATCTTCTTTTGACTTTTGAGGTTTCAAAAGTCAAAGAATTTTAGAGCCAAGAGGATAATCGGGTATCAAACTCCTTATTTACTAAGTTAGAAACCTGAGAAATTAAGAGACTTATTTATGTAGCTTTTATTTATTAGCTACATGATGACTAGAACTAAATTTCTGACATATTTTGCTCTCTGCTCTCCCATTTCAGTTTGTAGATCCATCTAGAAGGACTTATCTTGGTCATACATATAATAAGATGCTCCAATTTTAACACAAAAATGATTTTTTTTTGATAATTTTGTTTTAAATTAGCTGTTTAATCTTTATATGTTCACATTAGGTTACTTATTTAAAACATGAAGAAAAACTGCCAGAAATATTAAACACTTAAAAAAGCACTAAAATTTTGGAAAGAGTAGCTTATCAGTTTTTAGTTTTTTAATGTTGGGGTAAGCAATTGTGTTTGAAATGTCAGGATATGAAGACATCTTTTGCATAGGGAATGATATGAAGCATATGGCTTATTCACAATCAATTGCATTACAAACCATGACAGTTCCTACACTTTTAAGAGATGCTTATGTGGCCCTTCCATTAAAATTCCACTAATGTGACATTTGTGAAAAGGTTTATGTTTGGACATACTTTCCTCACCATATGTGAGCCACAGAAAGCAAAAGCATCCATTAAAAGTGTTTATTTCTAAATTGACAGCTATCAGTTCTAAAATATTTCTCATTGCATGTGTCAGAATCTTTCTGGCCTTTTATGGTAGTCTTGTATGTTACCATGTTTACAAGACGCTGGCTGTTAATATTGTTAAATTTTACTGTTAATGTTGTTAAAATGTTACTCATCAGACAGGAAGAGGGATCTTAAAAATCATTGTGAGACAGAGAAACATTAAGAAAGTTAAAGAAAAAAACTTTCCATATTTAATCTGTTAAACAATGGCAAATTTCTTATGAATCAGTGATACTGTAATTGAACTGGAGACATTTTTAGAGCAAGCTTGCTTTGGCTTTTTCACCCTCCGATTTGGAATCTGCTCACAGTACTGCCAGCTTAACCAAAAAGGATTAACTCTCATATCCAACTGAGAACACAGATAATTCTCAGTAATTGGTAAAAAATGAAGATGAATGGGGCTGAGAGATAAGGCGCAATTAGCTCATCAGCAGTTACAGCTGTGCACTCAATCCGGATCCATCTCTTGAGTCTCGGCCCCTTTTAAAGAACCTAAGCAGAATAAGCATAGGACACCCCCACCCCAAAAAATTGCTATACCTGCCCATCATTTCTCCAGTCTTCCATTTTCGTTCCTTACTATACAAAGACACCTGTCATAGCATGCTATGTAAATTACTACCTCTCTCAGGACCTATGTCTAAAGCCAATCTTCTTTTAAACTTTTTTTTTTTATAACAGAAACCAAATGACTACTGTAGACACTCTTAAATTCCCTGTCAATCGTTTCATTATAGCAGCATCATCTGTTTGAAAATATAAGCAATTCCCTCATCTAATTATAGGAAGGATTTGAGGTTTATTAACATTGCCAAGGCACAGAATCCAGTGTGCAACTGCAGAGCTCTGCTTGGTGGCCTGTGTTCTCAGTTTCCTTTTATTTGCTTTCTCAAGGTCTCCAAGACTTTTTCCTGAAATCACGAAATTATTTTTTTCCTTCCAAATAGACACACAAGTTAGAAGAAAGGAAATGACTACAGTGTAAACTATTCTATTTCTGCGGGAATGGTTTAAAAAAATAAATAAATAAAGATAAGGGGATGGCCAGCCAGGAAAGATAATTTTATCTCCCTATCTGCTTGGCTTTTTTTTTTTTTCCTTTTCATTTGTTTTGTTTTGTTGGTTGATGGACAGAAGTGAGGACTAAGGAATACAATTGAAGAGCACAGCTGTTCATCCCAAGTCCTTGTTTTTACTTAAAACCTCTACCTCCTTGGAGCGATTGCAAGTTTGAGAAAAGGAAAAAGAATCCTACACAGCAGGCATATGCGATGTGTTCAGGTTTGTGGATCACTGCACCGGTGGACTCTTGCTTATGTTCCACGGTGTTCAGAAACAGAAAAGACTGAAGTCTCAAGATTACTTCACTTCCTTAAAGAAATAACAGCAGTTGGGGGTTACGACTACAGTTTAAACAATAAGATTTTCTTGGGACATCTGTTTTGAGATCACATTTTGAATAGATATGAACTCATTTCCTACTAAGCAAGCAATCTACTATTGTTGATAGCTGTTTACCAGTTCTGTGAGTCAGATATTAGCTAGTGGAAAGGTCCCTCTTAAATCCTCCGAGCATTCTTTAAACTGTGTACATAGTGTTTTCCTTAAATAAGATGTTAAGAGAAGTGAAAATGCAGTCTTTTCCTGCCTCTTGGTAAATTACAGTCCACAAAGTCTTGCACTTGGGAATAATATTTAATGTATTTATCTTTAAAGAGTCGTTTCCTATGTTGTCATTAGTTAAGGGAGTAAGACATTAGGTTTAGCAAGTATTTAAACAACACAGAAACTATTAAGAGATGCTCACTATGTCAATATTTATATAGCATTTCAAAACTAGAAGGAAAATTAAGTTTCCTTTATTTAGATTAAATCGATTGTGATTAATTTAGTATCCTCAAAAATGTGCATGATGCCAAAAAAAGAAAAGAAAAAAAAGAAAGAAAGAAAAGAAAAGCAGACAGAAACACAGCTATAGATACTATGGAATTGACCTTGGGTTCACCGGTTTTAAATTCTGCCTTTCCATTATCCCCGTCCCAATTTCCAAGCAGCATTTTTTTAAGCTGGTTATGTAGATCAGTTCTTAAAGCAAAAAAATAGCAATTTATCTGGCCTGTATGTTGTGGATAGTGTTGCCACTAAAAAGAATCCAGGATATTTTTCCTTCTTATCTGCAATGTAGCTCATATCAGCCAACCTGTCACAAGATAGTACTTGATATAAACAAGAGATTGCAAAGACATCTCAGTAATCAATATCAGGATGGCTACAGTATGGAAACCCCAACCAGTGCATATCATTTGTCTCAGCATCTATTTCTATGGCCAAATGAAGCATTAATTCAAATCATAAATCTATGGTGATTTAAATCTGGGAATGAGCACCTGCCTGCTTTAATGATTTATTTTGTACATTTCAGTAAGCAGGAGATTTGTCCATATGAACTGACAGGTCACCTTCAGATGCCAGGAGCAGACTGTTTATCACCATGCAGACTAGCATCTCATCTTAGCAAGTAAATATTAAACTAAAAGAATCCAATTGATTGTGGATGAGGGAGAATGGCGACACGGCCATATATTTTACTGAGCATGCTGATGCCTCACTCGGATCTATCCTCAAGTCCTCAGTTCTTCCTGAAGTGATCATTCTTTTGGAAAGACGTGAGCTCAAGGTTACCATGTAAAATTGGGATATACAATAATTATTTATCAATGACAATGGTTTCTTTAAACACCTTTTTTCTGGCTAATTTTTACAATTTATATTAAGAACTGCAAAGGGTCATCTATAATAAAAGTATCCCTTCACCTTACCAAACCAAACCATGCAAAACCAAAATCTATTTTCTGGGGTAACAAGGGTTTCTTTACAACCAAGGGGGAAACAACACAACACAATACAACACAAAACAAAACCACTGTTCCTACATAGGAAAGTCTGAAATATTTGACAGAACTCGTGCGCCAGATGCATACAAGAGGAAAAAGAACCCTGGATTGACTTCAAAAAATGGCACTGGATTTGGGCAGAGCTGAGTTGCAACAATACATCATTTAAGTAGCACCTCTCTGAAGGGTTTTGCTACTTCAAAGAGCCAATTGATAGATGCATGAAAGCAGTGAGTTTGTATTCTGAAATATAGGCCTTTGAGATTCTTGAGAATCCTCCTGGAATTCATATGCCTCAATACCACTTCCTAAGCAGCTCCTGCTAACTGATGCTCCTGTAGGATCCAACACATCCTGTTATGACTGCCCGCACACTTAGCCATCCCACCCAGAACTGTATGCCTCTGAGTGCTGGGACTGTAGTATGATTATTTTTGTGTTCCTAGAGTGAGCTAAAATCAAACATACAACAAAATCCAAATGACATAACAGCTGCCCCAAAATTTCCTCACAAGCTTGTAGGTTAAGAAGACCTAGCAAAGAGAATAGGAAAACAGGAGGAAAGAGTTGATGGCTTTACAAAGAAGAAAAAGGTAATTTTTAGGGGAGCAAGTTTGGAGAAATAATAACAATCGCAAAAGCAATGACTAATCACACAGGTCACCAACTAAGGTGATAAGCAAACATGGCAATAAACACTTGCCAAATATGATCTCCTTTAATTCTCGCAATGCAGATAACTATTATTTATGCCATTTTCCAGGTGTGGAATGTTAGGCTCAGAAATTTTACATAACTTTCCAAACTCACAGAGCAAGTAATTACTGAACACTTACCAAGTGGCAGGCACTGCTCGCAGAATCTAAGAACAGGAGGGCCATATAAAGCAACGGCTAATTCATCAACTTCTTTGATCTGTGAGAACTCAACCTCACCCCCACCATTACGTTATACCCTCCTCACCCTACCCTACTCCAAAACTTTATGTTCCTGATCTCTAGGTAATGAAGGAGGGAAGGGGGTGTGCTCAGGAAGGATAATAAGTCATAAATTCTTAAGAGAACAGTGGCATGTGAGAATAGAATAAAACTGACAATGATAACATTTTTTTCTCCCAACTCAGTTACAGATATCTAACCTAAATGGTCTACACACTTTAGAGGCAAGCAACAGCACCAAGGTCAACATAATCTCAAAATATTAAGACCCTTTAGGAAAGTTTAAATAAATTTCTGCTCCTGGTTCAAACTGGTGTTGGATGGTGGGTGCCCAAACTGAAAAAACAATATAGACTACCAACTAAATACCTTAATTGAAGAAAAGTGATTTATTTAAATGAAAACACAAAAGAAAATTCATACTTTAGGTCATTATGATAGCCTAGTTACGCAAATAACTAAGAGAAACCACAATTTGGTCAACAGGCAAATGTTATTCTATACTATCAGACAGTAAACCTATGTCAAATATGAGCCATGTTCTCATCTTGTGCCTTTTGGTTCCTCCGAAGTCAACTTCTCTGCTGCTCAAGAAATTTGAACATGTTTAATATGTTTTTCTTTAAATGTTATTAAATTGCCTAATTTGTTTATCCCTCCTCCCAATGCCAACGATTAAGAACAGCATGCATTAAAGGCTTACTCTTCTAAAATTTAAAAACAATCCAGATTATGTTTGAAAATGATAATTAAAATTTATTGTGGCCAATTACTTGATTTTTAAAGTGTCTAATTTTGGATTATTTTATGGATCAAAGTCAAAGACTTCTATTTTTTTTAAAAAAATATGTGCTTATTAGTTCTAAAAGGAGAATTATAATCATTCATTTCACTTCAATAGTGTTTAACTTTTAAAAGCCTAAATTTATGTATGTAAACCATGACCTAAAACAATCCCCTGCCTTCCATCTTCGCACAAGGCACACGACAAATTCAGGCACCAGAGTTTCCTTAGTCCCTTTCAGTTTTACAGCCACATCTTCTGGCTCTCTTCCACATCTTTTCTTCCTTCTCAGAAATGCCATTACCTTTTTTAGAACCGACTCTCATCAAGCCCATTTTTGCCACTCCTTTTCTATTTCCCTTGTGTAGTTCCGCTGAAAAGTTCTGTGTTTTCCCTTTTAACATTAGAAGCTACCCTTTGGCATCTCTGAAGCAGTGGTATTTTGTGTTTTGTGTATGTATTTCAAAATTACTTCTTATTCTAACATTCATGTCTAGCATATGTTTCCATGGAACTGTTGCAAGAATAGTTATTACTAAAATTCACAGTATTCCTTCATACGCCCTTAACCAAATGCCAGTGGACTGAAAGTAGAGAGCTGCTGATCATCGAAAGTATTAATCTGTTAAAATGATGCATGGAAAAGAAAATGTAACTGTATTGCCATGAATCATTGTGCCCCTGTAAAAATATTGGATATAGTATCTTGCACAGATCTTGTAGTATCCAAATTTCTCTTGTTAAATTATATTTTGAGCATGATTTCTACATTTTAAAGGGAAAAGATACAATGCTGTGGCAAAATAAAATGTCATGTCTCACCAATACATACATGCTAAAGATACCAATAAAAAAAAATTAACCCACATTTGAAGTTGTGTTTGACAAAACAAATTATCCAAATTAATTCTGCAAAGAAAAAGCTGTTCCTTTAGTTTAAATAGGGACTACAAACTTTTCATCTCTGTCTCTATATCTCAAGAAAGAAAAAAAAAATCAAGAGACATTAAAGTTGTATGTTTAATAAGAGAGAAATGTATAATGGTTGTATATAGAAAGAATTAATTATCAACATAATTCTTATTCTTGGCAACACATGAAATGATTAAGCTATGTGTTTTGCTGTTAATGCAAATTTCTCATTTCATAACAAATACATTAAGAATAAAAAATAAATAAAGTGTGTGGTTTCGTTTGTATTCTTTTGTCACCTGACCTATAATCAATACTTTAGAATTCTAATTATGAAAACTTATTTGTGTTATGAAAGTAGTTAACTGAATGCTTACAGAAGTTAGACATAAAGTTGATCTGATAAAAAACAATCATGTTAATTATTTACTTAGATTGCACATTATTAGAGAGGCAAAATGGTATATTCAAAATATACACTGTTTTCAGAGCTAAAAGTACCAACTTCTTGAATGGGTAGGCAATAGTTTTTTGTTTATTTGTTTGTATTTGTCTGGAAAAGAAAGTAATTTGGTAGCAAAATGATCGCAATAACTTTCAGTGAATATAAAACTTACCAACACTTGAATTCATGTCCCCATTTTCAGAATCTGCTCCATGTTGGTTATTACTGGCATGATAGTTGCTCATAGCTTCTAATTTGATTTTTTTCACCTTCATTGCTTCAGCGATAGCTGCATTGGTAGCAGCGGCAGCTGCTGCAGCTGCTGCTGTCAGACCTTAAAAGAATAAATTAAAAATGAGATAATTCAAAATCTGATTTTTCATGTAATAGTCTGTGTACTTTATATCATACACACACAAACATATTAAAGTATTTGATTCCTTTATGCAACATTCTGATAACATATAGTCATTCCCATCTAACCAATAAAACAGTATCGATATAATAAAGAGTGTGCTCTCTAAACTCCTAAATTAATTCATACCTAGAAGGATACTACCAGAAATGCAGCCAGATCTCAAACAAACCAGTCTGAGCATGTCATTCCCTGCTTAGAATCCTCTACAGCTGCCTCAGGGGGAAGGAATCTGAAGTGTTTGCCTTAATTCTCAGAGCTTTGCACTAAGAGTGAACCTACTTCCATCACCCAAAGTTTCCTCATTCTCGTGTCATACTCCAGCTACGCTGAACATACCAGTACCCACACATGCCCTGCCTCTTCAAGTGCTTTTGTATGTGACATTCCCCTTGCCTGGGATACCGTGGTCCCATGACTTACATCCCTGACTTTCCAGCATCCTAGTCCCCGAGTGGGCACTTTCCCCCGCTACGCCATGACGTTCATCCAGAACAGTCTGTCTCTGTGCCACCAGAAAACAGAAGGGAAGTGTGGACATGACATTAGAACAAGAGTTTGAGGCCCAATTATAGAAGAGCAGAAAGCTGAGGCCATGTTTTACAAATAGCTATATATATATATATATATATATATATATATAGCCAGCAAGAGTTTTTGAGCAGGGAGGTGCTTGTTTTTTTTAAAGTGTAAACTTTTACCACACGAATTCACTTCATCCTGGCATCTTATCTGCAAAATAACAGGCGCTGGAGTATACGAATGATGTCTCCTCATTGTAAAGCTTTAACAGACAATGAGAGGATATACCACCACCACCCCTACTCTGCTGTGGCTGCTCCAGTTTCTGACTACAGAGATTCAGCCTGGTTTGAATTTATCTGTGTGATTTATTTCCACTTCCAGCTGGTGGATTAGAGACTGAACAACTCTCTCCTCCTTTTCCTCCCCACTAATCATCACTTCTAGTACTACAGCAAATAAGTTATAGCCTCAGGAACTATAAGAAAGTCTTTTCCCCTAGAAATTTCTGCTCTGTTTTTAGAGGTTAGGAGAAGACCTCACCTTTCCTTCAGATCAGAACAAAGGGGTCTTGACGACTTTCACCCCAACACAAGACCTTCAGATTGGATCTCTGCATGAAAAACTGATAACTGCCCCCTAAAAAGGCACTGATCTCAATTCAAAGAACTCATCTGGGTCTGGACTGAACATTTATTGCCTTTTAAGTCCCAACTTGAACTGATTCTCTCATCTTCCTATGATTGAATTTTCTCCCTAGTTACTCATTTCCTTCAAAGATGTTTCAGAACATTTTTTTCCCCCTGTTCTCTTAAAATTCTCTTTGTGTTTCCCAGCAAATCTCTCTTCCTCAACTTTGCCTTGTCATAAACATACACATCCCATCTGTCCTTTCTCTTCACTGCCTGGTGTTATTCCATCTTCAATTTATGACAGGTCCAGGGTCTTTATCTTTGATTTATGCTGCAGGTAAATATTGTTCTGTAGTATTCAAACAAGAAAGACAAACGGACAGCTTGAGATATGGTTGGTATTATTGTATATATCTGAATCTAATTCAGCAGCGTGAAACGTAACTATGCACGCTATGGCTTTGGAGAAGCCATAAAATCTTCTTGAGTATGGTTTATTCATCTGTATAACCATTCTATTCACAAAGGGATAATATAAGGATTAAATAAGATAAACTATGTGAAAAACACCGCATCATGTTTAGTAAAAAGTAGACACGCCTTGCATTCTAGTTCCTCAATGAGACAAGTCCAGTCCTAGCTATGACTCCTGCAGGATTTCATAGGCTGGCCACAGCACCCTCAGCTAGAAAAATCCAACTTCTCTTTAGCTGACTGCATTAACCCTTCACTTCCAGAAATACTTTTTTATCATTTTATTATTTATCTGATCTTATTTACAGTGCTCTTCTATTTTTGCCTTTCACAGTTTTTTTCTTTTCAGTTTTACATTCCTAATAAAATTGCAAAAGATACAGCATATAATGTGTGTGTGTGTCACACACATTTAATTCTTGAATAGCTTTCAAATTCAACCAATTTTCTCCATTTCCACTGGCTTCGCCCAGTGCAAGCTGCCACCTTTTCGTCCCTGGGATCCTATGATAGCCTCTTAACAGCTTCTAGTGTCCCCACCTGCAATCTCTTATTATTCATACAGCAGTCAACGTAACCTCATGAAAATGAAAATCCAATCATAACACTCAATGACTGCTCTTAGGAGCAAGTTGATGCTTTGGATAGCTGTCAAAGTCCTGTGTGCTCAGGACCTGCCTATCTGTAGTGTCACCAGGACCCATTTCTCTCTGTGCTCCATATACATAGGCCTTCTTTCATTTCTTCTAATGGACTACATTCCTTCTTTCAAGCCAGACTTTGCACACATTATCCCAACTATCTAGAAAAGCTCTCTTGTCCCCGCCCCATCATATTCATCCATCATGTGATGGCTTAAACATTATGATCTCGGAGTAGCAGGTAAGGTCCATGACTCTTAAATCTAGCAGGGAAACAGTTATTAACAATTTAGGAATCAGCTCAAGACTCACTTATTTTAAAGAACTGATGTTCCCCACACTTCTCCTAAAGAGTAGAGCGAGGGATCCACCTGCTTTCGTTCTCAACCCTGCTGTATGGGAGTTTGCCATCTTTTGTGCACCAGAATCACCCATGCAGTTTTTAAGACATGCAAATAGCTGAGTTCTACCACCTGAGATTCTGTTTGGGACCCATGCATCTATACATTTTTGGTTGATTTTACTGATCCCCATGTCATTTTAATGTGCAGTCTGAGAAGAGAAATTCAGTCCCTTGAACTATTTCTTTTCTCTGTTTTAAAAGGGGAGGGTCTAAGGTGGGTAGCTTTAGGGCTAGCTTACTGTCCTTAGATTTGATGACAGTAATTTACACTAAAATGTTTCTACATCTTACAATAAAAGCTTATTAACCAAGCAGATCATCACTGCAGTGATTTTCAAAAATGAGTATGCATAAAAGTCAACAAGGAAACATTAATATACAAAATCAGGTTGGACTGAGGAATCAGAGTTTGAGACATACCACTCTAGTGGGATGCACTTTGCAAATATGAGTTTTCTGTACCTTTAGCCTACATAACAGAAGCAAAGAGGACAACCAGGCCATGCAGCACTTCTCTGTGCAATCGATGCAACAGCCATGCATGTATTGAACTCTAGCCTAGCAACCACTTACATTTGTAAATGCCTTTTGCATGTATAGCAATCATTCCTTACACAGATTGAGTAAGTGCTCCTGATTCTTTAGTTGGTGTATTTTTCACCAGATTTCTTTCTCTCATTCAGGAAAAAAAAAAAAAAAAAAAATATATATATATATATATATATATATATATATATATATATATATATATATATGCACACACACAGAGGATGCCAAAAAATACATACACATTTTAAGAAAGGAAAAAAACTATTAAAATTTTAATACCCACTATATACCGATAACAACAGATGTGCTCAAAGTGGTCACCATCAGCGTCCAGACACTTCTGATTACGGCGAACTACTGCTTGAGCAACGTTGACCAAAGTGTCCACTTGTATACATCTTGTTTGGCACCCCAGCATATATATATATATATGAAAACCGATATGAAAAAAGAATGAATGAATAAATAAACTCTTACACTAAGCTATGATTAACCCATCTATTTTACCTCACCAATCTTGCTTTTTTATACTCACAAAGAACATGTATAGTGTCTCATATACCAAGACAAAAACATGTACTGAACTGAGAAGTCAAATGTAGTATGAATTTATTTTATCTTAAAAGATTCTAAATCCAACTTTGTCAACAAAACTTTAATGTATCCTTAAAATGCATTTGCCACTGATGAAAATAATGGATTGAGAAATATTTTGTTTATAAATGACATTTTCTGGGCCAGCCCCAGTGGCTCAGGTGGTTGGAGCACCACGCTCCTAACGCCGCCGAGGTCGCCAGTTCCATTCCCACATGGGTCAGTGAGCTGCGCCCTCTACAGCTAAGATTGTGAACAAGGGCTCTCCCTGGAGCTGGGCTGCCATGAGCAGCCGGAGGTCGGTGTGAGCTTCCGTGGGCTGCCACTGGCTGCAATGCTGCCTCAGGCTACCGCGCGCTGCCAGGAGCGGCCGGCAGCCAGCGTGAGTGGACGGCAGCCATCATGAATGGCAGGCCGGCAGCCAGTGACAGCTGCCGGGAGCTGCTGTGAGCGGCCAACCAACAACCGGCAACTGATTGCATCCGCCCTGGGGGAGCACAGGACTCATAACACCAGCACGGGCCAGGGAGTTGTGTCCTACACGACTAGACTGAGAAACAACGGCTTGAACTGGAGTGGGGGGAGCGGTGGGAGAAGGGGGGGAAAAAGACATTTTCCCTCAGAGGAAGGGTCATAAGTGACACACTGTGCACCCCTACCCCTCCGATTGGCCTTCGGGAAAGGGAATGTACATTAAACTTAGGTTAGAACCCGTGTGTCTACATCATCAAAAATATTTTGGTTTCTTTTTCTTTCCTATTTGATCTTAACAAACACTATCACTCACAATTTAGAAGAATTAATAAAGTTTTACACAGAATTAAGAGATACTGCTGTCCTATTATTGCCTGAATTATGATACAAACGCATTGCTCTGCTCCTTCAGAGAAAATTCCATATATCTTTAAAACTGGCTATTGTGAGGAAATCGTTTTGATCTTGGCTTACAGAGTTCTTGTACTTTTACTTTCACTTGGTGACACTCCACTGAATTTTTGTAAAGTTCTTA
This sequence comes from Rhinolophus ferrumequinum, assembly GCF_004115265.2. Lineage (NCBI taxonomy): Eukaryota > Metazoa > Chordata > Mammalia > Chiroptera > Rhinolophidae > Rhinolophus > Rhinolophus ferrumequinum. Next base: position 23,546,150 of record NC_046287.1, read on the forward strand.
TCAATAAGTTCTGAATGGAAATTACTAGTTATTTAAATTTTCTATCAGATAGGGAGTAAATATATAGTGGCTGAAAAAACAAAACAAAACAAAAAACTCCAAAATGCCATACAAACTTTGAACAACACATATCAAATTTATCTGTGATGCTACAGCAAGTTATATATTCCTAAGGTTTCAAAATTCTCATCTCTAAAATCGGAGATATCAATTCTGACATCACAGCTGTGTTGTAAAGAATAAAGGTAAAATAATGTATGCGACACATAGGCACATACTAAGCCCTCTGCAAATCACAATAGATATTATCAAGTAATCCAGAATATCCATTGTGTTCTTATGTTTAGTTTTGCCTTTGTTCAACTACTTGCAAGAATGCAAATATGACAATAGCTACCTAACAGCATAGAGTGAGAATTCAGCCATTTGACAAATGGAAATCTAAACACCATGCTTCTATCAAATCATTTGATTTAGTAGTCTACATTGATCAAATTTATCATAAAATCACTAAATCTCCATTCTGTGCTATATTGGTACAATGACTTTGCTACTTCAAATTCAATATCCTAAAACCAATCTACGGGTTTATCATTTAGGAGGGAAGCAGGCATTGTTACCACTTAAGAGCCTTATTTTACTTTGCAAAGATAGCATTTTTCTTCTGCTTTCAACTTTTATCAAAACAGCCTTTAAATCTTTCAAATACTATTATACAATCCTGATCACTCTCTTTAAAAAAGGAAAAGTATCCCCATTCTATTTATTTCAAATAAGTCAGTACCCCTAGTTATAAAGAGTAGATTACAACTGTAGATTATAAATATCAATAAAAAAGACATATTGCTGTCAAGTTCTTTCTCTGATCTGTTTGTTTGCTCATTAACTTGAAAGGTCCAATCTTTGATCTTTGGTTTCAAAGACATCAAGATGACTTCCAAATGTTTGATATGTGGTCTACTTTTACCTCACATTCCATATAAAATGCATTTCCCAAAACCTAATGGTTAAATAAAATGAGTTATATGCAAGAGATAGTCAGCATTCAAAGCCTCCATATGATAGACTTTTCATTAGTCTATGCCACTTTACCCAAATTTAGAAGAAACCATTTTAAACATGCAGTAGATTATAGCCAATGGTAGTTATTATTAATATTCTGGAATTGATAAGTTATTTATGTCTGGCATTCTTCCTACTGATTATTCAGGGAGACAGGCAGCTTATAAATGTCTCATCACTCCACCATCACAGAAATTTCATCGACAGTGCTCATGCACAGCTATTAGCAATATGAATCTAACCATTACAAGGAGGAGGAAAATCGAACATGTGGCATTAATACGCAGTCCTGGTTCCTAACCATCTGATAGGCAGATGGTGCGAAGCGGATTCTCCAGCTGAAATGAAGGGGCACATCATTTAAAACCTTGTTTGCATTCTAACTGATATCAGTGCCATATTGATATACATGATACATCATGGCAGTATTTGAACAATCTAGTTTGTTTCAGTCATAAATGTTTACAGCCTTGTTTTTCTAATCTTATAAGCATGTTCAGAAGAGTGTATTTTTAATTTATGAAACCTATTGTTTACTTCTGTTGAACTAGAAGATTAGTGGAAAGCAGGAATATTAAATTACTTTAACCAGAGCAATATAACCAAGACAGATGAATAAAGTGGGTTTCTATTTTCAATAAAGGATGTTAGTAAAGGAATTGTGAAATTAGCCCAGGCATTTGGTACATCGTATATATATTTATTCATTTAAACCGTCTAGCTTTTCTCCCCCAAGTTGCATACAAACTTAATGCTTTACAGTCATTCATTTAAAACTCTCACTGTGTGCAATTAATCTTGTCCAACAATTTAATTCAGAAAGTAAAACATCAAAAAGCACAGTTCAATTCAGCAGTCATTACTGTGAAGTAACCTTTCTGTTCCCGACAGTTCCTATGGACTCTGTTGAAGGTGACTTGTAAGCTCCATATGAGTTTGAATTACAACTCAATTGAAATGACTCCAAGTCTTAGAAGAACCCTTGGCTCAATGCAACAACTTGAAAACACCAGTACCTTTCTGTACCATTTTTTTCCCCATCCTTATTGAAATACCAGCTGTCTAAAAAATTGACGCTAATTTTCACAGTTACTTTAATTCTCAATACTTTCTAAATAAATGAAAATTGTAATTGAAACATGCCTGTCCTCACTCCTAAATGATTAAATAGCAGAAATGTTAAGCAAGGAGAATAAGTAACTTAATTGTGAATCAGGGGAGACTGAAGATTTTGAGTGTGAATTTGTTTCCCAATGTCCATTAGACTGACTTTTCTTGCCCTTTAAAACACATTTATATTCTGCGGAGAAAAGAATAATTGATCTTTGAGGCCATTAATGGAAACACTCCTTATACCATTTCAGTTTTTCAATTGATTAAATTAGATTTTTTAAATGTTTGGATTAGCAAATAAACCCACTAATTTGGAAAATATATATAGCAAGAGTTTACTATGATATCGATAATGACTAATAAATCAAAGAGACAGCAAATGTGGCATTCTAATTCTGAATAGCTTAAAATTGCAATCTCCCAGAGTGAAGGAAGTAATAGCAGTAGCGAAATCAGGGGGAGGGAACACCATGGGGATGTCATTTGGCCATGTGTAAACCACTGAGGAATTCATATGGAAGTTTTCAAAACACTCAACTTCTGATCACTAACTCATAGAATCAGGCTGAAACATAAACAATGAAACTTTTAAAATTACTGTGGTTTAAAATAAGAAAATAGGTGATTTATGAAAAGTTGAACTTGGCACAACGTCTTGAATAAATAACTTTAACTTTTACTCCATTTTTTAAACATTATTGGCTTTAGAAAAATTTTTCTAAACATCCACTTCGGGTCTAGACTTATAAAACATGGAGACAAGAAAGACTTTATCTAATGCGACTCTTTTATTTTACTGATGATGAAATTAGGGGCAGTGAGGTTAATCATTTCTATAAAGTCACACCATTAAATAATGATAGAGTAATCCCAATTCCCCTAACTCCTCATTCAGCATTGACCACACCGACTCTGTCAATAAATGTAAAAAGAAAAATACAGAACACAGCAAACTATAGAGTCATTGAAAGAAAATGAATCTCCTTGGCTCAAGTAGTTATGGATTGCATAGGAAGTCAAGGTTATAGACACTCAGGTGATATCACACGTATAAGTTGTCTTCCCTTAGGAACCTGATCTAAATGTTCATTTGTGATTGCATTTTGTAGAATTTAGAATACATATGCCAAAGAAACAATGGTCATTCAAGTTTAATTATGCACAAAACTTTTCACCTGTGTTGGTATAATACAGTATTCATATTAGCCTGAATCCTATATTTTAAATATGGCACAACAAGGAAGAAGAGAAGAGCGAATAAACAATTCTCCACTTTATATATTGAATATAAAAAAAATAAAAACAAAGTGAAATAGATAAACTTTGTCTCTAATTTTCTTTAAATCACCTTCCTCATTGTTTCTCATTATTCCATCTCCAATAAACTGGGCATTAACTGTCCTAAGGCCAAATACTTCTTACTACTTACTAACTCATCACCCCAAATTACTCACTGTGCTGACTCTGTGTGTTGACACCAGACTTACTAGTCTGACAGTAACTGACAGTATGTGACATTCTTAAAGAATGTTTTCTAAAGAGGCTACTGGTCATTATATTGATGCCAGTTCACTATCATAAATTTACTTCCTGCAAGAGTCACCTCATCGGCATTTTAGCCTAAGATTTATCTCCCTAAATGTTCTCCAACTTTTCTCAACACCATATAAATTCTATTCTATGTCCTTTAATACATCAATAAGTTTCTCTTTGTCTTTTTCCAGAATCCAGGTAGCAAGTGGGCTCTACCAGTCTGTGGATGTTAGGGAGACAAATTGAGAAAGAAGTAGAATACAGGTGGCCATTTTTATATGAAAGTCTTGTTTGGGGGAATTATCCAATGAGATAGAAACAGCTGGAAAAGATGGGGCCACTTTTTTTTTTTTTTTTTTTTTTAGATATAGCAATGTTGGCATTTTTTTAAGTAAAAGACTCAGGAAACAAATATATTTGTACACACACACACACACATACACACACACACACACTTTCTAAAGAGGTCAAGGTCTGGGTTGGGAACAAGACACAGCCGTATTCACCGAACAACAATAAGAACAGAGGAGCTGGTTGAGGCAACATGTTTTTCACTCCTTTGCGTTAGGTTCTTGCATTTTTAGCAACATCTTACTGAATCTCCATAATCAACCTACAACATAGATATTTTTTCTCATTTGGTTAAAAGGAAATTGTGAATGGTGATAGGCCAATGGTAGTGGTTGGAAGAGTAGGGTTTTGGTTACAGTTTTAAAGTTGGACTATGGAAAAGAACAATCCTGATTAATTTAGAAAAACAAGTACTGCCATGCAATAGGGAAGATACAAAAGAAATATGGGTTATAGTCTCAAGTGGTTGCCATCCCCTAAAGGGTGGATGGCATTTTAAATAAATGAAGGCTTTATCTTGGCACACCTTTGTAACCATAGTCAAAGTTAAATTTTTGAGTGTAACTTAGACAAATTATTTAATTTGTCTGATTTCGAGGGAACCCTATATTTCACTGTTCAAGAAAATAAATGTTATGTTTAAAACTATTTCCCTTCCGAGGTTTGATTAGTATATTTAACCCAGATCACCTAAGAACAGAGGATGGATGTCAAGGAAGAATTACTAATGGCTGATACTATATTATTCATTTCTTTCTATTGCTGCAAAAATCATTCCAACAGAAAGAAACATTTCATTCCTAAATGACAAGAAATGTGAGTCTTTTGTGTATTCTGATAGAACCTTTTACTTTATTTCAAAACAAAAGTAAATCATAGAAAAATCTTCAATTTTCCTTATATCTCTTCATTTCAGGAGCAGTCTATAGCTACACTGATCCAGTCTTCTCTTGACCTAATTTCTGTTGTGCCATGAGATTCTATTAAAAGAAACTAAATCACTGCAGTAGATTTATTCACCTTAAATAATTTAAGCTAATTGAAAAAGACAAAACTAAAACTAAACCACTTTTCTCAAGCATTCGACTTCTGCATGTCAATTACTAATTTATTATAAAAACCAGCTAATCACAACAGCTTTGTGAGAAACATGGACCTGTACTATATACATATTTCTCTCCTCCACTGGGCTGAAGATAGAAATAAACATCCATTCTGAGTATGAAAGTTTGTGTATCTCTTCTATAGTAATTTGGCAACTCCAGTAAAATATTTCCCGTGATGAATTTGAGACTTTTCATAATTTTCCCAATTTAGACAAGAACACATAGAAAACTGAGAGAAATAGCTGGAAAATTATATCCAATCACTCTTTTGGCAATAAGTCATGGCATTTTGAATTCATAACATCACTTAAGCAAAACAAAATTAAAAACATTACTATTATATTAGTCACTCAGGGTACTACATCATAATAACCAGAAACTGAACTCCTGTGCATTAGTTTTAAAATTAAGAACCCAGCTTAATGTTATGATTATTATTATATGTTTTTTTACTTTGCTTCTTATTGTTAAAAGTTATTAAATATCATTTTGATTTAAGCCATGTTAATGATTGCACAAATATTATCACAAATTATAAAATTCTAATTGTCCCATCATTACAGAACACCATTTGTAAAGTCAATGGTCATTTTGCTCATGCAATTATTTAATAGTATAATTCAGCCTTTGTAATGCCTGGAATGTGTAGCATAATCACTCGTATGACAATCCTACAAAGAGTTACAAAAGCTCTTTGCAGTATTTTTACCATACGTCTTTCTTATGAGAATTAGAAAATTCAAACATAACTTTACCTTGGAAGTAAAGCCTTTTGAAATATGGCTAAAGTGCATCCTGAATAAAGACAACACACTTAAGCAGACTTTCCCCCCTTTAAACAGCATTCATCTTTTCAAAAGCAATAGATTCTCAGTCCACACAGAGTCTACTGCATTATTCATTTCATGTGCAACCTCATGCTGGACCATAAATTGTTACTTTATCTAATCAAAGGAGACTTAACTCTACAGAAGGTCAAAGGTTTAATTTTGTGAAGTATTATCTTACGCTATGAGTTTAACCGAAAAATAGAAGAAGAAAAACAGCCAAGAAACTGGTAATAAATGAACCTTTATTGCCTCAGGCATTGGCCTAGTTAATAAACTTTCATTGAAGGTTTCTTTCAACTGTTACGGACAATGAGAGGAAAAAAATCTTAAATTACAGCCATGTGTGACTTTTAAGGCAGTCATTCTTTTTTATCTCAACCTCCCTAGCTCAGGGGAAAAAAAAGAAGGAGAGAGACAAAGAGAGATTGTCTTCGATCTCTTAACCAAAAATGTATGTTTCTAAACAGATGAAAAAGTGCAGATAAACTTTTCTAAAAGCAGAGGTCAGCTTTGAACAAAATAAAAAAATGCATTCTTTAGGTGTTGAATCTTAGAGAACAATCTCTCTAGCTAAATATAAAAACTACAAGAGGAGAAAGACGTAGTCTTCTCTAGGACTCTAACTCTTAAATTGTAGCCTCCTGCTTAGCAAAACAGGATGCCTTATAATCTCACCATTATTGCACAAATTCCATTGTAGTTTTAATATTCACTAAGTGTATTATAAATGAGTATATTATTTATGCTATCTGCCCCGTTTTAGTACAGATAAAAACATTTTTATTTTCAGAAACAAACACACTAGTAGCAAAATAATTCATTTTATTGTTATGCAGTTAAAGTGTTTAAAAGGAACAAGTTTATCTTTTTAGCTGATACTCTCAACCAACAATGAATGGCCTCTGGGCAGTTTAGTTTTTCCCTTTTTTTGAGAGAAGATGAATTGAATTGTTCAGAACTAATATGGCTTTTTTTTTTTTTCAGGAGGCACTGTATTGAGTATAAAGTTATCATGGCCTCAATTCCAACATCTTTATCTCCACACCATAGCATAAATAAGGTAGATCCACACGTCACTAACAGTGTTCACATAAGTTGTGAGAAAGGAGAAAGCCATGTTCTGTATCTTACTTTAGATATTCTCAAACAGAAAAGGAGGGCTAACTCTGTGCTCCTAACTGGACCCCTCCCCCCACCCAGTTTCCACCCACAAATCACAATGCTCTCAGCAAGGGCACCCAACCCTCTTCTCTCACCTGGCAGCATCTGGACAGAACTGGGCTCTACTTCATTCCAGGAACATATCCTCAGGATGCTATCTTGGCCACCTTTGAAACCGAACAAGATAGCTACTTACACGCGCAGCACCAGGTGAAAGCAAGACCAGGCTCCCCACTAAGAAATACACTCCGCACAGCTGGGAGGCAATGAGTTCTACTGGGGTCATGGATGAAGCACGTTTATACCAGTAGCTCTGCTTCTTTTCTATGTTTGCCAAGAGTAGTGAGAGGTTTAGGAGAAAATGGAAAACATAGAGATTAAAGACCTTTGAAAGTGAATTCTGAATGAAGAAATAAATGTCAGGTTCTATGCATAGAATATTGAGGATTAAAAAACACAGGTTTTCTAAAAACATCGTTAAGCCTGGATATCAGAATCTGAAGCAAATTGAGACAATCAGTTTTCAGTAATTGGTACAAGGTTTTAGAATCAATGAGTAAGCTTTGATTTCATGCAAGAAACCATGAAGTGTTACTCAAAGATTACAAGGAAAAATGCTGTCGAAAGAACAATTGATAAACACGATTTTTCGCCCCACTTTATTTTCTACCGAAAATGTATACACGCATTTAGCTGGAGACCAAAAGAATGAAAAGGTGACGGAAAATGATGAAACATCAACTACTTTCTAGAAAAGAAACACTATATTTGAATGTGTATAGTGAATGGCTAGTAATATATAACATTTGTGGATAACTGATTAAACAATCATAGCAAGGATAGTCATGCTTTATAATTTCAGGGGTTTTTTTTTTTTCATTTACCATTCTTGAGAAAGGTTGAGATACATTTAGAAAATGACCCCAAGGTCAGAGAAGCATGGGAGAGTAACAAAAACAGGTATCTCAAATCTAATTCTTTATTCCATTAATCAAAGTTTTATGGGTTGGGGAAAGTTGTGCTATAGTACACAGAAAGGAAAAGAAAGAAAGAAAGATCAAGGGAATTCAAAGGATTTATTAAATGTGCAGACTGTAACTCTGACTAGTGTTTTAGCTAGATAGACACAATTAATTAATTGTAAAATTGTGAAACTCTAAAATGCTGAAAGAACGTGCTCATGCCTGCAAAGCAGTAATGTAGCAAAATACTTATAATCTTTCAACCACCAGGAGCTTTTGTTGGTTTTTTAACCTAATCCACAGCTTGACATAGATCCTAGGGTAATGGAACACAGTTCTTTGATTGAAATAATATCTAAACATTGCTGCACTAGCCTGGTGGCCTAATAGAAGTCTGTCTCTCTGAAACTCGAGATATTCAAGTTTGGAAACAAACTCAGACACTGAGCTCGGCTTCTAAGTCCTTCAAGTAAAGCTTTTGAGACTAGAATATATGCCTCTTCCAGTTTAACATGGCCAAAAACAGACATGAAACTTCTGCAATAGCTGTTCTTCCAAATAATGAGAGAGTCAAAGCAAATCATTTTCTTCAGCCACTAAAAAGTCACTAATAAGACAACAGTACAGTGTTCATTATCACAGAGTGTCTAATAAATGTCATTAAAAAGTTTAAGCACTTCAGAAGTGACCCATTCCCCTGTCTTCTTCCTTCTTGGTATGAATATGATTTCTAGTTCTACATTTGCAGTGATAAATACACTCTGATTAAATTCTGAAAGATAATTGCAATAAAAATCTCCATTTTGTTGTGTATCCTGATAAATATTAAAAAGCAAAGGAAAATATGCCATCACTATTTACCAATATCCAGTCATCTTGTAAAAACTGCTAAGCAAAAAATTGATGAAAAGAAAACAGAAAACAGGAAAGTCATGTGGAGCATTAAATATACCTAAGACTATAGCCAAATTATGATTTTATGTTGGGATGCCATGCTTATAATATTAAGTAATAAAAGTAATTGTTTACTTGATGTCTGTCATGTGACACTATCAAATCACTTTATAAACAAATTAATACAAATGATACTTGTGTGACAACTGAGAGTCTTCACACAGTCACAGATGGAAAGTCTTGACATATTTTATCATTATGTTGCAAAGCATGATCTGTGAAGCTGGGTGGGAAGCAGAGATCAAGTAAGAAAAATCCTCAAGTTACATAACAACCATATAATGCTGAAAACATAGTAGTCCTTCTAAAAAATTCCAGAAGCACAGCCAGAGTTGGTTAAATCAGTAGGCTGACAATGTCTATGAACCAATCTTCCCATATTTCCTTGCTGTTATTAGGAAATGCCTCCATGTTAGCAAGTGGGCCACAACAATTGTAGGCATCCAAGCAAAAAGGTGAGGAAATATTTATTTTATGTATTTATTTTTAGCCTCCAAAGAAATCTTTCCCAGGGTACATCCTAAATACCCCTCAGAACTTATTAGTCATAACTGTATCACCCAATCATACACAACCAAACATAGGCAAAGAGAATGGGTCTACCATGACTCATATCTGGAATGGAAGATGTGGTTGAGTCCTCTTTGGCACATGATTGGAGGAAAAATGTGAATTCCTTAATAGAATTAGGATTTTGTTATAAAGGAAAAGAATTATGAGTGGTTACTGGAAAGCAACTAACAAGGTCTGTAATAAAAATTTATTGGGGGATATTGAAGAAAATAGCTAACAGCCTCAAATAGAAGCCCAATAGAAACACTGCTATTCCAAACCTTCCATCATTTCAAATTTGTCCCATGTTTGATTAACAGTTAACATGTACCTAGATTCAGAGGATAATAGCATTGTTTTTCTCAAGACACTATTTTACTTCTCATAATGAAGTCCTTATACAAAATAGTTCCATAAAATTGTAATAGTGATCTTGATTTTTATATTTAGAGGTACCAAGAACAGCAACATGAAATAGCACTCAATTGCTTTTAGTTTTGGTTTTTTGCTTGTTTGTTTTTTCCACCTCTAGCTGGCGGTATAGAATAAATAATCAGATGGCATACCTAGAATATATAATAAGATGGTGTCCTTAATTTGATTGCCGACAACCAAATATATACATAAGACAACTAACACCAAGGAACTGGTTACTTTTGAGCTAGATCAAACTGACATTTAAACATTTCCTGTGACAGTGAGATGGCTAAAACTGGTGGTAATATTACTTAATGTCTTGAGACAGTATTAGAATCATTTGCCTCATGTTCTTTCTTCTTACAGATGCAGACAAGTGTAGGAAAATTTGAAACAGAAATTGCAGATCCCAAGAGAGAGAAGATAAAGAGATAGAGGACTGACAGGACAGAGAGCCAATAGTAGCTTTACGAGTGCATATGTTTATTGTCATGGAACTCCTGTTTGGTCTCTTCTTCACTTCCATCTTTGGTATCATCAACAGTAAAACAAAAATATTCAATTCAGTTTAAAACTTAAGAGCAATGAAAGAAATACAATATTGGACAAAGAACATTGGCTGTGTAGTCTAAGGTTTGAGTTTCAATCCATTCTGTCATTAGTGAGATGGCTTCTGTTTGCAAGATCTAATTTCCATCAGCTTCAGTTAACTTTTCCCTAGCTATCACAAAGAGAATCCTGTTATTGGTGTCTGAAAGAATTGGTAAGAATATAAAATAACATAGGATGTGTGGGAAATGTACATAGGTGTTCCAAAATGGCAGTTTCTTCCTTTGTTTTGCTATAATTCCACGGTAGCAGGTCTTTTCTGTGCTGCTTTTGTTTTGTTTTGTTTTTACATTACTATCCCCACTATTGATGGAGCTGTCACTACTTGTCCAGAACAAATGGCAGGGCCAGGGCCATGACATCATTCCCATAAATCTGTTCCTTTAACTCTATTTCTCAGGATCAATAATGGAACTTGGTAAAAAATATATTTCTCATAAAGAATTTTGTTTTTTAAGTACTTGTGTGGATAAACTCTAGATCAAATGTCAATACTGTATAAAATTTGGATCCAAATGAGCTTAGACAACTCACTTAACTACTCTGGAAATGGGACTGATGAAAGTATCTACATGTTATGGTAGATATGAAAATCAAATGAGGGGGAACACTTAACAAACTTCAACTGTGCATGCCACAACATGAGCACCCCATTTATGGAGGTTGTTTTTATTGTCCTGTGACATCAACAGACACAAATATTCACAATTTAATATGATCTAAAACATAACTTTAAGATGATGGAAACTGAATTTTAATTCACATTTTAATCAAAAGAAATATAAATTTTACAAAAATCAAAGGGATTCCCATTATCACTATATCACATATTATCATTACACATACATCTTGACTCCAAGCACATCTTCTTACAAGAAATATAATATGGTAAAGTCACATCAAAATAGATCCAGTTGCATGGATACGAGCAACATTGCCTAACAAAAGTTCTAAAGGATAAATTTAGATTTTAATTATATAGTCACTAAATTATCAGATTTAGACATAAGAGTTGGCAGTGTCTTAGAAATTGTCTTCTCTACCTCAGACTCACATCATGAGTACAGGGCAGAACCACACTAGAATCCCTGTCTCTTCACTGACAGGATAACCACTTCTACCTTTATAAAATTCTACCTCAGCACACACACATAGGTTCATTAAACACATATTTGACTCCCTAAATCTATTTACTCTTTCCTTATATTTACTGTTTATTCACAACTGAAATATCTGAAATAGTGGAAGATAAATCAAATAATATCCATATGGCTCTTAATAGCTATTTCTTCATTATTCCATAAGAAAAAATAAAACAATACATACTAAGTTCACATCAGCAATGTTACATCTACCACTGCATTGGTTTCATGGTCAATGGCTAGTTTTGTTACATAGATTTCTAATTTCAAGCAACACCTTTTGTAAGCAGTACTTGGTATATTATAACAGTGATTCACTAGCTGGGTCTCCATTATCTAAAGAGAAGCACGTCCGTTCTTAGAAAAGTATAATCTGTTTCCCATCTCCTTACATTATTGCTCTGAACATCAAGCTTCAAACACACATATCCATAAATATCATTTACTGACTAGAAGTTAAAATATTTAATGTTTAACTTGTAAGGGTGATTTAGATTAAACAACAAGTATTTATTATAATAGATACAAGATATTTGGTTTTTCAGAGCACATAGTAAATAAATCTAATTTAAGCATATTATAAACAAGTAATACACCTACCTTTCTTTCTGTCTGATAATAGGAGACCAAATCAACTTTTAAAACAGGAAATCAGAGACTTGTAGAATCCTAGGAGACTCTAAATTCTGTCTTCCTGAATTCTAATTATTAGCAAGGCATTCTAATAAAAGTTGACAACTACATACGATCTTTCAACATATACATTTATTCACATCATAACTAAAATTGACAGACATCTTCATCAAAAGAAACTTGTAAGAATTATTTGATGTTAATAATTCTTATGATAAATTACTTTAATTAAAGTCATGCTTTAAGACTCACATGAAAGATACAGACAAACAAAACTGGCACTAACGTTCACTTAATGAAAAGTAATTCATTATAAAGGAGGCAAAATTCATTGAAAATTACTTACGCATCTTACTACTTTTTATTACTTTTAAAAACTTGCAAGGTCATTTGAATTTACTGTTACATAATTTCCTAGTACTTTTTCCTAGAAGCAAAACATAGGTTTAGGAATCACTGTTAATACAAAACACACAAGCTCAGTAGGAAAAGAAATATAATGAAAACCTAAGCACTCAATCAAATATTTCTTGATTTCAATAAAGAACGATTATCACAGATCTTCAAAAGTCTATGAGTAAGCTATGACTGTGAGATTTCTAGTTAAATTTCAATTCTCAAGAATACGCAATTCAAAAAGTAATTTATCAAGTATGTACTATGTTCCAGGGATTAAAAAGGATAAACAGATGGGTACAATATGACCCCGGGGCTTAAAGCTATAAACTCAATGAGGGTAAAGATTGCATCTGGCTTGTTCATTGCAGATAAATTGTCAGCACCAAAAACAGTGGTCAGCATGGAGATGCTTCATGTATGCTGAAGAAAGTTATGAAGAAAGAAAAAGAGAAGGAAATGAAGAAGGGAAGAAAAGGAGAGAAGGAAGAAAAGAGGAAGAGGGGGAGGGAAGGAAGGGAAGTAGGGACGAACTTACCATTTAGTTAGGGAGACAGACACATACCTGATTATCTATAACACAACAGAGACTATATGAGTTGTGTTATAAGTACACAGTGCTTTTATAATATTATAACTCAGGATCATGAAGATCAATTTGGGTTAGCGGGTCCAAGAAAGCTTCAGGTTAGGAGGTAGTCTTTGAGTTACTCTTGAAATACAGGTAGAGAGTTGGTTGATAGAACTGAGAGGGGAAAAAATATTTCAAGGTAAAAAGAAATAGTGAGCAATGGGACAAAATTGGGCATATGTTGGACTTACATTAACAATAGAATGTTTATAGGGTAAGAAATATTGGGTGTGGAGACTATTAGGACATAGACCCGAAAGGGAAGGTTGGTATCAATTCATAAATGTGCATAAATGCCATTGCAAAAGAGTTTCATGGTCTGGGAAACCAATGGTATTTAAGGAGGGAAGTATCTTGGTCGGAGTAGTACTAACCCATAACCACTCCAGCCCCCAGGCTTCCTCCTAAGCTGGGTGGACCTCATCGGCGCACCACATGCAACTATGTCTCATACTTGACTTACAGCCCTACCAATTAGACATGTACCTCCATAATGGTATCGTTTGGAATAGCTATCTCCCCAAATACTTGGAACAATTACATTGGGAGTTGCATAGAATAAGCAATGTGACAGACCTCAGTTCAGATTCTAGATGTATAACTTACTAGCTGGACTTCACATCTCTAAACCGCAATCCCACCATTTATAAAATGGGCATAATAAGAACACCTATGTTTAGAGTTATAGTGAAGATTAGCTTCTTATGAGAAACAGGATAACATGCACACCCACTCACCAACAGAGATATCCTAATTCCTGGAACATGTGAATATGGTATCTTACATGGCAAGTGGAATTTTGTAGAAGTGACTAAAGATCTTGAGATAGAAAATTTGTGCTAGTTTATTCCAGTAGGCCTAATATAATCACAAACATCCTTATAAGAGGACAGCAAGAGGGTCAAAGTCAGAAAAAGAAGATGTGATGATGGAAGCAGAGATTGAAGGGATATGCTTAGAAGATGGAGGAAAAGGACACCGAGCCAAGAAATGGCAGAGGCCTCTAGAAGCCAAAAAAGGCAAAGAAATCAATTTTCCCCGAGAGCCTCCAGAAAGGACACAGCCCTGCCAACACCTTGATTTTAGTCTGTAAGACTCATTTCAGACTTCTGACCTTCAGACTTGAAGATAACAAATGTGTGTTGTCTTAGGGCACTAAATTGGTTACAGCAACAACAGGAAACTGTCTATATCTATATCAATATCAACATCGATATCGATAGATATAGTTATATACAGATGAACTAATATATATGTAGACTAATACATATATGTATATATACGTATATACAAATACATACTCACATAGACATACATACCTGAATCATAGTGTAAATAAATAATAGATTTGCTTAATCGGATCAACAAATGTATTTCCTGTCTCACTTAATTTTTGCATCTTCAGGATAAATGTGGAGCAAATTGAGGTAGAAAGATGTCATCAGAATAGAAAAATACTAGTACGAGTCCAAGCACAAGTTGAAAACGACAGAACTAGGAAGGAAGAGAAGGCAGGACTGTAAAAGAGAGGGCAGATGTTAGATCGTTTCAGAAAGAAAGTTTGATCTCCGAGTAGTCTGTATGTATGAAAAAGAGGACTTACAGAGGATTGGTCCAGTCCAGAGGGAAGACAATGTGATAAACTAACACCAATATTAGAATTAGCAAGAACAGAAAAAAAAGGCAAGTTTGGGAATTCACATTTTGAGCCTGTTGCATTTGAGGTGAGGAGAGATTGCTTGAGAGTAGATTTTAACAGCATATGTTTTTTAGGGAAATCTTAAGGGTCAATAAGTTTCCCAAAGAGTACATATGAGAAGCCACTGCAAAAACTGCCAAAATCCAAAATCTCCTGGGCTTACCTACAGATATAAGGGGTAGGTGGAGACATAAGCGTGAGAAGGGAGGATCAGAGGTAGTTTCCAAGAGAACAGTGTCACAGAAAAGATGGTGCAAAAGCTGTGTTGTGAGGGTTCAGGGACGAGTGAGATAAGAAGAAAAGAGGCAACAAATGTCTGTTATTCCTTCCAGAAGCCTGATGTATAGAGAACCAGACAGCTTCGCTGAGATATACATTTCTCTAAGTAATGAAAGATTGAGGGTGTTGGTGGAAAAGAAGAAAGATGTTAATTGTGAATGGAGATTGAAGAAGCAAAAAAGATAGGGGAGAATTAATGAAGGGAGAAAGAGAAAAGCATCAAAAGCAACGAAGAAGGAGCTAGGCTCTTCAAGAGGGAAGCATTCTCTGTGAGAAGAATGTTTCCTTACGGTTTGGGGCATGATTGGGAATAATTGATATTTAAACAAAGGTGTAAATTAACAGGCTGTTGTTATTCAATTTCTTTACAACATCTTTAAGAACGCAAATGAAAAACTGGAATCATACGAAATTGAATTTCTTTGTTTGAGATTCCTTTGCATCATAAGATTCTGAATATATTATGAAAATATTTTACATAATTTAAGGAATTGCAAGCTGTATTTGTATTAGTACCTTACACACACATGCATTTACATGTACACAGATTTTCATGTGTTCAGAAAGATTATATCTATAATGTATATTCATGAGGCCAGCACCAAGTCATATTCAGTATTTTATCATTAGCTCCTAGCACTCGACATACACTAAATGAATAAATCTTTAGTGAGTTTTTCCCTGAATTTCTGAGGAACTTACTTGGCATTTGTCATGCTAGAGTGTATTGCAATCTATGTTTCATATGACATAGACACTTAACAAATGCAAATGACTGTAAAGATTATATATGAGATCATTGATTGGCCTTTAGAATCAGCAAGGCCACACAAATGGAAAAGTGAGGTTATTTCATCTTCATCTAGATGATTAGAATGCTAGTATGAATTTCAACTCAGTCAGCACTCAATACATAGTTGGTCTCTTTCTCTTTCATTCCCTTCCCCACCGCAGACTGTCTTCTCTTTCTGTAACAAAAAATTAAGCCATTGCATTCCTCTGCTTTAACATTTTTGACATTCCCCATTGCATACAACACAAGAGTCAAATACCTTTTTCACAGCAATATTAATGCTTCCATAATCTGTCTTTCATCTACTTTTCCGGATACATCACCATCCAGTCACTGCTCTGACCCCACTTTATATTCTATGTAAATCCACAGAGAACTATCCTTCATTTTTTAGTACGTGATCCCTCTGCCTTCACTGTTTTCTTTGCCAGGAATACCCTTCCCCTTTCTGCTATGCATAAACACCAACATCAATTATCACCTCCTAGGAAAAGTTATATTGATTCACTAAGTCAAAGTTGATTACATCTTCCTCTGTCTCACCTTCTCAATTTTGCAGAAATCTCAACTATGGCTATTATTGAATTATATTGTATCTATTTATTTACCAGTTATTCCAACTACACTATGAGGCCCTTGAAGGCAAAGACCATACATGACTCATTAAATTTTCTTTTTGCATTTTTGTGCCTGCACAGTTTTTGAAAGAATGGATAAATGAAAACACTACCACAAAAAAAATCTAGAATAGTGTGCTGAGATGGTCACTACAATACATAATTGAAGAAAACAGTTCAAAGGGCCGAAAATGTACCCGAATATTCTCACAACTCATAATAAATGATTCAATCTTGCAACATAATCTAAATCCAGATTATTAAGCTTAACAAAATCATATATTTAGTTGGACAGTATAAAATTGCTGATGTTTGACCAATTTTAACCTGTAAAATGACAATTTCATATAATCAACTTATCATCTGATGACAAATTTCACCTCCATTAGCCGAGTCCCCTAGAGAAACCAGCACACTATACCTGGTCCCTAAATTAATGTGCAAAAGAAACATGCTTTTCCAAATTTACTCACAAGAAAAAAAACACTCTCCCCAGCACGTACAAACATCAGCTTGTTTTAATGTCAATACACTGCATTTACCAAAGAACTAAAAGTGAATTCTAATAAAAGAACAACGAAAACAACCTAAGCCTGAGTGAAGTGTGATTGTCAGTAAATTCAGAGCCACTGCTGCTCCCTAATCTGTCATTTCCTCTTATCTCAGACGCTGGTTCACTCTGCAGACACAGGGCAACTGGCAGGCAGACGCAGCACTAACCAAGTCCCGCCTACTTAGGGTAATGACACCTGCAGTTATCTCACCTGCTTGGACAGCAATGCCTTCTTAAAGCTTTCCTTCTAGTGCTTTCTCTCCTGATATGCTTGAAATATTGGAACATTACAGTGGCAAAAACAAAGCCTTAGGTTAAATATCCCTCTCTCTAGATATATTCTGTCTATTTATCTACCTACACATACCAAGAGATTGTCTCAAAAAGTAAACCTATTTCTGTTTACTTTTATGATCATTTCTTCTAAATGCAATTTTCTCAATGTTATAAAAAAATTTCAGAATTGACAAATTACATTGACTTTTCAAAAAACATGAAAAGAGCCACCATTTACAAAGTAACTGTATGCTCAAAGCTATAGTAAGCACTATGTTAATAATAGTATTACACCTATAGAATGTACAGCATGTGTGTGTGCATACACACACACACACACACACACACACACACACTATTCAAGAGGAGAATAATGAAGTTCAAAGGAATACATAGCAGCCTAATTATACAACCAATAAATGGGGCGGTCAGAAGTCAAACTGGATTTGTCTAACTCTCAAGTTCACACTCTTAACTGCTGTACTCTGAACGGACCTCCATAAATTAAAAGACTGACCCTCCCACCACCAAGGGCAACTGTAATGTGTGAACACATAGAAATGTTTGGGAAGTTAAGTTTTCTAAATGTTGAATTTCACAGGTGCTGAATTCACTTCAAACTCTAAGTCCGAAATGCCAATATTCTCGCCATTAGGTCACAAAGTTATTCCAAATACGCAAAAGTAAAGAAAGGAAAGTAAGGAAAACAACATCTAACATAGTGTTAAATGATAAAAATCTTAATTTGATAGCAAGACGGGTAAAGAATGAAGGAAGATTGTTCTTAAAGAGGAAGCTGGAGGCTTGTTTCCTGTTAAAGAATACCTATTACTTTGCCATGAATACAGACGTCTGATTCTTCCTGGGTCCATATGTCAGCATTGATTTTGTGTGTGGTGTGTGGAATATGACCTCTATTATAGATTAGTCAACTTTAAAAAAAAATGTAAAGATGCAAAACTAGAAATTTTCCAGATTGCTCATTTGACACAATTAAAAACAACTTGTTTCACTTCTAGCAAGAAGCCTTCCTTGATGGTTACGAATGTGATGATTTCAGCCTTTGAACTTCTTAGTCCTCATTGCTTGCTACACTTATATGGCACATATATCATAATGCTATACTCTGTTATTATACTGTTATTAGTGATAATTACCCTGTGTGTAAAATTTGCCTCCCAATGAGATCTTTATCCCTTGAATATAGAAACGAAGATGTCATCTGGTAAATGTTTCACTAACATATAGCAGGTTGTCACTAGTGACACTTCTTTCTTAATCTAAAACAAACAAAAAAGTTAGAGGTGACACTTTTAAATTCTTTAGTGCTCTGGATAACAGCAGTCCTGAACAAAAAGACTACTTCATTGTTTTCCCTCTCTCTCTTATTTTCTCTAATTAGTTTGTATTTAAATTTCATTCCCATTCCCAAGAAAATTTTATTAAATCTCACCCTGGTCTAAATTAATCAGTCAAAGAAGAAACTATTATTAAAGAAAATTTCTGAAAGGGTCACAATTTTATGAAGCACAGAAATAAGGAAGAAAATTAAAAGATCATTTTTAATTGGACAATAAATTAAAGAGCTTGACACTTCCCTGACACCCTCCAAAGTTTATTATTAACAAGCTTGTTTGTTTGTTTTAAGCTACTTGGAATTTAGGATACAGGTCTGTAGAAGCAAACTGTTCTTTCCTCTTTCTTTTTCTCATTCGATTCAGTTCAGTTTCCTATTATCTTTGACCTCACTGGGAGACTAATTCATCCCAGTGTTGAGTGTGACTTCACACGGCTATGCCATTCCTTGTTCATTCGCTCTTCATTCTGTAGTCTTCCTCACTGTATGCCCTAATTATACTTCTGTTCAACCGAAACTGTTGATGACAGATCAGGTAACCAACTCAGCCTTGTTTTCCTTAATTTGATCATGACTTTATAACTTTTCTTCTGCCTACTGACTGGTGCTTCTGGCCAAAACTTCTGTTTCTCAGTGGATAACTCCTTAACCCTGAGAAAATAACTAACTGAACTGCTTTATAATTCTGCTAGTCAAGTCTAGTCTAAATCTTCTCTGTCTGGTTTATCTTACCGCTAGTTTGAACACACATTTTGTTGATTCTTTTCTAACTATCCTTGTTTTCTTTTCTTTCCAAAATTTTCTCTCTTATATGTCTCCTTCCCAAATATATATATACATATATATATATACATATATATATATATATATATATATATAAACAATAGATTTAATTCCTTTATATAAACTGTCATTCTCTTTAATGCTGATAAATTAGCTTTCCCTTAAAAGATCAAAACATCTTCCTATCTCCAAATGTTCCTGAACAGTCAATCTGTATTTATGGGAAGTAAGATGAGCTTTTAAGGCATACACAGATATACATAATCAAACACTGTCTCCACTATTTCTTAGCAATAGATCTTTGATCAAGTTAACTAACTTGAGATGTGAATTGTTCATGTTAAAATAGGACAAACTGCATGCACTATATAGGATTCTTGTGTGAAGTGATGACAGGCAGGGTATAAAATAGCTCCTAGTCCAGTGCCTTGTATATGGCTGGTATTCAGAAAACGCCTCTCCTTTATTCTTTTTTGTAATTTTCTCTGATGCTTATTTGACTTTCTGGTGTATGCTTGTGTGCACACACGCGTGCACGTGAGTGCGCACACACACACACACACACACACACACACACATAGTACAAAATGTTATTATGCACCAAATCTCAAAATAATTAACATACAAGTCTACCTCATGGGCTTAATTTAGTTTCAAAAGCACACTCGTGAACTTAAATAATTCTAGATGAAGTCAATAAAAATGTACTTAGATATCCAGTCCTAGGGGAGGAAAAGACTAACTTCTATTAAATACTCTAACACTATAATGAAAGTGTTCAATGGCTCAAAATACATAATTTTGAACCTTAATTCTTGGAGCTTAAAAATCGTGTATCTATGATGTAAGTCATTAAAACGTATAATGTTTGCAAATATTGTTTGATAATAATTATATTAATTGATCTTATCAAAGCAATAAAATTGGATTATATAAATCAGTTTTAGGATGAGATAGAATATATTTATTGTTTCCATTGCATATTATGCATCATATATTCCTGTGACAGAGTCAAAATTTCTTTGAAATGTGATAATCAAAATTTAGTACATATTTATATAATGTATATCAAATCACAGTTACTTGTTTTAATCTCCTTCACTTGGCCTGAATATTAAGCCATGTTAATAGTATCATGTCTCAATACTAGCAGCAATATATTCTAATTTGAATATTTAAATATCCTAAAACTTATATCACTGTATTCCAAAAACTGGAAACTCTGTGATTTGAAGAATGAGTTTTGTTGGCATATTTTCATTTTGCAAAGGACTGATAGTCAAAATGTGCATACTGTTTCGAATTTGGGGGGAGGGGGTTCTGAAAATGTCTGTGAAACAAGCACACACATACTTCCTTGACAAATGTGCAAGGCTTTGTTTTTTTTAAATATCTTTTCAAATTACAAACATTTTCTCTACTCTGTTTTTCTTAAGAGAAAAATCTGAATATTAACCCAATTTTTCAATTAGGTTGTCAAAAATCTCAGAAAAGTCCATTAATATCTTTGGGATGATAAAAAATATCTTTTAACCAGAGTATGAGCTTCTTAGACCCATAATATAAAGGACATTATCTTTCTGTGTAATCAAAATTAGGAAATCATGTATGCATTTAGAACTTAACTATGAGGCCAAAATTAATTTGCATGATGAATACCCAAAGAGTAGAGAGAGAAAAAAAAAGGAGGAAGAGGAAGAGAAAGGAAGGAAGGAAGGAAGGAAGGAAGGAAGGAAGGAAGGAAGGAAGGAAAAAAAGAAGGAAGGAAGAGAGAGAGAGAAAGAGGAGAAAAGACCTATATATCACTTTTTAAAATTTGGAATACAAAGAGTGGCATAAAGTTATGTTTTTGACTTTTACCAGGCAAGGGCAGATCACAAATGTACAAGCAGATTTTGTTACATTGAAGTAATTGCAATGCTCTACTAGAAGGTTATGTATTTGCAATGGAAAGTTACTCGAATTTCACACTATAGTGCTGTTAGTGCTAAGTGATTATACAACTGTATTTCCAAAGATGGGGTCCCATTGCTGTGATTGTTCCCTTCTCAGTGGAAAATATCTTGTGAAGCAAAGAGTGGCTAAGGGATTCAAGAGGAGAAAAACACATACCATAAAATATAATTAAAAATTGTGGAGGCTGCATATGACAAGAACAGCCGTAAAAAACAGACACAAACCAGCTGGCTGTTAACAACTTCTGAGTTATAAAAATCTTAAACCTGCTGTAAAGCACTCGATTCGATTTACATAACCACAGACCTGACATTCCTTTTAGGCTCCTCTGTTGGGGATTATTTTGACATGTTTTAAAGCAACTGTGAAAGGAAGACATGTATCATCTTACATAGGAATTCATTCCTGCCTTCAGACTGGACTTTCATACTTTAATCTGAACCTCTTTCTTTGAACTGGAAAACATCTTTAATGGACACTGGCTGTCTGATTTTATAGCACTGTGCTTCAGATACTCATATTTCTAATAACACTGATGCTTTCTCTGCGTGTGTTATGTATTGGAGTCACCAGCCTTGTACAATTTCAGCTCAGTGGTACCCAGCCAAGAACCAATATCCATGGTCTATAAGAAGGGAATAATATTTTGGTCAACCATGACTGAAACAACTATAATTTCTTAGGAACCTAATGATGCAAACATCATTCTACAAAACTAACATAGCTTGCTGTAGGGAATTAAAAATAAACAAAATAAAATAAAATCTATTGTACATTGAGTGAAGTTTTGAGGTATACGTGCTGGCAGCTGAAATTGCCCAGAGCACAAAATGAGCTTCGCTGTTTGATAATTTGCTTGCCTCACTATGTTGTTACATGCAGGGCATTTTATGCCTGACTTATATTTAGTTCAGTCACCTGCTTAATGTTAGAAGGGTTATAATTATATACAATGTTTTTGACCATATAGCATGTCGATATTTCAGATCTGACATAAAATATATATATTCATTTATGGTTTAGAAATACATTACATAATAATCTGATCTACACTTGTAATAAATCATAAAACCATTCTATTTTTACTAGGAATAAGGTAAGCAAACATACTTGCGGTCATGTGACAATAATGGCCCCTTAAATGAACAAAGTAGAAAGAGCAGAGTAGAAATTCAAATTCTCATTCTACCATTTTCTAGCTGTTCTGTTCTTGAGCAGCAAACCTGAGTCCCAATTTCCTCATCTGTGAATTGGGGTTTAGTATATACCGCAAAACGTTACTAGAAGATAACATGATATAATATATGAATGTGTTAAAAACAAGTTAGAACTTTAAATGAATCTCTAAAATAATTTTTATTTTATGTGTAAGCTGTTTTTTTATTATGTTAGATTTTCTTAGCAATTATAGTAACTCTCTGAGTTCTTTAGCCTCTGTGACTATTTAAAACCGAAATTACCATTGAGAAAAACAAGGAAATTAGCTAAGTTTGCTATAGAACAGAAAATAGTGGGTTCAGTTTTAGTCACTGACAAGTTTGAAATGACAATAGGAAATTCAAGTGCAAATATACAACATCTAGTGTTAGATATAAAACATCTCTATAAGATTTTTCTTAATTATTTATTACAAAGTATAACAGTAATAGTTTTGCTATACTGTTTTGTCTTGAGTAAATATGAACTTAACAACTGGAAATGTCTTAATACAGAGCAAAATCATTTCCTAATATCTTGTAAATTTAATTCATTAGGTAAAACATAATGTTTTTATTCTTTTGTATATTAGGTCAGCCAAAGGATACATTTAAGTAACAGGAAAGAAGAATCAATATTATTTAAACTGAGCCCTGGAATGTTACAGCCATTTCTGCACAGTAGAATGATTACTGAAATACTACTTAAATAGACAATCATGTATAAAATTACCCAGACCGATAAATATGATTTAATCAAATGTGTGTATTTCGGAATCAAGCAACTCATTCAACCATTATAGTGTTTCTCCATAATACTGAAAAGGGATATAAACTTGTACAACTTGCTAGATTACATTTCCAAAATAAAGTATCAAATGAAAAGTTTTAGATAAAATGATTTCTTGAAATTAAGTTCATTTTGATTTCATGGACATACTGAATCTTAGAACTAATAAATATAACAATAATACTTATAAAATTATTCTAAATGTAAAACAAACAAAAAAAATTCTTCTACACCTGGGAGAGAGTAGTCAAGACATTTATAATGAGTTATCAAAGTCAAGTAGTCCACACAGCTTATCAGTGGGCTAATATCTGGAACTTTCCTTTTCCTCTGTAAGTCTTTCTCTTTTAGGAGTGACATTCATTTGTCTAGTCCTACCTTCTAGAATAATGGAAAATTAATCTATATCTTTTGTCGAACTATTGAAAGTCAGTGCTCATCCCCTCCCTTAAAGTCCTGCATTTTTTTCTACATATCTTCATTTCCTTCAACCAATCTTGATAAAATAACTTCCAGTTCAGATTACTCAATTTGGATAAGTTGTTTTCTATCATGATCTCTCCAGACCTAATAACCATAAAAGGACACAATACTGTTCATAGGGTCTAAGCAACCTAGGCTGCTGCCAAAACAGTGTGATATGTAGAGCTCATTAGCACCCACAGAATTTATCAAATTTAAAATGGACGTAAGTGAATCACTATATCGGCACTAGTACATTGATATTTTTATTCCCAGATGCAACAATAATACTTAGGTTAAAATATCAAATGTTATGGTTGAAAATGCTCAAGGTGAAATGGATTGGTGAATTCATGTTTTCAAAGAATCATAATCAAATACAGTAACCACAAAAGGACACAATGATTCTGATAAGCATGAAAGGCTGTTGCATGGTAATTTAGGAGACAGTGTTGGCAGTCAGGTTAACTGTCTTGAACAAGAAAATTCAGTGCCAAAATTTACTCATCTGTAAAATGGAAACCATAATAACTACCCAAAGACATATTATAGGGATTAAAAGAACTAATATATGTAAAAGAACTTAGTAACTGAAATATAATAAATCCCAATAGATGGTAACGATTACTAATACGCTAAAGGTATGAAAATTACACATTCATGAATTAGCCAATAATTGCATGCCCCTTTCCATAATGATGACAGTGATCTTCCCCTTAACCCCTAGTTCTTTCTTCCTCTTTGAAAAACCTATAGTGCCTTTGTATAGCTCTCTTGGTAATTGCCACTTTGTATATTCAATTACAGTTTATTAAGTGGCAATGTCATTCATCTTTATAACCCCTAAAATTCATGATAAATATTTGCTGGTTACATTATGATTATTTCTAAAGTGTATATTCCACGAATGACTTTCAATAAAGTTCTATGCTTCATGATAAATATAACAATCATTTCAGATTAGCTGTAAGTTTAAGATATTGTATTTAATGACAATATATCTCTTACTTATTTAGAAATTAGGGATATGTGTGAGTGTGAGTGTGTGTGTGTGTGTGTGTGTGTAACTTCTCCAATTGAGAAAAGCATTTAGTAAAAGCAGATGGAGCTTTTAAAATTATAAATTTTAAAATTTTTTAAAATCAGAAAGAGCAGAGACAATAATTCAAGGATATCAATCAGCTATGTTTTGCTACTTTGGTTGTTTAATCAGACTTCAGCCTCTGCTAAACACAAGATATCGTGAACAACACTCACATTTAAACTGTTTTAAATAAAACTCAAGAAGAGGAGAAGGGAGAAGAGGAAAGGAGAAAACAAAAAAGCCAGTTTGAGAGGATGGATTTTCAGATTTGGGGAGCAGAGTCTGATTCATATGAAAAACATGAACAGATCTTCAATGCTACAATTAAATGTCTCTGGTCAAAGGGTTACTGGAGAAAGAATTCAAGGGCTGACAACTATACAATTAAACATGAACTATTATATCATTGAAACATAGAAAAATTCAGGCTCAGAAATTTAAGAAATTGCTATCATACATACATATAGTGGTTGAGGTTAATCGAGGACTACATTACCTTAAAAGCTCAGTTTTATAGATTCCAAACTATTAGCTTCTCTAATGCTACTAGACTTTTAAGGTGAATACAGATAAGAAACAGAGATTCTAGAGACATCAGTTGTTTAAATTTTTTTAAACCAATTCATCATTCATTTGCTAATATTTGATATAATTTGCATGGCCATATCTCCAATAATATAGCCATGCAGATTTCTGAAGAGTGCAGTTTGTAAAGTTCAGTACATAAGTTTTCAAATCTAAAAGGGATCTAAGCAATAGTACCTTGAGAGTTGATTCCCAGATGTAAAATCTTAGTTAGGTTGCAAATGCCAAATGCTATTGTTAAAAGTCTCCTGTGTGAAGTAGATTGGTGAATACACGTCAAAAAAAATCATGATCAAACCTGGCACTTTTGTTGACAGACTTTGTAGTGAGGTCGAAGGTGTAATTAGGCCAGAAAATTACTTTCTCACTACCAGAATTGTTCCCTTCAGGTCTTGAGTTATCAGTCCAGAAAATTTCATTAAACACTAAATTCACTTTAAGACAACTGTCAAAATTAAGCAGAGGTGAGTCAAGTCAAGGTCCTAATATTCAAATCTTTCATTTGGATTTTGAGATTCAATGTAAAATTTAAAACGCTGTAGATTAATTTTTCTATCAAGACAACTTTTTGTTAATTTCAGAAAAAACTTTTTTTACTTTGGAAAACAGAGTAAAGTAGAACAAAATAAATGTAGAATTTGAAATGCTTAATAGTCATAAATTATTGAAATGATTTATATTCCCTGAGCATTGAGATCTTAATGTGAAAATGGTAAAAAAAAAAAAAAAATCAAGTATGTACTTACTATTATTATAGTCACAAAGCAAAAGGGAAAAAGAATCCTAAACCGAGTTTCTAAAGATAGATATGAAATTAGGAGTTATACTACTGATAAAAGTGTGAATTCACCATATTTGCTATAAAATAATTCTGAGATAGTTGCAGTATATTTATAAAACAACTGGTTCATTGCATTTTGAAAAGTAGCAACATGGGATATTCTGGTTCATATTTAGTATTTAGGTGAATAAGGACTCATCATTAATAAACAAAAAGGAAATATGTTACATGGCATAGTGAAATCATGACCGATGTTTTCCTATTTTTCAAAATGTTACAATAACTTAAGAATTAAAGCCATTTGAAATATAGCTTCAACTATTTTGCCAGTTATATCAAACGTTTTAGCATTTGATAAAGTATAGTGAAAACTATTTCTATAGTTCTGGGAGCCAAAGAGCCTACACTGAACTGTCTTTGGATCTAATTGTGACATTGCTTCAACCATGTTAATATATCAATTACTCAAATCAGTAATAACATACAGATTTACTGCTAATGAGGAATAGGGAAAATAAAGACCCACAAGAGTAAACAATTAATAAAAGTTAAGAAATTAATATTTTTCATTATTTAGGGTAAAATAGTATACTTGATCCTTATAGGTAACTCTATGCTGTGCTTTGCCATTCATAAAGTTCAGAAATAACTCTAGTAGCAGAAAACTTTTGTCAGTCAGCATTACATTATTTAGCAAAGTACAATGTCAAAAAAAAAGGATTAATAGGCATTTCCACAAACATTTAATAAAGAGATAGCTAGGTTTTACTTAAAATGCAAACATAGTAGTTTATTAAGCAATTAAGCTTAATTTTGAATTTCGAAATATAACTTTTAGCATCTTTCGCTCTATCCTTTTGCTGCATCTGTACTAAGCCTCTAAATCATGGCACTGAATATCTCAACTCTTTAAAATATAACTATTTTTAAATAATACTTAAGATTCCACCCAGTATTACCAGACAAATATCACCAAAGCCCATATTATAGTATAGACTAGTGACTAAAATGCCTATAAGAATTTGATTTATGTCCATTATATGAAATAATGACAAGCTTTTCAAATTAAGCACGTTAATGAAACTTAGAAGGGTTCTGTAAAAATTTGATTCTATTCTTTAAAAAGAAACAAAACAAACTATATATATAGTTTCAAACAAACTGTATATATATATATATATATATATAGTTCCAAACAAACTATATATATATATATGTATATATATCTGTATATATATCTGTATATATACAGATATATATACAGATATATATACATATATATACACACATATGTGTGTGTATATATATATATATATATGTATATATATATATATATATATTTCAATTCATTCTGTCTCAACTCTACTCAAAATATGGATAGTACCTAAAGAAATTATTGCTCCTTGGAAATATCATGGCTGGTACAATGAAAACATACCTGAGTTCAGTCCCTGAGTAAGCTCCTCTTCAACTTGAGCAAAGTATTTAAATTATTTGTCCTTTAGTTTATTTGTATATAAAATGGGATAAACAATACCTCCTTCATAATTTGACATGAGAAATAAATTACACCTTTAACTATTAGTAAAGTTCATATCATGTAGTAGTTATTAATAATAAGTGTTTGCACTCTCCCTTGTATTAACCAATTAACTACAATAATTGACTAAACCATTTTTAATTTAACAATTAAATTAAATCTGGTTTTGACCAGATACCATGTGGGCAACTGAAGCTACAGCAGCAAAAAGTATAGACATAGATGTTGCTTCCATATATAAAACTACTTGGAATTTTTCAGCAAAAAGTACATGTATCTCATAAGTGGGTTTTGTTTCTTTTCGTTGTTTAGGATATATAAGCAAAGTATTATAGTAAATATACATTATAACTACAAGTATATCTATAAAAGAGTTATACAAGAAGTACCATGTAGGTAAACTCAAGTACCTGCCTTGAAGCAAATTTCAAATACTATTAATTTGCAAAAATATTTTGTGTGTGTTTTACATCTGCAACATGGCCTTGCCCTTCTAAGCCATGTGATTAAGATTAATTAAAATAAGCTTTTAAAAATGTCTTCAAAAAGTAAAGCTCTCTTTGAATGCATTCATATAGTTTCCAAATACATTACTTAAGAAATGTTCATTTTAAGAAATATATGCTAACTTACAGAGGAAATAAGAATTCAGTTCAATATATAATAATCAGTAACGAAAAGATGACATATATGTGTCAAATTAATGAAGAATCATGCATGTTAGTTAATGTGGCCATTTAGGAACAAAGCTAAGTGAGATTAAGCAAAAACTGAAGGAGCTGCTGATGGTAAATTCTAGGTACAGATTTTTTTCATATAGAATAGGAATAAATATTTACTTGTGAAAGATTATAACTCAAGGTATTTTCAATAGTATTTTGTAAACAGTAACTGGAGGAGAAAAAAAAACAATAACACACTCAATTATTTACATGGCTAAGATCTTATTTTATCAATGATTTTTACAGATAAAAGAAACATGGACAGATAAGGGTAGTATATGTCACATGTGTTTAATTATAATCCTGAAATTTAAGACACTAATGCCTAGCAACCCCAGAAGCAATAGATTGTCTTGAATTCTGGCCAAGAACAACAGTGGTCTAAGAAAAATTAACGGGATGGACATTTGACACATTCAAGGGAAAATGAATATTACTATTGAGAATATGGGATAGTGCGCTAATGGGGTATGATGCTGACCATTTTTATGATCGTTTAAAGGATATCAAAAGAAGCTATCTGTTCATTTCCTTAAAATAATAATATCAGTATTTGGGGGAAGTATGTATTTCTAAAATATCTACCTTCCAAGAGTCCTCTCTTATTAATACACATAGTATTTTATTATAAATGATTGATGTGAAACTCACTGTAGTTTCAAAAATTCATAGAATATTATTATGTCATGAAATCCATGCCGAGAAAGCAATTGCCATTATAAATCAAAAAGACAACTCATACGGACAGGTCATATGGTAACGGGTTCTCCTTGGAATGGTATCCTTAACTGTAATTTATTCAATAAGTAACTGAAAGGTTAGGTATGATGAGTTGAATCTCATGCTCAAATAACTTCAAAATATTGTTGTAGTATAACATTATGAGATTAATTTTCTTGGAATTTAGAGATACTTGCATTTATATTAATTTGAATCAACATGGTTCCATGTAATTTGTCTTAAATGTTTTCCCCTTAATGTAATTCCCTGGAAGGGTTTCACTGAGCAATATAAGATAATAGATAATATATAGAACATTTACTGCTTTAATAGATTGAAGAAAGTATCCAAACACAAGAGCAGATTTTGAAAACCTTCGCTGTGCTCCATTTTCACATTTAGAAAATAGTTTTCAATTCATGATTTAATAGGGAAAATAATAGCTTAAAATTGACTTCTAGGGAATAATACATTATTAGATGGATTACAGATTTTGTTGAATTTAATATTGAATATTATATATGTTAAAAAGAATTTTCATGATACAGCATCACATTTGTAAGTCTAACTCAAAATTTCATAGATCTTTGGAATAGACAAAGAGTCTTATATCCCCTTTAATACTATAAACTCACTCTTTTTTAAAGCCATATCCTTATATCCCAAGAAACAAATTCAATCATTAGAAAAGTACATATTTAGGAAAATAATCTCTCAACATATTATTGCATTTCTTAAATGACAATTAATGGGAATATGTTTAATGGAATGATACTCCATCAAATAATTTGATGTAGGAAGGATTTCAGTGAATTAAATATGAACCACAAAATTCTACACATATCATGATGATCAAAAAGTAACCATTGATATTAGAAGAGGATTATATCAGGACAATAATATTTTGTTCGAGCTAACTGGAAGATATAAGAGCAATTAAAAAAACTGAGGAAATCATTACAACCTGATGCCATAAATATGGGGAACGACTCATCATTCCCATAAGAGACAGGGGCAAATAGGGAGATAAATAACTGGTTTCTATTTGAACCAAGGCAAAAGTCCTGTTTTAAAAATCATCATAATAAAACTAAATATCAGATGACATCTTGTTATATAAAACTTTGAAAGCATTTTGGGATGCATTGGCTCTTTTGTTCTTCACAAAGTCCTATCAAGTAGGAGATAAAACAGATTATATGATGTTTGGTTTATAGATAATACAGTAAGCATTTCAGAAGGCAACTTGATGTAGTAGAAAAAGTACCAGTTTAATTGGAGTCAGAAAACTTGAATTGAAAACTGACTCTAGCACAGGTTAGTGAAACATGGGACAAGTCTCTTAGCATTTTGTTTCTCTTCACTAAAATAGTGTTTTCGGGACCAGTATCTACCTTTTGATGATTGAACAAGTGAGGCCAGATGGGATTAGTCAAGGTCACGTTGCTAGCAAGTGATAACGAAGAGAATGAACGCCAGACTTTTCAGTTCCAAGTTAAGAGCCATATCATAATATCATGTTGTTTGAAAAACACATGTCCTTTAAAGAGAATCATAACCAACTCACTGTATTCTAAAATCAGCGAAGATAAAAGAATTGATTCCTGGTGGTCTTCTGCAGGAATTGGGCTTATGGCAACTTTACTTAAAATGTGAAATGGCACAAAAGATGATCTTAAAAGAGTTTAGTCTACTGCTAAATTCTTAGCCATATATCAACAAGTGAACATGATAAAAAGCTCTCACATTAATTATACTGACGACTTCCTTAATGAAGTGCAAAAGGGTTTGCATAATCTGATTCAATTCATTGAATTAGGTTACAGTTTTATCATTTTGAAAACCAGCCTCATTGTTTACTTCACAATGTATTTCAATTCATTTCAAACAATTAAATAGCACAGCATACAGCTATAATCAATTGAAAGCAATCTCCATTTCTAAGGTCTACTGCCATTTGTAGTGTGCATATTTCTGAAAGCAATATACGAATTTGAACATATAATAGTGTTATGACATTTCATACCATAAAGTGTATTTTGCCCAAAAAAATTTATAAAAGGAATTTATTGTCATTAAGTCCTAAAAAGTAAACACATAATAACCAATTATTTTGTGTTAACTATCTCTATTAGGAATATCTATGGAGTATATTTATATGAATTTGAAAAACTTGCCAAACTAAAACTTACTAAACCTAAGCTATAGATTTTAAAAATTACCAGCTTTATTCCTAAATCCAATGAAATTGATATGAGCATGGAGAATCAGCAATAATAATTAATAACATTTAGATCAGCCTACTAGCTTCATCATTTGCAGAATGCTGGTATAAATTGTGTCATGTGACATTCAGGGCAGTTAAACAAGAAAAACAATTTTGATATAATATAAAGATCCTTTTTACAGGTGAAGAAAACAAAGGATCAAAACATTTGACTGCTTTAGTTATGATAGATTTAACAAATGGTGTGGTTGGAAGACCCCTATGGTTTTCAAGAATTGACTCCTCTCTTGGGACTTTATTTCTTAAACGGGAAAGATAAATCAAAGTAATTTATAGTAACGTTAAGGGTTTTTCACTTAAAGCTCTTTAAGAGTCCCAGTTTTTCTACTATTATTTCCGATTATCTTTATTGGTTAAAATAGTATTATTTTTCCACCCCTTTACATTCGATCACAACTATAAGTATTACTTTATATTACATTCAATGATTATCATTTCCTATTTATTAATTTTACAGCTATAGACTCCTTCATGGAGTAGTTGTGAAAGAAGGGCAGAGATAATGTATTTAAAAATGCATTTAAAAGTGTATTTCAATTAAAAAAAAAGAAAACTATCTTAAAAACTATAAAACTATGAAAGAATATAAGAATATAAAACCCTGAAGGAGAACAACACTTAACTAGAAAGGCACCATGTCAAGATTGGAAGAATAATTCAAAGTAAAATAAAATAGAATCCAGTCTATCTACTTTTGCAATTAGAAGGGAATAATATGGTCTTATTCAATCTACCTCCAATGCAAAATTACCTACAAATTTCCTTAACAACAGTGGTATTAAGAGAGAAAATGGATGGCTAATGGTTAAGGAGGGAGAGAACTTTTTAAAAGTACTATTCCTCCTTTTTTTTTTTTTTTGGACCATAAACAAAATGGACTACAAAAGTTAAATGTTAAAAACGATGGCTAACAACTTTTCATCCCACTTTCTTCTTGAACCCTTCTGTCAAAAGGAAAAGTTTTATGAGTGATATGTTCCCCTCTTAGACAGTTCTCCATGTAGCAAAGCTCTTTCTTATGGAAACCAATGCAGACCTCTCTGTAATTACTGCCCATCAGTTAGATTTCTATCTGCAGAAGAGCGCAGTATGAATCTACTCTATCATCCACTTTCAGACCCTCTGCACGTCTGCTTAAGACTAAACATCACCATCATTTCTAAATTCCTATCATCTAGGCTATTCTCTTAATGCTCACCAGTTTGTCAATGTCCTACTAAAAAGTGTGGTGCCATGACTGAACATAATGTTACAGATGTCATTTGAAGTGCAGAGTAAAACAGTATTGTTGTTTCCCTTTATCTGGACTTTATATTCCTATCCATTAAGCTTAGGTTTATATTAGCACTTTCAGAAGTTCTATCACAACGCTGGTTTATATGATTACATAACCAAATAAAATCCTTTAGTGTTTTTCATGCAGAATGTTTTTAAATCAGATCTTGAGATCATTCATGACCAGGGCAATAAATGTTTTAGGACATGGAATGCGAAGTTTTATTAATGCTGCTATCTTTCTGACATTTGCCAAGTTCTCTTGAAATATTTGGTCCCGTTAACACTTTCAATTATCAATTCTACTTCTATACGAAGAGGAGAGTGAAGTTGTAAAATTCATCCCCAAAATGCGTGGAGAAAATGTAAAGAAATTGCAGCATCAAATGGTTAAATCCTTACTAACAAACCTAGAGCACATCATTAAGGAGAGGAGTTGAAAGTTTGAAGTTTGCCTTGGAGGGGAAAGCCTATCAGAGACAGAGAAAGAGAATAAATAAATAGTTCTGTTTATCTTGTTTTGCATGACTTTTCTTCTGCAACATCTTTAGGAATATTTAAGAAAATATATCTATAGCAGCTTTGTTTGTTCTTCCTGAATGAAAAAACACTGTATTTGTGTTTCTCACTTCTCTTGATTAGGGAGGAAAACACAATAAAAGTAGCACCTCCTACTGGGCAACAAATGGCAGTGAGCAATGAAAGACAACATATGAGGTAGCTATAACCAAGGGATTAGAACACTGTCTGAGAATCTCACAAATAAATGGGTAATCCACAAAACATCAGCTAATCCACACACCATCATAATCAAAAGTTGACACTTAACATCTGATTTGTTTTCCTTTATGTAGGTAAACTTCTCTTCTGTCAATGGAGGCATCATATTACTTAAAAGAAAACAAACAAAAAAATACCTAGCAATTAGGCAATTAAGGATATTAGCCACTTCATTACTGCAAATCTATTGAGAGAGAAGTTTAAGTATATTACAACTCTTAGTATGGCCCAGTGTAGGCAGAGGAGGCTGCAGAACTCACCAGAAACTTAGAAGAGAGAAACAAATTAGGAAAGAAATGACTGCAATATTCTTCTAAATAAAGTAGATGAGAAGTGTCCAGAAGTCTAGTAGTATGTGGTTATTTAATTAAATCTAAAAATAATAGATCTTTGGTCTAAGAATTTAGAAAAAAAGATTTTTATGAATTTCTATGCTAATAACAGACCCAGGGGCATATTGTGTCTTGAGTGAAATGCTTGATTATAATGTATATTGTAAACTTAATAAAATAAAGATATTTATTATCTTGTTTCTCATTTATTTACATTTGTGTATTTATAAACATGAATTTAAATTCAGTTAAATTATGAGCTGTATTTTATTCATATATGCACTAAATTAGTTCAATGTCACAATACCGTGGGTACAATGAGGATTCCAATCCTTAAGAACTGTATAATATAGTGCATAGTACAGTGATATACAGAAGTTTTAAAGACTGATATGTTCTATGCTGCCATTTTATTCCTGTAAATAAATATTTCCTCTGTAGAGTATCAATTTAGGAATATAAATTTCATCAATTGTTGACGATGATGCTTAAATATAGCCATCAGAACCCATAAACAAACAAATAAATAATGACCTCCATTTACTCACTACACCTTCTTTAGGCTCTAGACTTCGAATCTTTAATCTGGAGCCAAATCACGCTTAACAGAATTTTATAAACTGCATTATAACATCAGTGTTTAAATTTGTAACTCTGAAGCTTAATAATTCCACTCAGAGATCTTTTACTATACATACATTACCCATATTTATTGAACGTATATTTATCTTGAATATCTTCTCTATGGCAAACAATATTCTACATACTCAGCTACCAGAGTAAACAAAAATGACCCAAATCTCCCAAAGACTATTTGCATGCATGTCTACCACATCAAGATCAGCCACTTAAAATGCTTTGCCCAGTCAAAGTTATGTCCACATCTTCATCCAGAAAACCTGCTGCTTGATATGGGAAAGGATTCTTCACGGATCTGATTATGTTAAAGATCTCCAGATGGGATTATCCTGGATTATTTGATGGGCACTAGATACAATCACAAGTATCCTTGCAAGAGAGAGGCAGAGGAAAATACACACACACACACACACACACACACACACACACACACACACACACACACACGAAGGCAGCATCTAGAGCAATGCACCCAGAAACCCAGGAAAGCAGACAGTCACCAGAAGCTCCAAAAGGCAAGGAATGGGAGGGAGTGCGGCCCCACTGAAATCTTGATTTGGCCCAGTTGTGCTGACTTTTGACTTCTCCAGAATGGTGAAAGAATACATCTTTGTTTGCTTAAGAAATTAAGTGTATAGCAATTTGTTACAGCAGCCACAGGACACTAAGAACATGTCCAATACTTTAGTTTAGTTTTAAAACTAAATAAATTACCTGAAGTCTAGTATTTAGGTTGGCTTTCCTAACGGAAAAGAGAAGATATTGTACTTTATTTTTTCGCTTCAAGAAAAATATCAAGGGTACATGCATTAAATCCTGATAGGTTAAGTGCACCACACTCAAAATGTCTAGTGATTAACCTTCACAAATGTTCCCTACATATAATTGTATGAAAACACATACACACACATACTACATGAACATCAATGGTTTAAACAGGTTATATCATATTTGCTCTTTGAGTAAGGTATTCAGGGAATTATGTTTAGTTTATTAGTGAAGGCAATCAATTCATTTGTGGCTGTTTTACTTGTGCATTTTTCTGTTATCCTTACTTGTTAGTCTCCCCAGGGAATACGATAAATAACTTTGTAATAAAAAAATTCTCAACCTACAAGGCACATTGACACACTGAAATTTCCCCTCAGAAGTTGAAATATTTAATGCATTTAAAATGTTACAAATGTTGATAATACAAAAAGAGATAGTATGGACGTTGTTACTGGCTAGTAACATAGAAGGAAAATAAATAACATAAACTTGAAAATATGTTTTTGAATTATAATTCCACATGAAAATAGTTCCATATATAGATATGGAACTATATAGATATATATGGAACTATTTTCATGTGGAATTAATATATAAAAGATAAGACTGTTTCAATGGTATTAACTCTGGATTAATATCGCCCTGGTCTAGGATTTTTTCCAAAATGATAAAATTGCAGTGTAAATTCTTACATTTTAGGCATAGTGCATATGTGCATACAGTTGTTTTCTTTATCCTGAATGTGTATTGGTTATGTGTCCATAAGGTCACTGTGAGAGAATAGACATGCCCAAGAAGCAAAACAATGAATTATTCATTTATTTAATTTGAATGTATTTGAAAAAATTAGGGAGTATTAGATAACTTTTAATGTCAAATGCAAATATTTGGTACTCACTGAGTTACTTCCTAATACTTACATGAAAATTGTATTTCAAAAATAGCTTTCATTCTGCACTAAAGATAAAATCAGGAAGTTGGCAAAATCCGCTAGCTAAATTGCACTCCTTGCACAAGAGGGGAGTATTTAGAACTAAATAACCGTTTCCTTAAGTGTAAAAATACACATGATTCTATTAAAAGTATGATTGTCATTGGAACTCTGTTGCTAGGATGAATTTATTCCAAACTGGTATTTATTATCAAAAATGATTTATGATATGTGCTCAGCCCAAATGAATGTAGGGAGCACGATAGGGGGTACTGCTTTGCAAGACTCTACAAAGGCCTTCTTTCTTTCATTAACTTCCACTTCTGGTTGCTATGGCATCTGGTGACAACCATAAATTTTGGAAATTATCACCATCTGCCCACGCCCCCTTCTAAGGTTAAACACAAAGCCACTCAAACAACCAAAATAATAAACAAATAAAAACTCCATAAGCAACTTCAAAATTGTTTTTCTTTTGTTTTTTGTTTTTTTTAATTATATACACCTACCCCAACCAATGCTCAAAATGGGACATATCTCTAATAACTTAAATGGAGATGAAGATAATGTGTTCTGGAAAATTGTGTTAGATGATTCAAAAGGTGGCTCTAATGTGGATTCAGCCCTGGTGTTCAAGAAGCACATGAAAAGTTCAAACAAAATTATTCCATGGAGTGCAACGGTAAAAAATAAATAAGTAATAGCAATATACATACATAAACTACATATACTTCAATACATAATATTAGAGCTGGGAAAAGACTTTTTTTAAAAATATAAAAATAGTCAGATTTTTCCTGTTAAGACAGATGTTGCCAGGAAAAATTTTTCTTAACTCTAATGTTCAATTGTTGAAAAGAAAAAAAATGAGAGAATGATTAGGAACAAATTGAATGATCTTTTTTTAAATATAAATTTGTCAAAGTTAATAAATTTTCTTTTTCACAAGACCAATTTTAGCAATATTGAAGGCAAATTTGAATCGTTTATGTTTTTCAAATGGTGATACTGGGAGCACAAAAGTAAAGGTCAACGTTCATAGGTAGGCTACCATTTAAATCTTACAGAGGATTTGAGATTTTGGGGGCAGGGGTTATTTTCTTTGTTTTCTTGAGGCTTCCATGTTTGTTTATTTGTTCTGCTAGTTTTAGAAACACGATTTCCAAGTCTTTTAAAGATACTGACATAACTATAACTTTTAGAAACAATTTTTTTTAAAATTCCAAACTCATAGATCAAAAACTTGGTAGAAATATCATCAAGCTAGTTTGCTTAATGCCAACAATATTGTTACATATCTTTTTCATTAAGTTTAAAAATAAATAAATATCACACTTCACTTTCCCCATCTTAGGAAGAAAAAAAATGATATTTTATCATCTAAGAAAGTAACAAATATAAGAAAAGAATGTAGCAAATATAAATAAAGTCCTGGAATATAAACTTATATTTATATTGAATCATATTTTTCATATTGAATCATATATTCATATTGAATCATATTTCCCCAATGCACTAAGTTCTCCTTGGGAGAAAAGTGTTACATTCTTTTGAGAACTTTAAGATTTCTTTAAGACAAGTAGATTTCTAGTTAATGTTTTAAGATAGCAAATAATCCAGGGCATGGAGCTATTATTCTGTATTACCTAAACTTCTTCAGCTAGAAAAAATTTTATGTAAAAAAGACAATCATATTGAATATATTAAAATAACACCATTCATGTGCAACAGTCAAACTTCTGACAGTTTCAGATCTTTGGAACAATTTCTAAAAAGTTGAAAGTAAGTCAAATAGACAATAATGAGCTCACACACCCTATCTTCAAGCCAGTCAAACTACGCTCTTCAGAGCACTGAACTGTCCAAGACCCACTTTTCAACCCGGTTTACTCTCCTGATGAACCTCTATTTCCTCATCTTTCTCTAGAACATAACTGTTTAAGGTCTTTTTCAATATAATGTTTAATAAGCTTGAAAGAAATTCTGGTTTCTTAGTTCACAACATACTAGAAAGAACAAAAGTCAAATAAATAAATAAAAATATGTCTGAGAAAAATAGTACAACAATTGAAATAAATGAAATGATCCTCCTTCAAAAATGAATGCCTATAATGTCAAGTTTAAATTATCTTCAGTGTCTCTGTTCACCAAGCCAGGGAAGTGTGTAACATATTTCAGAAACAGGCCTATTAAAAAAAAAAACTTAATATTTTGATTTTGAATTTTGGCGTATGATCATCAGTCATTTAGAAACTTCACTTGCCGCAGTTATTTGATGGCATTAGTTATGTGAGGAGTTTCTGTACATAGATTCTGAGGACATCATCTTATTTCATTGCTATGGTGATGAACTATTTATTATCTTTACCTTAAAAGACTAAATGTTGGCAGACAATTTGGAATCAGATCTTCCTTATTTTAGTATGAATACAATCTAGAATCCTTTTTTCTCATAACATAACTGCATTTATTAACATGTGAGAGTCGACACAAACTTATCAAATGTAGAATAATTATTATTTTAAATAATTACTTTTTTAAATCCCCAAAACATACTTTATTAAAAATTGATTAAATCAAAGATGCTCAGGTCTTTCTTCTAGTACACCTGAGTCTTTCAACCATTAAACATGAAAAGTTAACATTTTAGTTCCTGGCCTATGTACTAAAAAAAACAAAAGAGAACAAATTTTTGAATTAGGAAATTTTTATCTAGTTAAATAAAAACAGTTAAGGCTTAACAAAGCACTGCATGTTTCTTTTCCAAATCTCAAATTTGGAATTAGAGTCTCAGGCAGTAGGATTCAGTTGGTCAATTTAGAAATATGACTAACTAAACAAATAGAAATAATGCTACCTGCTCCGTAATTGGGTCATTTTCAGCTATTCATTTCATTTTTCTATGTGTCTTTTTTTATCTATAAAATTAGCATAAAAATACAACTTTCCATGGGACTTTTAAAAATTTACTGTTAAGTACATAATGTGGCATCTTACACCAAAAAATTAAATATATAAAATGAATAAATATCTTCAAATTTAACTCAGCAGATGTTTGATAAAGATAAAGGTTCACAAAGGTGAAAAATTTGTTCAGATGCTGCCACAAAAATGAATGTGAATTAAAATAGTCATTGCTTTCAATCAAATATGCAATGTGAAATCAGATAACCCATGATGGTATTTCATGATGGTATTACAGCACCCAGAAAGACAAATGTTACAAAAGAAAAGAAAAATTGATATGGGCATTCAGAGGAAAAATGAAGACTCTCTCCTCATCTTGCCAGAGTATCTTTTCTGTATCACTTGTTTTATATGGCAATTATAGGCTAAATGTTTATATGTATATCTTCTCCATAAATTTCCATGATGGCAAGAATTATTGCAAATATTTTATGCTATATAATAATAACATCATCCTCATTATTATTATTTAAATTTGCTCATGTCTGGATGACACATGTAAGTGGGAAAATGTGTAAGTAAATAAAAGAATTAATGAACAAATCCAGGGGTGGAAATCAAATAGTTATTTTTGCACACAGTGCAATATTTAAGTTGTTTATGGTACGAAACATATGTGGTCAAGGATATTCTTTTACTTGTACATTTTCAAAATTTTAGGAATAAACATCCATCAAATGGTTCTAAAGGAAATGTATTCACGTTATAGTTTGAGAGAAAACAGGAGAGCTTTCTGTTTGACATAGTTACTATCTTTTGTTTGGATGCATTTCAATCTATTTCAGAATACTAATGGAATGAGAAATAAGTTTAGAACCCAGAGACATGGATTTGAATAACCACTAACAGCTACCATCTGATTAACCTTGGGAAAGTCACTGATTCTCTCTGAGCACGATTCCTTAACAGGAAAATAGGGATAATAATTTGTTGCTTGATATTAGTGAATGGACTCGCTAGAATAACACCTAGCACTGTGCTTCTTTCATTTTATTTCAAATAAAAATTTAGTGTTAATGCATTTTTGAAATAAATTCTCATCAGTAACATTATCTTAGTGTTCACAAAACATAATCAATGGGTGTAAATATCTACATAAACATATGTATATTTGTATATGTGTGTGTATATGTGTATATATATGTATATGTACATATATATACATATGTATGTATATATACTGTAGGTAGATATATACACACTGTGGCACTGGCTGGTTTTTAATATCTTCAGTATAAATAAGTACACTCGTACCTGTTGGTGGGATTATCCCAGGAGACATGAGGCCAGGGACAGAATGTGGCATGATATGAGAATTCTCTGGGGAGGTGACACTTTGAGTCCTCTTAGGAGGCCTTCCAGGTCTGGAACTGAAACAAACAAACAAAAAATTTTTACAATTAAGCTGTTGTCTTACACATCATTTCAAAGTTGTTTCAAGTGGTAACATGGACTGTAAATAAATTTGTTTCAAGGACGGTTGCTTTTGCAGTTAGATGTAATAGACTTCCATCACTAATTAGATTACATGCTGAATTCATTTTCCCCATTGGAGATCGGCCACTCCTGATGCATAATTCATAGCCTGCACCTCGTTACCTGCTTCTTCATATTAATATCTATACACAGTTTGAATTGCCTCGTTTGCATATGCTAAAGTTCTGCATGCAGCCTTCAGCACGAAAATTATGCACTAACTTGTAATAATTATTACAGTCAGCCAGCTATTGATTTATGAGACTTTTAAAAACCAAATATGTGTAGTACTTGTAATGAATGATATTTTAAGGTTCTTCAGGAAATTAAAAGGCAATGGCTGCCTAAGGAAATGTTCTGCTTGTTTGATTTAATACTACAGTTAGCTGGGAGGTGGAATGAAAGAGTGATTCAGACCTATAGCACATTTTTCGATGATATGTTTTATTACTTTGCACTGCTAGTCTGATATCTAGATGATAAATGACAATACATATCTAATGTGTGAAAAGGTCTTGCAATTTCTTTATTTTTTGTCATTTAAAAGATAAGTCAAGTTATCATTTAACCCTTATTCTATTTAAATGAACAGCCCCACTAGGTTGCCTTACTTTGAATATACTAAAATAAATTCGAAAGGCTTAGGATTATTCGTAAGACATTATTGAGAAACTGCCAGTAGAGCACCTTATATCTGCCTTTAGGATAAATAAAAATAAACTGTGTTGTGTTTTAGTAGTACTTGTCCATCGCATGCCTATTGTACAGATTAATTTTTAAAATTATAAAAGCAGAGGTGAAGAGACAAGTATTCACTATCCTTGTATAAGAATAACATGAATATAATATTAGCAACTTTTGAAGCAAACATACTTAGCATTATGTTTCCACGTTCTGCCTCTGTATCATGAATGTGTTTTTATAATCAAAAGGGCTGTTTTCCCATCATTTATTTGGCCAGTATGGGCCTAGATAAATCATAACCTCCATAAGTTAACATTTCCATGCTAGCCTCAGCTGACATCCTTTGCTTCCTCAGAATATTCAAAGATCCTACCTCTATTATATAATGTAAATAATAGATGTGGTCATCTAACCACATCTAAATAATTATTAAGCATTCGTTTTTTTCACAGCTGTGCCCTGTGGAGGCTAATTTGGGAGAATGGGTTCTTTAGTCTTCAGGAGCTTATACTCTTGCCAAGTGGGACAGATCTGGTGCATCAGTAGCTATGGTGTAAGCTGGAATATGCTAAGCGTCATAAAACAGTTGCAGCCTGAATACTAAAGAGGAGTTAGGTTGGATGATGATACTTCCCTGTTGAGGGAAGAGAGATAAGATTTCACGGCAATCGAAACAGGAGAATTCTGAAGGAAGAGTTAGACATGGAGAGGAGAAGAACAGAAGAAAAGTACACTCCAGTGAGAATGTGAGAAAGAGATGGAAACGTGAAAAGGCGTGGATATTACTTACAGAAGTGTTACCACAGAGCGGAAACAGGTCTGATAAGATGAGGAGCAGAGCTTGATAGTTAGAGTCAGTCAGTGCCTGGGGCTAGATCCTGGAGGGCTGGGAGCTAAGAGCTAGGAGATTGTGTTTGTTTTGCTAATCGATAAGGACACTTTCCTTCTTATTGTTCTGAAGTATCTCTCTGGCTACTTATTCTTAGTCTTCATTATTACTCTTCATCTTCAGCTAGTTCTTTAACTCCTGTTGTTTGCCTGGGGCCGATCAACAGTGCTCTGATAGTCTCCATTCTCCCTGAGTGATCTTTCTATTAACAGCACTGAGATGCTAAGGAATGATGGCTAAATAAATATCTGCAGCCTAGATCTTCCTCCTGGGATTCAGACAGATTAATGTCTGTCGACTGGAAATCTCTGCTTGGATGTCCTATAATAATCTAAGACTCAGCTTGTCCAAATCTTAACTCAGCATCTTCCCCATTAAAACCGATTCCTCTTTCCCTGGTTCAGCGAAATGACAC
This sequence comes from Rhinolophus ferrumequinum, assembly GCF_004115265.2. Classification (NCBI taxonomy): domain Eukaryota; kingdom Metazoa; phylum Chordata; class Mammalia; order Chiroptera; family Rhinolophidae; genus Rhinolophus; species Rhinolophus ferrumequinum. Next base: position 23,589,241 of record NC_046287.1, read on the forward strand.
CTAATTGACTAAGCTAAAAATCCAGCACGGACCTGTGTCTTTTCCTTCCTTGCTACACTCAGATATCATCCCAAGGAAGAGAGCTCTCTGATATCTTCTCTGTTCTCTCTTTTGTAATCCCACTCCTGTTTTCCAAGTCAATCCCGCATTTCTTATTTGATCTATAGTGTCAGCCTGCCAAACATCCAAGATCTACCTCCAACTTTGTCCAACTGTAATGCCTACAGTCTAAAGACAGCTCTCCATACTGATCTCAGAAGGATTTTTCTAAAACATTTATTCAATCATGTTTTCCACTTTGCTTCAAGATATCAATAATTTCCTATAGGAAATCACAGTCCACATCCTGGCACCAAGGCCTTCCAAAACTTGACCTCTGTCTACTTGTCCTTTTATTTAATCTCACCCTTTTAGTCCTACATTTATGGTTTAAATTTGGCCCTACTGAATTTCTTAGCAGTGTTGCAAGTTGCTTCAGTCTTCTATTACACTACCATTATAGATGCTGCCTCTTTTGCCACCAAAGCCTTTTTCTGCGCCCACCTACCCCCATCCCCATTTTACCTGGCTAAATCTAAGAAGATTTAGCCTTCTTACTAACCATGTCTAGTTAGGATGCTTTCTATGCACTATAATAGCCCATGCTGAACAAATCTACTTACTATAGCTCTTGTTGTACTGGTTGTAGTAATCTGCTTATTCTTTTTACTCCCAAGACTGTATGGAAGAAAGTATATAAAATATATCATTGGGTCCTTAAAGCTTAGCTCAGTGCTTGGCTATCGATTTATCTTTTCTTTCTTTTTCCCTTCCTTTCTTTCTTCTTGATTTCACTGTAAGTATCTAAATAAATTTTAACACAATTCGTGAAGCCCTTTACCCTAAATTCCTCAAGTATCTTACCTCATCCATTCTACTGGCCTCAAAGTTTCCAGGAAATGCAAAGTAAGGCACAAAAAACAAACAAACAAACAAAAAAATTTGGAATTCTGAGTTTAAGGATAATGCTAAATATACATCAGAAGCCCAGAAAAAAAAAATAGAGTCATTGAGTGATCTCAAGCAAGATTCCGTGAGGAAAATGGGAAGGGAAAAAGAAGGTAAGATTTGAAAGATTTAGCCCTGTAATGTGCTTTGCCTTTATGAAACTGTTTAGAAGTACTTTATTATTCAGGCCACAGGAGCTGTCCTCAGGGCCCTCACTCACTCAGAAAGTAGAAGTCAGGCTACCAAGTAGGGGCACTTTATTTCATGCTGTGATTAGAACAGACCCAGTGGGCTCCTTTCACCCCAGATATCAACTGCCCAATCTATGACACTGCCTCCAATTCTACCTGCAGAGATTTACTGCTTTCAGTTTTAAAGCTTTAAGATCTTTTAAAGGCTGCCATTAAAATGCAAATACCCTTGGTGGTGGTAACACCCCAAAGCCATCAACTAACACCCTATTGAGGATTATTGTACAATTAGGGAGATCAGAGTCTTGAGATATCTATGCAAAGAATGCAGCGAACTGGAAGGAAAGATTTGAAGGAAGTCAACTCACTTACCCATTTGCCTGAGAATAAGAGTACTGGGAATCCCTGCTTGAAGTTAGCTTCTTGTCTGAGGGGGAATTTAGACGGCTTACTTATTAACTAGACTTTCCTCTTTCCTTTTCTGACCCACAGTCAGTTTAGGTCCCTTCGTATTTTACCAGGACTAGAGTCAGTGTTGATTACTAACTGCTACAGGGTTTGACTCCAGGGGAGACAAACTCACTGTTACGTATTTTTAAAATATTTAAATTTCTTTGGACAAGGCTATAGGGAACTTCTAGGAGAACATGTGTAGTGCCGTAGCCAGAAGCACAGGTTGTATGCCTTGACGCTCTAGCTTTAAATACTGGCTCTACCAATTTACTAGAACCTTAATCAAGCTGCCTAAGTTCTCTGAACATCTGATTAAACCAGAATTTTTTTCTCTTTCTTTCTGTCCTTTTTTTCTTTATGTAGACCTGTTTGCTTTGTTAGAAATATGTTATTCTTGGAAAGAAAAACAAAAACTTAACTGAAAAGGGAGAGTGAAACAATTAGCAAAAGCATTTCCTTTTGAAAGGATCAACTGCCTCAGTAGTAGCAACATCCAGGACTCCTTGTCTGCAACAGTCACCCAGCTCTGTGCCAGAGGATCAGAACAGCTGAACTCTCCTAGCTCTAATCAAAGCAGAAGACCTCACTTAAAGATATTATTACCCTTAATAGCTAGAATGAAATTAAATGTATTACTTTGGTAATTGTTTTTGCCAGCTTCACACGTGAGCCATAGTGCAGCCCATAGTGCAGATTTTCAACCATCTGCACTAAAAAGTGGAGAACAATGGCTCAGAGATGTCCCAATCCACACTTAACATCTCACTTACTTAAGAATCTACCCAGACACACCCTTACCTGCAATTTTGAATATTAAAAGTTTTTTTTTTGTTTTTTTTTTCTTGAGACAGATCACTGGAGAGAGAATTAAATTCTCTCTTTAATTTCCATCATTAATCTGTCTCATGCGAATTTGTTTCACTCCCACAACTGTATAATGTTTACCAACTCTTCTTAGCCCATTTATTGTGCTTATTGAGGGTGAAGTCAAATCCAACTTAACAAAGCAAAAGTGACAAGAATTAATAAGAAGCTAAGTGCATCAAAAGAGTTAAGAGGCATTAGAAATTTTAGAGGGAGGGATTTCTTTTTCAATCCCCAACCTTGTACATAGACATGATCCGCTAATTTCTTCAGCAGTTTTTGAGAAATTCAATTCAATTCTCTTCCTGAGAATTGGAGCAGAAAAACATGTACAATCCAGAAAGACACTGTGATGGTTATAAATTGGGAAATGTAAAAGTAGCTACCTAGCAGAAATTTTAGTTCCAGGTCCTACCTGCTTAAAGAAGGGTTCCATTCAATCATTTAATTCATCCATCCATCTATCTAAGAGAAAGGGGCTGCTGCTGTAAAATAAGAATTGGGCTAGACATTAGGGTTTCAAGAATAAAGACACACTCCCTTCTTTGAGAAGGAAGATAAAATTAAATAGCCTGTGGGTAATAGCGCAGAAGAAAAATACATGGTGGCAAGTGAGCATTGATTTTAGTCTTGGGACACAAACAGGCATTCAGGGGTGAAAGCAGCCTGCTCCATTAATTTCCAAGAGTTCATTTGCCCTCTCCAATTCATTCACCCTAGGAAAACGCCAATTGTGTATTTATATTCTGCATAATTTTTCTAGTAAACTGCTTCTTCAAACGCTAGCCACATTATATAAAAACTTAGACTGTGTATAGTCAACTATATAAGCCACATATATATTCTAATCTCTAACTGGAAAGGTACCGTTTACTTAATGATTTACATACGCACTTGAACATTGTGATCATGAAGAGTGATGTTTATGAGGAGTTTAGGAGAAAATGCTTATGTTCTAAGTAAAGTGAAAAAACAAAATACAAACCTGACAGCATGGACATAAAAGAGCACAAGATCGACAGAGAAAATAAGTAAAGCAAGCAATCAAAGCACATGAAAAAAAGTGGAATGAAACACACTAAAATAGTAGAAGGGATTATCACTGGATGGAGAATCACATATTTTTTTCTACATCTGAAGATGTTAGTTTCTCTGACGTAGCATGTATTACATATAAAATATAAAAACAAACTTTAAAAATTAATTTTCTTAACACTCTGGCCATATTTTTCAGATAATTCATTGTAGGCAAACCATAATCCTGGCTAATCTTAATCAGTACCCGAGGTTTATCTCTATAGAAGAAACCAGACATAATTTATCCTCTGAATCTTGTTTTTTTTTCCATTTCAGTTCTAAGATATCTAATAAAAAGCAGAGGATCATATGTAAAAATATTGCCCTTGTGAGAACTATAAAATTAATCTAAAATATGAAAACTACAAAAAAATTATCTTCCAGATTAAATCAACCTCATGATATAGATCTATCAATTTATTATAAAAGAATGCAAAGGACCTCCTGAGATTAACCTATGTTTATATTTCACCAAAAGAAGCACCTGATTTATAATCCTCAGTTGATAAGTGAATAGTTTTCCCTTAGAAAGATTTTGTTAATTTGTTGAATATTTTGTTTTGTATTTTTCTGAAAGGCAACAATATAAATAATCCAGGAAGTTTATGATTAGCACCATTTTCCTTTTGGGTGGAGTTTTTTTCTATAGCTGGTAAAACTTTAAAGGATACATTACTTTTTTTGCAATGATGACAAATGTGACCACTTTATCTCATATCCCATATTTGTTTAGACCTTTTGTGTAGGTGTGTGGCTCAGCCGTGTTTACTTCTCAGTACAAATCAATTACGAACTAATTCATCAAAGAGATGAACTACCGAGTTCAATGGGGCAGGCATTTAAAATATCACCAGCTGAAACTTGGAAGCACGCTTAAACTACTGTCTCACAGGCACAAAACATACAACATTCCCTCAGTTGCTTACGTGGTAGGTGTTCTGAAATAAATTGTGTGCCCCCAAAATGTATGTATTGAAACCCTAATTCCAATGGGATGGCATTTGGAGACAAGGCCCTTGGGAGATAATTAGGTATAAGGGAAGACATATTGAAGCCCTCACGTGGGATTAGTGCCCTTATGATTACAGACACCAGAGAGCTTGCTTGCTGTATCTCTCAGCAATGTGAAGACACAGCAAGAAGGTGGCTGTTCACAGCCCGTGAAGAGAGCCACCATGAGAAACTGACCACACTTAGACTTCCGGTCTCCTGAAGTAGAGAAAATAAATGTCTGTTGTTTAGGCCACTCAGTCTATGGTTTTTATTATGGAAGGCTGAGCAGGACTAAGACAGCAGGCAATCTGGTACATTAACTAAACAAATGCGTATGCAAATACAAAAAAAAAATTACAATTTCCTGTCAAAAAGAATTTCAAATACATTTTTTGAAAAAGGCTCTGTGCACATATTAATTTGGGAAATGTCCAGTTAAACCTACTAAACATACAGATGTTTTGTGGAAGAACGTTACAAATTCCCAAAGCTTTTTAATATTTTGATTTTGTGGAACAATTCGGCAGAGCTTTCACTACACTAATGTGTATTATAAATCTCTAAGAATGCGGTAAAATAAGCATTTACTATTTTATTTTATATTTATTTTACTGTTATTTCCAGGAAGTTTGTTTAGAGACTTGTGCTCTTAAGAAATAGTATGTTCTTCCTAACAGTATGATTATATTTGAATTATGGGAAACTCATTTCTCAACATTACAAAATCTATGTATGTTTTGTGTCATACATAGGTCACATGAAAACTGTCACATGAGAATTGTTCTCTAGGGACCAGGAAAGCAGCAATTCATATATTTTGTAGAGTTGATATGAGTTTATAATTACTCAAGACACAAGGTTAACATGAATAAACTGAAATCATTGCTAACAAAAAATAGAAGATGAAATTAGCTATTCTGGCGAGGAAGAATTATTGCCTGACTTCAAAACTAACACTATCTAGACCTGCAGTCGTATAGGAAATTTAATAAAAACCTGTTTCAAAGGTCATTGACAAAAATATCTGAAGTCCCCAGCTCAGTTGGGGCTATTAAATACTCAAGAAGAAGGTACCCCAAAATAAGAGTTAAAACATTGGAATGTGACTAAGCTACTTTTAAGCATTTATCAATAAAGTGTTAACAATGACAGCCAAAAATACTAAAATGAGTCTCTGTTCAACAGGGTACATGCTTCAGATAATATAGCCCCCAAAGTTTATGTATCCCTCTCCCAATCGTTAGAATCTCCACATTAAGAAGATTCTTTAAAATCCATGAAATATATTACCTATATTAATCTTAGAATTAATATATTAATCTTCGTTTAGATTCTCTAACTTAGTGAATAGATATTTTGAGATTAATATTTATCAAATCAGGGGTCTTGATATATTCTAGCCTCAATCAGAATTACTTACTTTCATCAGTGGTAGATGACACCATATAAAGTATACCCAGTGATTTCTCATAAATATGTATGCATATTTTATAACTCTTTTGTGGATTAAAAAGCAGTTTAACGCAATTTAAAGTTTTAATTAAGGAAATATAAAAGTTCAATACTATTTATTTTTACATTTCCGTAGCATACATTATATATCCACATGTATGGTATCTTTCTCAGAAAGAATACAGTTTATAAATTTCATTTAGTGACTAGAAAAAAAAAGTCATGTCTGTCTAGAGAGCTAAATATGTTAACTATTTAAGCACTTTAAATTATTTCTTCTTCCAAGCCATATATGAGTCTACCCACAACACACTTTTTTTTTTTTTTTTTTTTTTTTTTTTTTTACAATTATCTGCAAAGGCTGACTAAAATCCCCTATGGGACAAATCCTAAAATAATTAGAAACAATTGTAAAGGGCTTTCTTAAAGTTTTGGGAAGAATTAATACTTTATTGTCTTCTTTCTCACAGTTCCTTTCACACTTCAAAAACATATTCTACAAAATTTAAATTTAATATTGAAAGATATTCCAACTAAGATGTGGGCTATCTAAACCAATCTTTTATACAAACTATCTTTTTCCTTAAAATGGTTAGTATCACACAGTCTAGCACATAACCATTTGCAAATAGTTTCATCGGTCATATCTCATCCCTCCATAGTATCTCCTTACTTCTGACTTTGAGAAATATGTTAGACATGTAGTAGGAACCGATTTTGGGTCAAAAGTCTTTAGGACATGATGACTCATTTACCTACTTGGAATATATTTTTATTGTGATGTTTTATTTTAGGGGAATTAAAAAAGAGTACTAGTTGGTGTTGGATATCAATGTATAGACAAAAATCTGATTTTAACTAGTAACTAGTCCATCTTTCTTTCAATATTTTCCTTATTTTTATCCATAACAAAAATATTCATTAATGACTCAACTGAGTTTCATTTCATTTTTCTATAATTATGAATTATCTCCATGTTAGTCACAGTTGCTAGTATGTTTTTAATATGCAAGATGAAAATATTTTGTGAAAAAATTATCACTAACCCCAACAACAAGGAGGGAAAAACAATAGTAAGTGTGTATCAAACTTTATGTTCTAAAGCAATCATAATCATAAATTTCCAGTCAAGTAACTAAATCTACACATATATACAAAAACAGTTAGGTATAAGAACATTCATGCACAAATCATAAAAGCAGAAACAAGTTGTGTTTGTATTAAACTATTGATCCTCAGAGGTGTAGTTTCAAATGAGGGTTAAAAAAATCTATTATATCAGAACTCAGAAAATCTTGTCTTCCTGCTTGCGAATGCAGAGGTAAGATGGCTAACTCAAACTGAAATGCATGTTTTCACCTTCCACTGACAAGTTATTTGTTTGCTACCTCTGGAGAAAATGTACATAACTAATTTATTTGAGAAACCTGTTAGAAAAAAAAAAAATGCACTCACTATCCCCCTACACTGTGTAACACATGGGGAGATGTCAAGAAATGTAGTCATGAAACACAGAGATTCAGATACCAACCCCAGAATTCAAACTCCTCCTGACAACTTTTTGATATTCTCAGGAGAATTCTAGGCCTATGAACTAATGAAGGGATTATATTAAGACAGACAAAAAAAAAAAAAAAAAAAAAAGTGCGCTATTTCCAGCCTACAGAGGTTTAATAACATGCTTAATTCATTACCTGACATAGATATTACATAAGCACCAAACATTGTTATTAATACGATTTACATTAATTGAATTCTATTTAATACTGTCTGAAAGTGTTTTCTTTAATGAATGGCTATTTAATACTAATGTTTTATATTATAAAAAAATATGATATAAACTGCCTGCACCACAGAGTCAGAGAAAACGTTGGAAAATGTTCTTTCAAGCTTGGGTAGACATTGTTTTATCATATGATTCTTTTTCCCCTAAATATTGTGCAGAGGCTGCATTTGCACAACTATTATGCAATTCTTATATTCCCTTATTTATTAATTTGTACACAAATCTAAATACTAAATACTAAAAGTGTTGACTAAATACTGTTATTTGAATTGACCAATTAATAATACCTTACATTTAGAGCTGACATATTTATATGCACTGGGAATTCTTTTGAGTACTTTATGTATATTATTTCATTGAATTCAATCACTTTGTGAGATGGAAATATTATTATTTCCATTTTATAAATATGGAAACTGAGTCAGATGTGTTGAAATATGGTGTTACTACAAATAAAATATAGATTTTCTTATTCATTTGTTGAAATGGAAGAATTGATTTTTGGTTCAGTCTGTGCCCAACATTGTATTAAACAGAAGCCTAGGGGAGATAACAGCTACTACATTTCATTTTTTAAAAACATACTGTAGAATTCCTTATTTGAGCCAATTTCTTTATGTATCTGTTAGAGGATCCTCTGATATTTCACACTCTGCCTCAGTCTCATGGTCAGAAAAATGGCTCTCAAAGTCCATGACTGTACATCTGGTTACTCATTCCAATGCAGTCTTTCCTTCTAGCATTTTTAGAGCCCACAGATGCCTGTGGGTGCAAGGACCAGTCCTAGATATCAGGATAGCACAATACAACCTTTTCTCCAAAAGGAAGCTTCTTATTGGTACCATATACAATTATTTACGACACTAAGTCTCAAGGGATTTTTTTTTTAACAAAAAGAGATAAAATCTTTGATAATATAAAGAGGGAAGCAGCATTTACAGCAGGTCTGGAGACATGAGTGTGATTTTTGACTGATGGAGATAAGGTGAAAAGAAGGCACTGAAGGTTTCCAAATGACATGATCAAGGGCTCCCAGGCAGAAAAGTATGTGGAGTATGGGAAATGAGGGGGTGGGTTAAGGCCTTGATGAATGCACCATCTGCACAGAATTTGTAGGCCATCTTTGTAGATTTGATATGTTTCTTATGTGTTTTAAAGTCGCAGCTATATTGGAAAGCCTTTGAGATCAAAACCAAGGCTTGTTTGCTCGGAAGTTGTCCTTGACTTTCCAGTAGAGAGAGCTGTTACTTGTGTAAGTGCAGTAGTGTTGACTAACTCATCTGAAACGGGTGGGTGATCTTGGTAACTGAAGATCGTATTGTAAAAAGCAAGGCAAATATTGAGTGTCTAGAGTAAGACTTTCAAGAAATGCAGTGTATGACCTAATGTTGCTTAGGAAGTGATATTATGTGAAGTGTAATAGTTCACAATTTTATAGATTCCATACTTAGAAAGTGATATGTGGAGTACAATGGCTAGCAATTTTGTAGATTTTCATGAGATTAGAGTGAAAATCAAGTTAGTTGCTCTTGTCAAGATAGAGATTAGAAATCATCACATCTAATTATAACTGAATTTACTATGTGATTGTCATTATGTCCAACACTCTGACATGCATTATATAATGTAATCACCACAATAAGTGTATCAGATATATATCTTTATACCCATTTTACAGATGAATGAAATGATTCCTGGGGAGAGAAAAAGTAACTTGAATAGGCCGCAGACTGATACAATAGCAGAGCTGAGTGTAACCAGGTCTGACTGAGTCCAAGTCCACTCTGACTTGCAATGCTACTCATAAAAATGCTTCAGCCTGAAGAAATTTACATCAGAAGTAAATAGCTAAATGTAGATGATTTTTGAAATTTAGTTTCAAGGCTGCATTTCTATTCTACTACTCTGAATATATTTATTATTTTGAAATATTCCCTATTTTGAAAAATAATTTAATGTTCCTGCCTCTACACCTTTGCAGGTGTTCTTGCTATTTCCTGGAATGCTTTTCAGTAAGATGTCTCCATGCCTCACCTTCTCTAATACCTTCCCAAACAACCTGACTATGGGTCCAGTTAATAGTTCTCTCCCTTCACCCCGATGCATTTTCAGCCTGAGCATTATTTGGAAATATGGGCAAGGGTTTTTTAATGTGTTTTGTTCACTGCTGTATCCCCAGAATATAGCAACAGTGTCTGGCACAAAGTGAGGACTCAATGAATATTTATTAAATGAAAAAAAAAATGAATGAGTAGGTAAAGAAAGAAATGGATGCTCACTGCTGATCTATGGACATCTGAATCTACATTGTCTTAGTAGCGATTTAAGTACCTGAGAGGCTGGGGCTATGACATGTCAGTGTATTGTAAGGTGTCAATTTGATAATGATGATAAAGTGGAAGGCTGCTGAGTTATTGCTTTCTTAGCATTATCCTACCTCTAACTGAATACTATGGATCTGTCTCAGCTCTTCAAAATGATGTGGTTTGAAAGAGAATACTCCATAAATTTTTAAACCAATGGCAAACTATGAAGTTTGAAATCATCAACCAAGGTATTCTATGCCCAAATATGTACATTTTTGAACTTTGTTTAAAAATCTAGACACATGTACTTGGAAATTTAATTTGCATTTCCACAATAATATATGCTTTTCTAATCATTTGATTTAATCCACACAGCTTGGTCATCAAAAATAAACCATTTTTCACTACATATGCATGGTTATACAAAGGGTGCCGAAAAATTTACACACATTTTAAAAAAGGAAAAAACTACTAACATTGTAATACTCAATATATACCAATAACAAAGATGAATACAAGTCACGTTTGACTTCTGCAATTACAGGAGGTACTCAAAGTGGTTACCATCAGCGTCCAGCTACTTCTGATTACGGTGAACTACTGCTTGAGCAACATTGACCAAAGTGTCCACTTGTATACATTTTTTTGGCATCCCTGATATATAAAAGTCCTAAAATATTTCATTTCATTCCATGGGAAGTCTATATTATTCAAAAATGGTGTCAGAACAATTTGCTCACTATTTGAAAAGTTGACGTAGATTCCCATTTTATGCATTTACAGAAGTAGATTAAGTAATTACACGCTTAAAAATTGCAAATGAGTAAAAGAAAACTATCCTTGGGATAAAAGGACTTTAGAAGCATGACATTAGTGCCAGAAACAAACAACAAAAACAATCGATAGCATTATCTGCATAGAAATTAGAAACATTTTTAGAAAAACTAATTGTGAAAAATAAGTGACAAAATAGGACAATGTATATCTGCAACAAAAAGGATTATTACTCTTAATTTATGCACAATGAAGAATCCAATATTAAATAGGAAAATAACACACATCTGTAATTAATAAACATATTTTAAAAATCTACAACTGCCTCAGTAAATTAGGAATTAAAGATCAAATCAAACACAAAGTATCACATTATGCCCATGATATTGTCAAAGCTAAAAAATACAGACACTACACAGGTAGATAATATTTCTGAAGGACCATTTGCCCAATGTATTAAAATTTAAAATGTACATACTTGTAGCCCAGTATTATCATATTGACAAATCTAAGAATTCATTCTGAGGTAATAATGAAGGATAGAGAACATGGAAAAATAAAATCTTAAATGTCCATATATATGTGTTGAGTTGAAAAAATTACAGTGTATCCTAGATTGAAATTGTAGGTCATAAAAATTACATATATTATAAAGCTAGGTAAAAAGAATACAATAACATGTCCATGCTAGATTTTTATATCTTATAACAGGTTAGACATAGTATGCTCATATTTTATACATGCTATCAATGGTTTTCCTCTTATACATGATTATATATTATCTTTCTTTTTTATTAGTTTTTTTGAAATTTTCTAAATATTTGGCAATAAACAAGTTTTGTTGTTGTTGTTGTTGTTGTTTTTTAATAAGGGAAACAATAACAATGGCAGAACATCCAGAAACGGATTCAGTGATAGTCAAAGAAAATTATTTTTCAAACACCAGAATAAACTAATATTTAATGCTCTGAAAATGTTACAAGTAAATTGTGTATTTACAGAAGAGTATTTTATTTTAGAAGCATATGTATCAAGTAAAAATAAATAGAAATAGATCCTAAACTTGCCTCATATTAGGAGCATAATATATAGATTGTATTGACTATAATTTGTCTATTTGCCTTCCACAAGTTGAAATATTTAGGGCAAATTTAGCTTCCAAAAGTTGTACATATCGAGGAGAGCTGCAAATGCAAAGAGGCATTTTTGTCACAAAATATTATGTTAAAAACTTAAAGAAAAAATGTTAAAAATTAATGAAGACATAAGGATTGCTACCAATATAAAAAGCTCTCACCTTTAATTTCACCTGTAAGCGTTCAGAGATTTTTTGAATTGCATTTCATTTTTTTGGTAACGTTTAGGCTTGCTTTTCTGAAAATTAAGCTGAATTTTATTAAAGATCAAGACCTTCCTGTTTGAGTGAGAAATAGTAGTTAATCTTCCTACAGGATATAGATAATCTCAATGGAATTGAAACTCCATACACTTTGCTGGGTTCATTGATAGGATTTACTCTACCTGGGTGGATAGTGTGTGCTGAGTAGTTTATGAGCAAAGCTTCCTATGCTGTAAGGTATCTATCTGAACAAGAGGAACAGAGAATGAGAGAATTTTGTTATAGAAGAGAATTTGAATCAACCCAAGGAATTTCTCTTTTTTTCAGCATTCACACAAAACTCTTCATGAAGTTTGAAGAAATATTTGAAGGGAATTGCCAAAACTTATACTAGCTCTTGCAACTAAATTTTACAGTAATCTGTATAAAATTGCTGTAGTCTCACATTACGTCAAAATGTTAACTGAGTCTCTTGTTTTAAAAACAAGCAATAATCTAGATTGAAAACTTAGAAAACATAGAACGAACTAGGCAATTTATTTTTCCTTGATTTACTTAAATTAATTTTCATCAAAAAATTTAAAAGTGATGCTCCTTTTCTTATCTAGGTGTATTTCTTGACTGTATATTGCTAAAAACATTTGATTTCATGAGTTTAGTTTTAATTGCAACTTTTCTGTTATATTTTCTAGTTACTATTTGCCTGATCACCTAACTAGTGCATTCTGTGAAAAGCACACCACCTCCACATGTGTATGCACACACAAATTACACACACATACACATATATACATATACACACAGTTTGGACATACGCTGGCATTCTCCATACATGTGGAAGTCAGTGGAAATGACAAATGGATGGAGAAAACGGAAAAACAAAGGATAAAGAAAAAAACTGATCTCAGCAATAGCTGGGAGACATTCCTGCTGTTAAGAGAACAAGTTCAGGAATAGATGGAACAATCTTAATTTATGTGGTAACATATTTAAGGAGATGTCATAGAGTAGGTTAGATAACTGGGATTACCAGGACTAGCCCTGTAAGCACAGATATACTAATATTCTAATATTGTAGAAAGGAAGATGTCTTTATCTTTTTGCCCCTCTGTGAAGCTAGAGTAAATAACACAAACTTTACATTTGAAAATAACAATGCAAGTTGATGTTTCCAGACTTTTTACAACCCTCCCCCATCTTAGCTTTTAATTGGTTAAGAGAACGTCAAAGTAAATTAATTTTTAATAGGTTAAAAGTAAATTCCCTTACTTTTAACTTTAAATTAACTCAGTTAATTTAAAGGCTTCTAACTTTTAACTTTAACAAGTAAATTATTTTCTAGTAACTTTTCCTGAATTATAGATTAAAAAATATAAACCCTAGCACTTGACCTAAATCTAAAAATCAGACTTGCTAATAAACATTTAACTCCTTTCCTTGATCTTAAAGCATATAGTACATATTCATAGTATGCAGAACTGAATATATATATTTGCATATATACATATATATATATATATGCAAAAATGAGGTACACACAAAAGGCTACCATCTGACATGCAATACAGCAGTGTTATATGACAGAAACAGATTTAAGTACATTTTTTTCATAAATGGTTGTATATATACAAATCTGTATGAAATTAGTAAATATGAATGCTTTTTAAATTACTACATTATCAAGATATTTCTTAGCTACGTATATATTTGAATCCGAGATTTAATAATTCAATATGACAGCTGATAATTATTCCATTTATAATTAATGCATATAACTTTAGATGCAATTGTTTTCCCAAAGTGATCATACTTTTTTCACCATATAGTCCTCCCATAACACAGTGATGTATATCACTCTGTATCCTATTACAAAATATTTTCTATTTGGTAACTCCTTGTTCAGATATACAAATGAAAATCAATTAAACATCAAATCATGGATTCCAGAAAAATCCAATATAAAAGGAAATGAGAAATTGTGATAGAATGAAAGGAGGATTGATACGAGGTAATTAAGGGAGAATGTGTGGTTTGGAGAAGATATTTAAGATACACACTAGAAAAAATGAAGTAGAAATAAAAAGAGATAAGGTTTCAGTGAGGTAGAAATCTAAAAGTAAGAATCAGAAGGCATCCTGTGTTAAATGATAAAGTGTGGGTAGGGAAACAGAAAGGTATATAAAGTCAAACAAAGGAAGTATGAGGAAAACATCGATTTCATAATGAGGAGTGAACATTCAACTCCATGCTGTCTCATGGTGTTTGATTCCATAGTGTTTTTACACATGGGAGGCTAAACTCCTGGTTCACTGCTCTACTGCAACGTTGCAGGAATATTTAATATGTGATGATCTTGTATGACACCACTCCACAATCCAGCTCCTCTAGCTTAGCCACCATTGACACATAGCCACCATTGACACATAGCCAACCCCAAATTATACATAAATATGTGTGTGTATACACACATATGTGCACGTGTACACACACATGCACATGCTCCCAGGCATGCAGTGAGCAAACTTTGGTTTCTGCCAGTGGCCTTCTCCTTTTTATCCTCTTCCTTCTTATCAGAAGAATGCTTCTAATACAAATATAACTGAAGCTATGTAAAACCCATGTTCTTCCCATTCTAGTCTATGCCACAATATTCTATTTAAAAAATCAAAAAAAGCACAAGGAATGTATGCTAAACTCTAATTATTCACATGTAAAATACTTTTTAAAAATGTGCAGTAAGTTCTTAATTTTTAAAGGACTCTAAATTGTACATAATTTTCAAACAAACTTCGCTTTTATGATAGCAAATGAAAATGAAAAACATACAGCGTATTTAAATCTACATTTCTGGTAAAATGGTTTTCAAAAAGTTTCCCACCAATGAATTGTTTTCTTGATTAGCTTAGGTACTATGAAACAGGGAAGAAAAACTTAATTCTGGGCTCATATAAACATCTACCTTCAACAGCTTAGCAAGCAAACATTAACAAATGATTTGCATCCTATTTACTTACAACAGTTCTATAAAATAATACATCTCTAAAAGCAATTACTTTAAATTTATTTTTCCTCCACATTGAAGCAGAAAATATTGTCACGCAAAAGTCAGCTTTGAACTTGTATAATAATAGAGATTTATTGAGACAAGGCACAATGCTGATTAAAAAAATAAAAACATCGAAATACACCCTAACATCTTTCCTGAAACACATGATAATAATTATCTTAGGAAAAGGTGTTGCTGACAAGAGCATAAATGATGCTGCCAAATGGAGAATTAATTTTATTTTAAAGGATTAAACCGTAAATTACTTCTTTAAAGTTAGTGAGAAAAAAATAGATCCCTTATAAAGTCAATTTAATCAATTCACAAGAATTTTGCACAAGAGAAAAAATTATTACACCATAACATTCCAAGATGATATATGAGAATCATATTAAAGAGACATGCCACTCTTATTCAGGAACTAATTTAGAATATATATGACTGGATTTTCAAATACTTGTGTAAAAATTTATATTATAACATGTTTATTGCCATCTTAATCGAGATTTTTAAAATAGAATTTGGATAGGTTTTCCTCACCTTTTAAAAATGTTTTCTTTTCAAAAATTCAGTTCTAGATAATTTTCTTACTTGTGTGGTATATGTATGTTAGCAGAGTCAAAGGATAGTAGGCCTTTTAATAAACTCATGTTGACTAATCAAATGTTATTATTGTTCCCTCACTGCCTTTGCTCTGATTTCTTGTAGGCAGTATGAAAAAAATGCACTTCTTCAAGTGAAGAAGGTTTTTCTGTGTGTTTTTTTTCCCTTTGATCTTGGCTATAAGACTCTCTGTGGCCAATGGAATGTGAGCGGATATGACATATGCCATAACCGAGTAGAAGTCTGATGACCCTTGCATAGCTCTGTCCCTTCCTAAGCTTCTGCTCTCTTCCATGAGAACACACGGGACCCCAGTGGAGACCAGTAAACCTGCCTGTGACCAGCAATCCCCAAGTACCATGAGCTAGAAATAAATGTTTATTTGTCATAAGCCCATGAGATTTTGGAGTAGTTTGTTGCTGCAGGTAAAGCTGACTGCCAGTAGCATCATAAATACCATAATTACTTGTTGTAACTACTTAAAATGTAAGAAGAGCATATGTAGGTCACAGTTCAATTGTTGATATATAACATATCAGAAGTAAACATACTTTTTTTGTGGAAAGAAACCCAAAGCCTTCAATTCCTGTGAATAGGGCAAGGAATCTGCATAGGATTTCTAATAGACTCCCGATCAGAGTATATCTGCATCTCCCAACTAAGTGTTGATTCATTCCAATAGGAGGGAAAGAGCAGGGAAAGTTGTATTTAAATGATGGTACCAACTATGTGGCGTTTACAGGTACTTAGGTATACTAAGGAACACTGAATGACCAAGCACTGCAATTTGATTATTGAGAAATGATCCAAAATTATCTGTCCAAATGCGGGGGAAAAAGGTTGGTATAGCCTTAAAATTAAGTTATTACAGTGTAACTTTTTTTTTTTTTACAGAGTTCAAAACAAAGTAATGAAAACTCACTTTTAACCTATTTAATGAAGGCATTTAATCTCTTCAAATAAGGAATGGGGGAAATAAACAGGTTTACATAAAAATTAAAATATCTTCATTATAAATATATTTCTTTGGTTCTAAAATCAATGTAGTGATTTCTGGAATAAAGTTTTACTAAGATAATGTTCATTTCCACTTACATTTGTATGATAATGTGGAAATGAGCACTAACTGATATTTACTAGAACAGACATAAAAGAAAAATCCGTTGTGTTTGAAGATAATGGTGATTAAGAACAGGAATGGATATTACCAAATAGCTATGAAGTACTCAGTGATTAGTGTCAAGTTAAATTGTCATCAAGTCCTGGAGTTAGTTTTCCTCTACTAATAATATTGTATGTGGAGATTTGACTTTTATTTATCCAATGTCTCCTGGTTGGAAATAAGAATAAGCTCCAGGGCCAGAACTGAGAAAAGATTTTTTCAACAGCACTAATTAGTGACCAGAATGCTATTGGCTACAAAACTAGGGACACTGAGGTTCATTTTAATAAACTATCATATTTGCAAGTAAGTATTTGTTTATAATGAGGAGATAGGGGTGACAAAAGTGTATGGAAAACCGCAGTTAAAGAACATTAAAATATCTTTAAATATCATTAAAAATGAATTTATTCAAAACATTTTTTCATTGATTTGAATTCTTCATTGAATTCACACAGTCTAACCGTACAAATGAATGTATAGGTGAATAGGTAATTTGCTAAATTCAAAAAAAAAAAAATTATCTATGCCATCAATAGCTAAGACCAGGGAAAGTTATTTCTGCTGTTAAGTTGTCATCAGATCTGCCATCTGGACCTACCATTTCCATCCATAGATGAAATATCTGTTTTTTTAGAACCAAGTATGTATCATGTCTAATCTCTTGTCAGAATGTCATGAAGTCTCCATTACAAAAATCAGTAATTATTACATAGTTCATAAAAATTTTGTAAGTGTGCTCTTAAGTTCTATAGTCTCATATTTTCCTTTCCTTCATAGCCTACCCTTCAAAAACTAATCATGAATAGATGCCTTTATTTTTTGTACCCTCATACAATATCTTATATTTATTTTTGTTTATTTTTGTTAGAAACAGCCCTTTTCCCCTCATAAACCAAGAAATTTAGTGATGATAACCTTCTCTTTGTAAATATCCTCTAGCTTTACCACCCAACTTCATATAAATATTCAATCAGAGTATTTTCTAATGTAAATGTTACATATCTCAGACAGAATCCAACATAGTTTCAGAGCTTAAAAGTGGGATTTTATTGTGTACATCTTCATAGAGCTTTTATAAAGAATCAGGAAAACAGAAAGAGGCAAAAAATAAAGAGTGCATGTATTAACAATCCTGCTTAAATTTAGGAAGTTAATAATGACTAAAATCTATTGGAAAAAATATTTGTATTTTTTACAATGATGTGAATATGCATTTTTAAATAACAACCCCTTAATTAAAATCCCAAGATAGCATATTTGCAAATATTCAGATTTGAAATAATCAAAATTGAGATGTAATTCCCCAATTTGCTTGCTATTTATTTTTTAGTATCTAAAATTGAGCAAAAACATGTGATGTGATTACTTGGACATCTTCCATACTCTTAACATACATAAAAATAAAATTAGTTTCTTCACAAATATGAACTGGATGTTTTCCTTATGATTTCACTGGACAAAATATTTTTAAAACAGAAAATGCCATTTATTAACTGGCATATCTAATAATACTTATTTTTTTAATTTTTATTAAATTTATTGGGGTGACATTAGTTAGGAAAATTATATAGGTTTCAAGTATACAATTCTATAATATATCATCATATATTGCATTGTGTGTTCACCACCCAGAGACAGTTCTCCTTCCATCACCATATATTTGACCCCGTTTACCCTCTTCTACCAACTCCCCTTCCCTCTTACCTTCTAGTAACCACTAAAATCGTTGTCTGTGTCTATGAGTTTTTGTTGTTTGTTTGTCTTATTCATGTGTCACTTTCAGTTTTATATTCCACATATGAGTGAAGTCATATGGTTCTCAACTTTTTATTTCTGACTTATTTCACTTAGCATGATAATAAGATCAATTGATGTTGTCACAAATGGCAGTATTTCATCTTCTTATGGCCAAGTAATATTCCATTGTATATATGTATATGTGTGTGTGTGTGTGTGTGTGTGTGTGTGTGTATATATATATATATAAAATTAGTTTCTTATATATATAGTTCTATATATATAGTTCTATATATATAGTTCTTTATTTATATATATATATATACACACACTATGTGTGTGTGTGTGTGTATATCTATATATACACACACATATACGTATGTAAGTACATACACTCATATATATACATGTATATGCATATGTATTTATATAGTATTTGCTTATGGTAATGATCTTCTGTCACAATTTTTTTTTCCAATGCATGGCTTTTATTTCATCTTTAAAATATCACCAATAAATTTGAGGAAATCACTCAACATCTTGGCGTTTCTGTATCTGGGCAACTTAGATCTTATTCATCAGCCTGCTGAACTGTTCCTTTTCCAGAAACATAGATACCATCCAAAAATTGTCTGATATCCTTCTTTTTAACTGTTGTGACTTGTTGAATCAAAGCAGCTGAATTTGATAGAAATTCAGTATCATTTCCTTCAAGAATTGACTCTTCTTTCTTGCCTTGAGAAACTGAACAAGCAACACACAACCTCATCCAAACCCTGTAGATGGATATATTTTTCACCCAAGAAATTTTGGATTTCAGTAAGAGAACTGTTTCTTGAATAATGACACTGATGAGGAAGTGAGCACACGCAGACCTCATCTTGTCACGGAAGCCCAATGTAACAGCCTTGATCACGTTCTGTACATGACTACAGATAGTGCAAACAGTAGCTAGTTCCTTTCTATTTCCCCACCATTTGTCAACCTGAAGCCTCTTCTTTTTCTTTCCAAGGAGACTGAGTTCTACACTGATGTAATTTAGTCCCCCCAAAGGGTGCCTCTGGGGCCCTTCACAGTAACTGTGTGTCCCTGCAGAGTGATGTCCACATTTTCTGGAATGTCCACAGTCTGATTGCTGAGAATGGTATTCATCCTCGCAGTAGATGAGGCAAAGAGCTTCTGCCACATAATTTTATTCTAATTCTATTTTTTCTACATGTAATGTGTATTCTTACTTGAAGTATTACATGATGTTAAAATACATTCATTCTTGGGTCTGACGCGGTGGCTCAGGCGGTTAGAGCGCTATGCTCCTAACTCTGGAGGCTGCTGGTTCGATTCACACCAGTGGGCCAGTGGGCTCTCAACCACAAGGTTGCCAGTTCAATTCCTCGAGTCCCGCAAGGGATGGTGGGCAGCGCCCCCTGCAACTAAGATTGAACATGGCACCTTGAGCTGAGCTGCCACTGATCTCCCGGATGGGTCAGTTGGTTGGAGTGCATCCTCTCAACCACAAGGTTGCCGATTCAATTCCTCGAGTCCCGCAAGGGATGGTGGGCTGCCCCCCCTGCAACTAGCAATGGCAACTGGACCTGGAGCTGAGCTCTGCCCTCCACAACTAAGACTAAAAGGACAACAACTTGACTTGGGAAAAAAAAAAAAAGTCTTGCAAGTACACACTGTTCCGCCAATAAAGTCTTGTTCCCCTCCCCACACACACACACACAAAATCTTAAAAAAGAATACATTCATTCTTATGTTAGAATCAATGTAATACCACATATTGCAGAATTATTGTTTGCACTCTATTTCAAACTGATTCTCCCATTTGTAATGAATGTCCCTAAATACTAAGGGTTTGCTTTGACTATTGAAATTGTTCTAAGATCTTATTAATAAACCATAATTTAAATTTCTACAAAAAATTTATTTGCAAAATTATTTGATATTAAAATCTTAGAGAAGTATGCATTTGGATGCTTTTCCACAGATATCTTCACATTAATTACAGTTTTGTGAGCGTCTCTTCCTATGAGGGCATTCACTAGGTTACAGAGCTTCTGAGAAGAATAAGACATGATGTGTTCCTTCATGAAACTTGCGAGCTCCTGGGGTAACAGACAAATGCACACATAAGCAACAAACATGATGTGGTAAAGAACTACATAACAAGGGTGCTAACCATGCCCTGGGAGCATTTCTTGAGGAAGCATCAGCAGGACATGCAAACTGGGCAGTTGTACAGGGCCTGTGCTTCGAAAGATTCTTGTGTTAGATGTAAAGCTCTCCTGTCACCATCTTGAATTCTTATCATTTTTAAAGAAGTTCCCTCAAATTTTCATTTTGCTCTGGATCAATCCTAAATGTGAGCCTGTGTGTATGGCAGCCAAGGGGGAAACAGAGTAGCTCTAAGCTTCCCAGAATAATCCGTATTTGATTTGGGTCTGTAAGATAAATTAGAATCTGGAAAGAGAGGGGAAAATGAGGAGAGGCAAATCATTTAGAGAGAAGATGTAGAACAAAGGCATGGAATAAAATTTGCTTAGGAATAATAATTAGGCTGTTCTAGACAAGATGAAGTTAAAAGGGTAATTTGTGGTAGGACTTCCAATGCCCTTCAAAGATCTAGTTAGAAAGTTAGATTTTATTTACACAAAAGTGATAACGATAAGCAAGAAAATGAAATGAAATGTAAGTTGGTGCTGTGCGAAGTTGAGAAGAAAGACTGGAGAGTGGGATCTTTTCTAGAAGATGATGGCAGAAATCAAGAGGCTATAGAGAGCAATGAAAGTGGGGATGAAAAGATGGGTGGGTGTGCAAACAAATATTCAAGGGTACACATTGTTTTAAACATAAATCCCACTATTCATCTTTTCTTCTTGAAAGAGAGCAAATAAAAGAATTTCAGGAGGCCCACTGAAATGTAAAAATGATAATATACTCAGAGAGTAATACAGATTCTTTTATTCAAAAGTACTAATTACCTATAAATAAAAATGAGTCCAATGAAGCTTTAAAGTAAAGGACAAGCAATTTTCACTAAAACCAAAATTAAAAGAGTGAAAAACAAAACCCTGATCAAAGATCCATAAACATACAAAATACAAAGTATACGTTCTGCATATTTTATTCCTATATATCTATAGCACCAAATCAATCAATCAACACACCATAAAGTCAAATTAAAGATATATTAAAATGAGCACGATAGAGTCAAAGCAATTGATTTTTTTTCACTTCTCAAGTTATTCCTTTGAATATGGTCATATTAACTAAGGAAATTATTCCTTTTATATGCCTCAGAGATCAATATAATCTCTTTTTTCCAAATACAGAACTAGAGAGAGATATTGCATATTTTACTTTGGGCTAAAAACTTAGTTGGAAACTATTTAATATAATTTTTAAAATGGAAATTTTTTGGTGTTCTCCAAATCAAACTTTCTTTTGTACAATTTTATAACTCTCAACAAACTGAGTATAAGAATAAGGTGATAATAAAATAACAACTAAATAAGTATAATAATGATATTACTGAAGATATAAGAAGTGTATAGTGATTTTTACAACATAATGGGATTTGCAAGACATTCAAATCAGTCATCTAATATCTCCTAAGTATTTTTTTGTCAACTTCTTTTCTATGTAATCCTAAACTGTTGCTTATGATTGATATTTTGTCAGTCATTTTATCAAAGTTCTTAAGTATTTTTTAAATTATTATAACTTATTCATAGCCAAACTTTACTTAAATGGGTACTATTTTTAGTATTGATTCATCAGCAAAATTGTATAAAGTTTGCCCTTGAATAATTAAACATATTACTTATTTATTTAATTGCACAGATATCCTTCATTTAAATGTGATTGCAAATAGTTTGCTCACTGATAATATAATACTTTCTATGCCCCTTTACACATTTGTGTAAAGGGGCATAGAAAGTAAAGAAAAATAAAATCCCTCACTTCAACAAGACTATAATCCTTGAACTTGAAATAATTCTGTGTAAATTAATTAATTGATTTTATTTAAAAAAAATTATACTTCACTTTATGAATTCCATCTCAGAGTCCTCCCATCTTTGCCAAATTTCAAAGGAAAAGTGCCATGGAAAAAGGAAACATTGGAAGGGGCTGGAGGAGTAGCACAGAAAGTCCCAGGAATGAATGAGACCCGGAACCTCAGTGGGGCCTGAAAGAGAAGCAAACATGAAGCTCTACGTATGCAAGATGAATGGGAGGAGAGTGTTGCAAGAAAAATGTATGGAAAAGCAAACAAGAACTAATTGTAAAGGATCTGTAAGCCACACTTAAGGGATTTTAATTCCTGACTTTCTCCTATTTGAAAGACATTGAATTGTTAAGAAGACAAAACGGGGTTTTGAACAAACACCATTTTTAAGGTAGCCAGGTAGGAAAACATGTGCTAGAGTACTTAAAAAGCTTCCAAAATTTCCTTTCCTGCTTCTTCATGTAGATTCATATACGAAAAACTAGAATAAATGAATCCAATGGAATATCTGCAAAGCATACAATTTACTTTAAAATTATATTTGCTTTGATAGTCTTTGGAGAATTTCTCTTTGGAAGAAACTTTAAAGTTGACTTCTGGGGTAAATTACAGAAAACTTAAATATTTTTTAGCCAATTTATATTAGAGCTCTTTATTGCACTGGAGTGGGAATGGGTCAAACAATTACCCTAGCCAGTTATTCTAGATCAAAGTAAATAAATGTATCCTCTTATTGACGGAAGGGAAAAAAAAAAGATTCTAAGGAGAGAAAAACATGGTTTCAAGGCCACTGAAGTTAAGCAATATATACATTTAGGTCACAATACTAGGCTGGATCCTTGAAAATTCATGAGATTTATTTCTAACTCTTCGCTCACTGGGAAAATCTGGCCAATAATAAATTTAGAAAACATAGTAATAAAAAACAGGAAAATAACGCTAAAAGTAAGTATCAACCCTTAAACTGTAACAGGAGGGATGTAGATGAGATATGAAAAACTAGTTCTTCCTCTCATTAGAGTAGTTAAACATTAGAATAGGTTATCAGGTAAAGTCTCTGTAGACTCTTCTCTTGAAGGTTTTTAAATTCTGAGAGGCAGCCATTTATCTTGAATCGTTGAGGTAAGTCCTGTCTGCCAGCAGGTGAAGGACTAGATGACCTCTGAATTCATAAGTTCCTTATTACCAGCTAGCTGCCTGATTCAGTTATTCCAACAGTCTATTTTATTCAGAAGTGATAATCAGCAATGTTAAACATGCTGCACATTAAATATTTCCCAATTTTAACATATGAAGGAAGTGTATTAAAAATGGGTGGATTGCAGTTTAAATTATTATTTGTAAATATAGCCACAATTAAGCACAAACAAAACAAAACTATCTTTTAAATGCTAAAATATTAAGCACTATAGACACAATTTAAAATTTTGTTATTTCTGGGTGATACTGAAAATATGAGCAGGCACGTATGACAACAGTTGCAACAATGTTATTTTTGAACAACAGAGATGTGATAGAATTTATATGGGAAATGTTTTTGGTACTTTGTACACTGTGATTAATTTAAACAGATACTCTCCCTTTTCCTTCACCACTATCCATCTAGATCATGAAAAACTTCAAGTCTATGTTTGGCACAGATGACCTCAAGGAAAATAAATTATGGTAATCAAAACAGCAAAGGATCAATAAACAAATGAGCACATAACATAGATAGTGTCATTGCAAAAAGTTACAAAGATTCATCTTACTCTGTTATCTTGATTCTGTGTAACTCCCTCTCTTCATTCCTCACCTCTGGAAACTGAACATTAATTACCACATACAACAAATAAAAAGTAAAACAATACTTTTAATATAGGAATGGAAATTCTAAAATGACCTACAAACATTTCTACTTCAAGAAGTTATATATATAAAAATATATAGTAATATATATATAGCAATCATTTGAATGTATATTCTTACATACGTCATATATGTTTCTGAAAAAAGTATTTTTCCCTACAGCTTCCATTGGAAAACTTTTAAAAATATGTAAATTCATATTAAAAAGTAAGATGTGGACAAAAATTGGATAGAAATATCATGAGACAGTGATTCTGTGTGAGCGATACAGTAGTGGTATTATACAGTAGAAGTATCATTAAAATTATCATTTCTAATATAAAAGTAGTGCTCAAACTGCATTGCTTTAACCATAAGATTTCATAGGCTCAGAGGACAAAATGTGCAATAAACTAGATTGCATTGACCTCCTCAGAACTAACACTTGGTAAGTACTTTTAGAACAAAATTTCCACAATTTGAAAAATATAGCCTAATTTAGGATTTTTAATTTATTTAAATTTTTACTTATGTTCAGAAAACACTCAGAGGTTGCTCCGATCAAGGTCATGTTGGCCCTTACACATCACTACTTCTTGCCATTTAAGGTAAACAAAAATTTTGTAATGAAAATGTTGCTTTCGCTTACAGCCAGAATAGAGTAATAAATTATCTCCCACTTTAAGTTAAAATTACACTTTATTTCAATAAATTCAATCAAAGTTAAATTACTTTTAATAAATTATTACCCTTGCCCTCCAAAATCAACAAAACTTCCATAGCGACCTTACAATTTTTTTATTTTTACTGATGAAAAATTTAAAAAACGCTTTAAATGAAGTTAAACTAATGTAAGCACTTGATGCAATGACACCAACAGTTATTGAATATAACTGGGGATTACCTACAACTGATAATAGAGTATATTTTGGCTTGTGCTCATTATAGATTACTGTTATAAGTTTTAACTTGCTCTGTTGCAATATTTAATTGACAAAAACAAAACGAACACAGTCAAGGATTCATGGCAGCGACAGGTCACAAACCCAAGATTTTGTCTCTTTTTTTTTTCCCCAACTGTTTTGTAACCATGGTAAAACAATAGAAGTGAACTTTCCCTGAACTTTTCTCTTTAAAGGCCTGGGTCCAACGTTGACCCAGCAGGGCAAGCTGGAACCTGATACTATCAACCCGAGGGCTGCTAAAGCAATCAGGTTCAACAACAACCATATATGTTCCCTAATGTCATTTTGCCACAAAGCCAAGGCAAAAGCAAGCTATTTCTAGTAAAGAATGTCTTTCTATTGTGTCAGAGATTAATTCAATAGTCTAAACGTGCATAAAATATGAACTAAATGGTAGACTACAGCAATATATGATTGTTCTTTTATAATTATATCAATACAAAGTCTATTTGTAGATAAGGCCCAAGTCCACAAAAAATAAAAATAAAAAAAATAAAGGCTTCTAGATGGATTATTCATGAACAGATGATTTAAATCCTTATAAATTTAGATGATCTTACATTTAACTAACTCATTTTATTAAATTCCTGTGGTTACCTGTTTTAAAAGGTAAGACTGCTTAAGAAATTTTTTTCATATTCTTCTACAGGCAAGTAAGGTATAAAGACATAACTGATTAAATTCATTAATTAAGATATTTGTTATTTTGGTAACCACAGCACGATAAATAACGAACTGGAAGTGCTGTCGTAACACCATCCTCACCTCTTCCATTCAAAGGGTCCTTGGCATTTCTGTTTTAAATCCAGTTTTCAAAAATTTGTAATTTTATAACAAATCATTTTTTTAAAAGAGTGACTACCCAGAAGTAGAGAGATAGATATAATTTCTAACGTTCACAAATAAGTATTATGAAAGTAGTTTAGGTTCAGCCCTTTTTCAATTCCTAATGTTCAGCTACAATACTACAAAAATGTAGTAAGGATGATATAATAATACAGAGAAGTTATTCTATCATTATTTGGCACCCTCTCAAAATGTCTATATAGCAATTTAAATCACACATATATGTATCACATATTATTATTAATTACTTTCAAATACTAACAACAATACTTAAATAGATGCTCAGTTACATTATTTCCTCCGGAAT
Organism: Rhinolophus ferrumequinum; assembly: GCF_004115265.2. Classification (NCBI taxonomy): domain Eukaryota; kingdom Metazoa; phylum Chordata; class Mammalia; order Chiroptera; family Rhinolophidae; genus Rhinolophus; species Rhinolophus ferrumequinum. The sequence goes on from NC_046287.1 coordinate 23,615,971, forward strand.
ATTATCCTCTATGGGTTTTACAGTACACTTGCATAGAAACAGTTTCAATGGTTCCAATAATAGTGTTGTGTCATGTGGATGAGGTCTTTGTTATAGTAACAATAAGTTTCAGAACACCAATGAGAAGGAATTAGAATTGTGCCCAACATATCAAAGGAGTCCAACAAATATTATCTGAATGAAGAAACAGGGACATTTCCAGAAAATCTAGGGCATTAGCCACCGCAAAAATAGTTGTCCTAAAATGGGAATTTTTCAGAATAAGATAATCCTTTTGACAAGTAAAACAATGTTTAAAACAATAATTTCTTTCCCATACCATGTCCAAACTGCGGCTCGCAATCCATTGTTAATTGGCCCGCAGCAAATTCCAAAAATATATTTAGTTTACTTAAATAAACCAGATGAGGCAATACGTACTTCACCTCGAGTGAGTGGCCCGGCTGTTTGTGTATTTTACCGCATAGGCCCTTGGTGAAAAACGTTGAAAAAAGTTTGGACACCCCTGCTTTACGTGGTTCAAGTAAGTCAATTATAGTGGAGATTCACTTGTGTAGGTGTAAGTGTTTAGATGTAGTATTATACGCATTTTAGATATGGCCAGACTAAGACGCACAATTTGTCATGTTTCAATTTATTATATAGGATTCCTTATGAAAACACAGGTTTAATATTTTCATTCAATTCTCTTAAACTAGTTTTCCAAGTAGTAATATGAATAATATCACTAAAAATGCAGGTTTAATTCTATCTTGATTTTTAAGAAGCCTGTCTTCAATACTTGCAATAAACATATAAGGAGTCAACAAGGGAGAATAAAACTTTAAAAGTGTACTGTAAAAGAAGAAGCATGGAAAGAAGACCATGAAGCCAAGAAATAGAATAAGCAGAGACACTATTGGCCTAACAATTGATCTCACTTTTGAGGTCTCTATAGTAGGTTTATTGATTCTCTTCTCTCCCAATTTGAGAACATAGGGAGTTAAGACTAAATTTACTCATGAAGAAAGGAAAGCTAACATAGGTAGAACACCTGCTGTGTCACAGGTAACAGGTGGGTAACATATCTCATTTAAATTCCAACAGTCCTAGAAGGCAGATATTATTATCTCCATTTCTCAGATGACGAAATTAGAGCTGACTGGCCCAATGGCATGACTCACAAATTGCAGATCTTTGTGTCAGACTCATGTATCTCTGACTTCAAAGCTTGTGCTTATTCCATTATAACATGGTGCCTCTGAGTAATAGAGACAATAGATCACTTGGCCACGGATCAAAAGACAAAAGCTGACATGTATCAGATGTGTGACCTTGGCAAGCCACTTAACCTTTTGAAAGCCACATCTTCCCTTCCTAACACATTCAAGGAGTGCTGTGATGGATAAAATTTAAAATGTTTAAAATCTGAAATAGTCAAAGAAGCTAATATTATTATAAGGTGGCTTGTAAGCAAGAGTTAAGGAAAAAGATAACTCAATATATTCTGTGATTTCCAAGAATACATTGCCCCAATCTAGGAATGCAGTTTCCTATATTTGTGTCATTATCTCCAGCCCATTTTTAATGTTAGTATCCTTCCTCCTGCCATGCCTGATTTCACTGAGTAAAGACATTATACAGGAATTGTAATAGCTATCAATACCTATGTATAGGTGGATACAGAGTATATAAATAAAGAGTATTTTCCAGTGAGAACAAAATATGAAACAGACTATATAAGTAAAAAAGGTGACTTTCAGTCTAGCGGGAGAATTAGAATAACATTCTTTGGTCTTTTCTTTTTCCTGAAAAAATTATAAAAACTCCAGTTCTTATACCCAAAAGTTTGTACCCCGCACTAATTTCTAGATCAGCTTAGAAATGAAATTGATGTCTAATTCATCAATGATTAATACAAACTTCTGGGAATTGGAAATGCTATTTTCCCTTTTCTCTTGAGATTTAAATATGTCTTTCCATTGTTGTACTGAACATTCGGATATTTCACAAGCACTTCAAATTCAATTGTCAAAAATAAACTTACCTTTCACCCTAAACCTGCATTATCAGTTGCATTTCATATATCTGCTAATAAATCACCATGCATCCAATCACCAAGGCCAGACTCAGGGGTCAGCTCAATTCCTCCTTTAGTGCATTTTCTACTTCTCAACTCAGTGGTCACCAGCTTCTATTGATTCTACCTATGATATTTCTCAACTCACTCTCTTCTTCATTCACATTGATCCTGTCTTATCTCAGGTCATTTCCCTTCTGTTCCTGCAGTGTACTGACCTAAGCGATCTGTATAGAAATAACATTCAGCACCTCAGTGCATTCTGCAAATCTTCCAAAGCGCACCAAATTTCTTATCATAGCATACCAGACCCTTCAAGGTCTAATGCCTCAATTCCTTTCCATTCTAATTTCTCAAAACTTTCCCACCCTCTTTCTGTAGTTCATACCTAATTACTTTCATATATCCATGCTTTACAGATGCTAATCCTTCTGCCTAGAATGCCCTTTCCTTCAATTGTCCATGGGAGAAACCCTAAGCCAATTCACATCAACTCCTTCCCTAATCTCACCAGGTACATGTGGTTCACTAACTTCCATTCATTTTCATAATACCATGGACGATATCATAATACCACATTAATATAATTTATATATCATTTCTATCTATGCACACAAAGCCTTTAGATGCAATAATGATGTTGTATTTATTTCTCTTTCTCCAGAATTCAACACAGTCTGGTAAGTAGCAGAAAATTAATACTATATTTGTTGGATGAATCAACTGAAGGAAAAAATTAATAATTCTTCAACGAAGTAAACATCGTGCATTAAATTACCAGAAAATATTAAAATACAGAAACCACCTTTCTGAAAAATAACCATCCTTCACTAAATTAAGAGACATAATATAACATGTTAATGATTCATCAAAAGAGACTATTTTTATTGAATAATCGATCATATTATGTAAATACCTACAAATTTTAAAATACAAAATCAACCAAAACAAAGCAATATAGAATTTTCTGTACTACAAAAAAAATTCAGTTTAAAAGTATTCTTAAGTGTCAATCAAATAATACAAAATATTAAGTCATCATTGCCCTTTAAAATCCTTTCAACAAGAATTCCCTAATTGTACTTTCACTTTATCTCACTGTACCAGTAAGTAAATAAATTAACAAAATAGCTTTTATCACACAGAATAACCTTTTAACTGAGGGATTATCTCTGGTTTATTTTTCATTTCTTTCACTGCAGATAGCAGTTCATGCCTCATTGATTAGTTTGCCAAGGTGGTGACCAGAAATGAAAACAGTCTCTCAATATTTCAAGGACCTGAGTGTGTAATCACACACACACACACACACACACACACACACACACACACACACACACACACAATGTCTTTATGCCTGGCATTTAGTTTTCAAGAAACAAAGAGTCCAAGAATTATAAATATTTGATTTCTATTAGCCCATGCTCAGGTATAACTCCATCCCTTAGATTTATTTCTCATTTACACATTTGTATGCTTTTCCATTATATTGCCATTTTTTTAATCACAATTTAAACTGCATCTAATGACAACTTTCAGGGAAAGAGAAATACAAAGTCAAAGGAAAAAAATCAACTTTCCTCAGACTCCTGCCATTTCTGAATTCAGGGTGGCCTCTATTTTGACATACCCCGTTAAAGGTACACCTACATTTGAGACTTGCCATATTGATCAGTTAGCTCATCATTTCCAATCAAACCTTTAGTTCAAATATCCATTTCCTTTCTTCAGCCCAAAATATCTCTATTTATTAGTCCAAAAAAAAAAAAAAACTTAAACAACAGAAATCAAATATTAGAACAATCAGAACCAGGGAGGGTGAGCCATTCTGACCTGGTCTGCTGCTATTCAAGACTGTGGAATCCTGTGTTTCATGTTTGAAAAAAAAAAAAAAAATCATTGATCACCTAGTGTACACCAGAAAATAATAAACAAAGGCTAGAAGAGTTCAAAATCCAGAACAAAATAATAGGAAAGAGATGATATGGTCCCACATAGAAAAATAAACTCTTTGAAAGGAGATTAGCACAGAATAGGAATCTTAAAACATCTAGTAAAAGACAACTAAATAAACGACAGATCAAATTTAGTCCTTTCACTTTTGATCTCAGAGAAAAAGGGAAGAGTATTTTGGCCAAACATAAAGAAGTACCGGTTGAGAATTAGAGGCCAAAAATCATCTTTCTCTTAGATCTTTGTCCTTTCAGAAGTCAAGGGGAAGTTGGATAACTTATTCAATTTATCAGGGGTATTGTAAAACAGACATTGGCATTTGGTGCAAGTTTTAGCTCACTGACTGTTGAGGCCTCTTTGTAATCTGAAATGCTAGTATTCTCTTTACCATCATACACTCTCCATCGCCTAGTCTAAATCATGTATTTAAATATATGGCTTCTTTTTCATTTCATTTACTATTTAATTAATTAGGAGCTTATATTCTTAGGCTCTTATGTTATCCTGATAACTGGCTATTCTGTCAACATTCCCAAGTACTATCCATCCTACCTATTGCTTCGAGAATAAAGATCATCAGGCAAGATGATTTTGAGTAATAGCCAAAGCAAGCTTTAGGAAAATTATAACTTGGCGGTCCTTACATCTCCACTTTCAACGGAGCTTTCTTTCTTGTTAATGCTCTCACTCCTCCCATTGATATTTGAACCCATCGCCTCAGCCATCCACTTTTTAGTGTTTTGCTTTCAACATTCAACTAAACTCTGCAAGAATTTAATTGATAATTAAGGTTAAAAGCTTAAATTATGAGTATTTGCATTTAAAAACGGCTCCTTCCTCTATGTGAATGCAACCTCTGGTGTTATTTCTTAAGAAGAAAAATAAATGAAGCCTTTGCAGGCCACCTTTGATAGATTGCCTTTTACTTAGTATTAGAACGGCTTCGTACATTATAGGAGCTGCTGCTCACGGAACGTCACAGCTCCCATGCCTTACTGTAGCATCTTCAAGCCTCTTCTCTTGGCCTTTCGGGCCCCTTTACAAACTTTATACCCCCAAGTCTCACCAACTGATTACATTTGAGCTCGTAGTATAATCCCACGCATATATAATAAGCACACGGATATTATTACTTGTTGTGCTTGAGCTAAATGAATAGATTGTCTTCCAGAACAATCTACCTGGTGGTTTCTGTACTGTCCTAAGAGCCTCCATGCTTTGCATGCATTTATCGATATTTTTATTTTGGGTGGTAGAGGGAGTAATACCTCTCCTTCTATCAAAAATGGATTTTAAGGGGCGGCCAAATGGCTCAGTTGGTTAGAGCGTGAGCTCTGAGCAACAGGGTTGCCAGTTCGATTCCCACATGGGCCAGTGAGCTGCACCCTCCACAACTAGAGTGAAGACAACGAGCTGCCGCTGAGCTCCCAGGTGGCCGGATGGCTCAGTTGGTTAGAGCCCAGGCTCACACAAGGCTGACTGAAAACAGCGACTGGACTTGGAACTGAGCTGCACCCTCTACAACTAAGATTGAAAGGACAACAACTTGACTTGGAGCTGATGGGTCCTGGGAAAAACACCCTCTTCCCCAAAAAAGTCCTGGAAATACACACTGTTCCCCAATAAAGTCCTGTTCCCCTTCCCCAAAAAAATCTTTAAAAAAAAAAAAAAAAAGGATTTTAAAAGTGACTGCCTCAAGGAGCCTCAAGAAGTCTCATTGAATTACATTGATTTGTTTTGTCTTTATTCCTGCATTTGTCTTTGCTGTTTATTCCTTCATTCAACATTTATGGAAAGTTTATTGTGTACTGCAGAAGGTTCTGGGTGGAGAAAGACAAAAAACATAAATGAATAGACTTAAAATGGTGTCTTTAGATTAGTAAGACAGGAAAGACTTCCCTAAGAAGGTGAGGCTTGAATACTAAATTGCAAACTACGGAAATAAAAGATGAAAATATGCCAGGCAAACGGATAGTAAAATGCAAAGGATCTAATGTGAAAGAACTTTGGTCTGATCAGGAAACCAAATGAAAGCCAATATGGCTGGATTTCAGTATATGTAAGGGGGAGACAGGAAAATAATAACCCCTGAGAAGCTTAAGTTTCTATTGACCCATCAAAAATATTTATTTGTATGCTCTCTTACTAACTCTTCAGTCTTTTCCTCTGCATGGCATGCTTTTCCATTCTCCAAATATGATATATTTTTTTCTCAGGCAAAAGACACACCTTGCTGCCTTACCTTCAGCCATAATGTCTAGTTCAAGGCTCAGCTCATAATCATGCTTAACAAATGTGTTTGACTAAGTAAATTAAAATGTAATATAAATGCAAACCATTCATTTAAAATTCCAAAGCACTCCACAGTGTTTAAATTTTCAGATTCTATAAAGAATGCTATCTGTGTTTTAATGAAATATGAATCCTTTGCCTGCTAACTCATTTTTGTTTTAAGGATTACTCCACAGCCAAAGGTGCATTATACAAATGTCTATACAGTATTTAGTCTTCCTTTGTTATTGCTTTTCTATCCATGCAAAAGATCAACAGAAAGGTAATAAAATGATAAATGATAGCACACAGTTTATGTTCTCTGTACATTACTTATCAGTTCTAAGATGTCTTTATCAAAAGGTCCGTTTTCCCTCAGTACTGAGTTTATATCAAGCAGTTCTCCCCATACCTGTCAGAATGTTCTTACACCCAGATAAATGTAACTGTTATCAGATACTGAAAGGAAAATGTAAATCTACTTTATAAAAAGCATTTCTCTTGATAATCCACAGCTGTTGTAAATGCCGTACAGTGAACAACAATAATATTGATTCAAAAAATAGGGAAAAGTAACCCATAGATATTTAAGAAGCAAATGCAACACCAATCTTCTACATGAAGAAAGTAAAAATCCATTTCTCAGCATGCAAGTGATAAAATACAATTTCATTATGCTATAAATGTTCAGATATCAGGCCTGGTGCCCTCAGAATACGTTTGACTAACACCACAGTAAATTCTTTCACTGTTTTTCCCCAACTAGGATGACAACCATGTAACCTACATAATATTAAGCAGACATTTAGTTCCACTGATGTGAACAGCCAAGAGATTAATGCCGACAGAGCTAAATTACACAAGAGTCAAGAAATGTGATCCAACAATACAATTATAATTATCACTAGGGGTGGTAAAAGATGAACATATTTTCATCTACTAAGGGCTCTGGATTAAAGGGCCAAACACTTAAATGCCACTTTTACTCATTTGGAAACTAGGGGTATTCCAAATTATATAATTATATGACTTTGCATACATTAAGAGCAGTTTAGGATTAAAGGCTTCTGATAGCAATGTTACAATTAAGGGTCAATCTCTATTTTTCGTTTTCAGCCACTATTTCAAAAACCCTAAAATAATCATACCAAGTTATACGAAGATTAACAGATTTCAGCTTTTGCTTGTTAGTATGATCTCAAAGTTTCTGGTATCAGTGTCTGAATCCATAAAATGGGGTTTAAATATACTATTCCTGGTTTTCTCCAAGTAACTAGGATGAATTTGGGGGTCTGGACAGAGGAGAATAGGAGGTTTCTAATCACGCCTACCTCAATACTCACAAGCTAGGATTAGGGATAGAATGCTTGTTATTTGGAGATTTTGTGAAGCAGTGACACCGTACCACCTAACACTTTTGTAAATGAGAAGAGCAGAACATATGTCCTGGTTATTCTCAGGTTTGTTTTGATCTTTTTTTCGTGGCTTATGGTAACAGAATCAGAGAACAGTTATATGTTTTCTATCCTAAATAAAATGAAAGCTACTAAAATGTGCCTTAGTAAAGTTGGTATCCCAAATATTTGCTGTCATGTTTAAGATATTTTACATGTTCAGACAGCACAAATAAATAAGCATATAAGCAATAATGTTGAAAAGTCCTTTGATGTAGATTTGCATTTGACACAATAACTACATGTGGTTATAATCATTACTGAACAAAAGATTCCAATACTGATTATTCTTTTTAAAATATGGCAGATATATTTTTAGTAAGGGGCATTTGTTTAAAATTTATTTTCTAACCCCATATCAGTCCTCTTCTGTTGCTTAACAATTTAAATGACAGATTATTATTTTTCATTGTTGTTTTCACTTTCCTTTCTGATTATTTTGATGGAAAGCAACAATTCTTAGATTAGACTGAAGAGGTCTTTCAGCATTGAAAACAAGTTTCAGGCATTCACTCAAACATAAGATAAGCAGAAATATAAATTCCTATCTAATGAGAACTATTTCAAACATTTTAATTTTCAAAGTAATGGCAGCAACTATAGAAAGATCTATATCATCAGAAACTTCTAAGGGGATTATGATGGTACATATCCTGTTTAACTCAAGTGAAAAGTAATTTGAAAACCTTCTCCAAAAATGTATTGAAAACAGTTTCCTATATTTGGACAATTCCATCTGGTGATCCTCAACTAGGTAAAACTTTTTGCTAAACGATCTTATGTATGGACCAATATAACTGAATTTACAATGATTAAAACTAATATATTCAATTCATGCAAATTTAAACACTAATTACTCCAACTGACCAACAAAAGAGCTTGAAATCATTAAAATTTAAATAAAATGTGTCTGTAACTGTTGTTCAAAAGAAGTTAGAAGTACTCCTGAAATGCTGCACAGAAACTTTTGCTAATTTTTTTCTTATATCACGCACAGCAGATGAATTACTTTGAAATCAGTCAAATAAAGTATTAATTACTGATATCTAACAACATATAGGAAATTTATCTTATTTTTAATAATAAATGGAAAAAACTAACTACATTATACCTAGAGTTTTAAACAGAGAAAAATTATAAAGGAATGTGCAACTAAAATTCTATATGACTTGTGGTAACTTTACATTTTAAAAGAAAATTCCAATTAGCTCCAATAAGGACCACATTTGACGAATAAAAGTATTCAGATTTTTGGCAGTCTAAAATACTTATAAATTTTTCTTCATCAATGAATCTTTATGTTGCAATAAAGATCAATCACAACTATAATTTTTGTATTTACAAAGGAACGATTCTCTCCAATGATCCCAACTGAAAATGCAAAACCTCTAAATAAGGGATATTACAATTGGCAAATAATGCTATGAGTGACAAAAATATATACAGTGTATGCATGAATTACAATGTCTCATAGTCAAATTAAACCTGGAAAAAGTATTTAAAAATAAACATTTTGAAAATAACTGCTTTAGAAATGATATTAGTATAACAAAAAAGGCTTGAAGTTTTTCCAGCAAAACCATAATAAGAGGGTTATTTCCAAAAACCATATTCATACAAAGTTATTTTTATTGCTACAGTGTTAACTGTTTTGAGCATTGCATCCTTTAAGAAAATGAAGCCCCAGATTCAGCTGAGTTTCAAAGAAGATGAAAGAGAGAGAAAATAAACGTAAATTGATTCAAATATAAAATTCGTTTTAAAATGCATCTTAGAAATCCTAATTTGTTTCAAGTGTTAGTTCACCCCTTCTTTGAGTCCACTGTGTTATCTGACTTTTAATATTAAAATACCTTTGCTTACTAACCCTTAGGAGAGTGGCATAACAGCATAGTTGATCAAACTGCATGAATATAAATAATGTAATATATAATATATATAATGACCAATTGAGATAAAAGTTAAACATCCAAATTTAGTAATAAGTGACAATTTGCAACTTTATATTTATACTAAATTACATACTCGTATGTAAGGTGTAACATTACAGCAAATGTACAGTCACTTAAATCTTGATATTTTCTAAAATATTTTTAAATACTTGTTTTCTCTAGAAATATTTGTCATCTTATTTGCACATATAAATTTGATTTTTGTCAGTAAATATACTCAGCATAAATAGGTTAAGATAGAATTGATAATACCTACCATGTTTCCCCGATAATAAGACCTCACTGGACAATCAGCTCTAATGCGTCTTTTGGAGCAAAAATTAATATAAGACCTGGTCTTATTTTACTATAATATAGGACTGGGTCTTATATGATTATAATATAATATAATATAATACCGGATTTTATATTAATTTTTGCTCCAAAAGACACATTACAGCTGATTGTCCAGCTAGGTCTTATTTTCGGGGAAACATAGTATTAGAGAAATGAGCTCAATTTATCACAGTATTTAAGATGACAATAATCATTAAAAATAGAACAAAATTTTGTATATCTTGCTTGGATATTGCTCTAAAAATAAATAATACTGCATTTGAAAAGAAATTACCAATGAAAGATTTAAGAAAAGCATGGTTACAAATGATTGATCCTTTAGGGAGTTGTATGGTTTATAAGGTACTGGATTACATGTTTTGGGCTGGTTTCACATAGATATACTTTGCTCCACTAAGTTATGTATTTGCAAATATGGTTTGCATTATATCAGTTTACCTTTTTGGATAATGAATCCCTTTTTAGAACCTGTTTTAGGTTATATACCCATATAGTCAGTAAAATACATTGTCATACACCCAACATTGTGAATGCAAGTTCAAGGGTTCCCCAGATACCCTTACCCCCAAACCTCAGCTGTAGTAGAGGACACTTACTGCCATGTTTAAATGCCTATTCTTAATGCACTACATGCCTGCTTACCTACACAGACTTTAGGTGAATAAACTGCACTTTTCCTCATCCGAAGTAACATGAACATTGTATAAGTTTGAAGTGTTCAACTTAATAATATGATATATTATACATCATGAAATGATTACCACAACGAGGTTAGTTAACAGAGTCATCAACTCACATAGTTACGTGTGTGTGTGTGTGTGTCTATGTGTGTGTGTGTGTGTCTGTTGAGAACATTTAGGATTTATTCTCTTAGCAATTGTCAAGCCTGCAATACTAACTCCACTAACCATAGCTATCATACTGTATATTAGATCTCCAAAATGTATTCATCATATGACTAGAAGTTTAAAAAACTACATTTTAAAATTATGTAAGTTTGTCTCACTTAAGAAAGAAAATTGTACATTTTTTCTACTTATATTTACATAGGTACTTGTCATTATTGTGAGAATACTCAGTAACTTAAAAACTAATTTAGTCGGAAAAACTGGTGAGTACTAAAAAGTAAGCTCACCATGTAACAAGAAAATACTTTACGTGGAAGAAATAAATGTTTGGGTTTCTAGACAGCAAATCATATGTGCATTTTAATCTAACTAAATTTTAAAAATTCTAATTGAAGCATACAATTCTTTAATACATCACACCTGAAATCTATGTAACTTTATTAACAATTGTCACCCCAATAAACTTTAATTTAAACAAAAATTCTAATTGAAAAGTAGATGCCTAACAGAAAAGTAAAATGGTATTTGTCACCTTATATACAGTCAATGAAAAACTTATATTTAAGTTCCAGGCATTAAGGTGAATGAAGGAAGCAACTATTCCGCAGGATACATCATCCCGGTCTAATTGTAGGATGCATTTCTCCTTATTAAATATCATGAATTAAATAGTCTTATTTATCATCTTATCTCATTAGATATTATCTAGAGAAGCTATTTTGAAAAACAAGAAATGGTTAGGAATACTTTATTTTAGTCAAATTAGATTTTATACTTTAAATGTTTATCTCTCTACTATAATCTTTTATTAAACAACTCTTCAGCTATGATGCAATTTTAGTGAAGTTTTAATAACTTTCTTATAATTAAAAATAGCATATGATAGCAGCAACCAATCAGTAATAAAAAGTAATCAAATGTAGTGAAATGTGTACAAACTAAAGAGATCTGTACCTATTTTGTTAAGGAGTTATCAATTGGTAGTCTGTTTTCTATGTAAAATGAAATAATGCTTATTAAAATATAGGCTAAATTCTTTGCCTCGTTTTCTGCTTTTGTAAAATGTATTGCTTGAGAAACAAGTCTTCAAAAAACAAGGTCTAAAAAAATCTACCACTCAGGGTGCCTTTGAGGATATTTAATTAAAATCTAATCCTGCATTCATTAAGGCTCACATAAATTAAGCTGTCATTCATAAGATTTATGGATTCTCATTTGCATATTGCATACAATTCATCAATTACTCAAGTATGAAAGGAGCACATTTCCCTTGGAGCTGCCTGCTACCCTGCCAACATTTGAAATGAGGGAAAGAGCAAGACTGTCAGGCATTCACACAAACTTTCTTCCAAATGTCTTGCTCCTTGATTAATCTAATTTTCTAGATATTCACTGTAAGATACACCAACAGCCCTGGTGCACATTTCTATTATTTCTCCTGTCTTCATCACCAAAACCTTCTGGTCTTTGAATATTTCTTCATGTCTGAGTGATTATTGTTTGTTTGCTAATGATATGGCATTGATGATTTCTTTTTATTAAAATGTATTTGATGCTTACAAGCAAAGTACAAAGAGGCAGGCTATACGTTTGATGATTTTTAACAATATTTTGCTATCAATGATTAGCCTATTTCTTGTGTAATAAACAGCTGAAAATGAGGAAATATGAGGGCAAGAGAGTATTGCTCTGGAATGTAGTTAGCCTAAAACCCTAGCTTTTCGGAGAATCTTAGCATTTCAGAAGAATCTAAAACAAAGCCACATAGTAAACCACTGACTATTTTTAACATAAAAAGAGAATTTACTCAATCAGCTGCAGGTATATGCTATTGCACTTTTTACAGTTCTAAGCAAAGTAGTAACCCAGATTAGTTTGTTTTCATTGTGCATAAAGCATACTGTGTTAATTCACTTGTCTTCTCTGGGGAGTAGATCTTAATTTCAGTGGCACAACTTGGAAGTAACAGTCCCTTCCAGAGCACACTCTGGAAATCTTCCAACAGGCATATGATCAGGTGTGGAATTTAATGCAAAACACTCCTCATGTCCAGCACTTGTACAATTAAAATATATGAATGTGTCAGTACTCTCAAAAATTACTGCTCCTGAAAACACACTGTCTCTCTTATGTCAATTAAATGAATAAATAGGAAGAAGTGTCTTTCAGAAGGCATTCATTTTCCATGTAGCACACCTACTCCAGTACAAAAAGAAAACATTCAATTTAACTTCAATATTTAGAAAATTTTGTTTAATATCATGACATTTTTTATCTTACTGTATAATACTTGACAAAACTATGATCATATCTATTTGGAAACATTTATATATTTAGAACCCTAAATTAGAATTCCCCAAATTAAAATCTAATCATCTCAGGTTAAATGTTAAATTATGAGAACAGACATTTCAGGTAGCAAGGAGTCAAAGGTAATGAGTAAATGACTCTCTAAATACAATACCAGCATAATCATAAATATTTTCACTCTACAAAAACTGTGCTTCAAAAGAGAAAAATAATGTACTCAGCAATAAAAATAATTGTCACTAACCCCTTACAAATACATTTAACATAATAGAAATAAATGCCTCTATAAATTTAATTGGAAAGATGAAATTATTAGCATGCTCAATTTCTAAAATAACTTGCAAGACTGAAAGCAAACAACAGAGCAGCTCATGCTTTTTATTCATTCAAGTTGGATAGTTCATCGTAATTTTCAGAGATCCATGCCTGAGACACTCCTGAGTGTATTGTCTGCCTTTTAACTCTTGCATTCTCTACATTTCAGTTTTCTCAGCATGAGCTGTCTACTTTATTCTACCCAAGTAATGTGTAATAGAAAAGGAATTGTCCTAGTCTATAATAATAAAGCTTATTTTATTTCTTCAATACAAACCACTTGTTCAGGTTTTGTTTTGTTACTGAGATTTTTTAAACTATATAAATTAAAGATGATAATTATCTTCCGTATTCACTTGAATAGAAAGTGAATAAAAATCATAGAAAGGTTGGATTTTCTTTATTTAGTTGTTCTATAAAATAATTCACCTCAGATTGATGAAGTAAGAGAAGAGAATGCAACAAAATCTAAGCGTGATAGACAAGAAGGGGGGAGATTCACCAGATCACCACTTCACTTAAATTGGAGAATTTGTATTAAACATTTGTACTGATGAAGTGAAATTATTTCATGTCCCACAGCACAAATTTGGTTAGAATAAATTATACCCAAAATGAATGAGCTTTTTTTAAAATTTTCATACTCCTGTTTTGATTATTATTCAGGTCCGAACTGAGACATCTGAACCAAACCCCACATTCTGGGACACAGAAAATACTGACAGATTAGAATGTCAAGAGGAACAGAAAAAATCTCGGGTTCACAAAATTTGATTTCTAGCATATAATTTTAAGGGATAATTATTTCAAAAGCCAGAAACAACAACGATGAAATAAGAGGTCACTGCTCCTCTTTAGGAAAATTAAATACATTTCCAGGAAGGACAGCATCAACATGGCAATGACCTTGACAACAATCTTAGGTGATGATGGTCCATCACTAGTGCTCAGGATTGATATCCACCAAATGAAGATAATCAACAAATTATTCCCATTCCAGTGCACTGCCATTTATGTTACATCACTTACTAGTATTCAAATATTGCTCAGGGCTTATGGAATCTACACAAGACAATAACAACACACAAAGAGAAACTAGGGGACAACAGAACAAAATTTCTTTAGCACCTGTTGACAATAAAACAGGCACACGCAAATTCAATAGCGTATTTATGCAAGTGGATGAGGTTTTCAGTCACGCAAAAAGAAGAACATTGAGTAATGAGTAATATCCAACATCGAACAAAAATTATAGAACTTTCTAAAATTGTTTACAACAAGGCTTTTAAAGCAGATTATATCTGATGGGTATCTGGGTTGCAGAAACATACGCTATTAATTCCACTTTCGCGTAAGAAGGTTCTTATTTAGCAGTGTATCCTAAATATAATAATACAAAATGAACATTTCATTGCTGGCCCTCAAAAGTTGTCTTACTAAATTCTTCTAGATATGTGTATTATTTCTATAAAAGAATATATAGGATCAAAGACATTTGCTTATGGTACAATGAGGGTTGATCAACTTTATTAATTTTATAACAACAACAAAAATAAAGCAACCAAAAGAGCAGAAAAGTTCCAGGGAAGGCCAAGAGTTATTACCTTGGGGCTACTAGCTTTTTCTATTCTATTTCTATTCCTGCTCTCAAAGAGGAATCAAGTATCTAAACTATTTACACATTTCTTTTTCCTAGGTTAAAAGCTAAGTACATAGAAGCAATAAAAAGTTGTGTACAACATACGTTTTCGATCACATGAAGAACAAGTTCCTTAATTCTGAATATATTTGTAATAAGCATAGGGGTCATGCATACAAACCAAAAATTCATTCAATCAAGAAATGTTTACTTCTCATGCACAATTTGTCTAATTTAAACACGTTCTTTTATATATCATGTTTGTGTATATATATATTATACATGTATAAGTAACTAAGGGTGTTATAAAATAGACTTCTTATCTAATTTTCATGGTTGTAACATCAGCATTTGAATAATAAACACTGACGTCATAATCATTTGGGTTTAAAATATTGGGAAGCTATGAGAATAAATGCCAATCTAACTGGATGCCCTTTTATAAGAAACTTTGCCCTGAATACCCCCAAATTACTTCTCTGGAAAGAGAAAAATACATGGATTAAATTTTTCAGAAGTTATTGTAAGAATCAGATAGAATAATGAATTTTAGCCTTTATAATTTAAGGGTGCTTCTGAGATAATTTCAGTATTCTTTTTCTTTTTCATTCTGCCTCCCTAAACTGTTAACTCATAATTGAGTTTGTAGTCAACTACAGTCTCAAAACAATTTTTACACACAATATTGCTAAACAAACCATTTTGAACTTTTTCAGAGTAGTATTTTACATTGAACTCTATGAAATTCATGTGACGTATATTTGATCTATCATTCATTCCAACCTGTCCAGATCTTGATTTTATGAGTATCTACAGCAACATCCAGGCTCAAGAATATGGAAGACCACTTCTTTACCTCAAGTTTTTCATGAAATCTATCAGTCCGGCTTCAAAGTTTGCATCCAGTCTATCTCTTCACTCTATCGTCTTTTCTACTACCCTAATTCAACTTTTAGTTTAATTACCTCTCTTCTTTGCTTAAAAAGCCATCAACTGGCTCGCTATTCCCTAGAGCAGACGTTAGCCAATTATAGTCTGCAGGTCAAATCTTGCTTACCTGTTTTTGTAAATGCAGCTTTATTGGAACACAGCCATGCTCATTTGTTTACGTATTGTCTATGGTTGCTTTCACACTGCAATGACAAAGTGGAATACTTGCCACAGAGACCATATGGCTCTCAAAGCATATAATATTTACGTCCAGGTCTTTCCAGAAATACTTCATAAACCATTCCCCTACAAGATATTTCCAAATCTCTTAGCATGACACTAGAATCTCAACTCTCATTCTAGCATCTTCTTTTGTCAATTGCTTCTCTTTGTTCACAATGATCTTTCCCACCTCGACATATTTTCTCATATCATTTCCTCTAACTGGAACTCCTTCCATAATTTTACTTCAGACCAAATTATAAACAGATAGCTAGCAAGGTCCTTTAAAAAGAAATGGTATTTAGAAATGCAAGTGAAAAACAATATGTCATATATGCCTATGATTTATTTTATTTTCAATCGTTACTGTTATTTGATATGCTTATTCTTGGACACACTTTGATAACTTTAATATTGCACTAATAAATATCAAGTGTTACTGAAATTACTTTTTCACCAGAAAGTGATTTGGACAGCACTAGCAAGCAAGAGCTCCTTAAATACAAAAATATTACCAAATAACCAATCAGAGTATCCCAATGTGTTGGTTTCTTCTGGGAAGTAACCTAGTCACTTTGCTGTTTTACAACATAGGGTTTTATTAATGACAGCATTTTACAAAATTGTTCATTTGTCATCACAAAGAATTCATGTTATTCTCTTAAAATTAATATTTTACGTATAATCTGATTTCATAAAAATAGTTTCCTAAGTCAACTTAAGAACACCGATTAAAACTTGTTTTAAAAATAAACACCCTTGAATATATAGCCTTCTTACCTGTTAAAAGCATTGTCCAGATGGGACCCTGTGGCCTAAAAAAGTTAATGTTCCTCACTAAAAAGTTTCCTTACTCTATAAATAATTTATACTTTGAGGGAAAATAAGTCCAACTATTTTTCTTCCCATAAAACAATCCATTTTGAATATTACCTTTTTTTTGTTATAATACAACTAATCATTTTTCTTTTTTCTTTTTTTTAATATATAACACAACAGAACAGAAATTTGTTTTAGATATGGAAAAGGATTTGAACCGGATTGTGGGCAACAGTGAAATTAAAGGCTTGCCATTTTTGGCAGCAGCAAATGATTGCTGGTTATTTCACATCTCACATTTTATTAAAAGGTCATATAACATGGTTTGAAAATCTTTGTGGTACTAACCACCAAAAAGCACTAAGCTGCATCAACAGAGAAAGGAAAATGTCAGTAAAGTGTTAGAAGTATGCATGTATTTTCTAGACATTGACCTCAAGCATCAGTAAAGAGTCTGGAAGAACCAGAGTCTAAGAGACTAGCAGTGGCTGTTTCCAATGTCCAAATAATAATTATTATTGAAAATAAAGCTTATAGGAAGAGGAAAAATATTTCCTAGGCTCTTTGTGACTTGCTTTGAAAGAATAGATGATCACTATGACCAATTACACATAAGATTCATTCAAAACTTTGTTGAGTACTTATAAAGTACGAGTATATCCTCACTGAAATAAACGTATAATGACAAAGTCTTGAACACAGAATCAATTTTATCGATGAAACCGGAAAGATATATGGAAAAGCCCAGTAAGAATTTAAGAAAGAAATTAATCACATTTTATCAAATATCATAATGAGTAATGTAGATTGAAAAATAGATGAACAGAGAACCTCATGATTGCAGAAAACCAAGTGGCTAAAATCTGGTACATTTGAGAGGGTTAGGGAACAGAAGGGGAGAAGTAATGTTCAAAGTGCATTGCTACTTTTGCACTTGAAAGGAATCAGATCAATATGATTGCTTACTCTTTTTTTAAAAAGTTAGCCTAGAAGTATACATAGAATAAAAAATAGGATTAGATTAATGGCAGTGTGTTTTCTTAATTGATCTGATGTACATGAGTGCATTCATTCATTTAATACTTACTGAACTTTTATACCGTTTTTCCCTGAAAATGAGACCTAGCTGGACAATCAGCTTTAATGCGTCTTTTGGAGCAAAAATTAATATAAGGCCCAGTCTTATATTATATTAAATTATATAAGACCTGGCATTATATTACATTATATGACATTACACTGTACCCAGTATTATATTATATTATATTATAATAAAATAAGACGGGGTCTTATATTAATTTTTGCTCCAAAAGACACATTAGAGCTGATTGCCTGGCCAAGTCTTATTTTCGCGGAAACACAGTAATACATGATGTATCACATCCTATGCACTGCGCTCTGTGGCATACTAAGTTGAATCAGATGTGAGTCCTGTTTTCTCAAGAGATGAGATAGAATATAAAACAAGTCTGAGGATACCCATAACACCATATACAATGAGTTAAATGACATTTTTGAAAGTAGAACAAAAAAGACTGTGGAAGTCCAGATGAGAGAACTAGGGTTTGTGAGTAACCTTCAAGGTATTCTTAGAAGGCAGTAGCATTTAACAGCATTGCTGGCATGGGGATAAACAACAGCTAAGGCATAAAAACACAGAATGTAGAACATTTATGAACAACAAGTAGTTTAGCTTAATGAAGACACCATTTAATCTCGAGAAGTAAGGGATAAATCTAGAAGTAGTTTAGAAACAATTCATTAATAAATAAATAAATATTTTTTAAAATCATAAAAAAAGACAGAATAATCTCTATTTTTATAACCAATCAGTAACTATTAAAGGATTTTTTTTTTGGTTCATTTCTTTTACCATTGTTAATTTGTTTTCAAACATAAATGGAGAGACAGTGGGCAAAGGACATTATTTAGAAAATTCATTTGTCCTGAAATCTCTGATGTCCCAAACTGTATTGGCAATGTTATAGGCTAGTGAAGTTGGGAGAATAGCAGGTATAGAGGTAGAGAGGTTACAATCAGCAATACTGACTAAATTACAAAACGTAGGGGTCAAGTGAAAGAAGGCTCTTTATTAATAACAACTGAAATTATTATGTCCTGGTTGGCTAAAATAAAACCGACCCCTTTGGAAACAGTTCCTCAGTGAAACACACACACACAAGTTTACAGTTTTAGTTGAGAGATAAAATTCAGGGAAAAGGGGGTTAAAAATGATAGGATGGACACCAGTATAATTAATATTTTAAAAGAAAACTGTTCAATGCTGCAGGGAAAAAATGGTTAAGAGGATAAGAACCGAGGCAATCTGGCAACTAGAAGGTTGGTGGTTACATTCAGGGGAAGTTGAGAAAGTTCAGTAGAATTTTTCTGGAAGCCAACATACAAGAAGTTGTAGAGTATGCTAGAAATGGAAGAGAAAAGTGAATCAACAACTATTACAAGAATGGGTCAATGAAAAGGAAAGATGAAATCATCAAGGCTTGAGCAGTAACACTGTTTAAGGAAGATATACATGTGTCTAGAACAGCTTGGTGCAACTGAAATATAAGGTAAACTCCAAATAAAATTGTACGTTTTAGTAACCATATTAAAATTTTTGAAATTAAATTGATAACATATTTTTACCTAACTCAATATACCTAAAATATGATCTTTCAACATGTAATTAATATTAATATATTAATAATATAATGAATATAAAATGTAGATATGTTACATTCTTCTTTCCTACTATCTTTTCAAGATCTGGTATGTACTCTACTCTTAGAGCGTACCTCAAGTTGACATTAACATCTGAAGTGCTCAAAAGGCACATGAAGGTAGTAGCCACTCTGCTGAACAGGGCAGCTCTAAAGGTAGAGAGCTACAAACCAGGAACAACTTTCAAAGTCATCACTTGACTGCTAAATTTGGTTAGGTGGCCAGTAACACTATTATGCGTGTATTTGTTTTCTCTCTCTCTCTCTCTCTCTCTCTCTCTCTCTCTCTCTCTCTCTCTTTCTCTCTCTCTCTCTCTGTCATTAAATACAAAAAGAAACACTAAGAGGGTGTTTACAGTGGGGATCACAGAATACAGCTCCAACTTCTCTTTGTAGCTAAGCAGGAATGATTATTTAAGGTGGGAACTTAAACTAAGACACTTTGAAGCTAATCACATGAGCTTTTAAAGATACAGTGTACAAGCTAAAAGTAAGAAACAATTCTAAGTTTCCTGAAGTAAAAGGCATATTATAAACAGAGGACTAAAATTGGTTTGAGAATTTCAAAACCATTCCTCATGAAATCATAATTATATCAACTTGTACAAATAAAAGGTCAAGAACTTTCCAAATAATTGCATCCAGACATTGTCTCATTAACTAGAATCCCACCCGCAAAAGTAATTCAACATCCATTGGATTTATTCTTTGCGACTCTATTTTCTCAAGACTGATGAAGACAGCCAAATCACACATCTGGCATATCTTCTTCAATCCATTTTTTACTGCTACACTGAATAACATGAATTCCAAATACTACACTCTTTTACCAATCAAATTAGAATTCACTATAAAACAAAACTACATTGTTTTAAGAATGTTCTCCTTTTAATAAGGATTTTTCTTTATAAAGTATGCCCACCATTTTAATTAACATTTAAAACAAATCAAAAATATAGCATATTGAATGAATAAATAGACATGTTAGAATGTAGATATTGTTTTAAATTTAAAAACCACACAGAAAGCAAACTTCAGTGTATTTTTTTAAAAACCCTTCAGTAAAATTCTGATTTGTTTATATAAAACCTAAATGTGCTTGAAAGAAAAAACTATGCTTATAGTAAGACAATTCAAATTGGTGTACCAACTCTTAGATGACACAGATATAAGAGCATCAACAATAAAGCTGCATAAGACATAATTGTGTGTGCTCCTGCCATGTGTACACACACACACACACACACATTAATATCTCCCAGCAGTAACTTCACAGCACATAATAATTTCTAAGTGAAAAATTACCATAATCTCCTTATACTGATCATATTGTCACATGGCAATATCATATATAATGTGTACTCATTTTTCACACTGAAAAACAGAAATTAAAACATTAATTTAAATATCTATTCAATAGTTTAAAAATTACTTAAAGATTAAAGCCATTACTACCTCCCATTTGTCCTTTTACACTTAAATGAAGTATATTATTTCTTATTTCGTAAGACTAAAGATGACACGAAATGGCCCACATTAGCACAGTGGTAGTATATTCTCAAGATAAAACTTTAGTAGAGATTAGTTTACTTACAAGAAGCTAATACTAATCACTATAACTCAAAGGAGAAATGTAATACATCTCTCTCTTCTTAATGTTAATGCTGTTTTTATTATTCCATTTTCTTATAGAGTTGACCCCCAACGAGGTCTGACAATTAAGTTTGTGAACTTGATTCAACGATGTTGCTAAACTTTTTTGATATCAGAGGGATTATTCATTATGAATTTGTACCAACTGGACAGTTAACCAAGTTTACTATTTGGAAGTGCTGAAAAGGCTGCATGAAAATGTTAGACGACCTGAACTTTTCACCAACAATTCCTGGCTCTTGCATCACAACAATGCACCAGCACAGTCCATGAGGGAATTTTTAGCCAGTAAACAAATAACTGTATTGGAACACTCTCCCTACTCACCTGATCTGGCCCCCAATGACTTCTTTCTCTACCCGAAGATAAAGGAAATATTGAAAGAAGATATTTTGATGACATTCAGGACATCAAGGGAAATACACCGACAGCTCTGATGGCCATTCCAGAAAAAGAGTTCTAAAATGGCCTTGAAGCGTGGACTAGGCACTGGCTTCGGTGCCTAGCTTCCCAAGGGGAGTACTTCAAAGGTGACCATAGTGATATTCAGCAATGAAGTATGGGGCACTTTTTCTAGGAAGAGTTCGCAAACTTATTGTCAGACCTCGTATGTACATATGTGTGTATGTATTATCTTCCAACTTAAGTTCAAACAGGTTCCCTGAAACACGCCTATGACAAATTTGACATACCCTTCCACTGTACAGACTACCAAGTACATGGAAGGCATTCAATAATTGATTTTTGTTTTGATTGTTTTGAGAAAAGAAGGCAAAATGCCCACAAGGAAGTGCTTTATAAAGTGATACTATGTAATGACAAACTGGCATAAAAAAACATTGATCAAAAAAGAACTTTGTTCATTTAACTTTTTTATTCGAGGAATGGACTTCATATCTAACTACATCTATTATTAGGGGAAGTTTTAAAATGAAAAAGAAATTGGGACATCTTATTAGGAGATAATCTCACAATTTACTAATTTATCTTATTTAACATTGTACTTTCAATTTTCTGTTGAAGATAAAGAAATATTCCTCTAATGCTTGATAAAATTAAGCATGCATCTGAAAATATATCAGGGATTATTTTGTTTGCTAAATTTGAAATGTGAGTTAATTTTATTAACATACTAAAATATATAAAAATAAAATATAAACAGATATAATGGATAAAGATGTAAAACAAATAATTATCCTTCTTAAGCCTTTGGTAAATTGATGTTGCTTCCATAATTTTTTAGGCTACTCTGGAACATGAGTAAAAAATAAACTACTTAGCAAAGGAATGAAATAGAAAATGATTTCATTTTACCAAAACAACATCCATGCATAATCATTTGAAATAGAAAAAAAAAAGGATAATATAGCCCAATTGATCCGTTGTAAACTAAGGTTTTACTAATAATCTATGCAATTTAAACTACTAAAAAGTTAGCATTTTCCTCAGTTAAGCTTCCAAGTATCGATGGTCATTATTAGCTTTTTATTCCTCCTTCTCCAAATCCCTCCAAATAGCATGCTAATGTTGAAACTATAACATGCAGTGTTTAATCATGAGCAAGCACAACTTGATTAGTTTCTTAACATGAGATATGCCTAAAATGCATTCATCATTTTAAAACTGAAAATCTATATTTACAATATTGACCCCGTTGGGAAAAAAGTAAAAAGAAAGAAAATGCAAACAAATATTTTGTTTATAGTTCTCTCAGCCAAGTAGAGCTTTCATTATCAAGTAGAGCTGATAATGAAAAACAACAACAACAAAAAATGTTTTTCTATGAGTAAAGGTGTTTGTTTCTATTCTCTTTCCAAAATTGCTGACTTTTCCAAATGTCACCGTGGTTTGAATATCTCAATATCATTACCTTCTTCATCGTATTTTTTTCTTCTAAGAATTTGGAAATATTTCAATCTTTCTTTACATCTCAGAGGATTTTTCAAAGGTCAGTATGCAGAGGGATCAGTATATACAAATCTTAAATAAGCAAAATTTGCCTTTACTTTTTCTCTTGTTCGTACTTAGTATCTCCTCTCTAAAGATAGTCTAATACTTTTTCTCTAAGTGTTATCTCTCCAAAGATATGTATGGAGCTTATAGTAAAGTCCTTCCCCTAAAGTCGCATAACAAATGTAAGGGCCAAAACACTGATTTCTTGATTGAACAACACTTTAAATTAAATAACCATTACTGAGGTCCTGGTATTTGCACACCGGTATCCTTGACCAAGTAGAAGAATGAGTTTTCAGTTGCATAGAGAGCAAAACATACACTCACACAAGACAAGTTAAACAAGAATATACAGGACACTTAACTCAGTGCCAAAATTGTGGACCAACTTGGTGTCATGTAAATGTAAAAGGAAAAACAGGTCACTAAAAGGAGAAATAACCAGGGAATGGCTTTATGGACCTCGAAACAGAACAGGCTATAGATACATGGGGCAGATTGGCGAGACGGCCAAGGCAGGAGACACCCATACAGTGAAGCCGTGGAGATGGAAATCAGAACAGTGTATTTGAGAAACAGTGACAAGACTGGCTGGATTGCCACAGGTCAAGAGCTGCTGTTAGGATTGTTAAAAGCAGGGACCCAGATACTTTGATGGGATTTTACTTTTTTGGTACAATCCTCCTAAGTATGCTATGAGGTAGATAGGCCCTTTCTTGCAAACAAGAATATGAAGAGAATTTAAGTATCTTGGCCAGGTTTCCTGAGCTGGAAAACGGAAAGCACCACAGGAATGAACCCGATTTGGAAGATATTCTATGCCAGGTAAAAGATGTGGGCTTACTTCCTTAGACAATCTGCATTTCCTAAATCCCTTTAAACAGTTTCTATGACTTTATAAATTCAGTATCTGGGGGAGATTGATATGAGTGTTGGAAAAACTAAATTATTTTCTAATATAGTAACATTAGTAAAAGATAGTTATATTCAAAAGAATCTTTTGGAGTCTCTTATAAAGAAAATTATTAAATCCTTGTGCAGTTATATTTGTTTCCTTGTGATCTCAGCTTCTCCTAATTGTCAGGAGTCACTCAGTTTATGGAAAAATTTTGTCAGGCTGATAGAAGCCCCAAACCTTAGAGAGTAAAAGAGAAAACATAACAAAGGAACCACATGCCCCTTTTCCCTATTTCTCACTCCCAAAGCTCAACAGCACAGAGGACAGATAAGGTGTGAGGGGGGAATTTTATTACCCCGACATCTGGTGAAAATCTCACTTTACTAAAAGTGTTGCACTTAATAAATTTATTTGTTGTGATGACAGATTCCCTCCTAAATGGTAGAAATAGCAACACTGAAAGGTTGAACCATTGGATTACTTGGAAATGATAATCTTTGGATAAACTGACCACCACATTATATATTTTATTTAGCAATGAAGTTTACAAACTTGAAAGAAAAATGACATACGGCGTCCCTAAAACTCTCACAATCTTCTGCATCAGTTAGCTCATGCCTGATACCGCATATTTTAAGAAAGACACGGATGAACTAGAAAGCATCCAGAGAGGTAAAAACCTGAAAGCTATAACTGAGAAATCATTATTGAAGGAATGGGTGATGCCTTGTCTGGAGGGTAGGAGAACCAGAAGAAGCAACTCATCTCTCTTCAAATATCTAGAAGATCATGATGCTGATGAAAGATTAGTGTAGACCTCCCAAATACAAACAAGGACGAAATAGACCCTTCTTATTTACTCAAGAAAGCAAGAACTCTTAAAATTCATGTGGCCAAACACTAAGAATATGCTACTAAGCATATGGAATCATAGATTTAACAACTATCTTGGAACAATGTCATATATGAGTGCCACTAGGGGTGAGATTTAAATAACCATTATGAAAACTATGAATCAAATTTTACATATTATTAGAATTCATGCAAAAAACAAAAAAAAAAAAAGAAAGGGCTTTCTATGGCTGTTTTAAATGCATGAAGCAGCATACATTAAAACTGTATGTAAGTACAAGCAAACTCCAGAATTTGTCTTTGATGTTCCATTAGTTTTGTCTTAGAGTCAACTGTGAATTCTATGAGCAACAAGAGTTTGGGTAAAAAAAGTACTAAACTTACAATCAGAGGCTTTGCTTTATTTATTCCTTTGTTTTTGCCAAATTAACATCTCTGAATCTGCTTTCTTACATATATATATATATATATGTGTGTGTGTCTGTGTGTATATATATATATACACACACACATATATATATATGCAATAATACCATCTGCATTACAGATCACAGTGAATATCAAATTATATCACATTTATACAATTAGGTTGTGAACTATATAGCACTGAGTATTCTGAAAGATTGTTTTCGTTAGCTTTATTTTTTTTTCAAAATAAGTCTCTGTCCAGTACTTCTTCCTACAAGTCTCTTAGTTATTAAAGAATTCATCTGCCCCCGCTTCAGTTTACCTTTTTTTCCTCTTCGAGTTCTACTAGAGGTTCATTACCATGAGAACATATGTAATAGCCACACAAAAGCCTATGAAAAATGAATGTTCTGCAGTAATGGCATCTCCAAATGGTAATTATCACACAAACTTCAGTATGCATGTCAGAAGATTTGACCTCACAGTATCAAAGGGAAAAAAGCAATAATTTCTTGCTACTTGGTGAATATGCAAATTGCATTCTACTATCATCATATATAAATCCTAATGGATGTCTAAATTGCTGTGGCATGGCACAGAAGGCTGGATGAAACATAGCGTCATAGATTTCAGGTTTCCACCAACAAATCTGTTGCATCCAAATGTGTCATCCAGATTAAGAAACAATTCATTGTGAATCTTCCTGGAGAACCAATTACCAAGCAAGTCCAAGATCACATAACAACCATGCATAGCTGTACAACTCTGTGCCCAGAAAACAATGTTACAAAGGGAATGAGTGGTGCTTTGTAATTTACCAATCCAGTCCCAGCTATACGGAAAACTGCTGAATATTTTGTTAACTGAACAAAATCCATGTGCTCACTCCCAGGAAAACTGGAGGGCTCTCTACTGTCTTGCAGGGAAGATACGAAGGCTGCCATGTTCCTCCACTACATCTCAAAACATTAACCTGATCCATACGTATCTTAACTAAGACAATATCTTAAAAAGTAGTCGTTACATCATAAGAACTGACACGTTAACAAGGAAGATAGTTCCAAGTGTATATTAATGAAGACGAAACTCATAGATAGGGATGGAAGAGAATGTAGAAATTAAGTCCTTTCCTGTGTAGATGAGAAGGTGGAAGCTTACAATTGAAGAGCACAAAAGTCAATCACGCTTGGGATGGGATGGGTCACTGATAAAGTGAGCTCACTTAACTGCTATAGATAGATAGATAAATAGATAGATAGATAGATAGATAGATAGATAGATAGATAGATAGATAGATAGATAGATATTAACACAGCACTGAAAAAGCATAATGAATTGAATAAGATGATATCCACTGCAAAAATTCCCAAGTCACCGGTATGGTCTTACCACTAAGGGCCATTTGGAACTCGCTTATACTTCTGTAGCACCAGCAACCCATTTCCTGCTGTGCCCATCTTTAGTGCTTCAGTAAAAGAAACTGTAAAAGAAATCCCATGGCACTTGCTTGTTAGCTCTTTTACATGGTCAAGTTTATGCCAAGGCTTTGATTGGTTGCTCATTTAACTTTATAGAAGTTTCAGGGGCCTTCACAAAAGTAGTAAGACTTCTCTGATGGTCTCACTAACTACAAATCAAAGCTAACCTACCGTGTTTCCCCAAAAATATGACCTAACCAGACCATCAGATCTAATGCGTCTTTTGGAGCAAAAATTAATGTAAGACCCGGTCTTTTTTTAACATAATATAAGACCAGGTCTTAAAAAATATCATATCATATTATATTATATTATATTATATTATATTATATTGTATTGTATTGTATTGTATTGTATTGTATCGTATCGTATCGTATCGTATCGTATCGTATCGTATCATATCATATCATATCATACTGGGTCTTATATAATATAAGACAAGGTCAATATAATGTAATATAACATAATATAATATAATACCGGGTATAATATAATATAATATAATACTGGGTCTTATATTAATTTTTGCTCCAAAAGACACATTAGAGCTGATTATCCGGCTAGGTCTTATTTTTGGGGAAACACGGTATGTCAACTTATAGTCAATGTAGTCATTTAAATACTATATCTTTAGGTAGACCATAAATACATGGTGTAGTACGCATAGCCCCCCCAAAAGAAATTCAGCTTGATGGAATGTACATTTCTCTAGTAACACATGTGCACTTGTAAATTACATATGCAACTGTAAACAACTAATTTTGCATTTATGTATTTATATATTTGTATGCATGAATAGCTATATGATACATAATATCTATTTTATGCAAGATGAATAACTAATTTTTATAGGAAAACATCACCTACAGTTCAAAATACAGCGATGGGGGTTAAAATTAAATCACGTAATTTAGTCAGCACACTGTGCAGAATTAATAAACAAGAATTATTAAAATCAAGCTTCCCTGCTGAAAAAGTGCTTATGCCCAGGCTGACCTGCATACGGGATGTCCTGGGGGATTCTGGGACTTTCTTCAGTACATGTTTGGCTTAGATAATTTCAGGAGCTATATTTACCTTGAAAATGTCTCTCCTGGGTCCATGGGAGGAAACTGAGAAATTTGAGTTCGGCCTTCCAAGCCTCATTTCCCTAGGGCTTTTAATTGAATTATGTCCTAACGGGCCCTTGAATAGCACTGTAGCAACTTTCTCAGGTCCAAGAGGCCATAAGTATCCCAGGTAAGAATTTCTAGACCACCCTGGCCAACTCTCACATTCCTGAGGTGTCAGAAAGGGCTCGCCCAATGTACGCATGAGCCTGCCAGGTAAACAAATCAGCTATTCTGGGGAGAAGGGAAAAGCAATAGGGAGATCTTTTGGGGACAGTCTGGCAACTTTCAACTATAAAAAGATTAGGTAAATTTAGGATTCCTCCGCTATGCAAATTGAACTTCAAATTTATTACTGACTGGCCAGGCTTACACATGCACTGGCACAGATTAATATGAGTGAACTATATTCCATTAATGGGGTCTGAAAAAAAGATGCCACAAAACAACGTTGAGGTGGAAAAGCAAAACAAAGTACACAGTGAAGCAGGGTGACAATGCTATTCTTAGCACAAAGGGCCATCATTTAGGACAAAGAATGTAGCACTGAGTATAATCTCATAAACCCAGAATCGGTCACCAGGAGTCGCAGCTACAAGATTTTAGAGATGAAAAAGCACTTGAGGATCATTTTATAGCTGAAGAAAAAGAAGGGCAGCCCCTTACCTTATAACAGGGAAATCTGTGTAGGGGACCCCAGAAGGAGGAGCTGCTTGCCCCATCAGAATGTTATTCCTGGAACTTGCTTCCCCTGTCATCCCAGTATCCCCTTTACTACGGGATCAACATGGGAGCTCCATTGAATAAACATCAACAGGTCCTTCTTCCTCTACTGCTAGCAGCCCCCACTCCCTGATCCTTGAGGTCTCTGCCCCGTGTGAACTGACTGGATATACACTTCCCATATTTTCAAAGAGTGGTGCCTTTTTATCAGCTCGAATACTAATGCAATCACTTTAAAAACACGGGATATTTTCTTAACTAATGTGTAATTCTTCAGAGAATCATCTAATTTTTCTCATTCATCTCTATTTTACCTGAAATGTGAAAATTACACAGCCAAACCAGAATATCTGTTTTAAATGTTTTCTATCTTTTTTCTGTTCACCAATGCAAAATCCAAATTGCGTGAAATACCAAGATTTTAACTTGCCTAAAAATGTGTGATGACAAATTTCTATTTAATGTATAATTTTAGAACACTGTTTAGATTTTATTTAGAAATTTGTTAAGAGAAAGTTGAATATATCAATAAAAGCTGTGTGAATACACCAAATGAATAATGGGAAATCCTGCAACTGCCAGCATTTAGCACAGTGTCCAGCACAGAGTAAGTACTCAATAGGTATAAGCTATTATTTTTTATTATTATCAAATTTCAACTAATTTCCATGTGCCATTCCTTCTGAGAAGAGCATTCCAAAAGGCCATCTAAGTGAAGAAGTTAGAATCACTCTTCTGACTTAAAAGATGATGCACAGATGAAATGTAAATATTGTTGAGAGAAGCAAGATGTGGGAAACTGTTAAGCCATTTACACCATTCTCTGAACCCAACCGGGTCAGGGGTGGGGGTGGGGGTGGGGGTGGGGGGTTCATAAACATTATCTTTAAGGTTCAAAACAATTAAACACCACAGCCATTATAGTCCCCCCCCTTTTTTTTTTTTTAATCAAGCACCATGAGAGTAAGAGGTAAGAGCAAAATGAGTGGAGAACTAAGGATTATTTGGGGACTGTATGGCTGTCCAGCCACATTCTTTCCCAGGGACCCACCCTCAGAAGGGCTCTGCACTTGGCTTAATATTCTGCTTCTGCCACCTTGAAATCTTAATATCTTTGAACAACAGGCCCCATTATTTTCATTTTGTACTGAGCCCTCTAAATTATGTAGCTGGTGATGTCCTTCCACTATCCCAATTTATTTTTATAAATCTGAATTCATCAGGCCGTTTTCTGAGCAGAGTTTAGGAAATGCACATAGCATAAGGGTAGAGAAATGCTGAAAGAAAAGGGACCACCACTGATGAAAATAGCCAACCTGAAAACAAAAATAAACATGTTTCCCTGTCTCAAAGTGTTATGGTTTTTAACACCTATTTATGGAAACACCATGTGCTAGGTACTCAATCGGGCATGCATATCATATAAAATTCACAAACTATGTCATATTCACTCTCACCATTGCTTTCTCTCATGCTCTTCCTCTGTCTGGGAAACTCTTTTCTACTTCCTCTCCTTCACACTCTCCACTCAGTCTTGACCTACATTCAAACATCATCTCCTCCAGGAAGTTTTCCTTGATATACAGGGGCTTCTTGGAATGATTGCCTAACTCTGCATATCAACATTGCATTTACCCCATAATACAATAATTATTTATTTTTGATTGTCTTCCAAACCCCTGGGCTGAGGAAATGTATCTTACATTGTTACCGTGCCACACCTATGATTGTTTAATTAATAAATGCATGCATAAATGAATGTTTATTAATGATCTAACAAAAAAAATGAAAAAAGTTAACATTTCAAGTAAATGGACCACTTAAGAGCAATTTAATGCACTATTTTATTTAACATGTGTCTTAACTGGAGTGCATTATTGAAATAATTGTTTAATTTTGCTTTAAAATACAAATTGTTTATTTAGGATTCGATAATTAAATGTAAAAGTGGGAAACGAAAGTGCTGTTTAATTTAATTGTTCTCACTATTATTTGTATGGCTTTTTCATATTTTTAATAATTAGCAAAAATATAAATTAACGTTAAGACCAAGAATAAAAGAAATATCATGAATTAATGTTCTCTGATATTTCTACACTATTTACTTATAATACTTCAATCATTACAATAAGATAACAGAAATATATAATTCACATAATTAGTTCTTGTAATAATTAGGGGAAGGGGTGGGAGTCATCAATGAAAAACACACATTGTTGTCCAAGTTAAACCAGAAATTCTTGATGTCTAACATTAATTGAAAAAAAAAAAAGGCTCAAAAAAAACAACTATGTGAAACATTAAACAAAGTTATCTGATGTTTATGTTTTTATCCTTTAATAATTAATGGAATGTAAATAGTGAGGGGAAGCTACAGTTTTGCATTATAACTAACCAGCATTATAAATGGCAGTCAGATGTTGACATAATACCCAGAACCCTTCTGTATGGAAGGAGGTTACCAATCTGCCCCTTTTCCCTGTTGAAAGTCAAAAATAATGGTGCCCGATCCCCAGAGCATTCATTGCCAGCACCGTTTGCATATTCAGTTATTGTTTCTGCTGCGTCAGTCATCTGTTGATGTTCACTGTAATGTGGCCGTGATCAATTCTGCCAGCTGTGCTTAAGTGCTGTTTACTATAATAACATCACACTGCATTCTTATTTGGCAACAACAGCTATGACAGCACCTAAATGCATGGAGAAGCGAGGATTTTTATCATGTACACAGATCAAATTGAAACTGTTTACAGAGGACAGTGATGTTCTATTTCTGTCCATTCTAGTGAATACCAAGAGTACAATAATGACTTTGTCCGTAGCATTACTATTCTGCCCTCTCGAATAAAGGAAGAGCTCACTGATCTAAATCCTCAATAGGATATAAAAATTATTCTATGATTATGCTTTATAAGCTTGACCACGTGGTAAACACCTAAATGTGTTGATTCTCTTGAAATAAATAAACCTTTACCTCTGGCATGTCCTGATGTAAAGTGCATTGTGTGTAAATTATCCAAAAAAGATTTGTCCTCAAAATACGTAGAAGCTAAAAGGCTAAATGTGAAAGAGAGAAGGCAACCACTAATATCATCTTATAAGAACAGATTACAGGCCAACAAAATATTAAATTGTATGGTTTCTCACTTGTGATAATATAATAATACATTCACCTCATATTAAGCAATAAGGCAAACTAAGCCAAACATGTCACTCAGATAAACTCACCCAGTCACTGTAATCAACATTTGTTACTGTTTTACTATTTAATATTTAAATATTTTAAATGTGAATTCTAAATTATGTAACATCAAATGTACAGTGTTGTTCATTCTGATTTTTAAAAATCTCATTCTTGTTTCTGTGATTCCTTTAGCATTTCCTTTATAATAAATGATATAAATTAAAATACTGACTGGGAAAAGAAACAGGCAAGTTACTGAAATGACATCTTCTTGGGGGTTTCAATCTTCCTAAGGCAATAGCAAACAAGTGGACACTTTTAAGCATCACATAGAAAACATACGGATAAATCAATATAAATTCATGCCATGGCTCCTAAAGACTCTGAAGGCTCCGTCTAAGCTGTTATAGTGCATGCTGTGAATGCCTGTTAACAATACTGCACAATCATATATTAAATACATAATATTTAGTTCTATTCAACTACCAATTTTAAAATACACTTTTTCCAAAATACTATAGTCTTGGTTTCCAGTAGCCATAATTTTTACATTAGTGTCTATCAAAATAGTCACCTACTTTGACATTATTAAACTTTTAAAATGTCATTTAAACACCTACAAACTAGGAAACTGTCTCTCTTTTTCTTTCCTTGCTCAGTTACTTAACTACGGCTAAAC
Organism: Rhinolophus ferrumequinum; assembly: GCF_004115265.2. NCBI lineage: Eukaryota > Metazoa > Chordata > Mammalia > Chiroptera > Rhinolophidae > Rhinolophus > Rhinolophus ferrumequinum. The sequence goes on from NC_046287.1 coordinate 23,648,736, forward strand.
TTTCCATTACTGGGAATTTTCAGGAATTTATCTTTCTAAAGAAAGATGATCACCACTTTATATATTCTATATTAACACTCTTTAGTAGATAATAATTATCCCTCTAAACAAAATCTTTCATTCTTACTTTTTTAGAAAACATGACATTCTATTCAAATCGTCAGGTTGCCAGCAAGAATCCCAAACAAAAATAATTCATTCAAACTGCTTAATCTAGTCATTGAAGATTGACAGTATCTTTTTAAATTTTTGAAAGCTCTTTTAACATTAACTGATATTTTAGTGTGGGAAGAAACTAAATAGCTCTCTACATATAAAAGTTCATCTTTTCCCTCCTCACCACCATCAGATAATGGCACGAGGGGCTTGAAGCCACACTCAGATATACTAGTCCCAAGGGAATGAGCCCAACGCATCGGCGTAGGGATAGGCAGCAGGTGTGAGCAACTGACTAGAAAAGAGCCATGTTATACCAGCAAGACAAGCTGGTGAACAGTTAAATCTGACCTATTAATGCCACCATGCATGGGATAATAGAAAGACCTTCTTGTTGCTAAAGGTGCAGCTATCCCAGCTAGAAAAATAAGCAAGCCACTGCAAATACTGTAGTGACTGTCCTGTGAATGAATTGCCACACCAAATGACAGAACTCTCTCAATTCCACTTTCCAATAACTTCAAGGCACTCGGGCTGTGACAGCATGATGAATTCCACAACAGACAGCTCCAATATGGTACCATTTTACCAGATCAATATCTCGCTGCAATATAAGAAAAAAGCAGCTGATATTAGTCTACACAGTGTATTACAGATGAGGTACATTTCTTCTTACTGCACTCATGCTGAACCAAAGCAATAATTCACAGATCCCTTAAAAGGTTTCTGCACCACCACATGCAAAAAAAGGCTAATCTTTATTTCAACATCTGCTGGAAGATGTAATAGCTTAAAGCAAGAAGTATGCAAGTTTTTTAAATGTCTCTCTTATCACTTTATCTAGATCTATAGAAATAACAAAGTATAGCCAAGATCTGAAACACCACAAATGTTCTTAGATTGCTGACATTCTTAGCATCGGTACAAAGATATCGTACTCCATATTTTACTGCCAGGCTATCTTACTCCCTCTGCAAGTGGAAGAAAGCTTTAGAACTTTCCACATTTTGGAGTGTGTGAAATATAATCAATTCTCAATTATCTATGATGGTTTATTATTTTTAGAATTATTCCACATTTTCTTTTGAAAACTAAAATCATTGTGTTCAGTTACCCCTACTTAGCAAGACACGCCGACTAGCCAGCTGCCAAGACCTCTTACTTACTACATAAGAACTATCAGTTGCTATGTGTACAAATCATACAAAAGTAATAAAAGTAATCCTAATGCCATAGTCAAGATATAAATGACTAAATGTTTTATTGTTGCAAAATATTCAGATGTTTCAGCCTACAGGTACAAGAAGAAGTCAGAATAACACGACATGCTAAAGAAGCAGCAACCTAATTTTGACTTGATTTGATTCATGATTCTCTTCTTCTTTAACACACTATTCATTATCTATTGGAGTGTTTTACTGTTTCCTCATTTTCTCTCTCTCTCTTTCCTTTATTCATATCCAGTTTCAGCAAAATCAATATTTACTTCCTGAAACAGTTCAAAACTGTTCTACTAAAGCTTTATAGGGTAATTTCACAGCTAGCTCACCTGATTAGTGCTTCCTTTCTGATCATGGCCCTTTCTCTTCTGGCACCACCCATAGACTTATCATGGAGATCCCCAATTTACATCTGTTAAAATCTGAGATTGTCTTCCCAGCTCTTGCCCAACGACAAGCACTAGTTTACCTCCACTTGCCCCCTTTGCTGCCACTCACTAAAGTGTCTATACCGGTGTTGGGTGAAGTCTTTCTGACACACAGGAGTTAATACTTCACATAGGGATGATTACTCCCAGAATTTTCTAATGCCGCTAACCCGAACCATGAAATAGGTCAGAACTAAGAGTTTTGTTTCACAGATAAGGAAAATGAGGTTTATGGAGGTTAAGTGGCTTAGACCGTAGACCCAACAGCTGTCAGAATTTAGTAACCATTCTCTGGGCCAGTGCTTGCCAGCCCAGATTTTGTAATGCCCCAGAGTTTCTCACATTTCCTAAAGTATTTCATGAAATTTTCAAAAATATTCAATTAAAGACAATTATAGGCCAATTATATCTTTTAGACATGACTGGGAAAAAGGTCACAAATATATTGTGCATCACAACTTGGCAAAATGTGGAAAACTCCACCCTCTGCTAATCCACCATACTGGAGGCAAGTTTTATGAACAAGATAAAAACAAAGAGGTAGAAAAAGAAGACAAGTGTGTTGCCAATCATTAAATATAATTTTGTCTTTTGCTCACATCACATTTAATATAATTCTATTTTTATCCAGTAGAAGAGCAAAAAGACAAGGAAATAGTCATCATAAAATACTATATCTCTTTATCTTCTCTTTAAAAATTAGCAAGAAAAATGATTAACTTTGCCTACGAATTCTGGTTTATCATCTTCAGTGTAATTATACATACTGAGATGTTGCCTAGAAACACTCAGCATGGCTAATATTGAATAAGGGTGTTCAATAGAGTTACCACAAATATCTCCTCATTTCATGTAGCTTATGTCTTTAACGCAGACTCAATGCCATATAGCATAAAGAAAAATCTGTTTATTTTATGGACATTTATTAACATACCACATGAATTGAGCAAACAGAAAGATAAACACTACAGCTGCTATATAATTATATGCTTAAACATGGACCCTCATCAGAATAGCAATGCGAATAAAAAAAATTATTAAAGTAGTTACTTTCACAGTAAATATTCCTCAAGCATAAATTGTTGTATAGTAGGCTAGACCAAATGGGTATTAATTTTATTATTCTGGCCAAAGCTAGCAATTAATCTTAACTCTCTTTTTTTGCAGTGGAAGAAACTGAGGCCCAGAAGTGTAAACCACTTACCTGAGGTCCCAATGTTAGTGGTAGAGTTGGAAAGTTCTCTAAGTTATGTCCATTAGCCCCATTTTACAAATGGCACACCTGAGGTTCAAGAGACATTCCAGGGCTACTAAATAGTAGAACCTGGTGCATGTATTCTAACTTTCAATTAGATAGATTAAAAGGAAAAAAAAATAGCCATCCATTTCTACACATGTATCTTTAAAAGTATGAGATGTTGCTTTCCACAAATTAATGTCTAAATTGGTAGAGATGGACTTATATATTGAGTTCAAATTCAGTTGAGCTTGTCCCTTGCCTACCTTTCACATGAATTTCAAAAGCATTTATTTTAATCATAGCAACAGAAACAAGTATATGCAAACCCTTGTATTTTAAATTACTATTCTATATACAGAATAATGGAATCGAATATTCACTACAGACCACCAATTTGTTAGCTGATACAGTATGAGGCAAAAAATACAAACTGCTAAATGTTAAAGAAAAGTGTTAAATTATTTAAACTTAAAAAAAACCTAAAATGCTTAAACAAGATATTTAACAGCGTACTTAGACCCCACTTACTAGGAATCCTATTTATATTTCCTAATACCTCAGGTTTCAGAGAATTGAACATCTACCTTTATCATTTATTATCATTATAAAACTTATCTTTGAACTTCCTCAGGATAGTGAAACAACTTGGATTATGGTTTAGGATTGATTTTCAAAGCAATAGAAAAAATATTTTATTTTAAAAGATACTATGTTGAATGGCAAATATATCCTAGATATTGTATTAGGAATCAAAGAAATAAAGATCAAGATGGAGAAAAGGTCCCACTAACTGGATGAATTCACAGTCTAATGAGGAAGACTGATATGAAAGGAGACAATTATAATACAAAGCAATGAGCTTTAGGGTAGAAATATAAATGAAGAACTTCAGAAGCCCAGTATATTTAATAGAAAGATCTAACATCCATGATTAATCTTTCTAAAAATATAACATGACTTTCAGAGCATATTTAGAAAGTTTGCATTTTTAACTAAATTGGACCAAATATCTGATTATCGGACGTATGTCAAATTAGGGTATATGCTTGCATGGCTGTTTTTCACTTGTCAGAATGAAGGATCAGGAGAAATAGTAGCTCACATTACATATTTGTAACAAAAAACTCATTTCTGCACTATCTGATTACTTGATAAGTAAAATTCAATGCATAAAACATGAGAAATAAGTATTATAAGTTCCAGTAAAAATGTATCACACGTTTGAAGATTTTTGAAAGGGCTCATTATTGACATAAAGCAAAAATAGTTTATTTAGCTTAAATAATTAATATTATGCCTCAGTAACTCATAATAAACATGCATTCAATTAAATGTTAAAATATCACTTAAATCAATACATAGTAATTCAAGACTCAGGATCAAAAGAAAAATTAAGAAAAACAATTTTAATACCCTAAATGCCACAAGCATTAGAGCGAGAGCAATATAAGGAAATGATTTGATTTTTATAAGCATTTCCTTTGGGGCTTTAGTAAAATAACATGGACCAGTGGCCAAGTGCTAGTCTCTGCAGAGTCCTTTCTATCTCACCTGAGCAAATCATTCACCCTCTCTAGGAATCACTTTTCCTAATCACTGAAATGGGTGTAACATTACTAACCTCACAAGTCTAATGTTGAGCAGCCAAAATGATTTTTAAAATGCATTGAGGATAACACATCAGTTGTTGACCATCACAACATAACTTCTTTATCCTCGTGCTTTTCAGAGTGGAATCAATCATTGACAAAGGTGCAATCTCAAATTCTAAATTAAGGATTTAACTTACAAAATACATAAAAACCTAAGTGTAAACTACCCTGTCTCTAAGTCTAATAGATATTTAAGTATAAACATAAATATTACTTTATGATTAAAAGGAAATTTGCAAGTACTATATGCAGAATTAAGACCCAATATGACAATATCAAGTATGTTTAAAGTGACCACTAAAGATGCAGCCACCCGAGAGCAACACAGAGACCCAGGGCTAGGAGTAGTCACTGTCCCACTGCCTACATAGAGGATGCTCCAAGTTTATTAACACAGTTTAAGGTAGTAGGTACCAATTGTCCAGGGAGACTGCCAGCTTCTCTTTAGAGATGGATGACAGCTCAGTGTGCATCAGGTAAGTGGGATATGTGTATTTAAAATAGGTTAATGTGAACAGAAATACATTTTCATGTGAAGGACCGGCAAATTTAGTATTTTAAGCTATTGATACTGTAAAAAGAGACCAGTGGAAACATCTCTGTAGATGCGTAAAGAAACACAGGGAGTGAGAACTGAGGAAAACAACACAGCACATTTTTCTTCAACATTAAAAAAAAAAAAAAGTCGTATACATAAAAAGGTCTTCAGAGTGATCAAGGAAATAAGTTCAGGTGATAACAGCCCTCTAAGAAATGCAGTGCAACAAACAGAAGTGCATTTAGGTCTTGAGATATTTTTATAGAAATATACCCCCAAATGTGTCCAGATAATTATTTGAGTAACAGTCTGAAATACCTTGAAAAGCACCATTTAATCAAAATACAGTATCCCCTCTTCCTAAGCCTGATACATCTGAACAGGAATATATATTGAATTCTTAACGGGCCTGCCAAAGTTAACAACAAATAAATGAAAACAAGTATAAATATCTGCTATATTAAAAGATGACTGAGTGGCATATAATTTCTACTCGTAAGTCTGTGCCCATGTGGAAGTTTAAATTAGTACACAGTTAATGCCTGCTTTGAAAAGACTTATTATGTACCTTCCATACTGCAGACCACTAAACCCCCACTCCCTGGCATTATGTTGTCGCTGGCCTTTGTCTTTTTCTTCCTGTGGTCCTGTTTCAATTCTCACCTTGCTCTGCCCTTGTCATCAAGTCGTTCAAGCACAAAGCAGGGAGCATGGGGAGTGTTTACTCATTTCCCAAGTCCATTATCTTACACATTAATCACTGGTCTGGAACTTTTGGACAATGCTGAATCTGTTACCTTTTTATTTTTTTTCCCTTTTTCTGGCTACTTTACTTGTGAGTCTGACAGTTCACCAGTTTCAAGCTGCACTTACACTTGATGACCTTTTCATCTGATTAACTATTTTTATCCCTTAAAGAAAATAACATTATGGCATTTAGATTCCAGAGTAACCATAATGAAGTTAAATGTGGAAGATGAAACCCTTATTTTTCAACTAGTGCTTTTACTTCATGGAAACACAGGCTAAGGGAGCTAAATATTTTAAATATTGGTTTGCGAAAGAGTGTCTTTGTTTGTTTGTTGGGACTGAGTTGGTTCTTTTCTTCCCCCCACCACTATTATTAAGTGTCAGTTTCAAAACAAAACATTAGTGAGAAATTCTGGTTAACTTTGGAAAACAAATATTTTTAAATTTTTAAACAAACTTTTCCTCTGAAATCTCCCCAATTCTTGCATGATATGAAGGACTGTTCTCAGAATCCAAAGTTAGGATTCAATAATGATTGCTAAACCAAGAGAAATAGATGTAAAAAAGCAGGACAGCTGGAGGCTCTTGAACTACAGTTGTCAAAAGATTTGTTTGTGAAACATGCATTTTATTGCCTTGTATGCAGGTTATAATGAGGCATGGACAACTGCAACATTACACTTAATGATCCGCATTTCTTGTTTCAGCCAGTTTCCTTGTCCTCTTGCAATTAACGTTTTCCCAGATCACCCAAGGCTACTTTGTCAGGGGGAAAAAAAAAAAAGAAAAAGAAAATCTGAAATTCACATAAATGAGCAATGTCAATAGTTTAGAAAGAGTTTACTTAGAGAACAAAGGGCCCTTATGAGGCACTAGTGAGAAGAAATGGGGAAAAAATGAGTCCTCACAATGTAAGCCTTTTCTTAAAGAGACTTGTTATCAAGCAGTTCGGGATAGTCCCTCAAATCTGCATTAAAATGCATTTCATTCCATTGACTCATTTGCATTAATTTCTCCCATTATATCTGAAAATGGCTGAATGTCTACCCAACACAATGCCACAGCCTATCACAGGCTACCATGGCGGCCCCAGGTGCCAATTTACTCCTCTTAGTTCTTTTCATTCTGTTTGCTGATTCTGACAACTGGAGTTCTCCTCTCAGTCCAAGGGACTTTTCAATTGGATTTGCTCGTGGTGACAAAATTGTTGCTTTGCTGAGAGGAGGGGTTTCTTTGATTGAGCGTCCATCACGCTGCCATGGGAAAGCGAGAGGCGAATGATTCTCAGTGGCTTCTGATTTCCAGTATTTGTTCAGCATTAGGCCCACTTATCTCCAGAAGAAAAAGCAACATGTAGAAAGAAAGTGACAGGCAGAAACACACTCACTTGCTCGTTCATTCTCACTGCGCTCTGTATTCAAACAAGGGGGACCTATTACACTGAAAGCTCCAGCTCAGCCTCACTCAATTATCACAGTTAATCCTTATAGCTCTATAAAGTAAATATTTCATTACAATTTCAAATAAACAGTCACCCAATCTAATGAAGCAAGAACTCAAAGTGGCAATGTCATAGAACTCGTTACCATCATCAAAGGAAAGGACATAGCCTTGTCTGCTAATAATGAAAAAATAGATACTGGCATATTTATGAACTCAAGGGTGTGGGTAGTTGTGAGGGTTTTTTTTTTTTTTTCCCCTTAGTGCCAGTGACCAATTTATCTTTCCAAATACAATTCAATTATCAGAATTCTATTTGTCTTTTTTTCTTTTCCCTTGTTTCTCTCACTTTTTCACCCCAGACTCTTCATCACCTTCATCACACAGTCCATCATCAACACACAATATGCTTGGCACATTGAACTATAACTTTTCTCTTTCATAAACAGAATCTTGATATGGCATTTCAAATTCATGAAACTTATGGACTATAAAGTGATCATTTTCATAAGCCATTGTCTCTACATCAATATTATCTTAAATCCTTCATCTTGTATGTCCTTTTATCCTTTATCTTCCACTCTTATACTCTGGGGCAAGAACATCTAAAAATAACTCTCATTTCACCAAATCTTAATAATGTGAAAAAAAGCTTGAATTGAATAAAGATAAGTAGATTAAGTCCTTAATCAAATGTTGAATTACCTCTATTCTACTCTAACTCTCATTTTAATCCTAATCTTTAGTCCCTTGGGGAATCGGTTTTCTTAAATTATTATTTTATCCTTCTTATTAAATATTCTGATAATAGTCATTATATTTTCACACTTTTATAATTCATTCTACAGGACAGAAGAAGGTACAACGTGTATAATAGGAAATTCTGCCTGTATTTGATAGAGCTTCCTCAAAGGGGTCCCATGTTATGCAATAAAGCACAAATCTCCAGTTATATGGTAACTACAAATCTTTCTCTTTTTCTCTCAATTTAACAATTTGATGTTGAATTACCCTATAATTACTGTTTCTTAGAAAGTTAGATGAATTGTCTTGGCTTAGTGGAGGAATAGGTGCATGGGTTTTTTTTTTTTCGTTCCTCTGAGATTCTTCAATATTATCCTCTTTTAAAATTATCACCTAAAACCATTGCTTCCCAAACATTAATGTGCATACAAATTACCTGGAGAGGGGGAGTATTAAAATACAGATTCTCTTTGAGTAGGTCTGGAGTGGGGCCTGGGATTCAGCATTTTTAAAAAGTCACAGGTGATACCAATACCACTGGCTACATTGGGAAGCCAGTACCTAAACTACTGTATGGTACTTAAACAATTTTTATAATAAAATCAAGAGTAGGCAATCCTTAGAATATTATCAAGATAAAGCCACATGTACTATTATTATATGGTTTTGTTAACTTCATTAATAAAAATATCTAAAACATGGATGATTTAATAGATGTGTATATTAAAAACTATGTATAATCAGTATATAGTAAAATATCTAAAACATGAATATAGTTAAGACTGCTACAATGATTGATAAAGTGTATGCTTTGTGCATTTAACTATTAAGTCATTTTGTCCTCACCATAATCTAATGCCTCTATTATTATGTTAATTATATTAATTATACAGACCGGAAAACTGAGTCTCAGTGAGGTAAAACAACTAGTTCAAGGGACTGGCACTTGAATCAAATATTGTCTACAAATGCACTGAGTTCAGTACCATTCACATCAACTTTCCTCCCCCCGGGTCATTGGCTCACAGTCTATGACAACATCTTCATTCACCCAACATATTTTATTGAGAACGTACAGTGTCCTAAGCACATTTCCGGGCCATCTGCATTCGGATGTGAAAAGACAAGGTCCTGTCACCCTGCAGGATTTACACTACAACTGAACAACTGAACAAACGAGTGAGCAAGAAAATATCAGATATGGGTAAGTGCTACGATAAAAATGATGTGACAGAGACGATATGACAGAAAATTATTTAGGATTGCACATCTCAGAAACAGGTATATATTTTCGGAATTTACATTTGCAATTTATTATTATTATTATTGAGCCACATTAACTATATAAATGTTCTCAATCATTGCAATTCACATAAAACTGGAAACAGCATAAATGGTTTATGACTGGTATATAAAGCTGTGCCCACAACACAGATATAGGAAGACAAGTATAAAGACTGCCATCTTTTGGGATCATCTCCCACATATGTTGTTTTAACTGATATCTTAACTCTCTCTGAGCCTTGTATTATAATCTTCATCATAGACATTAACATATATCACCTTATTTGAAGTTTTGTTTGAAGCATCTTACGTATATTAACTCATTTAATAATCATAACTGTTTGATTAAGTATGATATTATTGTACCCGTTTTCCAGATTATAAAACTAAGGTGCAGACCATTTAACTAATAAATCCAAATTTATGTGGTTGGTAAGTGTCAGTCAAGTTTAAAATCCAGGCAATTGGATTCCAGTGTTCCCGAACATTCTGCCTCTACTGCCTCTCAATCTTCTTTATAAAATGGGACAGTTATAGTTCTTTCCAAGGTTTCTTTTTGTTCACAAATGCTAAAACCCTATGATACTGATTTAAAAATGTAAAATCTGAAAGGTCAGTCTGCGTTTTAGCCTGTTTGGTTATTTTGTTTTGTTTAATTGGAATATTTAAGTACTTAATATTATGCAGACTTCTGATCAAAGTTAGTCCAAACTTAACTGGAGATTCTGCATTCTTTCCTTTATGTAACTTTGCACAGAGGATTACATTTACAAATAATAAACCTTATAATTGATGACTAAAATAAACAGACAGGAATATCATTTATAAAAGCATATGCTCAGCAGAAAATACTACTCAAAATAGTTAACACATGTTTTTTGAATTTAATACAATTATGGATTTGAAATACAAATTAACCTTTTAATAACATTGGAGAGTAAAAATGCCCTTTTTTGCCTTACCATAAAGTATTTTATTCACTCATCAATTCATTTAGCAAACATTTATTGAACACCTACTTTGTGTACAACAGCCTTAGGCACCAGGATTTAGAGGAATGACTAGGGCTAGTGTTAGGAGACTAGAATATGGGTGATTTAAGTAAGAATATTATTACCACTATAAGTAATACTACTGATAATTAGTTGTCTTTATGTGCACTTAATTTTTAACTAATTTTATTCCCACCACAATATTCAGTCTCCATCATTATATTGTTATGTTACTTACACAGACCAAAAAACTAACACATGTATACACACATACTACACAAAGAATTACAATACATTTAATTGCATAAAACTATAAATGTTCTAACATAGAAAAGAAAATGTTCAATAAAAGCACACAAATATTAAAAGCCCACACAATTTCCAAACTGAAAATAACAAGTGTAGGCAGTGATGAATTCTCAGAATGTTATTTGTCTTGGGATGTAGTCTACCAGGATATTAATTTGATTGGTTTCACTCCATACATCTAATAGTTGCCTAACTTAGGGCTGTGCTTATAGTAGGTGTTCAAAAATATGTATGTTCAATACATGAAAGCTGTCATTTTACTTCTTTATTTTTTAGGGTTTGAAGATATGCCAATATAGTAAATATCCGACTATCCCATCTCCCCTAAGAGAATTTAACATAGACTGATTTCTTAGGCATCTTGATAGCAGTTTACATCTTGAAATATATTGGTCTTTTGATTTTAACAACAGCACTGTAATTCTCTTTTTAAATCTGTAAACATGCCTCCTTTTTTCTCTGAATCTTCTGCTGTTTTTTTCCTTAAAACTAAATATGACTCGGGGTTTTATTCTTAGGGCTTCCATTTTTCTCTTAAAATCGCCATATTTAGGAGTTCCCATTCATTCCAATTAACAATTTTCAAGTGAGGTAGTAAGTGGTTCACACTGGTATCAATACAGTTAACTAACTCCAGATACCACCACTAGGCAATTCCACAGTTCTCACAAACACGTTTTCCTGAATTTGTCACCTTTTCCCAATTTTGTTCCTCCATTTGTGTACCCTTCCTGCTACACAATCTGTCAGGTCGTAGAAGCCAGGCAGTTAGAAAACATTAACTTTTGAGTTCACCTGCTCCTTCCATCCTCTCCCACCAACAAACATCTGATCTGTGTGGAAATGACATTAGTTCTAACCCTTGAGGCACTGTCACATCCATTTCCTCTTTTCCACACCTGTGGTCACTGTCGCAGTAAAGTGACGATTTATTTCCTACATTGAGTGTTCTAACAGTCTCCTAATTAGCCTTCTTTCCTCCATTTGTACTACACTTTCCAGTTTGTCCCCTACTTGACTGCTAGGGTTTTGCTTAAACCGTGCAAATTTGGTTGTCTAATGTGCTGCCTTAAAAATCTTCCTCATGGGATTAGAAAGCACAATCGGTAACCACACAATTGCCACGGGGATACAAAAAACAGTCTGGGGAATATAATCAATAACGTTGCACAGATTTTGTAGGGTATCCGATGGACACTTGTCTTATTAGGGAGACCACCTCAGGGATGGTGTAGATGCCTGATCACTGTGTTGTACACCTGAAGCTGAAGCTGAACAATAATGAATGTCAACTATAATTATATATATATATACACACACACACACACACACATATATATGTACATATGTATATATGTACATATATATACTTACACGATGTGGAGTACAGCATAAGGAATAGAGTCAGTGGAATTGTAACAGCTATATAGGATGTCAGAGGAGTAGTAGATTGGGGGAGAGGGGTTATCACTTTGTGAGGGGTGTAAATGTCTAACTATTACATTGGTTTGTACGCCTGAAACTAATAAAAAAAGAAAAAGGAAAACAAGGTGAAACATACTGTTTAAAATACAACTTTTGTTGGTATTGTTTAAAACATAAATAAATATTGTTAGCAAATGACATGATAATGAAACTCAAAATTTAAAAATTAAAAACATACAGAAATAGCTTCTTAAAAAACAATCTTCTTCGTAAGTAATGCTTCCCTGCTGCTGTCAGAATGCAATCCAAACCCAGTAGTGTCCCTTGCCTATCACTCTAGGCCATCTTTAAACAGTAGTGAGAAGCATTCTCATTGCATGTGCCTGGCACTGTTGGAATGCTTTCATAACATTACACTTGCTATCAACCCTAGGAAGTGGGTTTAAGACCCCGAGCCTTACAAGTAATGTCTTGGAGATAATTAACTTATCTAAAAATCACAGGATTAGAGTGACAGAGCCAGGACCCATAACAGTTTCTGTCGAACTCTAAAGTTTTACTCTGAACCACTATCCTACTATCTCCCCCAAATTCCCTTCCCACCTCTTCTTCCTTCCCTCCCCTCTCTACCTGTTCTCCTGTCTGCTGAAAGCTGTAGCCTAGCAGTTTTCCTGGAAGCACATTAGAATCCATAATCACCTGAGAATATTTTACAAACTCCAGTAGCCTGGCTTCATGCACACCTTGAGATTCCTATTGAGTTGGTGTGAGGTGTGGTCAGGTCATCAGTATTTTTTGAAAGAAGCCCAGGATTTTCTAAGGTGTCGCCAGGTTTGAGGCTCACTGCCTAACACAACTAAATTATATATGGTTGCAGCAAACATCATGCAACTTCGGATGTTACATGATGTTATCCCGGATCCCAGTGATTGCAATAATTTTTCCACGGATCATTGTATATACTGGATGTTTGAGCTTCTTGAGCTTCCTATAGGTAGAAGTTACGGCTCACTTAAATTTATGACTGATATGTAATTGGCCAGCAGTAGGCTGTCAACAATAACTTGTAAAATAAATACGTAAGATTTATTGATTATTCTTACAAATACTTTGTAGGAATTATTATTATAAGTACTGAAACGTAATAGTGTTTTGAAGTCGCTTAAATTTCTCCAAGCTTAGGAAAGAATACAAACCTTCAAGAAAACAATTTTAATACAATAAATTATTTACACATAGAAAGTCTCAAAATTTTTTTTGTTGTTTTTGTCTTTTTTTCAAAGTTTGATTAGCATAGTGCAGAATGTATGGGAAATATTACAGTCTACATTGATAGCGTGCAATAATAAAGTAAACAGAGAGATCGTATTTTCTAGTTAACATCTTCCTGTCCTCAGATAGAGCAGACCTTAAACACCACACCTTTATGTAACTGCCATTTTTCCTCCAGTGACATTACATTTTCTTAATGATTAATTACTTAATCATTGGGAAATTAAAATATCATATGACTTGGCAATTAAAATATCACACTATTTAACATTGTTTACCAGTAAATAAATTTAATATTATCATTCATACAATGATTTAAGTTTCTACTATTATTTAAGTTGTTCATATAATTTTTAAGAAAAAAGAAATTTTAGTGGCTTCTTTCCATGAGGTTTATTAAAACTTTAACAAGAACCTAAAAATTCTGTGTCTCTGCTATTATGTAGAAAAAAGTCTAAGTTATAGTATTTCAAAGGGTGATTCAGTGGGGGGATAAAATACATAAGAATATAAAGAGAATCTGAATGCCCACATAATAAAAATTAATCATGGCGAATTGCTTTGGGGAGAATCATACACTTGACCCACATTGAAGACTGAAATATTAATCCATTTCTATGACAGAGATCAAGCTTCAGAGTCGCTTTTCATCCTTCTCATAATAGAAGCAACAGTTGTAAACCATAATGTTATAGTTCAAACAATGCCCCCCCGAAGACTTCAAATTTATTATAGCATTCATCTCTGAGACAAAAGACCTGGTGTAGGAAAAAAGCTCTTTTTAGCAAAAAGCATGGTTGTTATTTATGGCTCAGATGCAAAGAATGAGTTTGGGGAATTTATCAGAGATGAAGGTATGAAATGTTTTAGCTTGTTCTTCTCTCTCTAATCCATAAACCATTTTCTCAGCCACCCAAGTGAATTCTAATGGAACAGGAATGATGAAATAATATTTTCCTAGCCCTTTAACACTTTTTCTTCTGTGTGAGTTTTAGTGAGACGAGAAGAATATGATTTCATAAAATTAAGGATATTTTAAGCAGCAGATAAGCAATATTTTCCAGTAACATGTAATTTAGTCTGCTAAGCAAAAATTTAGTATTTTTAATGATAGTTTCATTTGTTTATGTGTTTAACTCTTCCAAATCATATATATTACTACTACGGGCATTATTACAGTTTGTAACATAATTAGAATTTTGGAATGAGTATATTATTACTAAAATCATTGCAATAAGCCCCATTATTGCGCCTAAAACCTTAATAATGACTCAATAACTATACTCGACCTCTTTTGTTTTAATATTCTTAATCATCAGATATATCTGCATATCAGGCTCCTTGAAATAAAGCATGCCATAATCAAAAGAGTGATGCTTTATAGATTATCTATCGTCCGTCCTCTCTTTTTGGAATGAGCGCAAGGCCACAAGTGGCATGTCTGTTTCTCTAATGACCAAGCCAGGGAGAAGCTCTGTGCTGGTAAGAAAGTGTGGAATATGGCAAAATGCAATGCAAATTCATTCTTCACACTTACATATTGCTTGTCTTAAGACAAAAACATATTCAATAACTGTGATTAGAAAAAAAATGTAAAATGTATAGAATTTTTTTCCCCTCAAGAAAGTAAAATGTTTATAGTTTAGGTACTTTTTAAAGTGTTTTAAGAATAGTTTGATGGCCCTGAGCACAATGAGTGAGTTATACAGATGTCATTTGTATTTTTTTCTTTCCTAATTAAAGACAGGTAATTTTAGAACAAAGTAAGGCAGCTGGAATAAAATATGGAATAATCTTTAAGCCAAAAACCCTTCCTGGCATTGTTTGATAGATGTTATACGACTTCTATTGTTTGCCAAATTCCATTTAAATTGCTCAAACAGCTCAAGGAAAATGTGGTCTCTATCTGGACAGTGTTTTAACATCATAATTAGTGGAATTAAGAACAATCCACTGCTGAGTTATTTGCCACTATGCATTCTGGTTGCACACTTGCTGATAGAGTATTAGTGCTTTTCTTATTTTTCATACTATCATTCTTTTGCCACAATTTTCATCTGTGTATAGACTGCTTTAGCTTGACATAGAAATAAAAGTTAATTAGTTTCTATGGCGACTTGTGCATTAGACATTGCAGTTCTTTCAGATTTGTAAATACATTCCAACTTAGTATTCAGAATGCAATGTGTATAAGCATTCAGTACAAATAGTGTTTGTTTGCAGTGAAGATAGTAGAAAAGGGACTTGAGCCAGATGACATAATTCATTTGAGTATACAGTGTCAGTGAAAGATGTTCTAAATTTGACAGTTCTGTGCCATATACTGATCATATTTAAAGCCACACGTCTGTCTAATTTGTTTTTCTAACTTTTTTAAAGATTTGATATGAGCACTGTACAAAAACAAAACAAAACAAAAAACTTAATCTTCCAGACTCAACTTAAGTGCAAACATTGTTCCCATTTAGCCCATGGGAGTGTGGCACTCCTTCTCTCTAAAATAGGACTTCTCAAACTTGTGTGTGCAATAAAAACACCTGTGGAATGACAGTAAAAATACGGATTTCTCGGTTCCACCTACAGCGTGTGAAATTCAGTTTATCTAGTATGAGACCAAAGAATCTACACTGTTATCAGACACCCTAGTTGATTATGATATTTGCTTCTTTAGGGTGACTTTTACCAAAACCAGATTGTAAATCAGATACTTTTTTTTATCAAATGTAGGAAAAAGGACTTTTAAGTTTTCAAGTCATCAGCATACCATTATTTTAGTACTCTTGTGAAAAACTATTCCTTATTTTGAGTGTATAAAAATCACACTTCACAGCACTATTCTAATTTTAACTTCTTTGGAGAAATAAGTGATAATCTTCAGAAAGAAATCTTCCAGAAAGACCAAATATATTGGTTATTAATTGAAATTAATAATATGTGACATGATCCCATGCATAAAGACTTTTCACAAAAAGCAGATGATTTACATGAAACAGGAGGCTAAATTTTACTATCCTCTATTTTCTACAGACAATATTCTTTCTCTGTCATGGGAAAGGCAAGCTATATAACACATTATGCTTTGGGATTCTAATCAGAAACCTATAAACAATGTATAACTTACAAATGCCCTTCAGTGCATTAGAATACTTTTAGTACAGCTTTAAAATTTTAAATCAATTCTGCCATTCACTCCATATTATTTATCTTCAATTTCTCTATATTTTAAATGTCACTGTGTCATATTAAGTAATAAAAAGTTTAAAAGATTATAACCTGAACTTGGCAGATACTCACTTTCATTACCAAGCCTGAAATCCTTGCCTTCTTACATTTTCATTACCAAAGAAGAGTCTTACTTCTGGCTTTTGTTGATTGCTTTCTTGAATGCAATGAAATCTTCACATTCGTTGAACAACTTAAAGTATCATCATATTGTGTTAAGCCAATTCTTACAGTAAGCTAGTGATGCTGAAACATTTGGTCCTTAATCACACTCTTTTGTCACCTGTTTTTTAAAATTATATTCTGCTAGCCTAAATCACACTTTAATTCTATCATTTATATCACTTATATGTCCCATAACCTAGTAACATTTCATTTGCTCTAATCTGACACTCAAAATTGGAAGAAGGCACTCAAAGATTGATTTTTATATGTGCTATAGGTACATATTAGGACTAAGTTATATAATGGTTTTATTATTAGAAAATGATCTATACTAAAATATGCTTGGGTGGTAAATATAATTTTGTTTTTCAACATGTACCCCTAAAGTAAGTGTTGTTTTCATTAACTTTTCCCCCTCATAACGGCAATATGAATCTCTATTAACTAAAGCTAGTAAAATCCATGCAAGTACTAGTAATTCAGGAATGAGAATTTTATGGAAACAAAACTATGGACAGAATAGCCAGGTGCCTCTGTCCAATATAATACAGATCTTTCCTTGACTACATGGTTTTTGCTGTAACACTACTCTCATTAGATTGGAATTTGTGTTAACTTCCCTGTACCAGGACTTACTAATAGGATTGGTAGTAATTATTATACTGAAATGAAATCAGCACAAACTATTAGATCTGTTTAAACAAGTTAAAAATAAACCTTGATTAAATGTTCTTTTATAAGAAGCTGCTCATTAGGGCTACATGGCCTTCAGAAAAATTGGTGTTTCATTAACATCAAAGAATGTACTGCATTTAAACTCCCTAGCCTAAAAAGTTATGTATAAAATAAAGGTTTAAAAATATCTTAGATAATGAAATTTTAGAAAAGATCCTACGGTTCTTGGTTTAGTCAGTAGAAAGAATATACTCTTAAAATTGAGGAGTATTAACAATAGGATTACAAAGAAAACTACCAAAAGCAAAAATAAACAAAACAAAAAAAATTGAAAACTTTGCCAGAACGATCAAACGATAAATTTCCTCTAAGTTGAGATATAACCCTGCCACAAAATATTTGAAGTAAAAGGTCATTTGGTATTTAAATGCAAACAAGAATCCACTTGTGCGATAAATCGGACAATTTTGAATCACGGTACTAGTGTTATACTTACAGAACTCTAGAAAGTAGAAGCATACCATTCTAGAAAGTAGAAATAACTTTTTCCCCTTATAATAATGAATTACTAAACTATTATAACCTGACTTGGTGGAAATTATTCTGTTTATGAGAGATAACCTAAAACAATTAAGATTTAGTGTTGGTAAATGCTCACTATATGGTCTACAAGCTCATAGAAGGGACTGGGTAATTTTCTATCTGCCTATCTCCACACTATTAAGGGAACACACACACACACACACACACACACACACACACACACTTTATCCCACCAGAAAAAAGTAAATATTAGTTGCATAAAGATAAATGTTAGTTTATAAAGGTGGACATCACCTCTATGGTTGAAGATGGGTAAAGGATGAAAAAACTGTCATAATTGAAAGACCAATTAAATTATGAAACATTGAAATTCACAAAAACATACTAATTAAAGTTAACAGCAAACTGATCCATTTAAAGATTATAATTTAGGGTAGTCTTCCAGGGTTGTTTTTTTTTGTTTTTTTTTTAAGATTTTATTTTTTTCTGAACAGTACTTGTATTATTCTGAACAAGCCATGCAGTAATTACTACTGCAATTTAATATATTCGCATCGAGTGATATCCTCTACAGTATACTTGCCCCCTTGCCTACACAGTAATATGAATATGTTCTGGGTTTTTTTAAGGGAACAAACCTTCTAGTTTAAGTAATTAATATTCCTTAATTAAACATACTAAGGCATGGACAATTAATTCATTATAAATCTGTGAGCATGCCTAAAAGCAACAAAAATCACACTTTTGTGAGAGCATTTGTGTGTATTTTGCACAATTTTTAAAAGTTTAACCTCTGTAGATCAATGTGCTTCCTTAAAAGACTTTAATAAATTAAAGTGCAGAGAGCTTTTTTTCACCAGGCAGAAAAAGCTGATGAGACAGGTTTAGTTTAATCTCAGGCAATAGAAGTCATTAACCATTCTCTCCGGGATTAAAATATAGCTTGCCCTTTTCTTCTCTCACTTATCATTAGCATCACTTTAATCTCCTAGCGTTTCACACTGCTATTTTAATCATTACTTACTGCCTTTTGACAAGTGCAGAACATGCTTTTTCTCATTGAGGCAATATCCTGGTTTTAGCTGACAAATGTAGGACATAATGTAAAAATATCAAAGTGACATCTCTTAAACACACCTTCATCATAAAAATCTCTAAAGTTACAGTATTCCTTTGTCTGGTATTTCCATGAAAATTAGCACTTGAAAGGTTTATATCTTAAACAAAGAAAAAAAAGTTTCTTCTAAATACAACAAAAACTAGTTCAGAAAAAAATATTAAACTGAGTACATGAGATCCAAAAATATGCACATAAATATTGTTTTTTCCCCTGCAAAATAGTCAGAAACTCCCAAGTATGCACAAAAGCAGTCTGCTGTTTCAATATAACCTTAATAACAAAGTATGCAATATTGAAATGGCTACTTTATTACCATTTGATGTTTTATAATCACTTTAAACAGTACATACATTCTAGGTTGAACCAGAACAAAATGTTACAATGATTATGCCTAATTCTATGTTTTTTAAATAACACCCACTACTTGTCTGCTGATCAATAAAAATTAAGTAATTCTTAAGAGGAAATAGAGGTGAAAATAATAATAGTTACAACTACATTAATATGTAACCACTGAAATTCTACTGAGAGCATTACAATTTAACTTTTTGCTACATTTTCTCAATTGTGACTTTAGATAAAAGAAAAACCGTATGACGTTTATTAGAGTTCTTTTATCTAACGACATTTAGTTTAATTACAGAATCTCATTAATCTAGTCTGCCTAAATCTGAAGTAGATAACAAATTTGAAATAAATCTTTTGGGATTCAGGAATTTAAGTCATATTGTCTTTAGCTATATGTATAATAAATATGAAGCTATGTTCTAGCATCTTTATAATATTCTATTTGAACTCAAAAGTGAACCAAAGAAATATTTGGTAATTAACAAAATCTGACTTAAAACGAAAGCACCAATTTTTTGGTCACGATCACTCACACTTGGCCCCACGCCCTATAATCTAGTCCATCTGTAATGATCTCATAGTACTTTCAACCATTATTTAACTGTTAGAAGAAAAAATATGTCTCACTATATGTTTCGACAATAAAATCCCTTCTTAAGCTTCACAAAGCAGAACAATTCATTATTTGATCTCTTTCCAGGTTCAAAGTCTGTCTTATTACAGTACTTCAAAGAAATATGTAATCAAAGACAAACAGCTGTGAAAACAATCTTTTATTACTTTATTATCATTGAGAATATATCTTTGGAGTAAACCAATGGAAATGGCATACAAATAATCTCCATTATGCTTGTTGTTTTGCATTTGTTCACAAACTGTGCACATTTATCTTTAAGGCTTTACTTTTATTTCCTATAAATAGAATAACAGCACAATTCAGTCACTCTTGTCTGTTAAAAAAAAAAGATAACAATAACAACAAAGAGTGAGCGGCTCTCATGTCAAACAAATGCTTTTAATAAATAAATTTTCAAAATCATATTCTGTGATATGACTCTGGATTAACATTACTCTGAAGTAAAATCGTGTTTCTGATGCTCACGCTGATCAGTGAGAATTGCAGTCTTGTTCCACTACAAATTGGGATATAAAACAAAATTTACACATCAAATGTGCCATTTAAACTTTATGCTGAAAACAGACACAAAATCAAGTAATTACCTTCTAAGGTACTAGCTACATTGCCAAAATTATCCCCATATTTTACGTACCACAAAATAATATGGTCATGTCTCTACTTTTTTAGAATGGAGTGTTTCTATCATCAATAGCCAAACAGACTGGACAGTGTAACATAAAGTGCCAATTGGACAGGAATGACTCCCTTCACCTGAGGTTTTGTGAGATACTCTGCAGGTGTCAGAGTGGAAGTGATGATGTTCTACCATCCCACTACAATCAAAATCATGTGAAGGCAGAAGGAACAAACATCTCTTGAGTACATATTATCTGATAGAACCCTTCTGCATTACTTCTTTTGGTTCTAACACCTTGTCTCTCAGGAACGCACTACTATCCATATTTTACAGACGTGAAAAGTTAAGTAAGTTAACAAGCTGAATAACTTTTGACTTGTTGCTAGGTTAATCTAACTCAAAAGTCAATGCGCTCTTTGCATTAGGCCCAATGCTGCTTACTCTAGAACACACTTTCTAGGTGCATGTTCTCAAATGCTCTTGAAAAGCACTGCACTCTAACAAATCCAACTTTTCTTCAGAAGACTCTAAAGCATGATTACATAATCGGGGACAAAATGAGTCATAACTTTCTACAAAACTAAATCAATGATTCATCGACACAGGCCACAATTAGAAAGACCATTGTCTCTAAGTTTCTACAAACACATTGCTAGGCCAAGAGCAATGTAGAACCTGTGCCATCACACTCATCAAAAGATAGGGCTGAAAGATGCTGTAGCTATTCTACCTCAAACTGACAAACTGAGAAAATGGCACTATGGCCATACAAGCAAACCAGGCAAAGTGTCTGACATGAATTTTGGAAAGATAATGGTATGTCCACTTCATTTTCTGCTGTCTCAGTATAATCATGAGAAGTTTAAATATATTTGTACTGGTGTAATAGTCTCTATAAATATAGATAGATGAGTACATAGGGACATACAAACATATTCACAGAAAGACACACATATATTAGTTATGCTATAGTAAGTTCTTTATGTAACATGGTCTGAGTTGAAAATGTGAATCTGAACTGAATATAATTGTTGCAGACTTTCTTCTGTTTTAATAAGGTTATCTGAAGGCCACTTAGAGAAAGGGAAAAAAGGAAAGCAACAACAGAGAGCATATAGAAAAAAATTAATCAAACAAATTTTGTTGCAGGTAAACTTAACTAAAATCATATTAGCATAAACACTGTATTCTCTATTTTAAATAACAATATAAAAATACTAAATTCCTAGAGATTCTTAAGCCAGCCAAGTGTAGGGATAATGAAGGAAATGGAATTGCTTATTTGAAGTCCCGATCCTTCAATTCATAGTACAACTTGGTTCAATTTTACTTGTTACTAAATAAACAGTATCAGAATTGGAAATGCATTTAATGCATGACTCAATTTCCATAGAAGTTAATTTCCTGACTTTCCAGTTTGATTGCATCAGAAGTTATTCAGTAAAAGAGGGCAAAACAAAGCCAGTCACTGCTTTGGAATAATTAAGCAGTAATTTGACCAAACATTTCCTTCCTTCCTGTGTATTTCTCAAAGTCACTACTACACTACAAACTTTAGCAGAAACATTTTTAATGGGCACAGTATATAAGGGAAATTGTCCATAGTAAAATGTTTCACAATCAAGGTTGGCGGCTCCATCATGAGACCACTTTTCAATGCAACTTTTAGGATGGATTTGAGATAAACTTTTGATTTTCAGGGTTTAGAACAGTTACAGAAGTGAGAGTAATCATCATTAATTTTTACATGCAAGCTCAACATATAATTCCGTTTATTAATATGGGATACAACCCACGGAAAATTAAAATAGCTCAGTATTATAACTTGAGATGTTACCTTGATGCAGTATTTGTTAACATATTGATTTACAAAAATTAGATTTTTTAAACATTATTCCAGTGTCTCTGGAGACTGGATACTATAGGTGATACTATAAAGAAATAAAAAAAGAAGAAATATCAGTCTTTGAATTCCTAGAGTCTCGGATCATTTGTCTTCATTAAAAAAGTATCATTCATAAAATTCTATGAAAATCATCTTGTATAGCTCTTGCCTTTTAACTTTTTGGAGAGCACCTTCTTACATATAATTTTGTTTCATTACTGAACAAAAATAAAAAGTATGTTTGAATCCTACTTGCCCAGATTGAAATTCTGGTATTTTTTCTACCCTCACCAAAGAAACTCTGCTTTTGCTTCTACATTGCAACTCAACTACATTTTTTTTTTTAGCCTTATCGTTCACCTCCACTAAATGACTTCTCATCTAACTTGATCTGTAAAACTTGTTCTTTCTTTGTTACTCTACAGTCTCACCCTATCTCAGAAATCTCAGAAGCCTCTTGGCCTATTATACGAACATCTGACAAGCATTTTTCTATCTTAATGACCAACGAAAATTTTACTATCAATTCTCTCAGCCTCCCACAATTCTTGTTATGAAATGCATTTCGCTGTTTTGTTCCCTTCGTTTACAACAATCACTCTCTTGTTATTTTCAGGCACATTTCTGCTAATGGAAAAAAGGGGAGCTCAGAGAGCATCTTCTTCTGGAAGATAATGCAGTGTAGGGAAGAAAACATGAACTTTAGAGTCAGACAGCCGTGGGCTTGCAGCCGGTCTCCACCAAGCTGTTTTGTGTAACTTGAACAATGAGTTTCAGTTTCCTCATGAGTGAAATGGGAATAATGATATCTACACCTAGGGTAATTATGAAGATTAAAGGGACACAATTTTCAAATTTTCATGGTACATTGTAGGTGCTGACCAAACTTAGTATCATTTCTCCTCTTCTAGGAAATTGTGTGTGAATAAGAAAAGCAGTATTCTCAATTATAATATCCTAGATTTTTAACAATCTACGTAAGTCTGCATAAATGAGGGCAACTGTATATGCCCACCATTTTAAAAATAAACGTTAATCTAAATGTGTGGATTGGGGCTGTATTTTTACCTAAATTCTTTTTTTTTTTACTAGACAACATAGAGAACACTTGATGACCTCTGCTAACCATTTAAAATTTTAAATATTTGTGTATCATATTCCCACTATACTCAATATTAGTTGTCAGTATATATGATTACATTGGTTAATTATGTAACAAAACTTTTAGAATTGAACTAGACCTATTAATCAACTAGTTAATCCTCTCAGTTCACTCATGAGAACCCTTCATTCCAGTAGGTTGCTCAGCCAGTAATAGTCAGTTAGGAGTCAGATTTTTGACAACCTACATTTTTTCTTAATTTTTGATATGTCGATTTTTTTCATATGACATAAATGCTATTAATATTTTAAGATATATACATTACTTATCTCCTCTTTTGACCATAGAGCAAATGTTAAAGGAGTGAACTCAACTGTTTATGTTTTCAAATTTCCCCTCAGTGACCAATGGGAGGATTCATTAGTTCTTTAATTAACAGTCTATGGATTATAGTTCCATAATGTTGACCAAAGTTCTCTACTTCTAAGAAAATTTTAAGTTGAAAAATTCAGTAAAAGAGCTAGCTTTCAAAAAACATAACTTGCTTTCTTCCTAATAAAGTTTATTCATGATTATTATTTCCTCTTATAATAAAAGAAATGGAACCTGAAATTTTTCCTCTACTAATTTATGTAAAAATTACATATCTTAAGATACAGAGTGAGGTCCTCCCAGAATTGCATATATTTATCAAGTGCACTTTCAGAATATTTTCCAAAAATATAACTTGGAAACAGAATAAATTTGCCCCATTATAGTCCATAGGACTGTTATCTTAGGAGGAAACATGGTGTAACATGGTGTTACATGGTGTAACATGCCATTCATTTATCAAGTGATTACTAAAGAAAGGTAGATACAAGAAAGTTGGAGTGTTATGTGATATTTCAATTTTAGCACTTCAAATAGATTTAGACAGGGAAGTCGCTCCTATCTTTCAGAAAGATTTGGATGCCACTATACAAAATTTAGCTTCGATACTTTTCTTCCATCACATCTAACTCAAACTTTCTTAGAGTATTGAATACAAGAATTTAACATAGAAAACAATGGGTTAAATACTTAACTGTATAAAACAAGAGTGAACCAGATAAAAAGTTTCAAGAGTTATATTTTTGATTTTAGAAAAAAACATGACCTCACTCATAGATGTTTTTTAAAACAACTATAATATTTGAACATCATAATTTAGAAATGGCAACATGAAACGCACTTTAGTTAAGATGTGTTCATGTCTCTGGGCCTCAGATGATTGGCCTGTAATGAAGAATCCTTGTGGAGTGATGTGCATTCAATCTAGACCGTATTGGGAGCTCAACTGATGAAAATAACAAAACAAATCCAGAATAGTTCTATTTCATGAACCATGGAATATCTTGTTTCCCATCTCCTTCTCTTCATTTCCCCCTCTATTCACAGATAACTCCCCTTGAGGTCTTTAAAACTCAGCAGAAATCTTTTCCCTTTCTCTGTCCTCCCCATGCTGGCCACCTTTCCTCAACCGTATCCAACTGGTTTGTGTTTCCACTTGTGCAAATCTCAGTTTTTGAACTCACACCCTCAATTATACAGACAAATTTCTTTATCATACTAAATGGTGAGTTTCCTGAGAACAAAAACTCTTTATTGCACGTCTGGAAACCTCTCCTCTACTTCAGTACCTGAGATACACTGGGTACTTCACATATGTCCTATGGATGAATGAATGAACGAATGAATGAATGAATAAATGAGAATAATGATGGCCAAATTGTATGGTATATGTTAATAGACTCTGTAAACCATAAAACATCACACACTCCGTTCTTAGCCCAGCCTGGTAGAGAGTAGTCAAGGAAAGACGCATGGAGGTTATGATAGCTAAACTGTATCTGAAAGGTATTAGACAAAAAAGGGAAAGGAGACTTCCAGAGAAGAGGAACAGCATAGACAAAGACAGACCTAAAATTAAGAAGAGTTTGGCAAGTTGAGGGAACTGGGAGAAGTTCAGCAAGATTGCACGATAGAATTTCTTCTTTGTGCTACATGAGTTAATATGATATTAACATTGTTTTATACATGATCAACCAAAGATATAACTTTCAACAAGTTTTTACACTGACAATATCATTTATATTTTAGATGATTCTAAGGCACTTAATTATTTTTTTTATATTAAGTATATTATTTTATTTATCACTGATACAAAACATATCTAAATAAAATATAAAGAATATTACAAATAATAGGCTATAAAATACTGAACACCACATTTTCTTGACAATTTATTACAAATAGAGCCAATACAATTATCAATGTTATAATATGGCTAAAACTCTAAGTCATTAATTTTGGTTATTGAAAAAATATTTCTATTTCACTCCCCTCTTACTTCTACTCTTCCTTCTGTAAAATAAAAAATCTTACATAAAAGTCAAATCACTTTGTTTGCTTTTCTGTTTTGCTTTCTTGTTCCACTCACTGAGTAGTAAAATATATATTTAAAATATTGGTGAAAGTAAGAAATTCAGACTAGTCTTCATCTGATGGTATGGTTATTATTAATAATGCAGAATTAAATACAATGATTAAGGAAAAAATAACTGTGCAATTATACTCTACGTAATCAATGAATATATTTTCAGAGTTCTATTATAAATATTATTTGTACCATATAAACATTATGGTACATTTGAAAGGTTATAATAAAGGCCTCAAATTCAAATGTCTTAAAAACCAGACAGTAAATAACAAGACCTCATGGGGACTACAATGAAACTGCACACAGGTCCCACAAAAAGGAGGCAACCACTACTCACCTCCGGACAACTGTTGCTATGCCAACATAGAGGCTAGATCTCTAGGTTTCTTGGGTGTGCAACTCATGATTTTTGTTTAAAATTCCCAATCAAAATTTGACCCATAATTCATATGGTTGAAAAAAATCTGCCTGGACTGAACAAAATATCTATGAGATACAACTTGGCAACAAAATACAATTGTCTTTTGTTCAGATACAATTGAGATACAACATCTTTGTATCTCATAGACATTTTGTTCAGTCTCATAGCATTTCCTTACTTTTTTTTTTTCTGACACTATACAAAAGACTATACAAAAGGCTTATGGACCTTTACATAGGGTTTGTTTGTTTGTTTGTTTTTAATGTTGAATTGGATCAAATCACACCAGCTTCAGAAAGCTTCAATGGTGCCACACTGCTTACCATGGTAAGTTACAATTTCTCAACAGGACCTTCACTGCTCAATAAAATATGCCTCCAACATTTAAACTATCATATCATCCTCAGGTTCTTAAATTCGAGGTTAAATGGACAGACTCCACTCATGACTTTTCCTCTTATTCTTCAAAAACTTATCTTAAATATCATTTCATTAGAAAACAAAATGTTCATTTTCTTACTCTTCTAATTGTCTCAGTTCCTAATTCATTGCATCATTGGTAAAATTTGTATCGAATGTTGTTTTGTATTAAAGTTTTAGTATAGTTACGAATTTCCCATACAAACCGCTGAGTCAGGAAATAGACTCTCTTAGTCATCTATGTACACCCCGTTCTCCATAGTGCATAATATGGTAGGCACAAAACCATGTGTGTTCATTGAATTGAATTTCTTTGTTTTATTCTCAAACCAAAAAAATCTTAGAAAAATTAAAGAATGAGATATTTACTTATGATAGATAATAGTGAATATTTGACATTTAAATAGTGTGAAAATATGTATTATCAGGTCCTGCTACTGCAGGTTAATAATCTATGGGTGGGAGGAAGGGGGAATGGATTTGTTAATCAAAGTCAAAATTATTTTATCTAATTCTTTCCAAGAAAGAGGACTGAAAAATTAAACAAAATAAAACTTCCTCAAAATACTTCAAGCTATTATCACGGGATGGATCAATAATAAGAGATGGGTTGATAATGAAAGATAGGAGCAAAGATAACAAAGGTGTTGCTTCAGAAGCCCAGCAGCAGCTACACACACACACACACACACACACACACACACACACACTCATATGTACTTGTACACAGAAAGGAATTAGGATAATATCACCATAAATATTAGGACATGTAAGATGAATCTAACAGCCAAATGTAGAGTTATCTAAACAGCCAAATGTAGAGTTATCTAAATTTGATTCTTAGTGATGTCTTCATGAAAAAAATAAAAGGCAACAAAAGACCAACACAAAATAATGCAAACTAGCTAATCATTATCAATTACATTCTTATTCTGGACCTAAACTTTCAAATTAATTCTTAAAAATGGGATTTTAAATTTTCCTAAAGACAAGAAAAAGATGAAATTTAGTTGGTACTGTATTGTACAAAAATAAGATCAAGACCTACGCTCATATTTTCCTATTAAAGGATAGACAGAGGCCTCAAAAATATAAGATAAAAGAATTTAAAGAGTAATTCTAGGAGGACTGAATTATTCAAGAAACATCTACTGAGCTCTGATGGCTCAGATATTGTATCAGGTAACCAGAATACAGAGATAACAAATTATACCTGCCTGCCCTCCAAAGATTCAGCCTTTAGTAGAAAGGGCACTGAGAAAGAATGGTGACAATAGATTATAAGTGGAGTAGTTGAAATTTAAATATCTTTCTACTGTGTACTCTTGCTGAGAGAGATTCGGCAGGGAAAGTTTTACAGAGACAGTGTCACTGGAGCTGGCATTTGAAGAATGAATGGAAGAAAATATAAAGGAAAAACACAAAATGTAATTTAGGTTATATTTAAGAATGACTTTTTTTTTTTCTTTTCAGAGGCATATAAATAGAAACAGGATAATATTAACTGTACTATATTTACTGACTAATGTATGTTTGGCTCTTATCCTGGAAGATGGAGAATAGATTCCCCAAAAGAAAGTAATAAAACCCAAAGTTACAATAATTATTGGCATAAAAGTAAAAACTTAAGGACAAGAGTGTCAGGAATTTGAATTTTTTTTTGAAAGTGACATGCACCTTAGCACAACAGTTGTCTTTGTAATGGTGACATCAAATATTTGAATAATTACATGTAAAGAGCATATTTGCACTGATTTCCAATCTTTTATGTTTAAGATGGTTTTTGACTATTAGAACTTTAATTTGTAGGCAAGACAGAGCTTGTCCTATATAGGTACTCAGTAAACAGTATTTCACTAAGTCAATGCACAGAAAGTGGTTAAATGGCTAAATGTAGTACTAGAATGAAAGTGGAATAAATATGGTATTCATGTAAGAAAGAGAAAGGAAATTATAAGGCCAGAGTTTTGTCAAAGATTTTATAATTTTAATTCTGAATTTGTACACAAAATTTTCTGTTTTCCCTTATGTTCATGAGATTTCCACCCACTCACATAAAACAAGACAAAGAGTATATTTGGGTTAATAAACTGGGTCCTGTCACTTTTTATTTCTCAAACTATTTCCCATCTTTTGGATTCAATCACTGTAATTATTATATATCAGTTCTTTTAGAGGTCTACTGTCCTCTTCTACCCTTTTCTCTATACATTTGAATTCATCTAGATATGCTCATTAGCCAAAGAAAGTTTTGTCATTATGAAGTACTAGAACAGAGTTAAATCCCCTGCAGATTTTCTGATCCATTTATTGACCTATTTAAAAACATAATCAGGCTCCCTAACCTTCATCATAGAGAATTTCTATCATAATAAAATGTGCTGATAAATAGAATAGTCACTAGCTGAATTACCTAGATCTGTTCTATGACTTCAGCACTATATGGATCCTAATTGACAATTTTTCCTCATCTGAAATAAATAAGTATACTGATGGCAAACAGAAAAATGAGAAACTTTAAGAAGTATTTATAACAACATATAATGGGATTTAAAGGAAATAAAATATGCTAATGGGATCCTTTGAACTCTCTAAAAATACAATTCATTCCATATTTTCAATTTTGACAGCTCTAACATACAAGAGTATTCTGAACCACAGAATTAATAAGGGTACACTTATCTCTTGAATTCCCATATATATATTCCTCAAAATTATTAAGAACTCCTGGTGTACAAATATCTTTGTTATTTGCTCCAATTTTATTTTATTTTTCACTGAACAGGAAAAACAAAATTATGGAAATATGACTTTCTATGTCATCTGCTAGTGAATCAATCGATGAAGAAAAAAAATCCTGGTAGCACCCAAATGGGATTGCTATAAGCACTTAAAAATCGCCATTCTGAAACTATCCCAAAGAAGTGTCCAGTGTTCAAATGTATACTATGCATTTAGTTTTTTAGAGGCTTCTCTTCACGTTGCTAACCAGTTTGAAGATAATAAAGCAAGACACAGGCTTTCTGATGCTGTTTTCAATGACAATCATAATTGTCTTATAATGTTAATGTGTTCTTAAAGCCGTGTGTAGTCTGGTATCAAGGAGATGTTTTCACTTCATGTGTTGGATCACTGCTTTTCAATATAGCTGAAAAGACTCTGTTGACAGGGTTCAGCTCATTGCACAAAGCCTGAAAGGCCCAGTGACTACTAATGGGAGAGTATGGTCAAAGCTAAAATCCATAATCCCAACCTCTAGAAAGGTATCTTCCCCTTTTCCTCTCAGCATCTTTCTTCTCTTCACATATTCAGATTCCTAAAAATCTCTTTTCTTTCTTCTCAACCAACCAATCCCATGCTGTTTCCAACCATGAATTCGCCCACTGCCTACACAACTATCCATCACAAAATCCCACTGCTATCCCTGTACAGATAGTCTTTCTCTCCCTTCACTTACAGACAAGTAGCAAAGATCAGACCATTCAAGAAATAGCATGAGGGGTAGGCACTGGTGAATAACGGCTTGGAACAGTGCAAATGAGAATATAAGGAAGCTACAAGAGAAGGGAAAAAAAAGAAAGAAAGAGAGAAAGAAAGAAAGAGAGAAAGAAAGAAAGAGAGAAAGAAAGAAAGAGAGAAAGAAAGCGAGAGAGAAAGAAAGAGAGAGAGAAGGAACAGCTTATAAATGGAAAAGTTAAGACGGTGACAGAGTACTTCACACACCAAGATTTAGGAGTAAGCAAGAAGAATAAAATAAGGCTTTGCAAAATAAAATATATGCTTGCATAATCCATTATCAGTTAGAATAACAAGCCATAGGTTTTAAAAACCACAGTTTATGTATATGTGCATAAAAACATATAAGCCTCAAACAATAAACAAGCATTGTTGTGAATGCAGATCAATACAGCTTCCATATTTAAGATCCTCTGAAATTGAAAATGTTAAGTAGATGCTATTATTGCTTTGAATCCCATCAGGATGAAAAATACAGAAAATGGAAGTAGACATGGCAGCTACAGTTTCAAAGCTAGTTAAGGTGAAGTGTACTTTGTCAGATGAGAAGAAAATTAAAATATTCATTTCAGATCTAATGATTCAAGCATATTGCTTGTATGCTCAGAAAGCCAAAATAGAAAGTGAAAAGGTTAATAAAATTAGATCTTTCTAACTTCGCTGAATGGCATACACGTCAAGAGTTAATATTAACTCCAGAAATAGCTTCGAATATAGTCTTTCATCACATGTATAGATTGACTTAGAAAGAACACTTAGAATGACTAAGAAAGGACACAAATTAATAATATTTTTTGTTCACTGGTTATTATTAAAGCTAACCTCTTCTCTCTGAGGACTAAGCCTCTTCATGATATGTAAAATCTGATATTTTATAAACTGGGTTACAGGAAACTTCTACAAGAATTTCAGGGGAGAAAACATTAAGCCTTTCTATTGTTTCTTCTTCGTTTTGTTGATTGTACATGGTAAACTGACAATACTTATTTAAACACTATTTTTTTTAATCTGACCCTTTTCTTCCTGGACCAAGGAATTTTCTCCGTCACAGAGTAATAGAGCTTGAAAACTTCAGCATCAGCAGGGAAGGCAGGCAGTCCTTAGCCAGCCACTGTGAGAGAGAGAAAATGCAATTAAGGTTCCCACCAGGGAGAGAGAACTAAACAAAACCTGCGTCTTCACACAAGAGCCTTTTTCTTCAATGCGAACTACCAGGCCTCAAATCTTGTTGGTGAGATGCTAGCATTTAGGACAACACACTTTCAGATTTTCTCACAGCAGATCAAAGTAAATAATGCAAAGGCAGCAAACAAAAGGGAAAACTCCAGTGTGCTTACATTAAAAAGAGATTACAGGGGACTTACAAGTGATTGAAGGAATAGATGACATTTTTAAAAACATAGAACCAAGGTCTTTCACGTACAGCTGGCAAATAAAGTCTAGTTGTGTGTTACTTTAGCTAGAGTGACAAACCACAAGTGACTTATCATCAGTGTAAAATTTAAGAAAGGTGATTTGACTTTATCATAGTATTTTTCTACACCTCACATTATACACATTCCCCTTCCTCCCTTCTGAGGTCTTAGAATTTTCAAAGCCTAGAGTCATGACAACTGAGGAAGGAAGCCATTAAAGTTATGAGCCTTCTCAAATCAGAGCTACAGAATATGCAGAGCACTCCATGGATTGGAGATGTAATATCGCTCCACTTCCCCCTTTCTCCTGAGGACAGTAATCAGTCATAAAAGCAGTTCTCCTCCTTCATATCAAGCCAACAGCTGGAACCTTTTCTGCAATGTTAAATTTAGCACGAACCCCTTACCGGGCACTGAACTTAGTCTTGTGGGTCTGTTCTCCAGTCTTAAATGAGTACTTCAGGGCCATAGTTTATCCTTTATTTTTGTATAAAATTCTCATTAACTTTCGTGCAACTCTATAAAGGAAGCAAGGATCGAATATCATCCTTTAATGCCAAATTTACTGTAGTTGAACAAAAAGAACGGAAATCTGGGAGGCCCATGTCAATAAACAAAGGATAAATGTTTGGGAGACTTAATAACGAAAGGGCGCTTCAAATAGGCCATTTGAACTGTTTTTGGAAATACAGTGATACAGTGGTGTCTAGAATTTAGTGATACATAAACTGGTATTTACATAGTTTGTATAGTGTATATATAATATATAGTACACACATATACATATGGTATATTATACTACATACATCTATAATATAGTACATATAAGTTTGGCATGTATAGCATATACAGTAACTGAGACTGTACTTTGGAAGAAGGGTGAACGTTAAGCCACTAAAAAAAAAAAGAAAAAAAAATTTCCAAAACAATTCTCAATATAATAAATGCCAAAATCAAAGAGATAGTATGAGGAAAGATGCCAGGACTTAGACTCCATAGATGTGAGATCTGCTCCAGGCTTTACCATTTTAACTTTTCTGAGAATTGATTTGATAATCAATCTATAAAACACGGAAGTTGGATTAGAGACCCTTTAATGTTCTTTCTAATTCCCATATTCTGTTAATCTACACAGAATGTAAATCTACCTGGCTCTATAACCAGCTTCTGGGGCACACCTGTGGCATTATGTGTGGGTATGTGAGTGTGTTTATATACTCGTATATACACATGCACATATATTTGTACACTTACGTATATGCACATGTAACTTGAATTAAAGAATTTACTATCAAAGTGATCATTTCTAAATTTAAAAACTATACATGTAAAGAAATAACTTTGTCCTTTCTGCCATAGCACACTCTATGCTCCACATCCACACACACCTTTTCTGCCTCTGTCTCTACTTTTAAAAGTAAACTACATGTTACTCTTAATTTTAGAAAGGTTACTTTTGGAAAAATGAAGAGCATTTGGAATATTTGGTTAATATATCATAATAGAAATAATAAACCTAAGTTGAATTTCTTTTTTCCACATGTCATAATTATAGAAAATGCATAAAGACATGCTTTTATAAAAAACTTAATAGAACACGTGTTTCCAAAGCCTTATAAACATCCATTCTTAAGCATTATTACAATTGATTTTAAATATTTATATCTCAGATTTACTTTCATTCAAGTAAAACTCATTTAGGGAAATTTATTCTCCAGAAATCAGATCAATGTTGACAAATACAATATGAAGTTTTGTTTTAATTGCACCAATGGAAGACAACAAAATATTATGTATTACTTATTAAAATTCTTTCTTCTGAAAACCAGAGTAGAAAACAATCAGGCTGCATTCGGTTCACAAGACTCTTTTTGTCACATGGATAAAGTAAGAAAGTTAAATTCTCAGTGCTTCATAGACATACTTATCTGTAAAAATATTCAGTCTTGTTTACTTTGTAAACTATATGATGTTATTCTGTTTTGAACACAATGCAAGGATTAATTTAGGAATACACCATTAAGTGTTATATGAAAACTGGCAAGTGCAAAAGCGGTATTAAACTGTCAATCACTGCTAGTATAGCAGAGGTTCGTTATTTAACTGAATACGAAGACTAAACACCGTACATTATACATATCTATTTAAATATAAGAAACAAGTTTAATCCTAACTTGGGAAAGTGCATAAAGGTTTGCTTGAACTGATACAATTTGATTTATTCCATGTAGAGTACTAAGTCAATCACATGTATGTGTATAAGTCAACATATACATACACATCAAAAGTTTTATATGCAAAAATTAAGATATTTATGCTGCCTTTTCTACGCTAATTTTCCAAAATTCTAAGAATATATTACAAAAATTAACATAAAATTAGGGGGAGAGGAGCAGGTGCTGCAGAATAATACTACAGGGCATTTTAACCCATTAGTTGAGTTGTCTGACACACAGAGAAGCATGTATATGTGAGTGATTGGTGTGCAATAAACCTGGGAAACATATAAATTGCATTTCCTCATGGCAAATTGCAACTGAATTAGAATATTGGGCGGACACAAACAATGCAATCAAATTCTGGCTTTTTATTGAGCTTCTATTTGACTTAGTATTCATTTGAAACAAACGAAAAAAAAATTGTATTTCTCGGGATCTGTGACATTGTAGGCCATGAGAGATTCAATGTCACTGCCAGCATACAAATTTATTAGTCTATAAAATTTGACATTCTCTTATTTATTCACAGAAAGGACAAATAAGATATTTTTTCATACTTACCAGAAATATCTGGGAGTGTTTATATGCCGCTCCATCTGGAGGATGCAAATAGTCAGAACTGCTTTACAATTCAGTAGGCAAAAGCCTGCTGAAGGATAACAAATGACTTCATGGTGAAACTGCTATTGAAATTCTTTCAGTATGTGATATTAAAAACAACTGAACAAACAGAGATAAGGGACAAATAGGATTTGAAACAGACTTTTTTTTTTCTTACAGTGCAAAAGAAAAACAAATGAATGCTCTAGTCCAACCTATACATATCTTTTAGTGATTTCACTGCATGGATTTGCTTAATGTATAAAAGTTTTTAACTGACGCTTTTCTAAATGTCCCACTAAAACCAATGGGACCAATGCTAAAATGTCTATTTTGGACCAAAAATTACAATTTTGAAGCTTGAAGAAAACAAAGAGGAGTCAAGACAACTCTTGCTGACTTGATTTACAGATTTACTCTTTGACGTTGGTATAATAATGCATGATGTGGAGGTTTAATAAACATATTTGGTGATTTGGATGCTGTATTTAGGGAAGACTTTTCTTCTTTATTATGTAGTATTTAAAGCTAAAAGCAAAAACTTAAGAGTTAAAGAATATGAGAATAAAAGAATTATAATGAAAGCTACCAAAAAGTGTAATTAAAGAATGTATTTAATCCAATTCAGTCTTTCTTACATGGAAGAAGTTCTACAATATTGGCTTTGCAAATCAAACTCATGTTGGTAACTTCCAGGTGATCAGAGAAGTCAAAATCTAAGAAACAATAAAAGCATTACTTTGCAATGATTATTTTTATTTCCTGCTTTGAAGGAAAGATGAAAGGCTATTTAGTTGCTATTTAGGTAGGGATTTTTGTTTTATTCTATGGCCAGATCAAAGCAACTATCTCTAAATTTACAAAACAGTTCATACAGCCCCTTAATTGAAGTATACACTAAATGATCCACATCAACAGCGTATAAACAGAATCCGCCATACAAAACTCATATTATTAGGTCTTCAAATGACTCATTATTTTGTCTAAAAATAACTAAAAACCAAATAACTGACTGAAACTTTGCATGACAATGAGTTCCAGATCATCCCGACATAGCATATTTTGTGTTAATATTTAATAGGCCAAAACTAGCTGGAGCATACAATTGTGATCATCCTTTAGTCTAATCCAAATTATTCTTTAGAACTGACACCCGATGCTTATACACAAAAGCAGGCATATGCACTCACTTTTATACTAAACTGTCTTAATATAACCCATTTGTTATTTTGGACATCTAACAATGGTTTACATTATGTAAACGCATGTCATCTCCCTATGCTAATGTTGAACGGTTATTTTACTGATAATTTATTATACAATAATAGTTTGGGACTATCCTTAAAGGTAATAACCTTCCAAGTGAATTCAAATTTAAATGGGTTTATAAATATTTTGATGAGTGAAAACATTTCATCAAAAGAAGCATTGCCCAAGAAAAGCTCATATGAGAGAAGCAGGTTAACTCTAGTATAGTTTGCTTGTTTCGCATATTTAACAACGAAGTCTAGGTCAAGATTGTAAAGTATATCTCTAGCTGACACCTCCTTCTTCCAAAACTACTTCAACTCATAGGGAGCTTGCCCTTTCCTCCATCCAGTAATACTCTTCAGCTATGTCACTCACTTGGCACATGATTGTTTCTGTCTTTGTAACTCTTCTTCTTTTTTTTTTTTTCCTTTCAGTTATTTTCTACTTAACTTCTTATCCTGTAGATCTTGCTTCCTTACCAGATTAAACTATTGGAATCACCTTAATAGTTCTTCACATTTCATATACAACCCAGCACAATGCAATTTACAATAAATTGTATGCCTTGTAAATTTTCCTGGTTAAGTGACATATTATGTTCAGTTCTGGTTTCCAAAACTTGATGTAGAAAGAAATAATTAAATACAAATCAGAACAAAGATTATTGTGGATTTAAAAAGAAAAATCGCTTCTAAAATAAGTGTTTGATACACACACACACACACACACACACCCCTAGAATATAGGCAGTAAGAAAAAAAAAGATTGATGATTAGCAATCAATCTTTACATTAGTCTGAAGAGGTGACTAATTATTTTCTATTTCTTTAATAGTGAAGAATACTTTTAATTTTGATTTTAGAGAATAAATTATTAAAATATTTTATATAAAATATATGTTAATCAAATAATATTATAGACCCATCTTGTAAAAATTTCAAATTGAAAAGTTAGATTGAGAATTCAGCCTTATTAGATGTTTATATATTTCAACGCACAGTCATTGTATACTCAATAGTACCCTCTATTAAATGAAAAAATATGAGCATGCCAGTACAAGGACACAAGTACTCTTAGTGGTGGCTAGCCTTCATTCTACTTCATCTAGCCCTCCTATTATTTTTGAGACACTAAGCTCTTAGCTTGCAGTGTTAACATGCCATGTTCATTTGGAAGAAAATATTAATATCAGGTCATTAGAAGTAGGAGAACTTGCATGAATTTTACCTGACTCTCCATAACAAGAGGGAGAACAGAATGAAAGGGAAAGGTAAGCAGAACAAAAAGGAATAATGGGAAAGCCACAAAATACTGTATTCCTTAGAATGTTATTCTACAGGCCCCTCTCGTGGAACATCTTTTTAGCCTTTGTGGTAGTCACCTTCAATTAAAGAAATATCAAACTTATTAAGTAAAATTTATTTTTGTAAAGTTTAACTGAAATAGTTAAGGTCATAAGAAAATAGTGGTAATTTGTTCTAATACGGTTATAGTTAAGCAGCACATAGAATAAAAAGTAAAACTAGTTAACAGTTTTACTAAAATGTCTAGAATTTTCAGTTATCTTTCAGTTGAATTTTTTAGGAAGGATGGCATTAGAATACCTATTTACTGAAGAATTGAACTTCGATTACATTCATTCAAAAGCTGGCTAATTAAACGTTTATGATTCGAGAAAAAAAGTGATAGAAAAGTCTCTTCAAAACCTTTTAAAGTGGAGAGAGAATCTGAATTAACTTGTGAGTCCCAAGACACTGAGGATAAGAAGCTTCCCATCTTAGCCTCCCTTCATCCACATCTCTTGCTCATCCTGATTCCTTGCTCTTGACTAAAAGGCAAAAGGGAAACAAATTAACCATCTGAGCATCTATTCCATTTACTTCTCAACCCCATGAGATCTCTTTTTAAGTGAGAAAACTGAGACTCAGAAAGTTTAAGTAACTTGGCCAAGGTCACACCAAGTACACACACAGTTAATGAATAGGAGAGGTGGAACCAGAACCCAGGTCATCTTTCTGGTCTTTGAACCTCTTCATTTCCATTAATAATATTTTTAAAAATATTTCTGATACCTGATTATGAAGCAGGCATTTTGACAAGGGCTTTACATAACATAACTCAGTCTTTGCCATAATTTGTGAGATAGGTCTAATTATTCTCTCTCTCTCTCTCTCTCTCTCTCTCTTTCTCTCTCTCTGTCTAACAGAAAAAGAAACAAAATGTTAGAGAAGTTAAGTACCTTCCCCCAAGTCCCAGAGCTAATCAGTGGCAAGGGCAGTCCTCGCCCAACCAATCCACGTCCATGCTCGCTATCTACTCATCTCAGAGGTTAGAAAACAAGAGACTTAATGAGATGGCCTGCCCAACCAGTGGTTCAAAGACCTGGATTCCTCTATGCCTTCAAACTCACTGTTCCTGTACAACTTTCCAGAGTGCATGCTTATATACAATGCCCTGAAAGGGGGTCTTGCAAGGAAGGGCCAGGTTGGGCCAAGAATGGCAAATTGACATGGTGTCCCTATTTTGAGATGTTCTGTCATGTTGAATAGGTTACTTACCTACTAATCTCCTTTAAAAACAATCATGAACAGCCACTGTTAAAAAGTAAGTAGAGGCAGAATTCCTTATATTATTTTTTTAATATTGAATTGACATTCAAGTACAAAGATTTTAGTTTTCCATCATTTCAACTAAATAATAAAAACAAACAAACAAACAACAAAAAAAACCAACTTAATCCCCTTGAAAGGAAAATCTCATTTTGCAAGACTCAAGGTCTTTTTCCCCCAGGTAATCCTAACCATATCTCAAACCTTGCTCGCTGATAACATATTTAGAATATACTGTTTCAAAACCATAACCATAAATGGCTGAAGGAAATTGCATTGTATCAAACAAAATATTCTTGGAATTCCCAATTAACTTATTTTCTTATTTTAGTGAATAATATAAATAAAAAATATAAAATGAGATAATGTCACTATTCCCAGCAAAAACTATTTCTTATTTAGAAGCACAGGTGTAGATTAGCTTCTCCACTTACCAAGAAATAAAGGAATGAAGTCTTTCAAGCTAAAGACATGACACTAATTGGGCCTCAAGTAGTTAAAGAATGCGGTAAAGATAGAAGTGAATTCACATTTCCAGTTTAACAGCCTAAATCCTAGATGATTCACTTACCGAACTTCTTGATATCCCCACATTGTACCATGTTTATTTTCTTGATTCTTTGCTCTTTTTTGTCTTTTACATCGTGGCCTATTTCAATTCCCAGCTTGTCTCCAAGGCCTTCTATGTCTCCAAAACAGACCTGGTAACTCTTTATCCATAATCCCACAGCAATCTCACAATACACTGAAATCATTTATTCAGTGATTCCTCCAAATGGATTAAAGAAATCACATCATTCACCACTTACATGTACTGGCATAGGGCAATAAATGGCCCCAGGCAGTATATACTACTGAGAGAAAACAAATCAGATTTTGAAATCAGCCAAATAGTCATTCCCAGCCTTCCATG
The DNA here is from genome assembly GCF_004115265.2 of Rhinolophus ferrumequinum. NCBI lineage: Eukaryota > Metazoa > Chordata > Mammalia > Chiroptera > Rhinolophidae > Rhinolophus > Rhinolophus ferrumequinum. The sequence continues at coordinate 23,688,327 of NC_046287.1, forward strand.
ATTTATATAATCTTGATCAAGACATTTAACCACTTCAAACTTCAATTTTGCAGCTCTAATACAATATGGAGACTATGCTATATATCCTACCGTTAGAAAAATCAAATTAAAAAATGTATGTACACAGCTTTGCTTAGTAACTGGCATATAGTAGGTGCTTGTGGTGGCTATTATTAGCCACCTATAAATTATTATGAACAATTTATAAGAAGAAGAAATTAAGCTAACCATTAAAAAATTAGTTCTTAAGAAAGATATTATGAAACATGAACATTCCAAGCAAGGTTGTCGACTTTGGTCTTTCCAGGAGTTGTAAGACAGGAGTCAGCAACTCTTTCTCTGGAATGCCTTCTATTCTGACATGAAGATTTCAGGAAAGACCTTTTAGTTTTCAGATTTTATTATCATCAGCCTTCTTCCTTCTGCAAGTGACTTGAAAATTGTTTCAATTTGGGGAGTATTGTTACTTTCTTCATGCCTAAGAAGATTGAATACTATTACTTCTTTTTTTGTACCAGAATATAGTAAAAAATGAAAAAATGCTACTTCAGCTTGTTTCCAAAGAATTATTCCTTGCAGATCAAAACTATAAGCAGGTATAATTATTTATGGCTCTTCTAAAAATCTTATTTACTTTTTATTTCCTTGTTAATAACACATAGTACATTACACTATCACTTCTACAAATTTGGCTGGTGACAGAGCTTTTGAACTAGTACCAAATTTTCAGTATCAGTAAGTCTCACTGGAAATGCCATAACATGTTGCAGTTTAGTGATTTAAGGTTCAAACATTCCTTCCAGAAAGATTTATAACATCTCCCAAGGCATATTTATTATAAAAAGTGACTCACTTAGGAAGTAAATACACAGGAAATATTATATTTCAAACTAAGTATAAGGACTATGATTAATTAGGAAATCACATAAAGAAGGAAATCACAGAGACACATCACACACTTTGTATAGAGAACATGTAATACATTATACTAAATTGTAAGCTGGATAGTTCATATAAACATATTCAATTAGAAAATTCACCATTAAACTTTGCCTCATGGCAAACTATTTTATCATCGCAAGGGAATCTAAAGATATTTATGGACAGGAAAATAGGTTCCCCTATTGATCCTCTTTGTTGTTATCTCTAGTAAAATAAATTTAAAATGAAAATAGAAACCAGTTATTATTTTCCGAAGGGAAAAAAAAGAACACTTATTTCTTTTTCACTTTCTTAACTCAGATATAATCATTCTCACAATTACGGTAGAAATCTCTAGTTGTATATTGCCATTATCGAGTTACCCTACCCTATTCTTGTGTTCACTCAGAGCTGCTTTAATACCCACACAAACACACACACACACTTCAGCTTTTTTTTTTTTCAGTTTAAATATTACTAACACATGTCCCAGCTTCACCTGAAGGATTTAAAAAAAGAAAATGTGGTAGTTTGAGGTGATAAATGTCATGTGAAGAGAAAAAAATTAAGCTGAAAATTAGAAATTTAATCCTAACAAAACTTAAAACACCTCGTGGCAAGATGATACTCGTAAGATAATTGTCCATGCCTTCCACCAACCAGCACACCGCCTGAACTGGCTCAGTCCTTAAAGGGTCAAAATTTATTATCATTTCAGTTCATCTAATAAGTAATGTTTTTGCCGAACAAAACCAATTCCCAATAAATTCTCACTGTATTTGTGTGCTATGATTTGATTTAGAGGCCTATGGGGAGACACCATTTGGTAGCACAGGAACACAGAGGGGTAGGTGTTGCTGGGGAGAAGTAAGGCTCATGTGCCAGAAGTGTTATTGTGTCAGGTTGATTTATTGAGTGAGCTTCACTTCACCGAATGTTCCGAGATATTTATTTCCCTAAAGGCTCTGCAAAGATATGAACAGACCCGCATCCACAGATGTCATCATTGCTCATTTTACCGAGTCATGAAATTTTCTCAACTGCAATTTGTCCATCTAAAATTGCTGTAACAGAACCATGTCAGTAGTAGCATCCTACTCCAGCACCACCTTCTATAAAAGGATCTGTTGCCAAATTCGGTACTTGTGTGCAACTTCATGGTAATTAAAGTGACAGGGCAGTTTCACTGTCATTTCAAAAGAGTTTCTCAGAGAAGTGGCTCCAATTTTTAAATTCCACTTCAAGTACTCAGATCAAGTGAAAACTTTAAGGCGAACCGAATAGGAATACATAAGCACAGAATGATTTATCCCCATCAAAATTAAAATACAAATAGATTTGTAGAGAAGTCAGAAAAAAAGAAAAAGGAAAAAGAAAAAAGGCAGGTTGTGTGTCACCAAACCCCAAACTTCAAAAAATGTCACCTTTCTGAAAACCATCCTTAAGTTTAGTACCTTACTCTAGAGGTAGACTTTGATCCGTTTTATTTTTCACCTCTCCATTATTAGGCAAATAAAGTATAGAAGTTGATTTTAAAACCATGTTGCTATATATACATCCATTGCCTATAACTTTTATTCAAAAACACATATGCAAATATATGAAACAGTTCTTAAGGTGCATTCATAATGTTAAACATCATGACTTGGGTATTTTTCATTATTTCATCTAAAATCATCTTCAGGACCTAACAGAATTTCACTGTCTGTGTTAAATAAAAACTGCATGCTTGTATGGTGTGTCAGAATTTGGGGGTTTATTTAAATATGTTAATATTTCTCATTATGCCATTAACAATAACCTTCATCCATTTGTGAAAAACATTTTGCCAAGCATGCACATAAAAAATTAGCAAGTGAAGCAAAATCACCTTAATTTGCTTTGGACCAGCAAATAACCAACTAATTTGCAGAAATCCCTGCCAAGCACTCATATTAAATGCTTCATGCTTATTTTATGACCTCTGCTGCTCTTCCCCTTCCCGGGCCCTGAATCATATGATCATTAACATATTGCAAGGTCTGAAACTTTATTTTTTACATTCTTTAATTAATGCCTGTTTATAGAAGGCCATAGGACTTCAGATCCAGTTAATGAAACTCCGCTCCCCCAGGCCCCTAGAGCCCAATAGAGAGCTCTCTCCTCTGTTGTTTTAGTAGCTTTTTTCCAACTGTTTGTTTATACACACTTAATTGATCTCTTTAGTCCCAGAAGCATTCCAGAGACACAACCTGTTTTGAGGCAAGCTAAAGTTTCCCCCCTTCCTTTATAAAAGCTTTGAATGCCCAAGGTTATCAGTTTTAATTTGAAAGTTGAAGATTCAGCTTTATTTACACTGTCTAAAAGTAAAAATTGATACAGGCCCCGAAGTGTTTATTTTTACATTCATACATAGCAGAGGGGATCACAAGTGCATACTGTATATAATTATTTTGATGTAGAACTAAGTAATTACTAAATGCTGCTATGTCTTATTTTATGGCATTGAATAAATGCAGTCTTTATAACAAGTTGAAAATAAAAACAAATCAGGCTGCCAATGCATGAAATTTTCATGGCTCTTCAATTTACATTTTACATATTCCCTATGACAAGAATTTCTATTATGCTATTCTCTTTTTTCTGCTATAATTAAATTAAAAAAGTAATTGGCTGGTGCTGCACACTGCAGCAATGTCTTAATCACATAGACAAACAGTTTTACAATAGCTTACACCATTTGCCACATGGGGCAATGACATTATTGTACCAGACTATAAACTCGAGACAGATATCACACACCGGCTTTCAACCACCGTGATGGCAAGAACATAAGATGAGGTTGGTTCTGCACCCCAATGAGAACCTCTATGATGGAAACCACGATTAAGTAAAAGTTGCCCGAATCTGGCCAGGTGGCCTCGAAGATGGACGAAGTTTGAAGCTTGTGATTCTGCACATACATGCTTATAGTCTAGGTACAGATATATGTTGGAAGGGCCATAAAAGAAAAATATGAGTATGAGTTATCAGTGCCGTAAGCACTACGAGTATTGGTGATGACAAATCATGATTTCTGCATCTTATGATGAGAAAAATCTTGGTTGTACATGTGTTTTATATGTGTATGTATTCTATTTGTTTTCGTTAGGGTTCAGTTCATGAATATTTTTCTGTTTATATTTTTTTATATATTTTGATATTGCACTAATAGTTATTGAGGGTGGGGGGGAGAGGTCAGGGTCTTGAACGCTCTGGTGTTTCTGGAAATTTCACTGATAAGGGATTCATGAGACCTCGGTCTTAATTCTGGCCTTTCCAATAACCCACAGGGTGGCCTTAAGTGAGTTGCTTTAACTCTCGGAATCTCAGTTTCCTCCTTTGTAAAATGAGTAACTTAGACTAGATTGTCTCTAAGGTTCCATATTCAGCTATCACATGCTATGATTATAAACAAATTCAATCTTTTCTATGAGAAAAGAGATCTGAGAAAGTAACTAAAATAACATCTGAGAAAGTAACTAAAATAAAGCACAGGTGCTTCCAATGGCAGCAAGGAAGCAACAGGGAATAGAAAGCTGAGAAATCTAATTTGACATAGCCAGAGTGCTAAAAAGAATAAAATAACACAATTTGAAATGCACAAGGGGAAAACCTACGAGGAAGCAAGTATATTGATAGCTTAGCTTTTTCTGTTGGTTTCAATGAAAAAGCCCTGTTTAAAAACATTGAAAACTAAAATTTTTAGAATGGAGTCTTACAGATTTTTAAGCTATCTGTTCAATAATGATAGCATTCGCCCTTTTACAATACACATCCTTTCTCCTGCCTATAACGTAGACACAGCAAGTGAAGAATTATCAGGAGAGATTTTTCTAAACTTTATAAAACTAAGATGCTCTCTGCAACACATACACTTGCTTAGCTAAACAGGACTTAGAATCCTTATCTAGCTGAGACCTCTAAAAAACATTCAAATGATCCATTTTGATAATATGTCAGCCTATTTTCTAGAATGAAACTGCTTTATCCAAAAACTACCTACATGGTGTTTTAGTAGAGTTTAGCAGCTAATTTGAAGTACGCAGATATTGCTCTTTGATCGTTTTAATTATAATTAATAATTTAAGAAGTCCCTTTGAAAAGGAAATCTCCGTAATAATAAACAAATGTACACCGTGCCACATCCAAGGAGACATTGTACATTGCTAATATCTCCTTTACATATTCATCTCAAGTGGAAGGAAATGTTGGAATATCATTGAGTCTAAAAATGGAAAACGATTTATTTTAAAATAGATAAAATATGTTAAGAAGTTTTTCAGTGCATGTTATACCCCTGTAACTTACCGAGAAGCACACAGCACTTTGGAGAACCCCACCCTTTCTTTCCCATGCAGCCCTCCCGCCCCCAACTTCCTCAGTCCATACTATTAGGTTGGTGCAAAAATAATTGCGGGTTAAATGGTTAAAAAAAAAAAAATAGTAAAAACCGCAATTACTTTTGCACCAACCTAATATCTGCCTTACGTAAAGCAAATTCAGTCATTCCTGGCAAGGTGCTCAACAACTGAAAGTCTTCAATCTTCACATAAATAGGGTGCAAATCAAATCTTATGATGGTATATTCAAGCTTTCAGGATCTCTGTTTGCCACCAGAAATGTCAGAGTTTAGTATCTACTAAGCCATAGATTTATGAGGAAATGCTTGTAGATTGACAAGCAATTTTGTAACAAATGCATCTTCAGGGTTTGATTCACAGGAATGTTTAGGACATGCCTAAATGATTTAGTATTTTATACCTTTGCTCAAAAGAACAGTTCATATAAGTCAGTTCTATCTGAAGACTGTCAATCAAGCAGAAACTAAAAGTAATTTTAAAATATCACAATTCATTTATAAAAAAAGAAAGTTTATCACTAGGATTCAGGAGCATGCACTTACAAGTGAGAGACTGATACGCAAAGTTTGAAATGCTTTAATTGAAACAAGGCAAATTGCTTTCTTATTTAGATATGAAATACATATCTGATTACTTTTATTTATGAGCTGCCAATATTTGAACATATGTAAAGTTTGAATTGTTTCCCATTTGCCCCAGACTTTAAAAAACATAATTCCTTTTCTTAATGTGCCACCCTTCAGGGCAAGGAGTTGTAATGAACACCTCCCAGTCACACAGAATTACTATGTTCTTTATCTTACTCAGTGCTGATAAAAGAAAAAAAAGAAAAAGAAAAAAAAAAAAAAAAACTTCCAAAGGTTTGGAATCCTGAAACCTGTAAACAAAATCTGTGGAGCAGATAAAATTTTAAATGGCACAATGCAATTAAAGCTGAATTCAATTTGAGCACACCCTGTCCATCTGTCAGAGGGAAACAAAAGCCGAGGAGCTCCATTATTGCTGAATCCCTGCTCTTGTTAATTTGCTTGCTGAGAGATTTCAATTTCTAGGAAGTGCACAAATTAGTGTTCAGTCAGGGCTAGATCCTCAGTAAGTATAAGCAGATGGTGGAAATCAGCCCTAATCAAGTGGCCAAAGCCTTTTTTTTCTGTCTGATTAAAGCATTTTAATCCTTTCAGATTGTCTGCTTTTTTAGCAAATATTCACTATCCTTTACTTTTTTTATATTTCAGGATAGGTTTAAATTTAGCTTCTGCACATGAGAGGCATAACTTTAGAAATAGAACTACCAACATCTGAGTTACAAGCAGTGGTCAACGGGATTTGTAAATTAACTGAATGCTTTTTTTAAAAAAAAATGTATGTTAAATAATTGTTTGAGTCATTATTAATTTATATGCTAATATTAATAAGGCATATTTAATCTCTTCTGTTGGAATTAAGTTACTGAAGGAAAGACAATGAGTTAGAAAATTTTTCAGCTTTAAGATTAAAGCTAGTAAAAACAGAGGGCAACCAGAAAAATGTAACATGTATGTTCAAATCTCCCAACAGAGAAGAGAAAGAAAAAAATTTTATTCTTTACATTAACACAAACTAACAAATATCTAAAATTTTAGTGAAGGAATTATGTTTAAATCAAAACAAGAGCTAAAAACTAAAAAACTCAAGTATTTTGTGAATAATGGAAACAAGTATTAATTAGGGACAAAACTGTATAATTGTTTTTAGAGTATGAGACATACACATTCAAAATGTAAAACTGCTATAATCATTGTAAGTCAGCTAAGAGTTTGGTTATAGTAAAAACTCATACAAAACATTTACAAGCCAAGGAATATATGAAATAAAAATGTAAAATACATTCAGAGAAGCAATGTGAATTGTGATTTAATCGTGTGTTTAAACAAACAGTTGGTAAAAGCAAGGTCCTTCTACCTCCAACATTTATCCAGAATACATGAAAAATAAACTTTTCTAATTATATGAAAAATGTTTGTGATATTAACTTGGAAGTAAAATTTTAAAGTGTATGAGCACATTTAAGGGTAGGTTCTTACATACTATTTTGAAACCTCGCTTAAACTTAGACACAGCAATGAAAAGTATTTCTGGGGGCGGGGGGACACCAGTTCAATATCAGAAGGTATTTCTGAACAACCTGAAACTTTAAGTTGAACATTTGTGTGATTTCTGATATGCTGAATATTTGTAAAATTTCTGGTAGTTCTTTAACATCCTGTTTAGCAAGTTCATTACACAACCAGATTCTTAACAAACACCCCCTCTAACAGTATGATAAAATTTTACAAGTACAAGTAAGTGTTCCTGTATATGTTTTTGTTACTTTGTTTTAACTAGGACAGTTAAAGAATTAGAGTTTTTATTTCTTTATTGGAACATTATAAATTTATATTTACAAATTTTAAACTTATAGGATGAAATACATCCTATAGGCCAAATTTGTATATGGCACCAAGTTTATGCACTTGCTCGATTGTAAATATGCAAATATCCCAAGTTTAAAAATCATAACTACCATATATAAGGATAAATGGTTCTTTACATCTACAATTTGCCCTTATATTTTGAAGTTTCTACTTAAACTCTTCTTTAAATTCTCATTCAAAAGTAAATCATAAAAAAAAAGTAAATCATAAAATAAAAAGAAAAAGGAAAAAGTTATCAAACCTACTGGACATTCATTTCATGGAAATGGCTTTCAAGTTTTCCCACCATTTATAAAGACAGAATCAGGCTCAAATCAGTTCACAAAGAAAGTTTGGCCGGCCCGGTGGCTCAGGCGGTTACAGCTCCATGCTCCTAACTCCAAAGACTGCCAGTTCGATTCCCACATGAGCCAGTGGGCTCTCAACTACAAGGTTGCCAGTCCAATTCCTGGAGTCCCGCAAGGGATGGTGGACTCCGCCCCTTGCAACTAAGATTGAACTTGGTACCTTGAACTGAGCTGCCACTGGATGCTCTGGATGGCTCAGTTGGTTGGAGTGCATCCTCTCAACCACAAAGTTGCCAGTTTGATTCCTCGAGTCCCACAAGGGATGGGGGGCTGCTCCCCCTGCAACTAGCAATGGTAACTGGACCTGGAGCTGAGCTGCACCCTCCACAACTAAGACTGAAAGGGCAACAACTTGAATCTGAATGGCACCCTCCACAACTAAAATTGAAAGGGCAACAACTTGACTTGGAAAAAAGTCCTGGAAGTACACACTGTTCCCCAATAAAGTCCTGTTCCCCTTCCCCAATAAAATCTTAAAAAAAAAGAGAGAGAGAAAGTTTATACTTCCTTTTTATCCCTCCCATCCATTCATCACCTAATAGTGAAAAACACTGTGCACATCTCAACACCTCTTTAAAACCAGTTTTAAAGTGTTGAATCCTGTTAGATTCTTAGACATTTTGTAATTTTCACCTTTTTGTGAATAGGACTACGGTAGGTACTAACAATAAACCCCTATAAAACATAATTTGGTACCAAGCTGAGAAGATTACAGGCTGTGCAGAAAGAAGAGATAGACTTTTATATCCACCCACCTTTTTAAAAATATGCTACTATGAGCAGATGTAGGAGAATGCACCCCGGAAATCCATATCCTTTACCTTCGCTCTTTTACCACTGCCACCGCTCTAATCCTCGTCTCATACCTCTCTCTTGGGCAATTTTAGAACAACCAATTTGACCTCTCTGCATCTTTAGAGATTCCCTTCTGTCAACAAAATATGACTCCTTTGCCCAATCTGTCTAGGCTTTTGTTGTGATGGCCCTAACAAATATTCAAGGCTGCTCTTTCTTTACCCTCCAACTAAATTTTATCACTAACTACAAGATATGCCCTCTACTCTCCAATGCCCTGATTTTGCTCACCAAACATATCACAACTAAGTTCCCTCCATCTGAAATGTCATTGCAAATTAGCTCCAACTGTCAAGGTACTACCCAAAGCTTGTCTAAATTTCTACTCATTTCCCAAACCATTCTCCATCACAAACTAGAATCGGTTTCTCCCTACTTTTTACTCCAATATCTTATTTTAGTTTTTTGGTATATCTAAATAATTACAATATCCTGACATATTATAGCATATTATTTACCTAAGTATGAATATCTTATCTTCTCTACCATGTGGGAAGTCTTTTTCAGTTTGTTTGTTGGTTGGTTGGTTTTATCTTCTCTGGATCAAAGTAAAGTACATTCCATGTTATGGAGCTTTACTGCACAATACAATAGCTACTAGCTGAATATGTCTATCTAAATTGAAATTAATTAAAATTAAATACATTCAGAAATTTTGTTCCTCAATTGCAATTGCCATATTTCAAGTGCTCAATAACCACCTATGGCCAGTGGATACTGAACTAAACAGTACAGGCATAGAATATCTTCATCACCAGAAAACGTTCTGTCAGATGGCACCATTATAGAGACTCAGTAAGAGTCTAATTTAAATTTATATATAATTATTATCAAAGTGCCATGAGAATAAGAAAGAAAGAGAGAATCTTGAAGACTACATTTTTGATGGTTTGGAGGACCAGCTGATGCATACACTCAACTATCTTTTCTGGGAGATTTTGGTAAGCTCAGCGCATATAACATTTGCTATCTCCATCATATTAAAAACCACCCCAACTAGGCCAGGACAATTTTCTGATGCTTCATATATAATTGATAGTGGTTAAGGAAATTTATATGGCAACTGTTTTGCAGAAGCTTTAATTCACATTTCAATATTTAAAAAGGCTGCTGTCACGGCTGGTAGGAATAAAATTAAACCCACCAGCTGTGGTTTGTTTTTTGAGGAAAACACATAACGTTTTATTTCTGCTTTGTCTGTTGTCCTTGTAAATGTCAGAAATACAAAATTGAAATGTACTGAATACCCTGGTTTACCCATTAGAGTTTTCTGAAAACACTTGTGTTTTTTTTTAATTAGGCAGAAATTTTAGTAATTTTTAGTGGGATAGTTTTTTTTTCTTTTTATAGTGATAGAAGCACACAGTTTTTATATTTGCTTAGAAAAAGAAACATGATAATAAAATACACTTGAAACTTTTAATATTCTTTTCTTCATGGGAGTTTTCATCAAAGTATGATCAAGGACAATTTTTAAAAGATACGTATTTTTTCAATTCTTTCATTTATTAGAATTTTGAGGCTATTCCAAGAAACGTCACCCTAGATTATTTAAAATTGACCAGGTGTTTAGCCATAAAGGTCAAGAGTATTTTGCTGAGACTTAGTAGTTTTCATGAGACATTCTAGAATCACAGCACTGAATTATAAAGTGTCCTTTTGATCTATGGCATTGATGTTACACACTGGGATAATATAACTTACTTGTCACAAAATTCGCCTACAGTGTAAGAGAATAGTGTCTGACAATTTAATGTTTTTCCATTATTTTCAACTAAGAAAAATTGTATTCTATGTTTTAATGTTTTTGCCTTGTAAGCAGTCAGCCACTAGTAATTACCCTAAGTACAAAGACTTAAGATAAAACCTTAGGCATTACCTATTATGTATCAGCACTTAATGTCATTCTAATCAAAATAAAATTATTTAAATCTAAGCAGCATTACATATTATGAAGAATTTGCTCATCAGATTTCTCTAAGCTCACAATTATCTCACAATATTATTAACTACACTTAGTCTACTTGCTTCCAAATATTTCCTTTACTAACCCATAATGATATCACCATCCTCTACTGAGTCTAAAATCTACACAGAGAGAGTGGTTTATTTGACTTAGATACAAAAGGATGGAGTCCTTCCAAAATGTCATGACCTTTTCAGTAACATATCACAACTAGTTAATTTTTTCATCAATTGATTATGAATCTAAAAAGCCTAAAGTAGACACAAGATTACACTGTAGTAATAAGAAATATGGAGAAAACACCATCATGGGCTCCCAGCACACAAGGGATGTAGATGGTGGCAGCATGACAACTCCAGGGCAGAGTTGGGTTTCAAGAATGAGTTGCAGAAAGGCACAAGAGAGGGACTTCTGGCACTTGGCACTTTTGCCTAAGGCAGTCCCTGCTTTTGCAGAACACAATGTACAAGTTAAATCAGTATCCTTATATCAGCACATGTAATATTTATGCTAACTTAACAATTGTCTGTTAAAATGGTAGGTTTATATCCAAATACAACAATACAAAACTTGCCAATAAAATTATTTGCTAATATATTTATAGTTCAGAAGTGTAGCTTCAATGAGAATAAAATAAATAATGGTATCTCATGTTTGCCAGTTCATTCGCACTTTCAGCACCCTTGTCATTTTATAATGCTCTGCCAGTATTTATCACAGATTGCAAAAAAGAAAAAAAAAATCCCTGAATATGTAAAAATAGCAGCTGTTATTTGCCATTAACAATTGGGCAACTTCATAAATCTTTACAAACACACAGAGAAAACAGGAGAGTGTGCCTTTAAGAATGATCAAAGTACATTTTTATTCTGTCTTAAAGCCAAATAAATAATTTACGTTTTTGTTTTGAAGCTAATATTCCCTTTGTTTATAAATATTTCTGGAAATATGCATATAATTGTTTAATCTTTGATCATTACATACATGGATGCTAACAGCAACATTTGGTGATTAATTTCCTAAAAATCAGTTAAAATAAAAAATATTTTTAAGAAATTAACCCACATCCCAATTTTTACTCTCTTTAAAGTAATTTGGCAGTATCTCCCAGTTCAAATCTCAAATATTTCTTGGATATTTCTTTTTTTTTTTTCTTGGATATTTCATGTTTTCTATTTCTCAACTGACACTTCCTGGGTAAATTGAGCCTAACAGGTCCTCATAATTTCTAATCTTGATGATCATTGTTGTCTCCTGAATGCTTTCCTGGTACAAATATCATCCCCATCAAATCATGTTTCAAGAGTAACTTATTTAGTCTAAAAACATAACTCAAATCAGACATTTCCACTGCTTAATACCATAACACGTAGACCTTTCCTGATCTGACCATTTCTGTATCTCTGAAACCAATGACCTCCAGCTTTAAACCAATGGGCTCACCACACCAACCTATGACAAGCAGGGCTTGAGTTGCTTTCTCTTATGTTTCTATACCCTTGAAATGATTTCCTCATTGCTCTACACAGATATCTCCAGATTTTTCAGGAATTAATTTTAATTCTATTTCATTTTTGTAAGCCCTCATTAATGTGCTCCTTCTAAAAAGTCGCCAAGAGATTTTGTTTGCTGTTATTATATTATACCACAAACCTGTTTCTGTGACGTCAACTGTCATTATTAACCAGAATTATCCATTTTATGGTCTCCCTTGATCAAATTAAACATCTGTCTGCCAAATTTCTATTACACTTTTGCTATGGTCAAAGCTCTAAACAAATTTTCCAGTAGTTTGCAAAGAATCTTCATTATTTTTATAAACAGAAAAGTAATCAAAAGAGAAATAGAAGCATCTTTGGAGGCACTAACGTAATCTATCTGAATCTTTCATGTAGGTGATTTTAATATAACATCATAAGGTATAAAATATCATGTTTCCTATTCTGCCAAGGTCATTTGATCACTGATTTTATAGAAGTCGATGTTCTGGAGCAATTTGACATCCTGCTTGTATGTCTTAAGCGTGGTTTAGTCAATAGAGTAGGAAGAATCATTAGTTATTCAAGGTAAAACTTTCAAAAATGCGACTAAGGCACTTTGACCTTCTCTGAATCAGGAAATGCTCTGTGCATCTTTATGCTCTTTCAAATATAATTTGTCTAAACTGTCTAAAGTAAATCAAAAACTATCACTCAACCTGCTTAGTAAAAAGGGTAAATTTTAATTGCAGAACTTAAAACCTCACAATTAAAAGCTGTGCTGCTACTTAAAGCCAGCACAGACACAGGAATGAAAGCTGATGAATACAAATTAGATTTCTTAACAGATTAGCAATTCTGAAGGATACTCTAAAGCATAGACCATTTATGTGCTTTAAATGTTTTCATAAGGGAGGAATAAAGTGGATGATTGTTACACTTTTATAAAGTTTTGTTTTTATGTTCTTAATAATAATTCTACGACTAACAAAATCTTCTATCTGATGAGATATTCATAACACATCTCAAACAGAAAATAGATATGTGAAAAGGAAAAAAAAATCCTCTATCTGGAAAAATGCATTTAAAATATTATTATGTGCACTTTTAAAATTAAATTTAAAATGGTGCCACTAATTAATAAACAAAACTCAAAGAAGTCTCCCCAATGTATAAGAAAAATGATATAAGAAAGGAAAAATGAATGTTCTTACTGTTAAACATATAGTAGCATCAATCTCCTGTTCCTTCCAAACAAAGCTGTGTTGCGTTCTACATAGGACATAGCCTTATTTAATGATAACTTTATAACAAAACATATATGCTCAAATGACATAATTTTTCATTATCCAAACTATTGAGACATACTCATATAAGTATAGTGATAGAGCAGAGAGAGGGAATGTATCGATACTACAATTGAGTATTAACTAATATGCAGATATCAATGTTAAAACAAGCTAAAGAGAAAAAGACATAGATCACCCAACCACTTCTTGAATACTCAGCCCCTTGAGTTCAGAATTCTCAGAGAAACAGGCTGAGGAAGGAGAAGCAAGGATTAGATACTGTCTAGTATTCAAGGAGACCATGATAGAGAGAGAATACAGTGTGTGTGTGTGTGTGTGTGTGTGTGTGTGTGTGTGTGTGTGTGTGTGTGTGTTGGGATGTAAGTATAAAGCGAGAACAGTCACTATCACTGAAAGAAAAATAACAGAAGTGTTACAAGAGAAAGCTGATCTGAAGACCAACTTTGCCAATTCCGCAGTTTTGCAGAGGTTAACAACAGTTAATACTCGTATAATAACAACCAGCATTTACTGAGAGCCTATTAAATGCCAGGAACTATACAAAATACTTTGGTCATGCTATTTAACATTCACAAAAACGTCATCATTTAGAAAGAATTAATCGATTTACAGATGAAAGAAAAGTTAAATGGCATAGAAGAGACCAAGATTTTAATTCAGGCTTATATAAAGCCCAAATTGGTGTTCTTTCTATCACAGCACACTTTATAATAAAAGGAGAGTCCATTCAAAGAAATATTTTTTTGTCATATGTAATTACCAATGTGGAAACTTTAACAGGAATAATGCAATTTAGTAGAATAATGAGCACCTACAACAATTCACTGGATTTGTGGAAAATTTTGTTTACCACGTATTATTTATAAAAGAGGTTCATTCCCCAAGAATTCATTAATTAACGTATGAGGTATAAAAGCATTGACAAGATATACTGTGGACTCAGGCGACTTTTAAAATTCTGAATAGAAAGAGAAAGTACTATGAATTTGCCTGTAGAAATGGTAAAGAAAAGATAAATTGCTTGCTCTAATCTTTTAGCACAATCATAACTAAAAGCTCATTTGGCTTCAACTTCATTATTTTTAACAAAATTCACTACATTACAGTTACTTCTGGAGTACAAAGTGCCATAAATAATTTAAATTAAACTACACTTGTCAAAATAAATGAACAAGTAGGTTTTATGATGCAGTACATTTTATGATGCCCTTGATTCTTTAATTTGTGTGTTTTGCTTAGTTGCTAATTCCCAAAATACCATAATCTGCAAAGGCTCTTGTACTCATTAGTATAGATTACAAATGTACCAGCTCAACAGGAAAATCAGTATGGAGAAGGATTCTACTGAACCAAGATGTTTTCTCAATAATACCCTCTGAATATTTTATAAATACTGGTTTGAAGGAAATAGGAGAAATCGTTCACCTCACTTCCATACTAACTCACCAATCATTCCTATCTTTCGGTAGGTACAGGGATATAGCTATGTCTGTATCTATATCTACATCATCTATATCTATATCTATATCTATCTATCTATCTATCTATCTATCTATCTATCTATCTATATCTACCTATCTATACCTATATTGTTATCTATTTCTATATCTATATGTATGTCTACATCTATATCTAACTATAAGAATATCCACAGGGATCTATTCTCATTAACAATCCTTATTTAATCAGCTATCTGATTATATTTGTGAAGCAAACAAGTTTTTACTAATTTTTTTAATTTTGTCCTAGTATAAATAATATATCAAAATTTAGATTATGACTTTCTTTGGTACTGTATTACATATATACACATAAAATGTTTTCTTCAAGATTGGTACTAGAGCTCGGCAACAAGACCTAAGCAGAATTATTATAGGGTAAAACAGTAACATAATTAAAAATAGTTATTTGAAATAAAAAAATGCGTGTACTAAAAAGCCTATAACAGGGGAGTTTCCTATGTCAATTATAAATTACAGATTAAATAACTAGTTCCTATGAAATAAAATATTCTTGAAATTAGTACAATTTCCAAAAATTCGACGGGGCGCATCTATGTTGTTGTTTTTTTTTTTCCATCACAACTTAGAGACTAACAGTAAATATAGCTCTCAGAGTGCTGCATTACCTCTACAAACCACTAGTTTACCATTTAATTCTTGAACCTCTAACATCTGTGAAAATGGAAACCATACTCTTTCAAACTCTTGAAAGAATCACTCAGTATACTTATATTTGGGGGTTTATCAAACCAGCGGTATCCTCTTATGCTATCCTTTTGCTCTTTTACCTGCCATCTTGCTGCAGAAAGAAAGAGGCAATGGAATCATCCCTTGGCATCATCCCCTGAACCTCCCTCAGTTCCAACTTCAATAAAACAGGGTTATATCTTCCTATTGAAGATCAAATAAGTTACTATTCTTTAAAAACATTTTTGGAAACCAGATATCTCTATATAAACTGCTAAAGAGGTATTTAAAACCCGATTCTTTTATTACAAATCGATCCTAAGTGTCTATAAGTTAAAGCAGAATGAGTAAGTTTTCCCTCAATTGCTCCCCATTCTCTACAAGGTTATACACTTTTTTTCCTTTCATGTATTTGAAATCTTTCAAAAACTGACTCACAAATTAAATTGGCCTACAAATACTTAAATCTGTGCCCCCAGTATTAATTTCTAGGATCATAGTAGCTTTCCACATATTTTATTTTTACTCTGTATTTATGATTTATTGATAGATTTTACAGTGGATTAGATTTAAGAAATGTATATTTATATATTAGGCATAGAGCTCTAATTTTGTAGCAGTATAATAAAAAAAATTAGTGTTTCCGCTCTTAAGGATATAAATTGAACTCTTTTACAGAACACACCAGCCTGGTATATTCTGATGTTAAATTTTTCAGGTCTATTTGTTGTCTTTCTTAACAATCCTAGAACTGTAAAATAATTTTTCACATATACTGATATTTTGATTCTATCTAATCCACTTCTACTCTTAAAAGAAGCGTATTCTTATGTTGATGAGTTTCAATTAAAGACATTACTTTCATTCCAAAATTCTTTACTGTGATCGTAGTAGAGGACTGGTCAATGGTGGTTAGAGGGCATCGAAATGGTGTCTCATATACATCAATTAAAATAAATTAGGTTCCCTAAAGTCCACTTCCAATTGACTCAGGCATTTAATATGCATGTCCTATCAATGTGCATATTATATATTATTATTTACTAGCCAATCAAATATATGCTACCATTTAACTTGGGATTTCTCTTAACAAGAAGAGGCTAAAGTCATGGGCCACAAAAAAAGGAAGGTACCTGGAAAACGCTTATTCCCACCATCATAACCAAATTTGTATCTCAGAGACCTACATCCCTTAAACTGCCATTGGGTTAACCCAATGAAATCACACTTTGATGCTTAAATAATGATTCCACTTAAATGTAAAATAACAGCACAGTCAGGTAGCCTCAAACTGCTTCATCTATCCCAGGCCCGCTTCTCTGTCAGATCTGAAAACTCATAGCTACTCTTCCACACCATTACTGCCCAAGTCAAACTTATTCCTAGAGATTTTACACTTGGCTTCTACCAAAATGTTGTCTCATATGCCTACGTCCTTAAACAAACTCAGGATGTTCAAACAAAGGTAATGAACTTCACACATTAAAAAATATTCTTTCCTACTAAGCACTGCACTCAGTCATCACATGAATGCATTTTATTATTTTAAGTAATGAGTTTTATTATTTTTCTTTCATAGAGAAGGAAAAACTGAATTGAAAGTAATCTAAGTTTATTAATTAGCAAATGACTACCATTGATAGAGCATCTAACAAGGATCAGACATTTTACTCATAATCATTATGTCATTTAATATCATAATTCCGAAAGGGAGCTATTCGTCTACACCTAAGATAAAGAAATGGTGGACACTGTGGGTTGAGTTGTTTGCCTAAGGTCTTATCATGTGATCAAGCTAGTTTTCAACCTGTGTGTGTCAGACCCAAGAGCTCACACTCAAGCAGCATTCCCACCATTCTCCTGACGTCCAGACTCTTGTTCTCATTGACACCCACACATCTCCTCAGCTCTCCATTAATGACGTTTTCTTTCTTCATTCTGAAGGAGCATTCACCCTTCCTCTAACTCAAAGTCAGTAAAAATGGGACAGGAACACTCCACACCATGGAGCCGGTTCAAGGGCAAAACTGCAATAGGGTTTGATTTGACTAGATCTCATCTAAGTTGTCTAACAGACTAGTGATGTGCCAGAATATTCAGGTAGACTAAACTATACAACCTTCAAAAGTACAAGTTCTCTGAGGCACATCGTATCAATATTTAAATGGATAGCCCTTCCCTAATCACAATGTAAATTAACATGCAAATTTCTAATTTTTAGAGTTAGAAGAAACATAAGAGATTATAGGGCCCACTAATGTCATTTTACATATCAGGAAACACAAAGCTTTGTAAATAGACAAAGACATTTATCCAAAGTGATATAACAAGTCGGGGGCAAAATGAAGCCCTCAACCAGGAACTCTCTGGACTGTGTTAGTTGTGCTTTCGTAATAATTTTTTGAGGAGTAAGGATAAAATTAATGCAAGTGGTAAAATGAATGGATTATGATCCTGTCAACAAATGAATTGACTGTGGCCTTACCTGCTGGCAGAAAGTAAACTAGATGAACTGAATATAAATCTAAAATCTATTCACTAGTCAATTTCTTCTAGAAACTAGGAAGTATAGTTTCTCCAAATTGGCAGTAAAAAAAAATGACCTTTAGTAAATGAATCTTTTCTGATTGTTGCCACAACTTTATACAAGTTTATAAATTATACATTTTCTTAGCTTAGCTGCACACCAAACCCAAAGTGTAGGAATTAAGTATAAGTTATTTACATCAATCCACGTTTATATTGTATTGTATTACATTGTATTATATTATATTGTATTATATATTTGATTCTTCCTTCACATAATTCATTAAAATAATATCCTGCATATATGAATGCAGGAATGCATAATGAGAGGATATTTGAGAGTAAGGAATGAAGTATCTTACAAAACATTTTGAAATGGGATTCTATTAATAACAGTGGTAAAAACCTGGCCTCAAACAAGTTGCATATAATTCAATACAAGTAAAATTTTAAAACATTAAAGGTCTGAAATTAGATTGTAATGGACTCTTTGGATTAAATCAATGCAATTAAGAATATGATGAAGTATCTAGTTATCTGTTTTCTGAGCCTTTGAAAAGTGGAAATATTAATGGAACTGTACAAGAAATTAGTGCTGACTAGATTAATTGCCACAGCAATTGTCATATTATAAATATGGTATTTGTGACAATTATGCATCAGTATAATGCATAGGTTGTCACATTACTTGCACAAATCTTTAGATAGCTCAAGTATTTCTTTATTCTACTATTATTACAAATTTAGATCACTTTAAAGAATAAATGTGAGATTCTGTACTAACATAGCATATGTTCTTAAAAGTTTACCAGCACTTCAACTAATAAGTTGGGAGAAATTAAGCAGTAAAAATGCAACCTGAGGAAACCTCAACAGGAATGTAAACTAACGGGTGGGGAGGTCTGTAGGTGTCAATCAAGAACAAAATGTAACTGTCAAGCTTGCTTTGCTAACAAACTGTCACATCAACAATATGGAGTTAATGACTACAAATTAACTGTATACCAGATGCTTGACACTTTGTTATGACACTTAGTGACATTTGGGGATCAAAGCTTCTTTAATTACACTTTGTATAACATGTGCAACCTTTATGCTAATGTCCAAATATTCCTTGGAGCAAGACTGTCCAAGTAAAAGCCACCACAGACTGTTTTCTAGGTTTGGGTTTGAAAGTATTCATGTGGTGCTAAAAAAAAAAAAAGGCGGGGGTGGGGGGGGAGTCGCTGAGCGAGAGCCAGACTTCAATGCACAATGTTATTCAGTATAACCATTGCCTAAAATAACACAGTTTCTCAACTTGGTGAATTGGAGAAGCCCTTTTTCTCACATATAGACACAGTCTGAGAAACAGCACATTTTCAAACAAGGTGGTAATGGCATTTATAGCCATTTATAAAAGGAAAGACAACTAGGCATATCAGATTTTTTAAATAACTGAAAAAAGTATTAAAACGTGTGAGTGACAAAAAAAACAACCACAAAAAAAACAAAAACCTAACTGCCTTCAGAACACTGATTTGAGTGATTTTTTCAAGTCCTTCTTAGGGAAATGGTTTGACATTTTCCCAAGTGAATAAAACTCAATAAATGATATAAGCAAAATTTCACACCACAGGTATAATACTGAATACTAAACATGAATAACCATAGACTATATCAACATAAGAAAAGGTTAAAATTGTTATCAGGTTTTAAAATAAACTCAGATTAACCAAAATAAAATATTGACATAAAATTAACAAAATTTGGAAAATTGCTAATAAATGAAGAAGGAAAACGTCAACAAAAAGACCTACATATCTAAAATAATAAGTTAAGGATGTAATGATGGCATAAATACTAGCAGGGCTTTCTTTGAAAAAGACACAGTCTTTGTATAAGGGATCAAAATAGATAAGTAATATTGTGGTAAGATCCAGTGGCATTTGACCTCCCATCCCACTTTTGCCTGAATTGTACTTCTGGGGGAAAAGTGAGTTAGTAATATGAGAAAAAAAGTAAATGTAGGGAGAGTGAAATATAGAATACTCAAATTGGAAAGAACATTGAGGGTCAGCTGGTCCAACCTTTTCACTCTATAGATAGGATAAACCATGGCCCTGATATGTGGAATGATCCAAGTGATGGAGCTCTGGGCAGATTCCATACCAGATCCCAGTACTGCAAATTGTCTAAGGTGCTGGTCCAGTACAATATCCTGGCTCTCTCTGCCACTGTGACAGCCCCAGCACATTGAAATGTCTAAAATGCAATGTAATTCTGTCAGTGGCTGAGCCAGTTATTGGTACTTACTGATCTCTTAGGAGATGGCAATCTCCTGTCTAGGGGGCTAGTGATACCAGTGACACACCAGGGAACTAGACAAGCACTGGACAATACAGCAACCCCTAGCGACATGAGTCCCTGAGCACGTGCCTTGTGGTTAGTCTGTACTGACATATGGTACCAGTGTAAAATATGCACCTGATTTCAAAGACTGTGTATCAAAAACAGAATGTAAAACACCTCATGGAAAACTTGTATGTCGACTCTATGTTGACATATTTGGGGTATGCTGACGAAATAAAGCATATTATTAAAATTAATTACACCTGTTTCTTTGAACTTATTTTAACATGACTGTAAGAAATTTTAAATTGCATTTGTGGCTCACGTGATCTTTCTATTGTACAGCACTGAACTAGTCCAAGAGAGCCCTCCCCTCAAGGAACCAGAAAGTTTGGAGATAAGAAACAAGTAAATGAAATAAACACATGCTATGATGAAGATGAAATAGGGAGGCCTGATAGAGAGTCTTTGGGTGTGGGTGTGCTTGAACTAGGGTTTGTCTGTGAAGGCCACTCTGAGGAGCGGAGACTGCTCAGGTGGAGACTTAAATAATGACAAAGACTGACAGGATTGAGCTTGGTGGATGCAAGACCAGAGACGTGGCTCTTGTGCTGGTATCTAGATGACAGGTGAGAGGAGAAGGCGATAAGGGACATGTACATCTGAATGCAAGGGCTGAAAGCCCCAGTCAGAAGTTGGGATTTTGGTTGTAGTGGAAAGTCACTGCAGGGTGTTGATCATCACCATCTGCAGGGCCGTGACCCTCATCAATCTACTACCTTCCCTTGCCTCTCCTAGGATCACCACTTCCCATTTGGTCATCCTGTCTCCATTCTTGCACAGCCACAGTCCATCCTCCAGGTTAGGCATCAATATTCACTAACATTCACCATGAAATCTCCAAATGTAATATTTTTACATTTCCATTAGCAAAAAATTCAGAGTATTTAATTTATTTGTTGAAAGTGGAGCCTCCTTTGTGGTTTGGACAATAAAGAAACCCACTTTTGAATTAGATGCCACGCTGTCTCTTTTAACCTATACTAAGCTCTGAAAGCACATTTTCATGTTAGGTTCTCCTTCTAGTTTCCTAAATACATCTTCTCCGATTCTGAAACTCCCAGGAAGGAAACTCCATCAGGCTCTTGGTACAGAACATGGACAACTCAAATGCTGTAAGTAAGGAGAGGTACCTGATATAGGGAGCATTTTCAAAAGCATCAATAGAGTTGAAGTAAACCAATAAGGGAGAATGTGGGACTGCCCAGTGTGGGAACCCTAAAAGGACAAGGAGGTGGGGCATTTACTGCCACTGGAGAGTAGCTGAAGCTCTAGGACAGGGTCACCCTGCAAGAATTGTGGATTTCGAAGGAGGGATGTCGCCGCCACTCATTAAGGCAGCAGGAAGGAAATAAAGGAAATAAATGCCCTGACCCCACTCTCTGCTCCTGATCTCCAGCTGGCACTTTCCACTAGTGACAGATCCAGGAGCCAGAGGGCAAGAGAAGCCAATAAGACAGTCCATAAAAATCTAGCTTCTAGGGCATGAAGCCAAGTGGGAGAGGATGTAGTATGGATCTGGAGGGGCACATGGAAAATATCCAGCATAGAACTTAACAGCGGGTCATCGGACCCTCTCTCCTTTTATTTTATGTGGTCCAAGCATGGAATTGGCAGCCTCTAGCTACAAGCCTTTTTCATGGTCATAGGTATGACTAGGTATTTCTCTAGTAGATGTAAGAAAGCACTAAAAACTGGTCTTTTCTTTATACACTTCTCTCTTCCCACCAGCAGAAATAATAAGAATGTACAAACCCCATTCTCCACAACTGACAGAATAAGAGCAAATTGGAGAGTGTAAAGGTTCTGTTTCATCATTCACTTAACATACATTAAATGATTCCTTACAAAGTGCCAGGTGCTGTTCTCAGCTAAGTATCTAGTAGTGAAAAAAAACAAAGTCCCTGTTCAAAAGAGTTTACATACTAATGAAGAGGAAACAAAACTAAGAAAACAAATATGATAGTTTCAGATACTGATTAAGGCTACAACAACAACAACATAAAATAACTTGATAAAGGGTGTCTGGGGTGTAAAGAAGTGGCTACCATTGGTTAGGATGGATGATGGACCAGAAATGGCTCAGTTGCATTGAACTGACACCGAATGGATGAGATGAAAGTTGATCGCAGCAAGATATAATTGAGCAGAAGAAGGAAATACCAGGGTGACCAGTGGATCTACAGCACTGTCACAGAGAGAGGTGGGCCTGCCGAGGGGTCTCAAGGAAGCCCCAGGCCCTTATCCTAACATTCAGCCAGGTGAGGCATGCTTTTCTCCGCACAGTCAGTGGAACCACCCTCCTGCAACAAAGGGGATGTCATGACTCTTGAGACAACTTTTTCTAATTCTCAAAGATGTCACAGAATTGAGCTGAAGCCTCTGTAGGCCATGGTGGGACACTTGGATTCTATTCTAAACACATTAGAGATCTTGAAGTTTTCATTTTTAAGTTTCATATAATATTCTCTTGATGGCTTTACTTTGGACTAATGCATTAAACCATGCGTAAACAACAGAGCTCAGTAAATATGTCAATTAAAATATTAACATATCTGTCTGGAAATGGAAATCATTGAAAAATCACAAGTAGAGTAACATACAGTTATAAGTCTACATTCTAATGTAGAAAGAGCATTAGAAATGTTCTTTTGTAGTAGATCATTTTCCTAGTATGATTTCTATGAAGAAATAATAAAATTATCAATTGTTCTCTAAAAACTGTTCTACGGGGGTGTCAGGGCAACTATATATAAATGGAACAATCAAAAGAGAGAACAAAATGGGAAGGGAAAAGGTCTTTCGTGTTTCTTTTCTGATGATTTCATTGCACCATCAATCATGCCTCAAATGAAAAACCCCAAAGTATGAGCCTTGCCATTCTAATACTACAGTTTTAGACCATAACACAGGTCGTAAGATCATGATAGCTGATAGTTGTACTTCAAAGTGGCCAAATCTGTTTGTTCATGAAGACACAGCCAGAGAAAGCCAGGACCAACTCTGGAAAAGTCTATAAATGGGCATAGTAGAAGAGGTAGCCTACAGACTACAGAGCAAACCACCTGGAGTGATGGTCCCATTCAAGAGAGTTCACTCACTTCTCCAATTTGTGAACAGGGG
Organism: Rhinolophus ferrumequinum; assembly: GCF_004115265.2. Lineage (NCBI taxonomy): Eukaryota > Metazoa > Chordata > Mammalia > Chiroptera > Rhinolophidae > Rhinolophus > Rhinolophus ferrumequinum. The sequence goes on from NC_046287.1 coordinate 23,712,268, forward strand.
CTTCAGTAGACTAATCCTTTTATATGCAGTTTAGTTCCTTTGAACTGACTTAATGTTAGCCCTTCTTTCCCAGAATTGAAAATGACTCACTCTATCCACACACCATGGTAATATTTGTTATTTTCCTTATCTCGTAACAGTTTTTTCCCACATGGGTAGGTGTATTATATGTAATATATAAGCTTCTATGAGATTTATTTCAGGTTATTGGCATATTTTGAAATACTAAGATGTGGTATTGATTTTTTCAATACCAACATTAAAAATTCAGTTCAGTAAATTGTCCACTACTTTACCATCACAATCCTATGTTAATATTAAAATTTGAAATCTATTTTTAAATTTTATGCCAAACAATGAAATAGAAAGTGTTTCATGCCCCTTAACCACAACTCAACAACACAAAAAACAGACCAAAAAGAAAAAAAAAAAAAACAGAAACAAAAGAAAGGGAAAAAATACCTTAGAACAATGATTTTTTTTCTCAATTCTGGAACAAGAATAAGATTATATTTGAAGCCTATGAGGAATAGAGGTTGAGATATGATGTCATTCACAAGATATGATAACCATTATACCTGGACATTATATAATTTTCCTTGCTCTAAAAGTTGAAAAACTCTATATGTGTAGTCTCAAAACTTTTGTGAGACAGGAAGCAAAGGAGACGGTGTGAGATGACAAGAAAATCTTATGTAGCATTAAATACTGATTTTCCATGTCCCTTCTATCAGTTCTACAAGCTGGTACCACAGTTTGCAAAGACAGCTGTAAGATGTACCACGTCAATCTTTTGGCTCTCAAATCTTTCATAGCAAGATGTACTTCATCTACAGTTGTGCTTTTCTTTCACTGACCATTTATTTGGCAGTTTCTAATTGCCATCAGTTTTTAAATTCTCAAAGTGTATTACAATATGAAGCATATCTTTAGTTTATGGAACGCTTTCTCATGGAATTCTTATATTAAGGAAAAACACATGAAAATGATTATAAAATTGTTTGTTTATTACAATAAATCTTCCTCCTTCCTCTACTGCTGTCCCCCACTTTCATCCATGATCCCAATATCATACATATTTTCTCTCCCCTTTGGGTTATGAAGCCCCTCTGTGTGCCTCAGCTCCCTCATCTGTAAATTGGGGGACGTTGAGTAGATGAGTCTGAGGTCCCTTCTGACTTTGGTTAGTCTGAGATTTTTAAATATCACGTAGGCTATTAATTTTTATTATTTTTCTAAATTATGCTGCATTCTGTTTTCGGCATAATATTGTCTTTAATTTCTGCTTGAAACGTTCCCAAAGGTGGGAATGCTTATGAATTTTTTTTAGATCTATGCACTTAGATAATAAGAAATAATAATATTTGTAGTTGAACAGAACTACCCACAAAAGATCAAAATTGCATCTTGCTGAATATTACATGCATAAATATTGTTATGACTACCTGTGAAACATGAAAAATAAGATGTAATATGTCTTTATTTCTTTTAACCCATTTCTAATGGATTTCTTAAATTAAGGAAAAATAAACTTACTTGCACTTGGTGCTGTACTCTCATAAAACTTGTGTATCTTATTATAGCTAATATACTTTATGTTTCAAAAAAGTTGCAGTGAGTGTGGAAAAGCATTTACCAAAGAAAACTTTCCTTGATTAGGGTTCATTTTCCTAATACAAGGATTTCTAAAGACAGCTCTATTTTAGTTATGTAAAGCATGTAAAAAAAAGTGGCATATGCTCAATCAAAACTGAATTTGAAATTAACCTGTCACTTTAGAACCACAATTTAAAAGGAAGGTTAGGATTAATTAAGGAAGGTTAGACTTTTTTCAAAGTCTCCACTCTGGAATTTAGCGGCTAATAGACTACTAGGGCCCCACGTCATTTCTAAGGGAAGAGGGAGACAATTAAAGCAAAACAAAACAAAATGTACCTCTTGTTTTCATTGTTAATAATTTAATAGTTCTATAAAATAGAAAAAAAATCAAATCATAATTTGAAAATAATATGCATAAGGAACAAAGACAAATTAATTTATATATATACATATATATGTAATGTATAGTTTATACTTACAAAAGTCTACAGGAAACATATCTTTGGAGGATTATATCTTGAATGACAACATAGTACCTTCACCAAGGTGTTTGCATATCTTAATAATTTTCAGCAAAGCTGAATACAATTAACTGTGCTTATAAATAAGAAAAATAAAACATTCAGGAAAGTATTACTTTTTCCTACTCTATACGCAAGCATAATAAACAAAAACATTGCTTGCCTTAAAATACCTATTTTTGCAAGCTTATTATACAGACAGCAAAATTATTCAATCCCATGTTTCCGTTTAAAAAAAGCAATCAAAGTTATGCTACTTATTAAGACAAAGAAAAGGGTCAATGTGTTCAAATCAGAAATTAAAAGGATTTCATCTCTTTGCTAAACCTCCTGTTTCTAGATGCATGCACATAATGATACTAAAAAAATGACAATGGAACTTTAGAGAGCTATTGAGCTATGAAATGAAAGGCCTCATAAAGACATGTGATTAACTTATTTAAACTTTTTTCACTGGTGAGCTGAGAAATACGTTTTCTTTTATTTCGGTATTATAATCAGAATCATCATATAATGAAAAACTCCTGAGTGTTAAACCTGTATCTAAAATATGAACAGCTGACAAAGTCATTTAACATATTATAGCACTGATAGCCAAAGGTATAATAGCATTAAACTTAGAGCTTTAAGAAAGCAAGTGAAGATGAAACATTTGTATCTTGATTGTTTAAAAAGGCATTCAAGCCAAGTTACCATAAACTTGAAAAAAAAAAAAAATGATTGCTATGCCAACAGTTACAAGACAATCACTGTGAAAATCATAATGGAGGCTAAATGACAATAGTCTAAAAGGTTATTCATCTGGATGCTTATGCTATCTGCAAAAATTATTAAAATGCATTTCCTGCACTCAACTTAGAATGTCAATTATTTATTAAGAATTGTAACAAAAACTTGTCAAAATCTGTTGGGTAAATCCCACCATTTCATTAACGTCAAGGAGAAATGGCTCACTACCTTCCTTCCACATGAATAGATCAAAATTCATTGAACCTGTTGCCACATGCCATGATACAGAAGTAATAAAATTACATCATTCTAAAAATTACTAATAATAAGGAATTTAAGTTTCTGAAAGTTGCTTGGAGACTGTACCATACATCTTTTGTGAAACTGTTATTATCCAGTGTGGGATTATGTACAGGGAGGGTCTTCAAAAGACAGTTGTCAATTACCGTCTACAACAAGCCAAGATTTAAGCTCCACACATTAAGGCATTGAAATGTATCTGCATAATAACCGTGAACATTGTATATTATTGTTACTATTATTGTTACTGAGTCTGTTGTGACTCAGAAAGGTATATCTAAGATCAAATAATGACTCAGAAAAAGGAAAGAATAAAATGATGCCATCCATTTTCTATGTCAAATCGACATACTCAAATTAGGGAAAGAAGAGAGGAACTTTTCATAACACTCTAAATAGTCAATAACTGAATGGTATGTAAGCAACAAAAACACCTCAAGTAATGAGAAGTGAAACTCTTGCCACAGTCAGAGAAACGTGTGCTCCGCATGTGGCATAGGCTTTGAGTATGTTTGCAACAAAGGAGAAAAGAATGAATGAGTGAGAGGGTGAATGGGTGATTGGGGAAGACAAGGAGGGAGAAAAAGAAGGAGGGAGGAAGGAAGCAAGGGAGGGAGTAGGGAAGGAAAGGCCTAACTGGGCAAGCTAGCCATGGCAGACATCATTTTTATTTAGCTTCTAGATCTGCAACTAGAGTTCCTCTTCCAGCTAAGCTACAATTTTCCATTTGGTTTATTTTAACAACTTCAAAAGATAACTATTTCTAAGTCACTAGGGTATTATTTCAATTACTGCTTCATCAAAAGAGTCAATATAATTCCTTACTTAGTCCCAGGGAGTAGTTTACACAATGGGGGAATTTGCCCTAAAATACATGTGTTTTTTTTCCCTATCAGAAAGTCTGTAAAGTAGAAGCTCTGCCCAAAACATTCACTTCCTAGAGCAATTTAATGCTGAAGATATCACTATTTTATACATTGGTAAACACGACATTTTTAATATTGTTGCTTAAAATTTATTTTATTAATCGAAGGGAAACATACTATTAAATTCAACGCATGTTCCAAATAACCAAACCTTAAATTAAGGAGACTCTCACAGGAGAAAGAAAGGGAAAATGCATCACTGATTGGTTTGGGAGGTAAGAGAGCTATTAACGTATTAATTTTCATATCTTATCCAAATTGATAGATTAAAAGTTAAAAAATATTTTAAAAGAAACAATAAAAAGCTGTCGTTAAATGTGTTATTAATTATGTGCTTCACATTTTGTTTGTTCTTTAATTTACTAATTTAGTCCCCATATTTTCTTTAAGAACATTATAAAGAAGAAACAATTGCACAGTTGATAATTGTGCATTATGTTAACTCACTTCCTTATCACAGCTATTCAACATATCACTCTTTTCCTCACAGCTTAATGGAGAAATAATTCACATATCATACATTCAACAATTTAAAGGGTGTTATTCAATGATTTTAGTATAGTTCCAGAACTCTACAGCATCACCACAATATAATTTAGAAAAATATGCTTATCCCCCCCTAAAAGAAACGCCATGCCCATAAGCGATGGCTCTTCACTCTGCCCCACAGCTCTAGGCAACCAGTAATCTATTTTAGGTCTCTGTAATTTTGCCTCTTCTGGTCAATTTCCATAAATGGAATCATATAGCATATGGTCTTTTGTGACTGGCTCCTTTCACTTAGCGTAACATTTTTAAAGTTCATCCATGTTGTAGGATGCATCTGTACTTCATTTCCTATTAATACTGAATGATATTCCATTATGTGGATATACCACATTTTATTTATCTAGTTATCTGCTGATGCACACACATGTGGGTTGTTTCTTTGTTTGGGCTATTATGAATCACATTGCTATGAATACTTGTGTATAAGTTTTTGTGTGGACATATTTATTAAATATATTTCTGATTGATTGGTACCTATATAAAGACAACTTGACTTTATATTTCAAGAATATTATGATGCACTACAATACTTTACCCCTGGGAAACAGCTGATATATGGAAAACTTCCTGAGGCCCCTAGTCTGACATCTGGTAACAGCACAAACAGCTGTATCCATGCACTTATAAAACAGAAGCGATGGAAAAAATTAACAGCCTGAGTCCACTGCCTTTGGCATATCAATCTAGATCCCAAATTCTGCATCTTAAAAAGTAGAAGCTAAAATATGTATTGAAATGTCAATTTGACTGTTTAATATTAAAAGGAACATTTTTATAACAACAAAATAATGTTGTATATAGTACCCTGTTTCCCCGAAAATAAGACTTAGCCAGACCATCAGCTCTAATGTGTCTTTTGGAGCAAAAATTAATGTAAGACCTGCTCTTATATTATATTACATTATATAAGGCTGGGTCTTACATTTTAGTAAAATAAGACTGGGTCTCATATTAATTTTTGCTCCAAAAGACGCATTTGGGGTGATGGTCTGCCTAGGTCTTATTTTCGGGGAAACATGGTATGTAAATATCAAAACAATGCATATTTGTCAATTGTATTATTTCCTTTTCTAATCTTGATTGTGCATAGTATATTGCATTTTTAGATAAACACTAGTTTTATGGTTTTTGTTTGTTTGTTTACTGATTCTAAATTATATCAGTCCAGAAAAAAAGAAAGAAACAGAGAGAGAGAGAGAGAGAGAGAGAGAGAGAGAGAGAGAGAGAGAGAGAGAAAGAAAGAAAGAAAGAAAGAAAGAAAGAAAGAAAGAAAGAAAGAAAGAAAGAAAGAAAGAAAGAAAGAAAGAAAGAAAGAAAGAAAGAAAGAGAGAGAAAAGAAACTTACTTTAATCTGGACTTTTCCCAACTTTTCCCAAGAATTTTCTCCTCCTCTACTGAAAAATGTTTGCAGTTTCCAGGCAGTACAAACTATTTCTTCTCTATAAGCCTTCCCCTGTGCCCAAATGGTGTGCCCTCTGTTTAGTTCTCCTTTAAGACTCAGTTCAGATGCCACCTCATCCAGGAACACATATAACCTGCCTTCCCTCCACTCCTGCACTTGTCCATGCCATCCCGTTGGGATTTCTTTTGACACCTTTCCCCTGCTGTCATAACAACCTGTAACTGTGTATGCATGAAGATGCAACTAAAGTAAAATATGTTAGAACCCTGAACATGAGATCTATTCTCTTAACAAAATTTGAATGCACAATAAGGTATTGTTCACTCTGGACACTGTGGTATACAGCACATCTCCAGGAAATATCCATCTCACGTAATTGAAACTCCATACCAAGTTGTACACATTAAATGTGCACTTTTTTCTATTAATTAGGCCTCAACAAAGCTGTTAAAAATAAAATATGGTTTATTATCTATAAATGTGTCTATTATATAATGTATGTATACCCACACATATAAAATTACACCGAATACACTTTATTTTACTTACATGTTTATATAGCTATATTAGTTAGTACACCCTTGAGGACAAAAACCGGTGTGTTATTTACTATTTTATCTCCAGCACCTAGAATACCTGACCAAGAATACACTCACATAATGTTTGCTGACGTCTCAACTGGTACCAATTGCTTGGATTCTCATTAACTACAGGTTGTAGTAGGGAAGACTCAGAAACCTTGAACCTAAGTCTTCTGAATGCTTTGCAATGAAATCTATAGAGTTTCCGTATGACTATTCAGATTCCACTAGGACAGTGATTAGGAAAATTCAAAAGAATAGGATTACTGCCATCCTCGTAATCGGTTCTAATATGCTAGGCTCATTTTTACAACCTCATTTTGAAATGCTTTTCGGTTGAAAATAAAGAAAGAGAGTAGAAGAGGAAAAAGTTGGTGCACCCTTAGATTCCAAACTCCAGAGCACAAATCTAAACGCAGCTCAGATAGTTCTAAGTTCGCAGCATGCAAGGAAGTTACGTTATAATCATGGTCTCAGGGATGCAGGCAAGGAAGGGTCTGGAGCCCCCTGATTTAACACGCACTAACTAGATCACCTCCTGTTGCAATACATCGCCTTCAGGAACCTAAAACTAATCAGTACAGCATGGGCTTCATTCACTTGGAAAACCCAGCCTCAATACTATGCTGGCTGAAAACAAAATAAATGTGCAAATGAATTGGTAAGCCATCCTTCGGTTGTGTAGTAAGTTCCAATCTTGAGAAAACATTCATTCAACCAGGAAATGATTCCATAATAGTAGAAGCGCCAGCAGGCGCAAAGAATGAAGCTGAGAGAAAAGGAGTGATGACTACATCAAAGGATTGTCAAAGTACTACAGAAGAATAAGGTCATTGATAGAACAATCCTTATTAAGTTTATACAAACATTGCATTCACCTTCAATGGGACAGTGCCCTTTTAACATTTACAATTTAATTTATGTCACTGATAATAAAACTTCAGACTGTGCATGCCAGTTGAAATAGTGAGAAAAGAATAAGGGAAAAAGTCATAAATGTATAGCTGATTATGATTTCCTGATTTTAAGGCACAAAGATTAAACAGCAAATCTTTCATCAAGGCAATTTTCTCTGCTCCTTTGCTCCTTTTTTTGAAAACTAGCAACTGAAATTCAGAGCAATTGCTTTGTGTAGTGGACAGTAAAAGAGAACAGTGTCATTAACCTCATAAACTCATTTAGTAGTCACCTGAGTTTATTTGTAAATTTGTAATCCTTCTGATAGCTTTTGATTAACCGAGTAAAGAGCTTCTGAAACACAAACAAGGTAAATTCAGGTGCTGTGCCAGTAACTGCAACACAAGTTGGTTACCTTTAATGCCACAAAACAGAATCCTTCCTCTCCTCTGTAAGCAAATTTTTTACTGACAATAAAATCACATAGGGAAAATTTGTTTGCATTGTTTTCTGTGCTAAACTCTTCTGATGAAGATTTGAACCCTGCAAACTAGGAAACCACAATCTTTCAAAAGTGGAAAGCTGCATTACAGAGTAACGGAAAGACACTGGACCAAGAGATAAAATCTTGGTTCTGCTTCTCTCTCTGCAGCCTACCAGTCCTTGACTTTAAGCAAGTTCTTTAACCTCTGTGAAACCTGCATTTCCTCCTGAGTTAATGAAGCGAATGGTACCTGTGCCATCCAGCTCCACATGAAAGGCAAACAAAAAATTAGTGCTTTTAAACATGTTAAAACTTTTATACTTTTTAAAACTATAAACCATTGTTTGTAGCATAAAAACATATTCAGCCATAAAACATTAGCATAAACACAATGTGCATCTACAAAGCAAATCATTTTAATAAGACAATGTTGAAAATGCTCTTCACTGTTCACAGATAGTCTGTGAGGTTTTAGGGCAGGCTCATGGTAAAACCGGGGAAAAGATTGGGTTTTTCTTTATGATATCGTCCTCCTGTGGCTCTGCCTTTCCCTTTCAGTTTGATAGGCCCTCTTACAGGAGATCATCTGTGAGCAACCTGTTCTCCCTCACCTCTCCAGGGTTCTCTAGTATCTAAGGCCCACAGATTTTCAGTCTTACCTCTGGTGTCCCTTATCCTGCACACACTAAAGCGATTGCTGATGTGCTTGTACTTGCTGTCCCCTTTTTACGTTTTTTTGCTCTTTTTTACTTTTTTACTCTTCTCCTCCATACTTTCCTTCCACATAGATTTACTTAAACCCTGTTGCCTGAAGACTAAGTGTTTGGTTTTCAATACTGAATAAAATATCTAATCTGACATTCAATCCACATTCATATACCAATGTAAGCAAGTTAGAAGAGTTACCCTCCTCAGGAACTTAAATATTTTAGCTTAACTTATGCCCTTAAATAAAAATTCCTTATACTGGGAAGTTTAGTGTTGTTTAGTTGTGATTATATTTTATATATGTATTTTAATCAAGTAAAATCTCTGTACACAAATCATACAGGATAAACAGGCATTTAATTCATAATTAGGCTTTGTGTGTGTGTGTGTGTGTGTGTGTGTGTGTGTATTTAAATGGATAGGTAAAAGAAAACATTTTTGAGTCTCTTGATGCAAATTAATAAAATTCCATTTAGAAAATTCCTTTTGAAAGGTGTAAAAGAATGATTTTAAATTTAATATTTTTAAAGCACAATTTGACGTTAGAATTAGTTTATCTAATTTGAATTAATTTGATTTTAGAGATAAGAAAACTACTGCAACGAAGCATGTACTAGCTGTAAAAATTCTACCATATAAATTCATATGAAATTCAATTCACTTTATATATCTATTACCTGCTAAAACTAAGCTTTGACTTCTTTAAATTCTAAACAAGTAATTGTAGACTGTTCATCCATTATACCCAAGCGCTGTCTGCCCCCCCCCACCCCCACAGGATCCACAATGGTAATAGTTCTTTCATCAAAGCCTAATGGTTTGTTTCAAATAATCAAAGTAGTGTTTATATCACTGTCCTCAGGTGCAACCATTTTGTTTCCCGGAGAGCAGTATGGTACATGCTAATGTCACAAGTGATAAATCAAAGTAAGTACATTTGTTTTTCTACCTTAACCAGTCTATTCAGTGCCACTAACAAAAATACATGTTGGCATTTGCACTGATGTACTTTCTACCTGAGACCATCTAGTAATAAAGATTACCAAGAAAAAATACATAGGCAAAACAGATGGCTATATGCAAGTCTTAGTTGTATGAGAAATTACAGTATGAGATAACTGTTGCTGTGAATTAATTTGTAAGCTTTACCTGAGGAAAGAGTAGAAACAGAGGAGTAGTTCTATTATAAAAGAGCAATGACATGTGTTCTACATATAGGGGGCATCAAAATAGCTTACTCTTCTAAAATTACCAGATATTTTAAGTGACTATATTCAGTTATATTTTTACTATTATAAATACTGAAAAGAAAGTAAAAACAAGAAACTCATCTACAACATTTACAGATTCAGAAGAGGTCTGAGAAATTGAGATTAAATATATCTTATTTCTATATGCAAACTTCTTACGTCAGTCAAAGGGAGACAGAGTAAAGTTAACGTAAGTTAGAATAAGAACTATTGTCCTGGTTAGTCTTTCAGCTTGAATTTGCAATGACATTCAGAGCTTTTGTTCTTTAAGCCAACAGAGACTGAGAACATCACAAAAAATATTGTTTTTTATATTCAAAAAGGAGTAGAACCTGCCTGGATATTGATCATTTCCAGTTTCCAGTTCAGAGTAGTACTTTTAGCAGCACTGGAGAAATTCTAAGGCAAAGAGACACAGTTGAAATCTGCCTCCTCACCTACTTAAGCATATATAAATGAGGAAGAAACAAAGAGAAATTGACAACTGGAAAATAAACTGAGATGAATTAAAGACCCACTATGTTTAACCGACCGGTCTGATATCTTCCGAGAATCAGTATTCCCTTTCACATTCATCTTTGCTCAAGAAAGAAAATGAGAGCAAAACCACAGGGTCTGTGCCCCCTAAAGGGAGAAGGAAACAGACAATGAAAACAGCCTGCAAAGTCCATCTTATGCCTAATAAAAAATGAAGAGCTGCAAACTCCATCTTATTTACCTTTGGGTTTTGAAACCATAACATAAAATATATCCTTAGCAATAACACCTTACTCGGTTTTTCTCTACTCTAAGTGATGGCTTCTTCACAATCAAAATTCAGTCAATGGCCTAAGACTGATAGGACTTATCTCCAGATGTCAGCATGGTTTCAGAGGAACAAACTGACAAAGCAAAAGCGATAAGTTAGGGAATAAAATCCATTTAAATGGTAGGACGTCTGATTATGGTTCCGGAAATGTATATAGATCAAATAGTGTTGAAGAAGGAGCTTAAGTACAAATGATAAAATGACTGAATAATGTTAAAACCTTCTTTTCACCAGCACATAAAGTGCTGCTAGGGCAAATGAAGAGGCATGTATCATTTTAAAATGTCATCAAAGCTACAGTTTCACTTCAAAATTTTGGCTACCATTGCCTCAAGAAGCCTTAATCTAATTAGAGCACTTTTTTGACATCTAAATATTTTAAAGATGGAATTATTAGCCTTTCTCATGTCAAAACAGATCATTTAAAATATTTAGTAACTATTTAGTTTTAGTTAAATAGCATATAAAAATAAACAAAAACTAACAATACAAGTTACTATTATTAAAAAAAAGTTAAGAATGTAAGAAAATTGTAAAAACTGTTAGTAATTCAATCCAGACTTAACTGTATCTGTTATATACACTTTAATATTAATGTAAGTTTTCTTTCATTAAATCATTGCCCCTTGAACCAATCCTAACATAACTTATATATACAGTTATATATACAGTCATATATAACTGTTATGTATACAGTTGTGTTTTTTATCATTTTAATATGTACACCCAGCAGAGTTATTTTAGTGATTCTGTGAAAGACTCCCTTCAAATGAAAAGCTTAATAATCTATCACCAAATCATGATTAATTTTCTACCACCATGCCACATACTAGGATTACTCCCAAATGTTCAGTTTAATTTAAGTACTTTCTGATTCACGAACTGGAGGATAACATAAAGCTATAAAAGGTAATCCAATCCTAACATGGCCTTAACCTCTATAATCTGCACTTCAATAGCAGAGAAACTGTATAGTTTTGAAACTGTAATCAAGAATTTTTTTTTTTTTTTTGCAAACACACACTGGAGCTGTCCTTTGCTCCCATCTCTTATTAGATTACAATAAAACGACCATGCTCTCTTTATGGTGGGAACAGAGCGACCCTGGGGTGATTTATAATCTTGTGAAACCCTGTCCACGCTGCTGACCAGACTTTTTTTGAGGTCACTATCTGTTTCTTCAACTGATGTCTTCCTGCTGTGACAACACTGTTGGAGAGCTGTCAGCACACAAGAATTTCTCAGGCTACATATTGTCCTTGAACGCATTTCTTGTGTTACTTCTATTGAGAAGCATTTGCGTGTATGGTGTTTAGACAGTAAAGAATCTTTCTGAGATTTTCTCATTAGTCTAAATCCCGACAAAAAAGAAGACAACTAAATAGGAATAAATGAAGTGGTTCTCTTCTTGACAAAAAGAGAGAATATTTATTTCTTCTAAATGTGTAATATTTCTATTAAATACAAACAATTGGCAACAATTCATTTTTAAAATGGAAGTATTGTCTCCAATAGTAAAATAACTTGACTTCAACATAACATGTTAGATAATGTCAAAAGTAAACATTAGCTAAAAGGCCTGGGTTTCACATAAGCATAAAAAATAAGTATGCTTTGCTATTTTTCTTTAATGTGGGAAGTAGAGAGAAAAGTTAAACTACAAAAATGATTTAATAGCTATTTTTGATAAAATAAGTTGTAATATCCAATCCTGTCAAAAAGTCATTGTAGATGAATAAAACTTATTTTCAATTTTGCCAAATAGCAAATGATATCTAAAAATCAAGTAGACAATAGCTAGATTTAGAACTAGCTATTTATTTTATGTCATAATAGAAGAGGAACTTGTTCAAATGATAGATCTTGATCAATTTAGCTTCTCAAAATAAGACATTTTCCACTAATTGAAATTTTTTAAAAATGTCAGAGAAAGCATGGTATCCAGCCTGTTAGGTTCAATTGAATCAGCTTGTTTTCCTATTTTGTTTGTTTTCATTTTAATTGTATTTGATTAAATAGAAAAGCTAACTTTGGATTACTTAGTTTTTATACTCAAATCTCTCCTGATTCTACAAAGGGAGGAAATAAATGTTTCCGCATATTTTCTTTTTCTTTCTTTCTTTTCAATTTTTTTTTTTTTTTAAGAGAGAAGGTAATTAAGAAAAGCAATCTGAACTTGTTTTTGAGAAAGAAAAGCCTACATGGCTTCAGAAAGAAATTAAGAGAGACGTGGTCCCCTCCTTCAAAATGTTCCTTCCTTAGATCTATTTGAGAAAAAAGTTTGGAAGGCTACAAGAAGAGAAAATATTATGTAGGGAAGAGCCAACATTGATATAAAAGAATCCCAGAGCATTCGATCCATTTGTAGCACTTGGTCCAGAAAGATTGGGGAGGCTCAAGCCGAGGGGTGCCTGCACCAAAGGCCCTGGACCCACTGAATTACGGGTTCTGTGGTCTACTGGATATGGATCACTTTCACTCAAGCACAGAGTTGTGTTATCTTCAGGCACATGAAGATCTTGTACTTTCACATATGTTACTTTGTTCCCTATGTTTAGGTGACAAAGACCCTAGGTTTATTTTTTACATATGAGAAGAAAACAAATATAAACTGCATTTTATTTGAAAATGTCCATAAACCTAATTTGTACATACCATCCCTTAAAGTATAAGTGGAATATTGGAAAACAGCAATACTGATAAACTAAAATTATGATTTTCAAACTTATCAGGTAATATCATGATTTATTTTTAAGTAGCCAAATTTAAGGAGGGGGTAATGATGTTTGAACTTAACGAGGTCTAAAGGTGTATGAAAATCACAACCCAGCGCCCACACCAGCACTGGAATTTGGCAACAGAGCCTGTAGGCTTTATAAGCCTTTGAACCTCTGACATTTATAATACTAACTAGTCATCTAAATTTGTGTAACTTTGAGCAGTGGGAGATTCCACCTGAAGACCTTTGATAGTGTCATGTTATTTTGTCTAGGTATGGCTTTCAGGATCTAAAATAAAAATAATATTTACTAGTAATTGTATTAGATGCAATGAATTGTCATTCCTGTTCTTGTCACAAGCTGCCATTGATTAGTAAAACTTATGTTCATTTTCCCTATTAGCACATGATATTTAAAATCAAGTAGATCTTAGCTAGAGTTATAACTACTGGTCCTCATGATTTTATCCATCATTACAAGCTATTTTGAAATGAGAAAATGTTCCACTTTATGAAAATATGGACATATTGGTAGTTATAACAAATAACTTGTGTTCCTTTGTTTCTAGAAGTAATCCACCATTTACCTTCTCCAAGGACTCTTTTCATACAATTGACCAAAAAAATATCAATTAAAATGGTGAAATGCCCCTTAGGATAAAGTGAGTTTAGCAGTCAGTGCATTCCTCAATAATCTCTTTGTCTTGTGCTGAAGTAATACACATTTGTGCCATGTTTTTAAATGCTATATTTTTCATAATGAGGCCATTTAAAACTGAACACTGGAAATAGAACGGATGCTGATACAGCAAGTGTTACGATATAAAACTGGGGTTATGGGCGAAGCACGTACCAGAAATGGAAAACGTGATTAGAGGCAAAATGGATGAAGCAAGTTTCTCATATAACAAGCAAGTGAAGTAAACCAGCCTCAAAGACTCTGAATATCCACCTCATCTCCACTATCTAGAGCTATGGTGCCCAAGAGCACCTCTACAAATACTATAATGGGACATCATTTCTGGAATCGCTACCTATATAACTGAAAGTAGTCCCAAGAATGAAGTCAGAAATTGAAGAATTCAGCAAATAATTCCACATTTTTTTATGCCTCTGATACCTCACTACACCTTCCTCTAGCCTGTGTTTGACACATTCTCTCACTTAATAAAGGATGTAACCATCTTAGCATTTCAGTGACATAGGACTATTAGATGCATCATAAAAGTTGGGTTAGGTTTTTTGTTTGTTTTTTCCTATTTCAAAAATTGTGACTTTAATACGGTACTGGGAATAATACTGATTTGAGATCATAGACATAACGCACACATTCTCGATTTGAGAATCTGAGAAGCAGCATAATTTTTGTAAGCTACATAAATACCAAGGTATTTGTTAGCATTCTGAAAGTGCCAGCACTGTGTCTTTAACGCGGCTTTTTCTACTCCTTCCTTTTCCCCATCTCTTTTTTTCTCTCAGTGGTTGGTTGTCCACGCACGGTGGAGGAATTTAGTGTTGATGCTCTGTCTGGGAATTTGCTTGTCAGACAGAGCTCAAGAAAACAGAAAAAAAAAGCAAGTCTGACAAAATTTTCCTGTTCCTCCCCAACCCCCTACTAAAAATCATTACTCTTCCAACACATTTTCTAGTGAAGACTATGGCAAAAACTTTGGGAATGGTGGCTCATATGGTCATAGAAGACCAAAACCAACCAAGGCAGATACTTAAAAACAGTAACTACCAATATATTTGAAAATAAACTGGCTTATACACTTCGTGAATGAGAAACATAGCTCTTGTCAAGGAAAATGAAGGCCTTGTTTGCTGAGATATACAGAAATACAACAAATGGAGCAAAAAGTCTTAAAGAAGGAAACTGAAAAAAAAATGATGTCTTACAAAGAAATCTGAATTAAAATGAGCTTTTAATCAATTTTGCAACCACTGGCATTCATGAGAAACTCTATAACCCTTATTAAAATGAAAATAAAAAATAAGGGTAGGAACTCTGCTCTGCTGGCCTGCCTCCAAGTAAGGTAATTTTGTTTTGTCTACTCACATTATCCCTGAGGTAACAATTATCTCATGCTTTTTAAAAACTATTCATCCCTACGCTACCAGCTAGAACTTCTACTGTATGTGTTGATGAAAAAAAGTTGCCTTATAGCTCCATGACCTTATATCCTGTTTACCTGAGACAATCCTAGTTTTCACCTGTTGTCCCAACATAATTATTAACACCACCTCTGTTTATTCTCAAGAGTGTTCTGATTTGGCCAATAAATTTTATGGTTGCCCTAGTTAGGCCACTTCAAAAATGATAGAAGAGGTGATGGAACTCAATGTTT
The DNA here is from genome assembly GCF_004115265.2 of Rhinolophus ferrumequinum. NCBI lineage: Eukaryota > Metazoa > Chordata > Mammalia > Chiroptera > Rhinolophidae > Rhinolophus > Rhinolophus ferrumequinum. The sequence goes on from NC_046287.1 coordinate 23,728,089, forward strand.
TAGTAAAAGAAATATCACGATAAAGAAGTTTACATTAAAGCAAATCAGACTGACTTTCTAATATTCTACTACAAATGCTCTACTACCTTCAAAAACCACCTAGACTTGGAAATCTTCTATTGTATTAAACACATTTATATCTCTTCACACAGAACTAATGAATAGTAATCACTGCAGGCCATTTACCAACATGAGAAATTAAAACATTTCTATACAACTCCAAAATAAGGACAGAATCCTTGAATACACAGTTTATCTTTGAGTAACTCAGCTTGGGGTATTGGTCAGGTATTGCTTCATGATAGATAGATAGATGTAAAGTATTCCAAATCACACACTTTATTCTTTTGACCATATAGAAAAATGATGTACCATTATAGAAAATTCTTGAGACTCAGTAATTTAACTGTAGAAAAATTTCCATTTGGTGGGCTTTGAAAAAGTCTACATTTTCAAAACACAAGATTCAACTATTAAATAAAAATGTAATACATAATATTTATCGAGTCCTTATCATGTCAATCACTGTACTAAGAGCTCAATATGCATGACTTTATTTAATATAAGACAAGTATTATCATCCCACTTTTAGAGATGAGTAAGCTGAAGCTTGCCTAAGAACTTGCCTAAGATCACAGAGCCAGGGAGTGGTACAGACAAGATTTTAAAAACCTAGTTTTTATCAGTAGCATAGTAGGCTCTTGTACCTTACAATCGTAGATCAATTTTTAATCTTTCCCTTCTTGTGTATAATGAAAAGACTTATTGCTCTACCTCTAACCCATACTTCCCTCCTTTACTAAGCTGGAAATCAAAGCCAGAGAAAATGCAAACAGAAACAAGCTTTGTTAAAATGCCTTTGAGCTCTTCATATCTCCTTCAAATATTGACTCATATGTCATTTTCTCAATGAGGCCTACTCTGATCATTTTATTTAAAATTCAACTGTCCCACTACTCACCCACTAATATTCCCTCACCTGGATCTACTTTCTATAGTATACATCACCTTAAAACTATGTAATTTGCTCATTTATTATGTTTATTATTTATTGTCTGCCCCAACCATGACCACTCGAATATAAACCCCACGAAGGCAGACATTTTTTCCGTCATATTCACTGTACCTAAGTATTCACTGTATTCAAAGTACCTAGAAGAATGCCTGCCACCTATTAAGTGTGTAACAAATATGCTTTAAATAGATAGATGCAAGGTGGTTTTTCATCACTTTATGCATGCACAAACACACACACTCACACACACACACAATCATTTTGAATTCTGTTGAGCAGTAAAGGGAAAGTATTAAAAATGTGAAAATGAAAAGATTAAAGACAAAATAAATATGCACCATTCTTTAGTAGAAATTTTAAGGTAATATTTATTAAATACACTCCCTCATTTGGAATTTATTTTAAATTAATTATCTATGCACTCATTAACTTTACACATATGAAAATACATAAATCCTTTTTTTCTTGAATGCTTTTTTTCTTGAATAAAACAGCAACTAGATCTCACCAACTACAATGGGAAAGATATCCTATATGCATACACATTCAGAGAAGGTATTATTTATTCAGTTGCAGCATTTCTAAAATATGTTTTCTAACATTATACTGAAGTTAAGTGGTGATAGTGTGACAAACAGCTAAGGTGGATATTTGGGTAATTTCTATTCCTAGCTATCACTGCTCTCTCCCAGGTAGGTATAAAGTATACATGGTCAACACTGGGAAACCCTGAAACGAGCTAAACACACAAACAGAAAAAAGTTAATATATAATGAAAAGATACTAATATTTCCTCTCCAATCAAATCAATAGTGACCTTATTAGAGGAAATGAACCCTGGCAGTCAAGACAAACTGTCAGTATGAAAAGTCTAAGACGTGCCTAGCTACAAAAGGCTACAAGAACTTCAACATCAAACCCATATTGATATTGTATTTAATGAAGCAGATACAATAGAAATATAAACTCCAAAACTAAATACCTTTTGGTAACTACTACACTGTTGTCTATGAGGTTTTGTTTCTTTGTTTGTTTGCTTTGCTCCTTTGCTGCTTTCAGTTTTATATCCTACATATGCGTGAAGTCATATGGTTAACTTTTTCTGTCTTATTTTGCTTAGCATGATAATCTCAAGATCCATCCATGTTGGCACAAATGGCAATATGTCATCTTTTCTTATAGCCGAGTAATAGTCCATTGTGTATATATATCATAACTTCTTTATCCAATTATCTATTGAAGGACACTTGGGTTGTTTCCATGTCTTGGCCACTGTGAATAATGCTGTAATGAACATGGAGTACACATATCTTTATGGATAAATGTTTTCAGATTTTTGGGTAGATACCCAGAAGAGGGATTGCTGGGTCGTATGGTAATTCTATTCTTAATTTTTTGAGGAACCCCCATATTGTTTTCCATAGTGGCTGTACCAATTTACATTCTGAGTGGGATAATTTTTGTTGATAGGGAATTGGAAAATATTTTAAAGTTCGCAGGTGGAATTTTGTTGTTTAATATATACTTTTTGTGCAGCACTGAGTCATATTAATGGGGAAATCTTAGCAAAAAGTTCAGTGAAAACAATGCATTATTCCCTAATCAATGTGACTATAATAGCTCTCTAGGTTGTTTTTGATCATAATTATGTTCTCTTATTTCACAAAGATATTTTGTGCATACAAAAGCTCACCAATTTAATGAAGTCTTTCTCTTATATAAACTCTAATAATTAGATGGATATCTAACATTAGGTAAATCCCTTGAAAGAATCATGTCAACAAAACCAAAGTGCATTATTGCTTATAAGCTATCTAGTATGAACATGTTGAGTTAAAAAGTAATTCTGATGCAATTTCAGTTTGCTACTGTTAAGATTGATTTACATCAGATGAATCTCTTACTTTTTAAATGGTATCATGATATTCATTTGCTGTTGCTAATTGTTAATGTTGATTTTGAAGCACAATCCTGAACATTTTTCCCACCTTCTAGCATTAGATTAAATCACCAAAGGCCAGCCCATAAACTCACTGAATCTGCTGCTGCCTTCCACCGAGCCTACCCTTGTGGCTTGCAGCAGTTTTCCTACTACAAAGTCAGCTGAGAGTTTAAGGTGAACTCTTAACAGAGCTTTCATTTTTCAGCAGTGGTATTTTTCAAATTCTGGTACAGAATGTTCTCATCTTTTGACACTAGTTATTATCACAAACTTAGAATCAAACACAATAAAGATATTTCTTAGAGTCACAATCATGACTCAACAGCATACAAAGACCTGCCCCCTGTATGTCTCTATCTTTGACTTCCATTTACCTTTGAATAACTCAAAATGGAAAAATAATATTTGACCTCTGTGAATTAAGAATATTTTTCTTGTAGAAGTTGATATCTCATTTTCAAAAAGTTATTTGAAACTAGAAGACACAAATCTGTGTTTTTAATATCATAGAGAAATTATTAAAATATTATAATTCATAAAGGATTTATCAAATCCTTCTGAAAAATCCCATTTATTATTTTATGACCACTACCCAGAGCTTGTAACTCTCACCTCAAAATTTCTTCAAAAATTCACACCCAAATCACTGGCTCCTGTCCTGATTTTTCCTTTGAATTCCAGATACCTGTTTCTGATATCACCTGAATAATTCACAAGCATCTCAAACCTCAAAATGGAATTACTTATATTCACCAAACCTTTTCCTCATGGTCTTATGGCTAACGACACCGTTTCATCAACCACTAGAGAGTTACTCTCAAGTCACTTTTCTTTCCCCAAATATAAGGCCGTTTTAATTTAATTTCTCTTCTGTCTTTTTTCCTCCCTCAATCCCCACTACTGCTGCCTTAAATTAAACCCTTCATTGTTTCAAACTGGATTATTGTAATAGTCTTTAGTTTAAAATGCTACTACCTCACCCTTGTAAGGATCACTGAGTTACCTATCCAAAACACAAATCCAATCATATCATTCTTCCAAATAAGGATCTTCTAGTAGAAAAATACCTTCCAATAATTTTTCAACATCTATCAGGTAATGTTCAAATTCCTTAGTCATATCACATAAGACCTTTCCTGCCTTGTCAGTGTCTATATTTGCAGCCCAATCTCCCACCCCTGATTAACGGATATATCCCAATCTCTAGCAGGGCAATTTACAGTCCCCAGAAAATAGCACGAACCTTCAAAAAAAAAAAAATCATCCTATTCATTTGCACATTTATGTCTGTATATTTTGCTTTAATTTCAGAAGCTTTAAATTCATCAATTTTCTAATACTACAAAATTAGAATTAAAAAAAATGAAAGATGCAAAATGAATAAAAGAAGAAAATGATAAAATGAAAATAGAGCAAGCAAATAAAGCACAGTTGTTTACTGCGAAAACAACACAGTAAAGTTCCAAAGTCCACTCCAATATCTGAACAGATAAATTTGATTGTAATTTTCTTCAAATTCATGTCTTTAAGCTTGAATTTCAAGAGAGATATGATTTATGGACTCAGATAAAGAGCATGTGTAAAATTAATGGGGGGACACAAAAAAATTCTCAGCCTATATCTAGATTAGAGTGGCACAGTTGTTCTACATGCCCGAGAGAGTATTTGATAATACATTTTAAAAGCCTAGAAGGGGGATTTTCAGAAGAAGGACCTTCATTTTCCAGATAGCCATAATATTTTCTGAAACCCTAAATATGTGAATGCCATGAAATCACAAGATTTTAACTAGAAAAAGTTTGTAAATACTGAATCATTTTATTCATTTGTTGTCTTCGAAACCTGCCTTTAATGCAGTATACTATTTTCCTGCCAGATTTTTGGCAGCATTGATATAATAATTTAGTAGTTGTATGTATGGTGCAGAAACTTAAAACAGAACTTTGAAAACATAACTCTACCTGCTTTCTCATGAGGAAGTCACTCCTTATTTCATTTTATCTTGAGCAAAACCCACAAGTTTAAGCTCTTGGTCAGCACCAGAATATGCCCGTTTTTCTTAGTCCACTGGAAGGATGCTTGAACAGAAGCATTTCTCACTATGAACAAACTGTGAAATGTAGGTGAAAATTAAATTTAGTTACAGCTGCCAGCCTTGAGTCTGCTTTTGATGGTGTTTGTCTCACTTAAACAAACACATCTGTCTGTGGCATTGGAGTCAAACAAGTATTGCTACTGAGTAGGACTGGACTGTGTAGGGCTAGGAAAACCCATCTGTAGTTTTCCGAGGTCTCTGTAGTTAACTGACAGCCGGAAGTTGGACACCATGACCTTTCTACTGACTGACTACAGCTCTAATCCATGACTTCTCTTTCCCAGATATGACCTGGAAAACAGCGAAAAGGAAAATGGCAAAGGACATTTATTGAATTCCTACTCACCTCTACGTAGTTTTTAATTTCTATGTCCTTTAACTTTAATTTTTCAGTCTTGTTGGTTAGGTGCTAGGCTTCCTGACTGGAAAGTGAAAACTCGAAAGCTCCAATGGGTTGGTGCGCCTCTCCTTAGGATAAGAGTCCAGTGTGGTAGTTAGGTAGTAGTGGTCCAGTGTATGAGTTAGGAGCACAGGATTCGGAATTGGAAACCCTGAGGTAAACTCCTCATTGAACACCTGTTGCCCGGGGTGATTTATTTAACCTCTCTGTAACCCAGTACCCTACTTTGTCAAATGGAGACGGGATTGTTGTGAGGATGAAATGAGACAAGCAATACACTTAGGCTCCTGCCTGGCATACCGTAAGTACACACAAAAATAAGACTGATAAAAGAAGAGGAGGAACCATTCCATAGTACAAATTCTATAATGGACACTGAGAGCCAAGTAAGGATTGGAGGAAGAGCATGAATTCCAAGGAGAGTTGAAAATAATATGTAAACAACAGGAAAAACAAGACAGACAAACAGGAGACATTTAAATACTCACCTAATATTCAAAGTTAAATTTTAAAATATTTATCCTACAATTTACTCACCAAAGTTGGTAACAGACTGAAAGATGATTTCCCAATCAAAAGGTATCCATCTACTCTTCTGACTTGTCACAGACTTCTGGATGTCTCGTTAGGGGACTGGCTAACAAGGTCAGTGCCCAGGTGAGATAGAGCTCATTTAAAGGGAATCTTAATTTTCAACAACATTTCACAGCTGGTACACTAGAAGTGCTTCCAACATTCCAATATTGAAACTCTTACATTATGAAAAATGTGTAGGCTTCTTTTTTACTATCCTATATTAACTGAAAGAGATTTAAGATATAGTCACGGTGATTCTTAAAAAACAAAACAAACAAACAAAACAGTACTCTAAATTCCAAATTTGCCAGATCCCAATGAAATTTACCTTTCCTAAAGATGTTTTTCTTGTTTATGAGACACACACAGGTGAAGATAAAAGTTCAGTTCCAACATACTACATACCAAGACCTAATGCAATGCTCTTTAATGCAATAGTATATTGCAGCAAAGGAAAAAAAAAATCATGGATCATGCATTGTATTAAGAGCCTTTAGAAAGATGTGTTTATTGTGAGGTTTACAGTAAGCTTTGCCCATTACTTAAACCTGGTACATTTATTTCTTACAAACACTTAAATGAGCATACTATTAGAAAAGCAGTGAAACTGTTGCCCTAGGGAAGTCATAAATGCAAAGAATCGAATTTCACAGGAGAGAAAGGCCAGTCAGATCTTTAAGACAGAGGTCTCTAGAGGAATTGAAAATGGTGCTGCTCCCTTCAGTGCATCCTTGTCTTTCCATAGATGAGTCCCTCACCTGAATCCTAGCACTGAAAGTTACAAAAGAAGAAGTAAGGTTTTGAGACTCTCAAAAGCATAAACTAATAGAATTTAAAACTGAATGATTCTGGTATACTGAAAATTATCATTCTACAGCAGAACTACTGAGGTTTTCTATAAATTTATTTCACTTTATATAATATTGTTAGTTTGAAATGACATAGGTTGTGTATAAATAGTTCAAATCATCCTGGATAGGCAACTAAGCAAGGGTAGGAGGGTGGCAATGGAAAAGCGCTGTAATGAGTCCACTGATACACTGAATTATGAATCAGCATTCAGCAAACCACCATTTAAAATACAGGTGTCATTGCTAAATATTATATATAAAATGTATACCTTCTCTCTCCTGACTGAAAAGAAATGATATACCCTTTTGTTCCTGATTTAGGCAATAGAGTACTTACCTAAGACTTTGATGAGACACTAAATAGTAACAGAAAAAAAAAAATATTTAGCTCTACCGCAGTTAACTCTTTCCTTTGGAGTATGAGGATGCCAAGATATCAAAGTACCTTTCCTGCTGTGAAAGAAAAACATTTAAAAAGAAAAGATCTAAAGACATCAAAAAAGAATGGCAAACTACCTGGATGGAAGAAGGCATCCAGGTGGGTAACTGAGATGGGATAACGAAGCTTATTCCAAAGAACAACATGTGAAGGAAAACAGACCCCATCCAAAACGTTCCATGACTAACTGGGAAGTTTTTGTTACAAAGTCTGCCAATAGTAGGCTTTATCTACTATACAAATAATGTTTAGATCCCAATTATACGCCCAGATAAATGGTTTCCAATCTTTTAAACATAACCTATTTGTATCTATTAGGAATTATAACCTCTCAGTAACAGGAGTAGCTTAATATGAAAATAGTTTTCAGGTGGAACTGTAAAACAGGCATGGAGTGTGCATAAGAATCTGTCAGGACAGGACTGAAATTACAATAGATTATAACCCAGTTACTCTTATATATTATTTTCTCCCAACCAATAACCATTACTCTAAAGGCATGAAGGTTCAATAAATTATCACTGCAATTTTTTCCAAATTTTATCTTATGAGTAAAATTTGACCTTATTTGTATGGTTTGTTGTGTAGTAAGAGTTCTTTTGATGACAATAAACTTAATTTTGTTTTTTTTCCAAATACACTGTAACAAGATTTAAGGGATAAAAAGGGAGTGAGAGAATATACTTTTTTACTTGGAAGAGCATACAATAGGCTTCTATCAAGGAGTTAAAGAGATGATAAAAATTAATCTACAGTGCTAATGATATAAAATTTAATGTAACTTATGTATTTCTTATAAAGAAAAATTACAACTAGATTGCTTTATATCTTTAATGTAAAAGGAAGTTTCTAAAAACCTTAGAAGAACTATAAACAATATTGAAGTTTTCTCATAAAACTATCAAATGCTATAAGCCCACAGAATGCATATATACATCTTAAATATTTTTAATAAATTCATATTATTATTTCCAAATAATTTATAATCTTGAAACTACAATCTAGATTAGAGTCATTGGTTAAATATTATTTGAATAGAAAAATATAGCAAATAAGAGTTCTAGAATGAGATTGCTTGGGTTCTATTCCCTGCAGTTGCCACATACTAGCTGTATAAATGTGGGCAAGTTAATTAACTGCTCTGAAATTCAGTGCCCTTATCTTTCTTTAAAAGCAGGTAGAACCTACTTCTTATGGCTATTATAGGGAGTTAAAGATATAACTTATCAAAAAAACTTATCTCTAGAAAATAAAAATTGCTAATATTAGTAGCTGTAATTCTTATTATCACTGTGACATTTTAAATTGCAAATGTATATATTCTTATTTTTGGCCTGGCCACTCATTTCAAATTTTTAGATACTTCAAAATGATATGTTTGGTTTCCTTTCACAATTAATCTGGCAGATAAACCTTAATTAATAATAATGGAGATAAAAATCTCAATCTTAGAAAATATGTGTTTATGAAGATACACAAAGTTTAATATTTGTGCTTAAACACTACAAAAACATGGGGTATGTTCAGGAATTAAAAATACCTTAGATTATACTTAAGCACTAATAGTAAATATATTTTTATTTTTCATTTCTACATACAAATCTAAAACATATGTGTTTCTATTCATGTTTTAATTTCTTGGTCATAACCAAAATGTTTTAAAATTAAGAATCTCATAAGGATATTTTAATATAATTCAATAATATATAAGCAATTTTAATAAAGAGTCCATTATACTTATAAGGAGTGCCTACTATGTGCCAGAAAGTACCTGATAGTTTCAACAAGAATAGATACAAGATGACATTCTCTAATAATCACAGCGAGGTAATTATTAGTCACTAGAAATTAAATTCAAGTTTTAAAATTAATTGATATTTCAAGAAATAGCCAGATCATCTTCTATCAGTAAGCACCTCGGTAGCTACATTTAAAACTGTTAACAGCAGGTCACAAATATTTCAAAACTTTACATACATAAAGGAAAATGCAGCAAAAGAAATCCATCTGGATTTCCCCTCCTCTGGTGAATTTCAGACATGAGACGCTTTTGTAGACAAATGCCAACAAGAAAATCAATCAGATTCAATTTCAACAACCTACTAAATTTCACAGTATAACAAGGGAGAAACAATGTGTGTTTCATAATTTACAAAAATGCCAAGACATTGTCATAAATCTATAGACAATGGCAGAACAATAGTATTCTGAAATAGAGACCATTATATTATATTGATGAGTTCACAAAATATTTGGCAGACACCAAATTTTATGTTAAGATGCTTGAATGCCTATCCTAAATTTATTTCAAAACAGGAGAATAAAGAAATAATCATTTTCAGGATTTTGAGATGCTTGGTAGAGAGTAATGATAAATTATGTATTTAGTTTAAGAAGATATTTAGAGACTTAACCATAATAGAATATTCTAGCCAACTTAAAAGGAAATCAAAGTGAATAATACCTCATTTAAGTTTCTAAACAATCTTCTGCATTCATAGACAGTTGTACGGCAGTTACTATAGATATTGAAGGTCATTTTCTCCAAAATAAGTATTTACTTTGCATATGCTATGGCTATATTTTGCCCTTTCTTGCTTTTCAAAGATTTAACTTTGTTAATCTGTTATTCGTAATACTTTTTAAAGGTAATACCAATCAAGTTTTAATATTATATTTATAAGAATATAATTTTGCAGAATTCACAAATTCTTCTTTTCAATTATTATTTCACTGTTATTTCCTTAGAAAGAAGAGAAAGGGTGATAGCAAGAATCAAATTAGATTTTCTTAATTTTTGTAAGCTATTCTGTTAAAAGGAGTTTAAAAACTTAATTGAGTGAGAACATTTTAAATTTAGTCTCTTTGAAGTATGTAATAGTATACTTTAAACTTACACAACATTATATATAGATTATATCTCAATTTTAAAAAGTAAATGGAATTCTAAACAGGTAACAACTCTTGAAAAGCACATTACCAACTCTGAAGTGCTTTCAAAATAACTATTACCATATTTCTATCCTCACAATCTTTTTATAAATAAATAGAAAAGTTATCTTCATTATCCCCATTTTATATTTGAGAATATGGAGTTTCCAGTTGACTAATCCAACATCTCCCATCTAGTGATTGAAATAGTCAGAACTTGAAATCAAGTTTCCTGATTGTTCTCATGACTCCAAGTTGTCTGTAGATCAGTAAATCTAAAATCTACAACTACCGTGGTTAATGAAATACTTCTCTTGGATAGTCATGACAATTTCTTTTGGAAATAATATAATGAGAGTTTTGTGGGACACAATTCCCCAAAGTTACATTTGTGGATGAAGTTTTCAAAACTGAGCTTTCGTATACATATTGAGAATTAAATGTTCTGCATTACCTAACTTACAAAAGTGAACCAATTCTAGTTGCGAGTAAACAGTGGTGAACAAAGCAGAGTCTGCGTTCTAATGGAACTTCATTTTTCTTTGTTGGTGGGGGACATAGACAATGTAAAATAGACAAACATACAAAATATGTAGTATGTCATGATGATAAGTTTTCTGGATAAAAACAATGAAGAATAAAGAAATAGAAAGACAAAAAAAAAAAAAAGTGAACCAAAGAAGACAAATATATATCGGTTGACTCCACACACTCACAACTGCTTTACTCATCACAGCCATGCCTCTGAGATCCAAATGTTGATTCATTTCAACATTTGACAGCATATTAACAATCTCAATATTGTGGATGCCTGTTCAGTTTGCTATGGGCAAGAGACCATGCCTTTAAACACGCTGGTAGATCGATTGGTCTTTGGTAGAATCTTAGTTTAAGACTCTTTAAGGCACTGATTTATGCACAATTGATCTGAGCAGCCATGCAGTCAATGTGATTTATTAGCTAAGATGGCCAAAACCTTTTTTTCTCCTTTTTCATGCAGTAGTAATTCACCTTATTAGAGTTGGAATCATTATAGGAAGCTACTGAAAAATAAGAAGTTGATCCTGCTGGCCTAACTTCTTATTTCCCCCAATCTATGGATCTACCAAACAGTAATACCTGGACACTAAGACCAGAGGTGCTGCGCACGCCTGCAGGAGCCAGTGCACTCACACTGTGACTAGAGATGGACGGGGGAGATTACAGGGGATTCTAATATTCCTCCATTCTGAACCATTTCCAGACAGTAAACTTGTTCATTTAGCTTCACGAGAAACTCATTCATTTAGTTTCTAGCACATATTTTTTTTCTTTATTTAACCACAGTAAGACAAATGACTTGTATTACTTTGTAATTATGGTGTTTAACTAAACATAAGACCAACAATGTATATAACAAGGGTTGGCAACCTACAGTGTACCTGTGGATGCCTGTGCTCACACACACACACTCCCAATGTTACACAAGATCCAATTCTGAGTAACCCAAACAAGTTTACCTATGGGCGAAACAGACATTCGAATTTGCCAAACACTTACATTTGCTAAACTATTTGAGGGGAAAGCATTATAGCTTTTATATAGTATAATTGTGCCTTTCCTCTTTTTAAGGTCTGTCTCCCAGCCAGGTCCCTTATCCTGCGTCTCTACTGACTATTAATTGCCTGCGTAACATTTACTAACAAATAGTTAAGGGAAGGAATGTAGGCCATTCCATGTGATTGTTCTACCTTAGAACACAGTATGTACTCAACACCTCCTCTTCCTTCCATGCAGTCTGCTGTTGAAAGCTCAAAGCCAAAACCTTACATCTAGTAGCCTCAACCATGCCTCTCCCTTTGACTTGATAGAAATTCCACACGTCGCAGTGATTTCAGGGGATGTGACCTTCTCTTAGCGCCCCCCCCATATCTTATCCTTCTCTAAAATAAACACTCTGCCACTTTGCCCTGCCTGCCTACCACCCACGCTATGGAGGCAATAAATGAATATGCGATAATCTATGACTAGAGATTTGACAACCACACATTAGAATGATTATGCAGTACAAAAATGTAGAGGGTTAGTACATTATTTCACTATACATGTGCTATATAAATTATGAATAGCTTTGATTAAAAAATACAGATTTACTTAAGCCCAGTTACGTAATTTCTGTTCCAAAGTATACTGTGAGCTATACCTTTGATTTACTCTGACAAATGATTCCTTTAGAATATGCTGAATGAATGCACAATTTTTAAGCTGAACACTGTTTCAATAAGACAAGCCTTAAAATATAACAAAGAACAAGTTAATCTGCAAAATATATGAATGTTTTTATAACTCTCCAAGGAAGTACAGCACCACCTGTCCTTATTACTAAATCAGCAATGCCAAAATGCCAACAAGTTTAACTATTGAACTGGTACAAAGGAAACACAATGTGTGTGTATTTGTGTTGTGTGTGTGTGTGTGTGTGTGTGTGTGTGTGTGTGTATTTGTCATCATATATTCAGAACAACAAACCTTTACTGAAAGGATCTCAGGTGAAAACTTTGCAATATGAAAACAAGATCAGGAAGGGAAAATATAATCTGGGATGTGGAGTTCTTATTCTCATTGGATTTTTGCTTTATGTTTAATCCTCCCTATGAATAGAGTAGTTGAAAGCAAGTAGCTTCTTCTGATTTAGTTTTTTTGTTTCAAAACTTTGGCTGGCTTCATATTTTAATAATTACCTATTAAGAGAGTTAAAATTCCATGTTTATAATACATTTTAAAATTTACATTACAATTTACATTGCCTTTGGTACATTATAATAGAATTAGTAAAATTCAATTTATTTATATAGGTCCAATTTTCCAAATAAAACTTTGCCTATGTTATTAATGGCTTAAAAGAATCTTTTCTTTTAGTTACTTGTATTTTCTTAGCACCAGTGTTATAAATAGAATAAGACACTCCAGGGAAAATATTGAGCTGGTGCCATTGTGGCTTTCTGGTTGTTGAAATCATTCAGTCTTTGGACCTGTGAACCACAAAGGCCCCACAGCTCAGCAAATCCCAGCACAGCACATGCCACGTCATGTCTTAGTCCTTGAACGTAGTCCTCACATTCTACCCTCCCAAAATAGCTAAACAGTTCAACACTGGTGAGGATAGCAACAATTGACACCATAGTTGGTGGAATACATTCCTGCTATTACACGCATGATGTTGCTATTTAAAGACTACAGATGTATCTTAACTTGGGACCACTTGGGATGAGTATTTTAGTTTGAGACCCAAAATGTTTCATAATGTTGTCTTGTGTAATTTTGTTCTAAAGTGGATATGTAATCTAGTAAAACTCTCATTGGGTTTCATCACTGGTTCTAAATTGTGAGTGTACAACCTCTGCCTAGTTAAACTACACATTTACATGGTGAGAGTGCCAATGAGTGTGTTTCATCAGACATTCCTGGAAGCTGTCTGACCAATAGGAGTGGTTTGAAATGGTGCCCTAATCACTGTTGAAATCACTGATAGTACAGTCTGTCCACACTATGACAGACAAAAGCTGAAATGTATTAAACATAGCAATCCATCATCCTGCAGATGGAAAGCAGGAGCCAGGCGAGTTCAGAGGCAGTGACTACCCGCTGCTTAACAAAGGCTGGAGTCCTGACAGTTCAGTCCCTTGCTAGCTCCTCTACCACCCCTCCATCTAAGATGAATGAGTGTAATCAGTGAGGGAGAAAGCCTGCTGAGGACCTCAAATTCAAACATTGGTACATGTAGAGTGCTGCTTCTTTCTTCCCTAATCAGAATTGTTACTTAAACAGTTTTCTCCAAATATAAGGAGACAGATATTTAAGTAAATGAGTGAATGAATCAATGAATGAATTGTAAATTCAAGGAAGGATATCCTTAGAAAAGACTGCATTGGTATAACATTAAGTTTGGAGAGCTAGCTTTGAAATAAAGCTATGACACCAACTCTGAGGAAGTTTTAAAAAAAAAGTCAATGAAAGGTAAGTTTACATTGTTTGAAGCAACTTAATAGTGAAGTTCTCTTTGAATGATCAGAGGATTATTATTTTTAAATAAGCACTGAATAGTTAAAAGTTCAAGTGATTTTGCATACTTGTTTCTAATAAGGACATATGAGTCACAAAATAGCCAAAGGGAGGGAAAAATTCTCAACTGCTAACAGCACATTAACAAAGTACAGAAACGAAAGACACTTTTCTTTGGATTTCAGCCTTGTCATTTCCAATTTTCTGCTCTTTGGACATGCTTGTATTCAAATTCTGGAACATCCATTCAGCATATCAATCCTAATTAGACAATCTGGGTCTGGAAAGGATGAGAGCTGGGTCATTTGCATAATTTAATCATAAATACTCAGTGATACATATTTCCAAATGCATTTGTACAATTATCTTTTCATCCTTGGGGCAATGGTATTAATATGATTAGGCAATATTTCTGGAAAAAACAGACAAGTATGCACTCTTTTTAACTGCAGCTTAGGGCGATATGAAAAATTAATTAATTTCTGAAGAAAATCAATTTCTCTACGTGACCACATTAGACATTACTAAACCAAGACTCAGAAACCACTCTCAATCACTACATTTTTTCAGGCCCTTCTAAATTCTGATTAGCATGTGAACCATTCAATAGAAAAACTAGTAATGTATCAAAAAGCATCTTAAATTTTGAAGAGACCTTTCTGCCTACTTTCATTTTGGGTATACCAACCACCCTGCTTTTCTTTAATGCATTGTTATTTAACCAGTCAACGAGAAGCCTGTGCTTTTGCTGTGAACTCATCTTGAGTGATCTTTTACTAATGTACATTAACCAATTTCAAGGACAATAGGATAAGGTTACTTTTGAGATGCTTTCTCAAGAAATAGATTTATATTTATCTAAAGTAATCTTAATTCACACTAGACTGCTTATTATGAAAAAATTAGATAAACCAAGTTGTCCCAAAGAGTACCATTGTTATAAGAAAAACACTGTAATATACTTAGTAGAGATGTAAGAACCCAGGTGGCTAATCTGATTTTTTAAATTGAGATTCAGCTTTGTATGTTGATTAGCACAAAAGAAAGAAGTCACATTTGTGAGTTTAAATGCACTATTCTTTTCTTTTCAATGAAATGAAAAAGTAGAAATTACTGCATGCAAATATTCAATATTCATTTAATTTACATAAAGGTGCTTGAACAAATTTTTGATTCTAACAAGCTCATTTTTCATGCGTTTTGTCTTTCATCCTAATCTAGCATCTGTCATTCCTTTTTGAAGTTATTATCGGCCCAATTCCCTCTTGGACATGGTTGCTGGGTGACCGGTATCTTAGCACCCACTTTGACAGGAACAGATGTGAATCTGATCAAGAGATTTCCCAAGAGTACCTGAAATCACAAACAACTTTTGTGAAAAACAAACAGCATCCCTGTCATGGGCCCTTATTTAACCCACACCCCAAAAGAAAGAGCAAAGAAGTTTACTCCAGATCAAATATACCATTTTAATATTATTTCCTAAACTTTAAATAAAACACCTTAATAAAAATAAATTATATTTTCACACTATTGAATTTGGGGTATCTGATGTAAATAACAACAGCTCAAAAAACCAGTTTGCTCTCTCTTTGGCAAATGTTTAAAGGTAAATTTCATGATAAAGTGTTTATATTTCATGCACAATTTTCACTAGAGTTTCTACAAATAAAGAGGATTCTTACGAAGATAATTTAGATGATAAAGATGTTGAAGAAGATGACATTTACTTTGATGTCTGAAGGCTTCCTATATTAAGTATGATGTAGAAGTCTGTGAAATATTAAGGATTATTCTACTTATAGAGAATTATCTAAAATATAAAACTCCATCTCTCATTTCATGCATTTTATAGCAAGAATCTTTAAGGTGATTTTTTTTTCAGTTCATGTAGTATACCATCAATCATTATTAAAAATAGAGCTGCAAAGTGCCACTGGAAGACAAAAAAGGTCATAGAAACTTCATATTATCACCATTACAAAAGTCAAGATGGGTTGCCTTTCCTGAACTAGATTCTTTTTAAGGACAGCATAATTGAGTCATGTGATCTTACTCCTTTCCTTCCTCCATCACAGTCAGAGTAAATGAAGAGCAATAGTCATTTGTATCACCATGTAACCAGTTAAGGCAAATTTTCAAATTAAATGAAATATTTAATCAAATGTTGATATTTTATAAGCATGGAATTAAAGTGATCTTTGGAAACATCTAAATAATTTATTTAATTTTTGAACATTCAAATGATAAATGTCAAGGCAAGGCAGAAAAGTATTAGCTTACAATGAAATTAAGTTTTTTGTCTTGTTTTGTTTTTGTTTTTGCTATAAAACAGCCAATAAAAAATAATAAAAAACACATGTTTAAAATTCTAAATATATTCTCCTTGATTATCATGTCTTATGGTAGTAAAGAAAGTGGCATACCTTCCATCGAACATGTCAATGTTTTTCCTCTACCCCAAGAATTGATTTGTTATAACAATTCTTATTAAGAATTTTCATGTTTAGTTCTTGTAGGTGAAAAAAACAATTATCCAAATGGTTTTATAGATATTAAGTGAAAAAAGAAGTGAAAGGTCTTTGAAATTATTTTAAATTTTTAACTGGGAAAGGAACTTGATAACCTCAGTTCCAAAATACAATCATGGGATATTTAACTATCATAACTGTAATAGTATATATTTGAGTGGAGGTATATATGTATGTCTTTTGCTTACCATTTATAAAGTGTTTTTGTATATACAGGGGGTGCCGAAAAAAATGTATACACATTTTAAGATAACATCTCTTAAAATGTGTATTGGCACTTTCTGTATAAGATTGAAAGCAATTCATTTTATATGGAAAACTAGGTTAATAACATCAGTTATAAACAAAAAGATACTATAACCCTACCCATTTATATTAGTTATATATATATATATATATAATATATATATATATATATATATATGATATAGCATTTTGATATTCCAGAAATTAAGCAAACTAATATATACATAAATTTCTCTTTATTTGAAGACATAATTAACTTCAGTTTTCCAACTTAGGCCCAGTCCACATAACTAAAGTGAATCCAATCAAAATAAAAATAGCTTTTATGTATCCAATGTATCAATGGTCACCTTCATTTGCTACTATTAGTGGCAAAAGAAACCTTCTGGAAACCTCTTTAGGTGGTCTAACTAAGAATAAAATAAGAAATATAACTATTTAAAATGTTTAAAGAAAAAAATTAAACATATTCACAGAAAAATTCTTATTCTGAAATAATATCACAACTCCTTAGAAAAAGTTTCTTCCCTTATGAGCTGACTCTTCAAGGGAGAGAAAGTTATTTAAAATGTACAAATTCAATGTTTTCAAATCCAATTAAACAAATGTATGTTTAAACTCCTTACATCTAGAATTCATATTTAAAAGATAGACATTTTGTTTTAAAAAGTAACATCCTAATAATGTAAAAATTTGAAGAAATGCAAAATTTTGATGGCACTTTGGTTTTGATTTAACTGTGAAATATCATTCATGAATAATATTTTTTAAATATCTTAAGAACGTCTACTTGTGAAATTTGGTAGCCAAACAGGTGTTAAGAGAAAGAAAAATCAAATTTGACCCAGAAGGTTCCAATATTAAGGTTGGAATTGGGATCAGTTCATTCCTTTCCCATGGGGTAACTTGTATAAATGTAATTCTATGGTTTCATAAAAGCAGGTCAAGTTTCTATCCCTGGGGGTCTTTTGGCAATTTGAAGCATGGAAGCACTGTTCCTGGCTACAAGTTCAAATCTGCATGTACTGTCAATGGTGTGAAGAAAAAAATCAGTCAACAGCAGGGATATATTCATCTTTGATTATAATACACACTTGTCAGAGGGTTTTTAGAGGGTAAGAATGAAGGTGTCAGAGCTCACAAGTCATAAAATATTTTAAAATTTTAGTACTGAATTTTAAAAATATAGGCATAGAAGATGACACAGAAAGTAATATGAAATATGCTCCTTTATACTTAGATAACTAAATGCAAAGATGAACTTCAATGTCATTTTACATTTATTATGTACACGTTTTTCTTTTATTCCACAAGCTTTCGATGAGGCAAAAACTTTCATGTAGTTACTGTTTTATAAGCTTCTTTCTACTTTGAAAAGAAAATGCATGCATGCTTGCACTTTTACCAATGATGTAATAACTTGACAAATGCCATGGAATGATTGAGAAAGTAATTGATTTCAATTTAACTGGACCTCTACCAGGTGTTTTCAAAGACAATTACAGTCTACTACAAGAAGTGGTAATACACATCTCCTTATGTAGACCTGGAGATTAACCCACTGACCTCGTTCCTAACTCATCTCATTGATGGCAAAGCTTTTAGAAGAGCAATCATTTTTTTTTTTTTTTTTTTAGGTTATGAAATTGTTTTCCTATCATTTATCCACTGGTTTTAAAAGATATGCTTGCTCTAAAGTGCAAGCAGCAATGAAATAAACCAATAAAAGAAATGGAGCAATGACATCAAGCACATTAAATGTCATTCAATAATGTAAAGATTCTAGTACCTAAGCGTTTAGTATCTATTTCACACAAATACAATAATTTTCAGATACAAGTATTTTCCATAAAGAATTAAAAGTACACTTTAGTTATCATAAAATTAAAGGTCTAGAAACAGTAAGAAAAGTTTTAAATCACTGTCTTACTAACCATATAACAATCCACATTATAGTTATATTTTAAAACATTTACGTATTAATACTTCTTTTACCCTAAAATTAATTTTAAATGTTTTCCACTGTCCTTCAGGAAAGCAGAATTTGACTTGTGTTGTTTGATATTTCAATGAATTACAGAAAGCAAAATTAAAGCCAATTTTATTGGGAAGTTATTTGCCTACAGCCAGCCCTGTGTCTATAAGCCTCTGTGTGTGTGAATGTGAATGTATGTGCACCCATACAAAAATATACATATGTAAAGGCTTTTCTATCAAAGGTATTGCAGCTATTTAAGTATAAATACATAGACCACAAATGGCTAAGGTAAATATAAACAAAAATGTCCACCACAAAGATCTCTAAAATAATGATAAATATTTTACACTTGTTGCACACAGAAGAATATGCATCCTAGTATATAATGTGTGACAATTCAAAGTGCTTCAAGTTATTCATTTAAAATCCAAAGGCATAAATAAACTAAAAACTGCCTAATTCGAGAAATAAGTATCACTTTCAAGAATTAGGCTAAAAAAAAATCACATATTTTAAATATAAAATAAGAATTAATACTGTTGAATATATCAGTATATTTTAGCAGAGCTGTGATGGGTTCAAAGACTGTTATACCTTCAGAGATCTGCTTTGTTCATACCCAAATAAAATATCTTTGAATTATAAGACTATGAATAAGACAGCCCATTCACTGTTACTGCTAATAAAATTCCACACTATAATCAGTGTAAGATTTTAAGAAAATACTTCACTGGTTTGATATGTGAATATAATAAAGTATTTCTTTATTAACATGATCTAGAGATTGATTTTCGCTAACTTTACTTAAGAAATGACCAGTATCCCTTAAAGTGAATTAGCAGGTATTTACTGCAAATACCTCTATGTATTTCCATAGAACAATTCCTTTTCTACTAGTACTCTTTCTTTCCTGATATATTGTGTTTGTCCTTGAAGAAAAGTCCTATTTTTTTCTGCTGTGACTGGAAGGATAATCTAATTATTTAGAAACATTTGATACCACATAAATTCAAAGATGATACACTGTGACATTTTAATACTTTGTTTACTTCTTCAGTCATTTACTTTAAGGTAAGGAAAACATTTCTCAATTCTTTAATGTTTACTAACCAAAAGTATCTAATCCATTTTGTTGCCTATTTCAATATTGTTTTGTGAAAATCATGGTTTAAAAGCATATACAATTTTTGTGTCAAACATTATACTACCTTCAAAATTCACTGCAGGATTACTATTAATATACAAGTACATCTACTTATAGTTGAATTAAATTAAAGTTTTCAAATGATTTTGACTTCCCCGCTAGAAACACACAATGCATTCCAGGTATTGTATTCATCTTATATAATGTGTTGTACATGCTTCAGTTAAGTTCTTTTTGTCTTTTTAATTATTAATCTGTAAAACTTTTTTTTAAAAGATACTGGCTATTCAGCATTTGCTGTAATATTATACATAGTTTTAGATACTTCAATATAATTATAAGAACAGAAGTATAAGACTAATTAAATAATGACATAGTGAATTTTCCAGCTTAGTAAGTTGTCTTTGACAACTTTCACTCAAGTCACGTACATTAAAATGTGCAAAAGAAAACCAGCTTGATATGCTGGATCACATCCAACCTAATTTGAATCAGAAAGTAATAGGGCCACACCTTTAACAAAATTTAGTCATTGGCCATTTCAATATCCAATTTAGAAAAATCTACATATACATTTTTAAATTTATTAATTAGAATCCTCTTATCTTATAAAACAAATCCAAGTCAGAATACACAAAAAATTTAAAATGCACCTGGTTCAAGATCCCAGATTTTGGATCAAGTGGAGATATGAGTCATTGTCTATATGATTATATTATATATTATATGACATTTATCTGCTATTTTATTCCACTAATTTTAATTACATCATTAATTTGCAAAACAATGAGCTTTCATTGATTGATTGCCTAATTGACTAATTTATAATGGATAGAAAATTCTGTTCATAGTTATTTGCACATTTAAATATAAAGCTAATCATGAACTGTAATAGACACTTTTAAAATATTCTCTGAACCTTCTTAAAGTAAATACGTTCATCAAAATAAAGTGATCCACCAGTTAATCTAATAATAGCTAATTGCTAGACCAAATATAAATACATTATCTTTGGTGTTCTTGTTTTCCAAAGAAATAATTTGGTGAACTTACTACACTATTTTAATAAAGTCATTTCTATACTGTGACGCATGCTAAAAAGCAATTATCGGCAATTAAAAGTTATTTTAAAAGACAGCTACTGTAGTAAAAAAGAAAAAGAAAAACTTTTGACTGGAGATACTTCTGATAAATTGAGAAGGGAAGTAAAGGACTTTGAGTACAATGTAGGCTCACAGAACCTCTGCTATGCCTGAGACATATGTATCTATGCAGATCAAAGCCTTTGATATTACACTTATCTGAACCTTATTAGGTGGTCTTTTAATTAAGGATTTTCTTCATTAAAAATATATTATTGAACATAAAAAACATAATGGAAAAGAGTATGCCTTAATGCAGTCTCATAGCCTGAAATATAAATATAAATGTATTTTAACGTATTCTCAGCTAGAATTTTTAAGCTGTAGCATTTAGACAAGAATAAATGTGCCTGTGTGCATGTATGTATATATAACTAACCAATCACAACGCAATAACTCAGTTGTTAAGAAAATGGCACATGCTGGCACATGCTAAGGTCATTCTATTCTTACAACAATTCAAATATAAAATGATAAAGCTTTATCTTAATTACATATTTAAATACGTAAATAGTTAATAAAAATTTTTACAATTCCTTTGCGTTCTAAAGGTATGTACTTGATGTGACATTTTTTTTTTTTTCTGGTGAACAGTCTGAAAATGAATCCTTGAAAGGTAAAATTCAGGCAAAGTTTAACTTTTTTAAAGAATCAACTACAACAAACCTTAAAAATCAAAATGTTTTAGTGAAATCTAGAAGACTCACCTGTACCTATTTAGAAGGCAAACTTCAAATTAATTTCTTCAGACAAAAATTCAAAGGGAGAGCAGTTTACAACCTGTGGCAAGTTTCATTTCTTACTATATTTTTGCAATACACATGTTCTACAGGGCAAATACAATGCAATTTAATTGATGATTTTAGGTGTTAACAAGGCAGTTGTATGAAACAATTTAGTAAAATCACTCGGAAATAAATTATACTAGTGATAGTCAAAGCACAAATTGTTACTAAAATAGCAACTACTTTGGTTACACATTAAGCTAATTTACAAATACTACTTACATTCCAAAAAACAAAACATCAAATGAGAAACAATAAAGCATATTATGTTTTCATAATGCTGGTGAATCACACATGGTAAGTCACCAAAGAGAAGAGTGATTTATGCTCAAATCCAGCCAAGACTTTAAGCAATATTGGGGGTCACATCTGGAGAGTTGGGGAAGTAATGAGACAAAAGAGAGGGTTAATATTGGTCTCAATAATTTATATGCAACTTCCGTGAATGTAGATTAAACAAAAAATACAGCAGATTTAGACTAAAAAATGAAGATTTAAAAGTTGTGTATTACATCAAACACAAACAATTTTTGTAGGGGAACTCTGAAAAAAAAAGCACATCTTATAGTTTTATTCTACTATACATTTGAAGCTTCACAAAATAAAATATATGTGCAAATCACGTTGTCTCAGAGCAATTAACTAGTAATCTGTTGAGTTCAGAAAGTAAAACCATTTCAAAACTATGTGCACTTCTACAATAATGACTATAACATTATTGGAAACTAACTCCAAGAAAACAACAGGTCTGAAGTATTATCCAAATAACTCAAGAATTTGTATTTTGCAATGTAATTTAATTGACAAGGTAAATCCTTTGTTATAATATTTTAGATTTTATTTATGTATTATATATATTATTAAACGATTAATTTCTAACATTTTTAAAGAAGTATACAGAAATGATGGTGGAAGCAAACTTGAACTTTATACTTAGGCCTTAGTCTTCTAATTATGCCGTGTGTTCTTTTTGAAATGTTATAAAATGAAATATTGGGCTTTATAGGAGGTATAATTGACTATAATTACAAAAACTTCAAAAGCATAGTCTCTCATCATTTGAATTTTTTTTTTAAATTTCTCTGTGCCAAATATCATAATTATCTGTTAGAAGTAAATCTGCATTTGTGTTGAAACTTTCTATGTTGATGCATAAGTTTCCTAACTCCCTGCCATTGAAAAAACATGTAACGCCGGAAATGTTAAATAAATATGGACTGGTTCAGTGTGCTATCTTTATTAAAACCCCTGATTTAATAAAATAGAACCAAGAATTAGAAAATATTTTATACTTCTTACAGTAAAATTGCATCCGTATATTACTGCTGAACAAAAATAACTTGCAAAGTCTTTTGACCTGCTGTTAATAGATGATATTAACTTTTGAGACAAAAAAATATTGTTTGTGACTGTATTTATTCTGATATATATGTATGTATAGTACTATATATGTATGTATATATACATTTATCATATATATGTGTGGGTATATATGATATATATACACATACATATATATGTGTATGTATATATATGTATACATATTCTGTATTCTGATAAAATAACTGGAATCTATTCAAGTCAAAACTCCACAAATCTAGGGCTACATACTACCCAAATCACAATCTGGTTTGAACGATCCTCAGACAAAATCAGCTTCTGGCAATATGCAAAAAAAAAAGCATTTTAGATAAAATAAAAGTCATTTTTTATTACTTCAGTTCACAAAAAATTGCATCTTAACCCAATCTACAAACAAGAGACTGACTCTTACAGAGACCTGACCACGTACATAATTACGTTTCCTTTTGTTGTTGTTGTTGTTTAATGGTTACCAGTTAATTAAGTTACCCTCTGTTGCAACAGCCAAGTCATTAACTAATGTTTAGTTTAAAAATAATAATTGAAGGAAGCTGATCAAGGTCAGACTTTGTCCTTGACAACTTTTAAATACAGTTCCTTGTATTTTCTTTCATTTTCAGCTTTACAATAAAGGCAAGTGATAGTCTCTGTTTCATCTCCTTGTGATAATGACAGATGGCTTCAACTTTATTCTAGTTTTCATAGATAGCATACTGATGCAATAGTCCCAAGCTAATTAAATCCACTCTGAGTTTTGTTACTAACTTACTGAGCCACTTTGAGCAAGTTTATGAACCTTTCTTTTCTTTAACATCATTTGAGTTCCTCAGATTCCCTGGTATCTAAATGCTATTAAGAGACATAATTAGATATGTGTTCTGTAAAAAGCCGAGAATGCTAAGATTTGATGTTTCTTGCACACTGTATATATTGTTTTACATAGTTTGTCTTTTTGCCCAGTTTCTCTTACCCTCTGTATAAGCTATTCTTTAGATAGTTTAAGTAGCCAGAGGAGAAAGAAATCAGAATGAAATAAATCAATATATCTAAGTGAATGAAAAAGATCTGAATAGTGGAACATAAACTGAACTTGATGATGAGTAATTTTAGTTTTGTAAATTCAAGATGCAAAACATTTTAGGTATTGCTCTCAAAGTTAAGAAATAAGACAATAGCACTTGTAATTAGCCTGTAAAATAATAATGCATTTCACAGCAAATAGTTATATTTTGGTGAAAAGAAGTTCAATTATAAGTTTCTGTTTTCTTAGTCATTGGCAGAGTTAGGAAAACCTAGGTAGTTATCTGCAACTACAAATTTCTAAGGTTAAGGACTGATATATTTGCATGTATTTAGGGTTGAAGTCTTATAGTTGATACAAGATCAAAATACAATAGTAAATCAACAAACTTACCATCTTTAACTTAGAAAATAACCTGAAAATAGAGTTTTAGAATAACATATTTAATTACAAAAACCAGGTGATTGAAACATAGAGTACTGATGATATATTTTTGAAGGATAACAGTTTTACTGGATTTAACTTATCTTGGCTCTAAAAGTTTAATCTCCAGAGCTACAGTTAACCTCGGGGGAGGGGGGGTGGATATTTACATATTTTTGCCAATAATTTTAAGAATAGTCTTTGATCAAATGGGGAGGACTTCAATTTCCAAGTCTAAGCAAAAATTCAGGGGAAAAAACAACATGGGAATAATTGTAAGGAGTGTAACCCTACCTGCTTTACACTGATTATAAATCACAGTCGTAAGAAGGACATTTTCTCTAGCAATTTTTTGTGTGTTATGTGAAATGGCTATTAATTATCTAGTACAATGTATGGTGTAAGAAACACACAAAGAGGATTCAAGAGCAAAGTGGTTTGATTCCTAAAGAGAAAAACAGCAGCGCTTCACCAGTTCACTGGATAGACAATTTTATAACAATCATTATCTGAACTGACTTCAAATTTTAACTAGCATTCTTTATAACAACTCTGTAACAATTTTCTGCCCAGATTCGAATAGTTGTAACAATGGATTTTTGGCAAATATTTTATCTTCTGTACATCCAAAGACTCCAATTATCTCCACAAATGACATTTAGTGATCAAGATTCCCTCTCAATCGTTACTGCCACCTGTCCATATCTTGGGCGCGTGCGCGCGCGCGCGCGCGCGCGCGCTCTCTTAGCATTCACCCCAAAATAGTTAGAAATGAAGGTTCAAAACCCAGAGACACACCCATTACCCCACGCAAAGAATGGCAAATAAACAGGAAAAGGTTTCTAGCTAGGTCGGGATAGGACATGTGGTGGGTTGGAGTTCGAGTCTTTTTCATCTTCCATCCTTCCCGGGACAGTAGTCAGTAGTCGTCTTCCAAGGAATAGCTAGGGGCTTTTTATCCCAGGTTTCTTTCTGGTACCACCCAGATTATCCCTCTCTCCTTCCCACCTCAGTTCTTCTAGTTCTACTAGGGGCACACACCCTAAAAGAGTAAAACTCCGTAAGATTCCGTTCCTTCTCCAGGTCTTTAAACTAACTGGGAGGATACCGAAGTCTCCGTGCAAATTTTGCACGCAGTTCCCATGCGCCCGCTTCTGGTCTCTAACTTTCCTTACTGGCTTTCTCCCGTCAACTGAACTTTTCCCTCAATAGCGAACCGGAATCGCGAAAGCAGGTGAAATGACCATTTCTACCCCGAAACTGACAAGTTACCCCACTCCCGCCCCCCTCTCGGTAGATCCTCCCCCAGTAAGCGTTCATTAGCATAAAACTGGTCTGGCAGGGCTCTGGTCGCGTGGCCTCCAGGGTTCGCGCGCTTTGCCGGGATAGGGAAGCCACCGCACCGGCTACTGTATTGAGATCTAAAGAGCATCCCAGTGCAAAGCCTGCACCTACTTATCGCGTGAGCTACTAACCTTAAGAAAAGGAAAAAAGAAAAGGAAAAGAAAGCAAAACAGTTTGGAGAGAAAGAGCGAGCAAGCCAGTGAGAGAGCTGTGATCTTCCATCCACGTCTCTCTCCAGTTCAGCTCCCAGAATCTTAGGTACCCAGTCACCTCCCCCTACAGAAAACATCCTGCTGGTCCCCTCGCATCTGCCCCGGGGCAAACGTATTCCTTTATCTACTTTACACACAGAGACGCTCACACGCACGCACGCGCGCGCACACACACAAACACACACACACATGCGCGCACACACAGACCCCCTCCCCTCGGCGGGCTTCCCCTCAAGGTTTCGGGGCTGAAGTCTCTGCGGGTCCCTCGGGATTGCCCCGAACCTCTTGGCGTCGGAGGTCGCTCCCTTCACAACCTCCAAGTGGCCCACTCCCTAGACTACCTCGTGGGCCCCTCACCCAGGCGTCTTCCCAGCCCCTTAACCCTGCGGGGCAGGGTCACGACCTTCCCCTCCGCCCCGTGCACGCAGCTCGGCGCTTCTGACCAGCCCGGGTGCCCGGCCTCTCGCGTGGAACCCGGGTCCGAGGGAGCGCACACAGGCAGCGGCGCTGAGGGGTCCCCAGATGCTGGCGCGGCCCAGGAAGGGGCTGTGGTTCATAGAAAAGCTCGGTCCTTCTGCTTGCCGCCCCCTTCACCCTGAGTCTTGGGGTTCCCGCAGCCAAGCGCCCACTAGCACGCCAGCAAGGGGCGGACAGCGCTGGAAGAAAGAGATCTCGGCTTGGGGAAGGTGCCAACTTCCCAGAGGGTCGCGAGCGGTCGGAGCCCTAAGGAGAGGAAGGCAAGGGCTGCGCTCGCCGGGGCGCGCGGCTCGAGCGCGCGCGGAGCGAGCTGCGCCGCGCTGCGAAGGGAGAGAGGGAAAGGCTGAG
Organism: Rhinolophus ferrumequinum; assembly: GCF_004115265.2. Lineage (NCBI taxonomy): Eukaryota > Metazoa > Chordata > Mammalia > Chiroptera > Rhinolophidae > Rhinolophus > Rhinolophus ferrumequinum. The sequence continues at coordinate 23,755,392 of NC_046287.1, forward strand.
GAGGCGAGTGGGAAGGGGACCCCGGGTGGCTGCGGCTGCCCCCGCTCCTTACCTGGCGTTGGTGCAGTCATTGTAGAGCGTCTCGAAGTCCTTCCTGGAAATGAGTTTGCAGCGGTTCACTCCGGGCTGGATGGCGCCCAGTCCCCTTAGGATGCGAACCTGTTCCACATTGCACACCACCGGAGTGATCTCCAGCCGCTTCAGCTTGGTGTAGACCGTGTGCAAGCCCCCACCAAGTGCTTCAGGAACAGGTCGAAAGCCTGGGGCAGGCAGATCAGCTCGCAGCCCTCCACGGTGAAGGAAGCCACTTTGGCCCCTCTCAGATCCACCATTTTGCACTCATTATTCTGGGGGGTGTTTTCCACAGGGGACGGGGTCGAGTACACGGGTTTCCCGGGGAGGGGGCCGCAGCTGCTGCTGCTGCTGCTGCTACTGCTGCTACTGCTGCTGCTGCTGCTGCTGCTGCTGCTGCTGCTGCTGCTGCTGCTGCTACTGCCGGTGCTCGCGTTGATGGGGGTGCTGGAGGCGCCGCCGCCGCCGCAGCTCGCGGCCGCCAGGCTGGGGTTGCAGTTGCTGCCGCCGCCGCCGCCACCGCCGCCGCCACCGCCGCCGCCTGCGTTGCCCGCGCTGCCGCCTCCACTGCTGCCGCCGCCGCCGCCGCCGCTGGAGCTGACCGTGGCCGCCGCCGCCGCGGCCGAAGAGATAGAGTCCGGCCGGAACAGACTTGGCCCCGACGATGCCGGGGCCCCGATGGACGGAGCTGGAGAAGAGGTCGCCGAGGAGGTGGAGGTGGTGGTGCCAGAGGAGGAAGCAGACGTGGAGATCGGGGGCTGAGGGGGGACCAGCTGGGTCGGAGGGATCAAAGCCGCCGGCACTGCCATGGTCACATATAAGGGGGAAACCGCAGCAGGAGAAGGGAGCGGAAAGTTGCCACGCACCCCGCGGAGGGCAAGGGGGACAGAGGCAGAAGGAGCTCAGGGGCCACGACAACAACAACTCTCGGAGGGAACGAGGAGAGAGGGAGAGAAGGGGGTAAAAACGGAGGTGAGGGGAAGAAAGAGCGATCGCAGGAGGGGCGAGCGCGACAGGCGCTCTGGAGAGAAACGCACAAAAGTGTCCCGCAAGTGGAAATGCGAGTGCTCTCCGGGGGCTGGGATCGGGGCTGGGGGGGGGGGGGGGGGGGGGGGGAGGGGCGGCTGCTGTTGTGTGGGTCCCGCTCTAGCACAAAGTTAAGGATGAAGGTGAGAAGGAGGAGGTTTGAAGGACTTGGGTTCTCCCTGGCAAGTACATTGATCAAAGATTGAGAGGGGAATGACAGAGAGAAAATGAGCTGAAAAGTGCAGGCTGCCGGCTGGACGAGTTGTTGTTGTCACACGGTGCAGAGGGGAGGAGCTCCGGAAACTTGAAATACCCTTTGAAGCCGCAAAAACCTCACTCACTAGTATTAACCCAAATTATCCAACCAGGAACTCGGAGCGGAGACCCCGAGAGCGCGAGGCGCCGAGGGAAAGCGAGAGAGCGAGAAAAGGAAGAGCGGAGGGGGGAGGAAAGAAACGTTGGGAGGGACCGAGAGGAAAAGCCACAGACCCTGGAGTGGCGATCGCAGAAGGAGAGATCTTCTACGTCCCTTCTACTACCGTTAGATTGTGTGTCTAATATCCCATTTCGTCCGCGATGACTCCTAATGTTTTCCGAAACCTACTAAGCAACCGCCTGACAACTTAGAGAGGAGCCGGAGCGCTTCGAGCTGTCCTTCAAGGATTTAGGATCTATCTGTGCTCGTTTTTGCAATGAGATATGCATGAAAACACGTCCCCTCACTTCATGCTTATTAAGAAATTATTTTGAGGAAAAGTCACATGTAAGCAAAGTCTGTGTTTTATGCATCTGATTGTTTTTATCTATTAAATTATTTGGATAAAGATGTAAACATTTCAGGACAGTTTTCAAGTTGCTGGGGGAAAAAGTTAGTCTGAAATCGCTTAAGAATAATGGAATGCTCTGTATTCAATTCCTTATTTCCTAATAGATTGCGGAAAGAAAGAAACGCCTGCCCTGATGTGGATCGCTCAGAATAACTTCACTTTTGCCCCAAAGGGAGATCAGAATGCCTATTATACCTAGGGAATTCGAAGACATCAGGCACCCGTTGAAGATTTAGAAAGGGGAAAACAAGAAAACACTGATTTTTCTTACCTAAAACTTTATAATTCATTCACCTGCCTTGCACAGTAATCAACTGTCCTCACATACTAAAAGACCTCAGGCTAGTTGCTAATGTGTTACATGAATAACAATATTTTTTTTCATATTTGGGAAAGTCCTTTTCAGTTTGCCAAGGAAAATGTGTTTTGTAAATAATGAAAAGAACAACAAAGGTCACTACTTGACTTGTAAAGACAGAAAGGGTAGCTCTGCTTAAAAACATTAGGCTGAATTTACACTGACTCTTCCTGCTTACCTTCCTCTCTTCTTTTCTTCTCTTTTCTAACTTGTTGCATGAAGGTATTTATTCAAGGGTTTTTGACCAGCATATGATTTGAGCATAGGTCAAGCCTGTTCTGTTTATATCTCTACGAATCTTAAATAATTAGGCTTTAAACCCGTCTACACATGTTAATTAACTTCACAAGATAGAAACAATGCTTTAGGATTTGACAGACTTTTAAAATAAACTATTAGCACCAGGTTCACAGTACTGGGAAATTTCATAGTGAAATTCTGCCATTTTGGTGTTGAAATTATTATCACATTTCTCTTTATCATTTTATTTCTTTAAACTTTTTGAAGTTTAGGGTGCAGAGAATATATGAGAGTGTTTACTAATTTGTCTAAGTTTATGCTAAACTTTTGGGGCCATAGCAGTTTTGTCTGGAGGCCTTCTGGGTCATAAGAATTCAGAAAATTGTTGCCAAAAGGCAGATGAACTTCCACAAAGATAGCTAAAGTTTACACAGTTGTTTGGCCTAGTTAGCCATCGTGTTTTAATACATTGAGAAATAATTTATATTAATTTTACATGCCTCATACCTGTTCTTACTTAAAAATAGAGATTTGTTATATATCACATACATCAAAGTACTTCTTTAAGTGTTTATGCATGCTTTGGAAAATATTACGTTTTAAAAATGTTCATGAGTGAAGGAGAGAAAGAAGGTATTAAGCCCTGAAAAACTGATTTTGTTTGGAAATCACATGCACAACTTTGATAAACTCTGATATAGTTTTAAAAACGCTAAAGTACAGTTTTTTTTCATTTTAAATTCTAAACCTACAAATAGAAAAAGAAACATCAGAATTAAGTGCCCTAAATTTGCCCTTACCATTCTCATTTCTCAGATTTCCTTAAACTGTCACTCATCCAATACCTGCCACATTAGGAAACCACCATCGGGAAGTAATGATTGCTGACCTAACCATAATCCCACGGAGCTGGGAAGCAAACTCCAAATTTTCTGCAGGGTAACCTGTGCCTCCCAGCACGTGCTCCATTCAGAAGCAGGGCTTGGGGCATTTGCCCCTATCTGAATGGGACCTTCCCCCACCTCGTCTGCTCTCTTAAACCATTTCTAGGAACTATCACTTACTCTTTTGATTCAACAATAGGATTAGAAAAAGCATATAATGCAAATTAAAATATGTAGAAAAGAAAAGCCTCGAAAATTTCGGATTTCTTTTTTGAGAAATGTTACCAATGATTAAGGCAAATAATATTAACAACAGATAAAGATAAGTCAACTCCACAGAAATTTCAAATTCTCACTCTTTCCATCGCATCTTTAGCTTTCAAAGCTTTTGTCTTGTTTATTGTTTTACATCTCTGATCGTTTTAGGTCCTCTCCCTCCATCTCATCTTCTCCAACCTGCACTCAATTTGCATAAGCAAAACTCAAAGTACTGTAACTGATATTAGAAAATTCTCCCTGTATTTTATGAAGACGCATTGTGCTGAAATCAATAAGACTGTTTAAAATTCAAAGACCTGCAAATCGTTCTGTTTGTCCTTTGATAGGGCCTGTACTGATTAAAATGCTACCAAGAAAGCATAATTGCTGCACTAATTAAGAAGTCTTTAATTTCTTTCCTAGGATATCGTTTGAAGCTGAGCTTGTACCCGTTCAGGGAAGGTATCTTCTTCCCTCCCTCTGCCCCCTCCTGGCCCCTCCCCCCCTCTTCCCCCCCCCCCCCCCCCCCCCCCCCCCCCGTGCGATATCCCTATGAATGAGAACTAATAGAGAGCATGGTCTCAGGTCTCACCATCTATTACTTAACAAAAATCGGCCCAGGATGCAGAGTTCAGTACTGTATGAACTGCAGTTTTGAGAAGAGCTGTAAGGTTGCAGGAGACAGTAAGAAAATGCAGAGTAGCTATTGCAGCTCAAGTCCTGGTGAATACCTGGGATGACAAGAGGCACTTTAGCCGGAAGATGAGGGCATCCTATTTGGTTAAAAGGGGCAGTGACAAGGAAATGCTTCTACTGAAACAGGGAAACATAAACATATACTTTCAAAACCTTTGGTTTTAAAAAAGAAGAATAAATATGTAGAAAGGTGGACTTATAGTTGGGATTTGGTAAGTATCATTTTATTTTATGAGTATAAAATCATGAATTCTTTGGGGATTTATTTTTGACCTTTTTATAACCCAAGGAGGCATAGCACTGTATTACATCCATTCCATCCTCATCTATTGACCTATTTTATTCACTGATTTCTCAAGTGGGGAAACTGACTAAATGATTTCACAATGCTTTCTCTGTAATCAATAGTCATTTTTTTAGGTTTATTCATGCTGCATTATAATTCTGGTAAATGACTGCAAAGCAGAGATTGTCAGAAAGATACAAATATTGACAAAGCCAGGATACTTCATGTCTTTAAATCTTCAGCGTTTCAATATAGCAATTGATATAGTTTTTGAAAGAAAATATTGAAAATGCATATTTCCTGGAATATTAAAAAAAACAAATAATTGGATAACTTAAAGGCAATACATTTCTGAATATCTCAAAATTTCCTAAGAGCTTTGAGTATCCTCTTTTTATAGCCTCACTAAATGAAACAGAAACAATTTGGGTGTATGCAGATAGGGCAACAAGAAAAGGTCATTACAATTTCATTCTTTAAATTTTGTCCCAAGTTCTGTTGGAAGAATGCACAGAAAAATACAGATATATACTTCTGATGTTTACTGAATCCCTTTCAGTGACAGGACAAGGAGATAACATGCTTAATAGATTCCAAAGGAGACTTACCATTCTGAGCACGACGTCACTCTAATTATGTTTACTCTAATTGAAAGCAAGGTTTTTTGGAATCTGAAATTACTTTCAGAATTTTTTTTTTAAATAATGCAAGTGGATCAAATGTTGATCACAAGCATTTCCATCTTTCAAAATGTATTGGAAAATTAAATGAAAAGTGGAGTTTGGTACGAACAATGCCCCAGGGCAAAAAACAACTAACACTAGATTTTCCAGTCCAGCCATAACACAAATCAATTTGAGCACACTTCTATGGCCAGACTGCCAGATTGTTATGACTGCTAATTCACTCAATCAAAGAGTGCATTAGCACACCCGGCACAAATAGCTTTAACAATAGAGTGCACTTCTGAACAATTCTAAGATATATCACAACAGAGAAGTAAAGAGGAAGATCATTTTAACATCTACATATTTACTAATGGACCTGTTTCCTATATAGAAAAAAGAAAAAAGATTGAGATAAACTTTAGGCAGAGGTTTATTAAAGAGCTATGCAAGTTTGGCAAATCTAAAAAGAAATCAGGGTACCAGTAGTTCACTGACTTTGTTAAACGTTTCTCAGGAGAGAGTCCAAAATTGATGTTTACACTTCAGTAGTAAATCATTGAAGATGGAGAAATTATGCCAAGCAACTCTCTCAAGCCTTTTTAACTCAGACACACGGCCTCACCAATCAGCTCAGCAGACAAACCTCAACTGCTGCCTGAAGTAAAGACTTCTCTACATTTGCCCTTTCTGTCTCTGCTTCGCCTCTCAGGGTTCCAACTTCTGACTTGTAGTGACTCTCAATTCCACAGTCTTCCTTTTTTTTCCCAAATCCCCGGCCTCTCTTCAAGAACAAGGAATACGACTTTTATTTCATTGACACATTCTCTAATCAGGTGCAGAGAGCTTGGTGATAAATTACCCAAAGGACAGAAAGTGGAGAGCTGAAGGTGAACACACTCTAACTTGAAGCACTCAAACTTTATGTTACAAACTTCCACTCTTAATGAAGAAGTGGTTAAAATGATTATAAATAACATTGACTTGTTTTACGGCATGGAAATGCATGGACTGTATATATGCTTACTCAATGCATATAGTAATTATCTAGAGACAGATGGCACGATTTGGCACCACTGTTCTTCCTTCCCTAACCTTTACTCACCCCCTTGTCTCCTGGTTAAGAATGAAAGTGGCATGTAGCTGGTTTTGAAACATATTTTAAGGAATCTCTAAACTCCTATCAGGGAAGAGAGACTAGTGACAAAGAGAAGAAGATACAAAGAAATCATCATGTAATTGTTTTTCCATCTCCAAACTGCATCATTTTCCTGACAAGCAGTGAACTCTTTATGATAATTTAGTTATAGTTGCCCATCAATATTTACTTCCAGTATAAGTATCCTGATTCCATCTGTGGGTTGGTACTAAGAGTTGCACAGCCAAATATTTGATAACAAAACAAACACAGTGAGATCATTTTAGATTTGTATTGTACCAGGAAGAAGTATCTACAATAGTATAAATTAAGATTAAGTCCCTTCATCTCTTAAATCAAGCCATTGTGAGAGGAATGGCAAACTGGATTGAAGTAAGTTCAAAAAGTCAGGCAGATATTTAAATCCCTAGTTTTCTAGTAAATATTCTGCCTTTAATTGTACCTTTTCATATATGACATTTTCTAATTCTCATACTCCTCTTTTAATAACTAAGAACATGTTTTTCTCTAAATCAGTATCAAGACATATGAATTGCTTAAGAGAGACACAGTTGGGAACAGGGTGGGAAGAAGTCATATGTAGTGAAAATGCATGTTTAATATTAAAACATAAATTATCATATACTTTTGTAATGTTAGAGGAAATGCATTAAACTTGACTGTAAAAGTTTCTATTGATTCACTGTCTGCTTTTGTTGTTGTTGTTTTAACTTATTATCTTGGTCCCTTCTCTTTCTCTTTGCTTTATTAAATAAAAGACGAGGTCATTGTCCAACAAATAGCCTATAAAATTGTTCTATTTGAAGTCAGATATTTCAGGATTGTTAGAAGAGAATACTGTTTATTTATTTATTACCTTTCAGAACAAAGAGATTTTTTTTTAAAGTTGAAAGAATAACAATTGCCACCTTCCAGCCTGAGATCTTGTATGTCAAGTTTCAGCCCAGAGCAAATTTTTACAACAAGTTATAAACCCCCTGTAACAGAGGGTTTATTATAATGGAAGTGCTGACACAACCTTAACTATAGCGTTGTAAACGGCTATGCTATAATATCCATTAAGCAGAAAGAAAAATAAGCTGGCTGATCAATAATTTATACAAAGAGTACCAACTGCAGACATAATAACTGTAATGTTTGCAAAGCAATCTCTCTGCTCTCCAGGCTTAACAGTAAACGCAAACTAGCAACGCTGTTAATTTCCAACTCCTACAGATAAGAATACAAACAAATTACTTAAAATTATATTTTGCTCAACATTTAGCATGCCTCGATGGAATAAAATAAAATTTAATTATGATGCAACTTGTGCCGGATGCAAAGCTGTTTTGTTTTCTAGCACATTTTATTATGAAAGGACATTCATTTGGAACATCAATTATGGGGAAATAGTATGTTTCAAAGAGTTGAGTTGGGTCAGGCAGGCTCTTCTAAGAGTTATTCAGACATGGAAACAGATTGACACTGTTTAACTTCAAAGAAAGTTACGGGGTTTTACAGAGCCACAACCTGAAATACAATACTGCAAGCTCTGATCCGAGTCAACTGTCAGGAAAAACACACCTTGTCATTAGAGTTCATGGGAAAAAAGACATTGGTTTGGAAAATGTGGCCGTCCTGAGCAGCCAGTGAATCTTGGAGTGCTCAATTAATGATAAGCCTCATTTGCATGAAAGCAAGATGTGTCATTTCTACCTAATAAACATGGATTATAAAATGTGAACACTGTTTTCTTTTCTGGAAAATTTTGAAAAATATATTTTAGTAGACACCCACATTTATTACTTCTTTGCTTTTTTATAGTGTCTGTATATGTAGAGTGTGATATCTTTATGTATTTTTTTTGTTTTTGCTGATGGCTTTTAAAGCAGGAAAAGAAGATGTAAACGGAGTAAAAGAGGAAAATTAAAGGATCCCATATTGCCCACTGTGTACATATGCGAGGTTAAACTAGACTGCACATTTCCGAGGTTCACATCTCCATCACTCTTTTTGTCTGTTCATTTCCTGGGGGTGTGGAGTGGGGGTACGCGGGGTGGAACCCAGTAGAACGAAGAGACTTTGCTATCAGAGTTGTAAAATGGTGTATTACCCTGTGAGCAATTGCACTTGGAAAGGAACCAGTAATTTATATGAGAAGTGTTTAAGATTGCCTGCTCACCCAGTGATCCATGCCAGGTCAGTTCCAGTAATGCCAGAAAACAAAAGGAGGTGCACATCACTGGGAAAGAGACACCTTATACGCCTTAAGAGCTTGTGAAGGGAAGCACTAAAATGCCATTTTCTCAAATGAACTGGTCATTACCATTTAAAATCCTGAGGGGCTGTTGGACTGGGGAGGAGAGAAAGAATTTTTCTTTTGATTTAACAGGGCTCTAAAGTGCTAGTTTTAAGGGGGAGGTGTTTTGTTGTGATTGTCTCAGCCTTCTGCTTTAGCAAAGGTTAAATCTTCTAACAAAGGTGCCTTTTTCAACAATGGAATGGAAAAGGAGGAACACAACGGCCCTGAGAATGTACTTGGACCATTTTAAACTTAGAAATTAACTTTTAAAAACCACCAGTACAAATAGTAACACAACCCTCTATGAATAATGTCTATGCCAGGTTGTAAGTTGTTAATTTTTTACTTGAATAGATTTTCCCAGATCAACCCCTCACTCCACCCCGTTTCAGGAGGGGGCTGTGGGATACTGGCAGGGTGTTGTATAAGAAATCACTTCCTCAGAATTCTTCACAGACTTCTTTATTTTTGTTTAAAATAATCAAAGTGTAGGCTCTGAGCACCGGCCTTGGGGGAGTGGTTGCACCCTTCTCACCCATAGTCTCATGCTTCTCTCATATGTTGTAAAAAGTTACTTCAGTTTTTGAACCAGAGTTCAGTTCATTCACATGTCCAGCCTATCCCTACTTGTGTATTTAGAGAAGGAACTAAGGAATATGACATTTCCTATATAAGTCAGTATTTATAATTTACTGACTGGCTCAAGATTCAGCACATCTAGGATTCTTTGCTGATTGATCCCCGTGTGTCTTCGTAACTTCTACCATGCATTTCGATGGGTAAGCCAAGTATTTTATGCTTTTACACTTGTTGATTTGTTTATCTTCAGGTGGTCTCAAGTCATTTCTGTCCCTTTTGAATAGTTAGTGTAATGCTTAGCAGTTGCTGGGTGCTCAAGAAAGGCTGGATGATTCAGCTTGCTTCTGTATTATGCCACCCGTGTCCTTTGCCCCCAAATTGTGTAAACTGCTCATTCCCAAATCATATTTGATACAGACCAGGATGTTGAAGAATAACGCAATTTTCGATATGCTAACTGCTATTCTAATATACAACACATCTAGGAAAATAACCCATAACAAAGGCTTGTATCTGGGACCTATACAGAGAAAATCTTTTTTGTAGTTATCCGAGGATCATTGGGGTATCTTCACCAAGACTGAAAACATAAGTGAGAGTATATTCTGAAGTACTGCTATGTCTGGTGAGGAAATGTAGGGTCGTGTGTGAAATTCTACATCTCAGATATGAGTAAGCAGAGGATGTGTGCAACAATTTGTATAGTTTTTACTTTAATACCACCATCACTTTTATGTACATAACATTCTCTGTTATACAAAGCACACTTATTTTTTTGTGTACTGAATGTATACTGGTTGCTAAAGAAGAAAAAGATATTCATCCTGAACAAAACTTTCATATACATTATCTCTGTTGAGTCTTGTTACCACCATAACATGATTGAAATTTTGTGTTAGGGGAGCCTGAAAGATCATTTAATCCTAGGATTGCGGATTTCATCCTGCCATTTCCCCATCCCATGGCCTGCCCTACATCACAGATGGTTCTCTGATCTTTCTCTTAAAGCTCAGAGGCAATCTCAGAAACATTCCCAGCCTGGAATTGTAGGCAACTCTCACTATCTCCATTAGATTCATCTTTATATGTCACTCCCGATCTTGGAAAAGAGAAAACTGACAATTAGCAAAATATGAGAACTTCCCTTTACACTCACAGGAAGTTGATTAAAGATTAAGCCAGGTAGACTCAAGTCCTCACTGATTCCCACCCCCTCAGCTGTCTCTCCTCAGCGGAAGGAGACCTTTTTGAAGTAAGCAGAGAAAAATATTTTTTTCTCATTTCCTATATAAGAGAAGTGAAAAAATAATAGACTGGCAGAGCTGGGTCTAGACTCATGGCTCTCTGCCCGTTTCTACCATTATAGGATAATATAGTGAATGTCATATAGTATGCATCACTATAAGACACACACACACAAACACACACACACACAAACACATATATTCTCTAATAGAGCTATTAATTTGTCCTCAGTGGCTGGTTAGATGTATGCAGTTATGTACTATAAGACAGCATGATGAGGATGGAGAATCCTGAAAAGGAGTTAGGGGAATATTGTTAGTTGAGCACAAGATTTGAGATAGTGAGAAATACTTAACCAGTATGTGATATTAGAAAGTTAGTCAAAGGGCAAAAAACCCTGGGGTTCCTTGAATTTTGTGACTACCTTGGTTTCCTTTGGTTAGAAAATGGCAGCATCTACCAATAAGAGTCACCTGTTGAAGTGCTTTGTAAAATCAGGAATTAAACCAGCAATTGATTAAACACAATACTTTTCTGGAGCCTCTTACTCACCTTAGTTTGCTTTTCCTTAGGGGACTATCCAACCTCTTCCTCCTATCCTTTTTCATCCTGATTTCAAAAAAGGCCACTCTATCTACTTCTTCTCCAAGAGATGATTCAGGGATCACTCACAACTAGTCCCAGCAGAGCAACAGCACACCCTCCTGCTGCCCCATTTAAATTGTCTGAACTATGTGGCTTTTGCATAGACTCTCCCTTTAGAGTGAAGCTGCAAAGTAGAGAAGACTTCAATGGCCTTGTATCTTCAAAGAAGCTCCTTGAGCTCTGGAATGCGACAAAGTGGGAAAGACCAGGAAATGTCAACAATGAGACCGGAAGGCCTGGGCAGGTGGATAGGGGTCTTACTCCAGGCACTTTCTAGGATGAGGCAACAAACTCAGCTGAACAAGAAAATGGGTCTTTTCCCCACAGAAGCCAATTCAACTGATTTTGAAACATGCAGATAATAGCATGTGCGCAAATTTAAGTACATGCTTTCCAGGAGGTTCTTTGTTATATTTTTATGCAAATGATTTGATTGACAAATTGATGATAATTATTACTAAAGGAGAACTGACATTTTCAATAGTCTGAACATTTTGGTCCTAATAGGAAACACTAGGCATTGACAAAATAAAGCATTTAAAAAAGGCATAGGAGCAAACTTATTTTAATAGCTAAAATATATTTACACTTATTTGTAGTCCATTTCAAGTTGAATTTAAAGGAAAGCAAAAATGTTCCCAAATGCTCTATGCCAATAGTAGCCATTGGAAGTTTAATTACTTCTAAGCACAAAATATGAAAGTATAAAATTAATAATCTGTCATTGATAAGCTTCATTGTAAATATTACAGATATTAGATAGTGCATTAACAACTAAACAAACATTTTATATGCAAATGTAAAGAAATAAACTCATGACTTTAGTATTACATTGAACCTTAATATTCAGGAATAATTATCATCAATTTCTCAATGAATTTTCTGAGCCAAAATGTTCTAATAAATCTTACAACTTTTTGAATATCCAAAAGCAGCCTCCTAATCAGGAATTGTCCATGGTAAATATGCAAAGTGATGTTTATACATATTGCATTTATGTATGTTAATATTATTAGCTTTCATAAAACATAAGACACTCAAAATCAACAACAAAGTAATGCTGTATTTGAAATTCTCTAAATGTGTATGGTACTTATGCTGAATATTTTTTTAAATAATATTGTCTATGAAAATTTACTTACAGTTTTACAGTTTGATAATCTCTTATTTTAATGATATGATCACCAAAATATCTCTTCATAGTTTAGCTACACAGAAACACTGTTAAGGAATTGCTTTGCACACTTTCACACACTCACACAGGCCTATCTTCAGAACATTCTAAATAGCAATTACTTTCTTTAGATTTATAGTCTTTAACTCATGGTATTTTCGGTATCCAAAAAAATATTTACTTTTTGTTTCCATTTAAGTAATTTTAGTCTGAAGCACTTACTAATCGTAACAACACAGCAATCGTTTGTTTTGTAAACATTTTACTTTATTATCAGCCTTTGTTTTCTGATACAATGCTTTAAAAATATCCTCTGTTGTATAAAAGACATTGTTGCAAAAAGGCAGCTCAAAACTTGTCCTTCCCTTCCTTTCATTGATCTGTTGCCTCTTAGGTAATATGAACAGCTGTCTCCAGCTCACCCACTAGCAAGCTGAACATAATAATAAGGTAGTGTTACTGGCCTATGAATGATTATACCGAGGGTGCCAGTTCTTTTTCATTAAAGATAAGGTAACAAAGATACCACAGAGAAGAAAACTGGTTAGCGAAAGCAAGCGAGTGCTTCTGACTTTAAGGTTTAGTCATGTCTCTGGAGCTACTTACTGAGTTTTTCTTTCAGTTGGGTTTCCAATAAGGTGAAGGTGCCCTCTGTAGGAGACTCCCAGTAAATGCTGCTTGTTTATATTTGGGTGACAACATACAAGTTTGTTTTTTTTTCCCTTTTCCAATTTATAAACAGAGTGCTCTATGTTAACAGAAGTTTGAATTCTTTATAAAGCCTACAAGGAAATGAGTATAAAGCCCACAATCAACTATGTAAAGGGCCTTCTCAAAATGAGAGAAATTGAACCCGGAGAAAGCTGTATATTGCAGTGGTGTTCGATATTTACTGACATTAAGGTATACAATAGAATGGATATTATAAATTCAGGGGAGCTGCTGAAAGCAGACAGACAGAGGTCTTGGCATAGTTGAGTGAAAAGTGGATCTAAACAGAAAAATCCACAAAGAGAGACATATTCACCACCTAATAAATACACCTCCCAGAAAGGTCTTCTTATCTTCCCTTCTTGTAAAGGTTACCATAATGCAGATTCATTATCAGTCCCACTGGGTAACTTATAGCTCAGTAAGAAATTGCTTTTGTTAGCATGCTCATGGAAAGAGATTAGCTATTTCACCAGATCTCTTGGGGCTATTTGAAATTTTGGGAATTCTCTCTGTAATTTAAAATGAAAGTTAAAGCCAATGTGAATAGACTAGGGAAAAAAAAATCTCACAAATTAAACCTCTCCATCTGGAAGTTTCTTCATCACTCACTGAAAAAGTATAAGCTGAAATCACATTTGTTACAGGCAGGAGAAATTTCATTGGTAAACATGTAAATTCATGTTTTAATAATTAAACATTTTGGTTGCAAAGACACACCTAAAATTTGAGTGCTTAATAGGGTTTTGGATTTAAATATTGGTCTTTATGAACTTTATATAGTACTTAGAGTTTACCATTGAAGCTTTTTATTTACAGTTTTTGGGCTATGACTTCAGCCTCTATGGAATGTGTGTAGGAGAGTCTAGTAGCACCTGTATTGCAGGTTAGGGGCGGATGAACAAGCGGCCATGGAAGCATAAGACAAGGGAATGAATATCTGCCTCCTTTGACCTATCTAACTTAATTTGCCTTCCAGTATGAGCTCCAACACCCCTAATCTGTGAAATTCTGTTCCCATAGCACCAAGTGCACACCTCAACAACAGCAACATTTATGGAGCAATTACTGTCTATGCCAGGCACCGTGTTAAATAGTGGATGTAGATTATCTCACTTAATCCTCACAACACATGAAAAAGACAGGCAATTATTTCTATTCCGAAACAGGCGAGAGGAAACTGAGGCTTGAGAAATTAAATTACTCACTTAGTCTACTTCCAGGGCCTTCTTCATTTTCTACTATGAAGTTGTCCCTTCTGATCTCACTTGTTTTCCCACGTGACTGTGTTTCTCATGCTCAATTTATTTGCCTTCCTGTCTTCCTCACACAACTGCCTGCTGATGCCCCAGCCGGGATTTACACAGTAGTCTGCTATGCCTCTGGCTGACTCAGCATTGCTAAAGACTCTCCCACAGCTATGCAGATTGGTATCCTTCATTATGCACAACTCGTAGTTATGAGCTTGAAATTTCAGCTAGTTTATCCAGAAAGGGTGCTGAAGAAGTTCCCATCACCACATTAATACAAGGCCAGGACTCCAGCTAGCCTCAAAGATGACTGCAACCAGAGATCCAAATATTTCTTCATATCATCTCTGATCTCTACAGACACACTTTTTTCAGGAAGTCTTCCACAGTTTCTCGGTCTGGCTTCTTTCACACACCTGGATGCACTGTGCCTGGCAGCAACCAGGCTCGGCGCTCCTAACGACACCACCAAAGATGGACTCAGATGAACATTCTTAATATTCAAGCTCAGAAATCCAAGAAAGGGCTCTGATTACTCAATTTAGGACAGATACTCATTTCTGGGTGAAGAAACTTGTCAAGGACAGTCTTAGGCAGTGGTTAAGAGTGTGTGGGATTTGAAGCAAGACACCTGGAATTCAAAACCTAGTTTGTGTGTGACCTGGAACAACTGTACATCCCTGTGCCTCAATTTCCTTATCTGAAAACAAAGGAAATAATAACTGTATCTACATTATTGCAACGTAATGATGATTAAATAAGTGAATAACTGTGAATAGTGCCTGGTTCTGAATGTGTTAGTTATCGCTGATCATTCAGGCCTTAGGATTGGTTCAGGTTGAGACAGGTATCTAGCTACTCACATATCAATCAGTCACTATAGCCAATCAGGCAAAGTAATTTAAAGGCAATAGAGCTCCCACTTGGGGGATACACTTAGCATAGGGAAGCTGAGAAATTTTCTAGAAGTTCTCCAGGCTTTTCTAGATGAAATGTTGAGCAGTGCTAGACAAATTACCAGATGCCTACTAGGAGTATACAACAATGAAAAAATGTATGATCTCCTATACCAATGAGGGCCACTCAACAATATTTTTTCATGTGTCTTTAATCAGCTCCGTCTCTCATTCCCTTCAGTGATAATTCTAAAATTTTGTCGGATTTTAGAATTTGTCTAAAATTCTAAAATTTTGTCAACTCTTCAAGTACTAGATCCATATTCTCTATTGACAGTACTTCTATTACAACAGTAAATTTAAGATCATCAAGTCTTCACTATTTCTTGCTTGGACTGTTGCTGGAGCCTTCTAACTGACTCCCTTTCCAGTCTCATCCTTTCTCCATTCACATTTCCAGATCACACTGGAATTGATGTATTATCGTCCATATAAATCTGGTCATGCAGTCCATATATGTAAAACTCTTCCGGGGCACCTCCACCTTCAGACGAAGTTCAAGGTAGTACTGAGCATGACCTAGAAGACCTTCTCTACTTCTCCTGCTTTGTATTATAATTTTTATTTTAGAAATTCTGAAGTGCTAAATTTGAAAATTAAATTATGCTATTCCTGTGGTGAAAAGCCATTGCTTCTCATTAGATTTTGAACAGCTCTGTGGCCTTTACCTTCACAGTATTATTCATAACTTTTAACTTACAGTGGGTTCTTTACTTTTTTATTGTGTGACTATCTCTACTGGTAACAAGTTCCTTTAGGACATTTCTATTTTACTCCTTATAGTATTCTCTGTCTAGTACAGTGATTGGAATATGGAAGGTCTGCAATATTCATTGAGGATAAATGACCTACTACTAGTAATAAGAATATACCATGTTGTTTCACATGTCTGGCCTTTGGCTTATGGCTATCACTTCCAACATTTATTCGCTCAGCTAGCTTTTTCTCATCTTCCAAGAAAGATTCTCTAAAGGTACATAAGTGCAAACTATCTCACATCTATGCTATCATATTCTCATGGTATACCTCGATGTAATTGCTTGTTATGCGTTATGTATCTGTGTCTTTGTTTTGTGGCAGCGAACAGGTCTCAATCATCATTCAGTCATCACTTAGCATGGTTCTTAACATATGACAATTCTCAAGTTAAACTTTGTTTTCTTTAAGTCCCAAGTTAAACTCTACATAAATGACCAAATTTTGAATTAATGTAATATTATTAAAGAATAAATGATTTACATAATTATATTCTACCTCTTCTTTAATGACTCTCCTGATAATCTGAGCCTAAATGCTCTTCTTCATCTTAGCATTTATTTTATTTACTATTTAGCTACTAACCCAATACCTTGTAAAATTTATTAAAATGATTGCCTTGAACTGTTATTTTCACCTTGAGCAGTCTAAATTTTAAATGCGTTTATAGCCCCTTTTTTCATCTCACCAGCTAGAGAATGGGGGATTTTGTCCTAGATAATCCTATAAAAAGGCACATATGCACATAATAAGTATTTGCTCATTTAATTCAGTTTGGATAAATTTGAAGTATGTGTAAATTCAGAGACATTTAGAATTGTCTATTATATCAATTAGCTTTGTTCGCATAACAATACAGCCCAGAACCTTGTGGCTTTAAAAAAAATATTTCATTTATTTTATGCTTTTTATTTTTCTGAAAGCTAGGATAGTCCCTTTGGTCTGGGTCAGCTAAACTGGGTCTACAGTGGTTTCATTATGTGTCTGGTGATTGACAGATGTGTCTGGTGATTGACAGATCATTAGGGCTTGGGATTTCATCAGGTAGTTGTGTTGGCTGTTAATATTCTTGTGTGTGTTAACTGGCGGACATTGCAAAACATTCTCTAGGTTGTATGACCTGAACTGTGTTCCCAAAATTCATATGTTGAAGTCTTAATGCCCAATGTAACTATGTCTGGAGATAGATTTTAGGAAGTAATTAAGAATAAATCAGACAGAGAAAGACAAATGCCAGTTGATTTCACTTATATGTGGAATCTAAAAAACAAAATAAATGAACGAACAAAACAGAAACAAACTCATCGATACAGAGAACATTTTGAGGCTTGCTAGATGAGAGGAGGATTGAGGGGATGGCTGAAGGGGGAAGGGATTAAGAAGTGCAAATTTGTAGTTACAAAAAGCGTCATAGGGATGTAAAGTATAGCATAGCAACTATAGTCAATAATATTGTAATAACTACGTGTGCTGGCAGATGGGTACTAGTTTTATCAGGGTGATGACTTCATAAGTTATATAAATATCTAATCACTATGTTGTACACCTGAAACTAATATAATGTGTCAAGTATAATTAAAAAATAAAAATTTATTTTAAAAAGATTAAATGAAGTCATTAGGGTGGGGGTCTAATCTAATATGGTTGGTGGCTTTAGAAGAAGAGATATTTCTCTCCATGAACATGCCCCAAAGAAAGTCCTCAGCAAGGAAGCCTTGCTGTATCCTCAGGACAATGCAAGAAGGTTGCTGTCTTACAAGCCAGAAAGGGTGCTCTCGCCAGAAACCTAATCAGCTGGCACCTCGATCTTTGACTTCTTAGCCTCCAGAACTGTGAGAGACAAATGTCTGTTGTTTAACCCACCCAGTCCATGATATTTTGTTATAGCAGCCAGAGCAGACTAAGACACTAGTATATATACCTATGAGTGGACTTGCATGATAACAGGGTGTACACATCTTCAAATTGATTAGATGGGGTCAAATTGTTTTCCAAATTCTTATATCAATTTACATTTCAAAACTTGTTCTACTTCCTTCCCAACACCTGACATTCTAAAACTTCTGAAATTTTGTCAGCCAGGTGGGTATGAAATGAAAACCAATTACACTTTGAATTTATGCTTCCTTAACTAAGACTGAGAATTTTCTGATTTTATTTTGGTCATTTGGATTTTCTTCTTCGGTCAAGTGTCTGTTCTTTTGCCCATTAAAAATTATACTATATGTTTTTCTTTTTGATGTATAGAATTATTTTATGTATTCTGAATACTAATCCTGTGGCAATTGTATGTGTTAAAAATATATTCCCACCAGTCTGTGGCTTGGATCTTGACATTCTTTGTGATGGTTTTTAATGAACACACGTTCTTAATTTTAATGGAGTCAAATTCCTATTTTTTCTTTGTAGATTTCTATTTTTGTATCTTTCATAAGAAATTCTCCCTACCCTAAGAACACAAAATTATTCTTTAGTTTTTTTCTAAAATGTTTTTTTTCTTTATATATTTAAGTCTTTAATACATTAATGTGTTTAACAGTAGAAATAGAGGGGTGAGGAGAGGTGGGCAAAGGGTATTGCTATTGGCAGCTAGTGGGCAGAGGCCAGGATTACTGCTAAATATCCTACAATGCACAGGATCATCCTTCAAAACAAAGAATTATCTGGACCAAAATGTCAATAGTGCTAATGTTGAAGAATCCTTAGAGTAGTGGTTTACCTAATACAACTTTAGTCAGTATTCTTAAATACTTTGTGTGTACTTAAAAAGAAAGCATACACTACTATTGTTAGAATAAATGGTTTCTGTATTCTATGTGCTTCTTTAGTTAATTTTGCTAATTTTGTGGTTCAGGCTTTCATAATCTTACTGATTTTTTGACTACATGATTTATCATTGAGAGAACTGTGCTAATATCTCCGAGAATGTGGATTAGTCTAGTTCTTACAATTCTGTCAGCTCTTGCTTTAAGTTCTTTGAAGTTCTGTTGTTAGGTGATTCAAGGTTAGAATTCTTACGTCTTTCTGGTGAATTGAAATGCTTATCGTTTTAAAGTGACTATCATTTTATCTGATAATACATCTTTTCTTACGTCTGTTTTGTCTAATGTTTTTATAAACATCCAATTTTTTTTATTTGGATAGTATGCATCTGTTGTAATCCATTTATCTTTTCTATGTCCTTACATTTTAGGGTGTCTCTTGTAAACAATATGGAGTTGCTTTATTTACTTATTCATTTATTTATTTATGACTTATCAATTGATCTATTTTTTAAATTGTGATAAATATGTTTAACATAACCATTTTTAAGTGTATAGTACAGTTGTGTTAACTACCGGGGGTGCAAAAAAAATGTATACACATGACTTGTATTCATCTTTTGTTATCTTGAGTATTACAATTTTAATAGTTTTTTCCTTTCTTAAAATGTGTATACATTTGTTTGGCACCCTCTGTATATGTACATTGTTGTGCAATAGATCTCTGGAACTTTTTCATCTTGCAAAACTGAAACTCTATGCCCATAAACAACAACGCCCCATTTCTCTCTCCTTCCAGCCTCTGGTAACCACATTCTATTTTCAGTTTCTATGAGTTTATCACCTCCAGATAACTCATATAAGTGGAATCAAATGGTGTTTGCCCTTTTGTGACTGGCTTATTTCATTTTGCTTAAAGTCCTCAAGATTTGTCCATGTCATAGTATGTGACAGCATTTATTTCTTTTTAAGGGCTGAATAATATTCCACTGTAGGTATATATCACATTTTCTTTTTTATAAGAGGATATAATATTTAATGTCTATTGTTTTAAATAGAAAAAAAATTTTCAAAGTCTTCTGTGTGCACTTCAATAAAATAGCACTTAAATGCAGAGAGGGATGCTAAATAGTTGCACACACATGGAAATAAAACATATTTGTAAAATGTAAATTTACATCCTGTAATGAAGGTACAGCACACCCTACATGTGACAGCCAAGTAATGCTTAAGAGTACTCATTTAAGTCTTGATGATCAATTAATTTTTCTAATCCTTTTCAAAACATAAAAAGGATTCTTTAAGAATGATTAAGTTTATTTTAAGAAATAAGAATTACCTACAATTTTACTATACTTAGGCAAAAAAGAAAATAATTCAACAACCCAGAAACACTATATATAAGGTTCTAATGCAAATGTTTATTCTTCTCCTTCTGAAGAAAAACTAGCAAAAACCTTCCGCCAGAGACGGGGAGGTCAGCAATATTTCTGTGGACTTGAGTGATTTCTTTCTGCTTTCCACAGCCTTACGGCTGCAGACTACTTTCTCCCCTGATAGGCTGAGCTAGGCAGTTGGCTCCTCCTTATATTTAGTTCCAAAAACCCCACTTTTATTACTATCTTGTTAGAAAATTACTTTATTTGCAGTTTTATCAACTAGAGAAACAGAACATTGTTTTCATTCCAATGTGCTGTAATGTTGCCTGCTTTACACATAAACTCTCTGTATGGCTTCTCTATGGGCTTGGTAGATGTTGCAGTTTTGCTTTTGCATGAGAATGCTGAGAACCTCTTTACCTGAGGTCTCCAATGAGAACAAATTTATCCCATTAGACAGAAATATAAAGACCATGATGGCATTAAAAGAGTTGCTCAATTTCCATGTCTAGATTCCCATCTCATCTCCATGATTAAAGCTGCTCAGGGTCTATTCCCACTGAGCCCCACGTCAAATGGTGTTATGAATAGTCAGAATTAGACTGTGCCTGAGCTTCATACCATATATATTCTTTATCCATTCATGTGTTGATGGACATTTAATTTGCTTCCACCTCTTGGCTATATAAATAATGTTGAAATAAACACGGGTGTGCAACTATCTCTTTGAGAACCTGCTTTTAATTCTTTTGAGTATATACCAAGAAGTGAGATTTCTGGATCACATGGTAAACCTATTTTTAATTTTTTTGAGGAACCTTCATACTGTTTCTCATAGTGGCTGAACCATTTAAAATTCCCACCAACAGTGCACAAGGGCTCTGATTTCTCCACATTCTCACCAGCACTTATTTCCTTTTTTTTTTTTTAAATAGTGGCCATCTGAAAGGGTATGAGGTAATGTCTGTGTGTGTGTGTGTGTGTGTGTGTGTGTGTGTGTGTGTGATTAAGAACTCATTTATTTCATTTTTTTTTCCAATGGGGTTTTGATTTATTTCCTTGATAATTAGTGATACTGAACATCTTTTAATATGCTTGTTGGCCCTCTCTATATCTTGTTTGGATAAATGCATATTCAAGTATGTTGCCCATATTTTAATCGAGTTATTTTTCTTGTTGTTGATTTGTAGGAATTCTTTATATATTCTGGATATTAACATACATGGTTTGCAAATATTTTCTGTCATTCTGCAGATTGCCTTCTCTGTTGATTGTTTTTTCTGCTGCAGAAAAGTTTTTAAGTTTGATGTCGTCCAATTTGTCTTATTTTGTTTTTGTTGTTTGTGGTTTTGGTGACACATCTAAGAATTCATTGCCAAATCCAATGTCCTGAAGATTTTCCTCTGGGAATTTTATAGTTCTAGGTCTTATGTTTAGGTCTTGAGTCCACTTGGAAAAGCTGCATTTATTTTACAGTTGGTTGGATACTCTGTCTTTCAAATGGGTCATTTTGTTTATTTACATGTATTGTAATCACTGATATTTTTATATTAATAACTATCATCTTATTCTGTTGTTTTAGTTGTACTACCTTTTAAATTTTGCACTACCTTTTAAATCCAGGACTTACCTGAATCAACCAGAACTGTGATGGCTGCCAAATAGTGCTCATCTATTTCCATCACTTGTTCTACATTTACAAGCTGTCATTCCATTGTAATAAGGTGCAGTTTTCTTCCCAAATTACTTATTACTTTATCTATTTAAATCATCTGTAATCCATTTACTATTCTTTATTTTCATGTTGAAATTGGCATAGATTTAGTCAGTTGAGCCTATTTCAGCTGTTGCCTGTCATTTTCATATGCTGCTCTTAGTCTTTGAGAGTTCCTTCATTTTTGACACAAGATTCAGGTCCGTCTTATGCTTCTCATGTCCTAGTCTTGGAATTAGTCATTTCTACAAGGAGCCTGATTCTTTGTCGAAGACTATATGTATAGAAACCAAGATCTGGATGTTCAATGTTCTCATTGATATGTATGTCTGTATGTCCCTCTCAGTAAACATGGTAGAAAACATATGGATAAATATAAATATACCATATTTATAAATAAATGAATAAATAGAAAAAGATGTGTGTGTCACAGATTGATGTTCTTATATCTATTTCCATCTATATCTATCTATCTACATGTATCTATCTATCTGTCATCTAGTTATCTATCCTGTGAGTTTATGTACTAGTTCCAATTCCAATCCAATAATACCATTGTGGTCATCTAGCTTACTTCCCCCACTGTCTGTGTTTCTGAGAGTGAGAAATTTGACTTCCATTGCCCTCAATGCAATTTACTTAGTTGTCCAATCTTCTTGTATATAACCAACGTCCCAAACATGCTGGCTACCTCCTTGGCCGTGCCCTTTCTGCTGTCTACTCAGACTATGGTCCTGTTACTTACTGCCTCCTCGGTTGACTGCTTGGCTGGCCCCAGCCCCATCATCACCTTCTAAGTCTCACTGCATTTTTGATTTTCACCTCCACCAGTCTCTGACATTTCTTTGAACCCCAAATACACCACCACTTTCTTGATTCCCTACTGCTTTTTAGCTTTGGCCATTTTCCATAAGAAACAAAGGAATGGGAGAGAGGAAGAAGACAACAAGGTCCTGAAATTTGAAGCTAAAAGTTTATTGCGATATTTAAGTTCCCCCCGGCTAACACAGTGTGAGTGCACTGCTTTTACCTTGAACTCCCCCTTTTCATTTAGTTATTGGTTTCAGAACATCTTGCTTTCACACTAGCGAATGGATGTGTTTAAGATTTTCTTTTTTTAAGTTGTTTTATCTAGAATTTGTATCTGTTTTCAAAGGGTTAGATGGGGTACTTTGCCTCTGTCCTGCCAGAGACAGAAGCTAGAAGTAGATATTTGTAGGTAACATCTACAGTTTTAACATTTATTGAAATTAATAAATTTTGAAATCAGGCTTAGGGCTTAATTCCCTGAAATTGGGAAAGAGAATTCTATCTTGAGTCACTTTTCCAAGGGCATATACTCAAAATTTGAAATGAAAATCCAGGTATTCGCATGTATCCTGACTTTTATATTAGTGCCCTTCCTATTTTAATTGCAAAAATAAGCGAACAGTGATATAATTGCTGGAAGGGGAATAAAAGGGGGAAGTTACTCATTATTTTCTATCTCGATTGAACCAAAGTAACTTTCTTGGATTTGCATGTTATTTTTCCTTATTCTACTTTGTTAGAAGATAGTGTTCCTATGCTAGACATAAAGATTAAAACTCCTGATTGAATAGATGGGATATTTCTTTGTAGATATAAATTCTGCTTTCTTAAACATCTTATTTTCTACTCCTATGACAAGAAAATAGATGAGAGTCATCTTTTTGTGTGTTCTGTAAACCATCCTTCATCCAAACATTATCCGTATTTTCCAAGATTTCTAAATTAGGCAATTAAAAGGTGGTAGCATCAAGCTTTCTGCATAGTAAAGTGATAGATATTTACTTGAAATATTCCATCTGAGACCATGATTGTCTCATACTTTGCAATGTTATTTTTTGTAATTTAAAAATATGTCTGCATTTTGTTCATGGGATGTAAAAATGAGTCATTCATGGTGGACATGCTTGCATTCCTTCCTGCTCCTCTCCTACTTCCCAGAGTTACCTCAGTATAGTAGTCCAGGTACTTTGGAAAGCACTGATGGCCAACTAGCAACAAGCTCTCAGTAGCCTGAAGTCATTAACCACATTCTTTTAGCTCCCTGGTCACTGTCATGTGTCCAGGGGTGGTGGGCGTGGGCGTTAGGGGTACAAAGAATCTTGGCATTCCTATTTGGAATGCTGAGACAGAAATACAGGCTCTCACTTTCCCTGTAGGGGACTGTGGGGGAGTGTGGTCCTGAATGCTTCTGGCAGACATTCTGCAGTCAGGTTGGGAAAGAGACTTGAGATGAAGCAAACATCCCAGAAAGCAAAGCAGAAAGAAAGAAACGCCACCATGAAATCTGGCAACCATGGAGCCTACCCTATCGCTGGTCATCCAATTACTGGGGCTAAACAACTCACTCTGTTGTTTGTTCCACTTGACTTTGTTTTCATGGTCCTCACAACATTAAAAAAGTCCCAACTTACAGCAACCTTAAAGACAAAATAATGAAACCAAACCAGCAAAGGGTATAAATCATGAGAAAAATGTGACCATGACTAAAGATAAGAATTAGAGCAAGAGTGTCCATGTTTTGTGAAAGTTGATCAAATGATAAGAAATCCTTTTGTAAATAGACTTTATGATTTTTTGATAAAAAAATGGATAATGATTAAAGATAGCTTATTAACTTTCCAAACATATGCATTAAAAAAGCAACACAATAGCAGATCCAAAGGGGTTTAGGCAAATATACCTTCATAGGAGTTCACAATTAAAAACCTAGTATCAAAAAACAACAACAACAACAAAAAACAACAAAAAAAACCCAAAATAAAAACAAAACAAAACAAAAACAAAAACAAAAAACCCCAAAAACCTAGTATCAGTCATTAACATATTCTGGTCATTTCACTAACAGTACATTTAGAAGTCAGTTACGGCATAATTCTTTTTTTTTTTTTTTTAATTTCATACTGAAGGTATCTGTAAGCAATTTTGTGGATGACAAGGAACTTTAAGAGACAGTGTGAGTCTAAGCTGGGCCCAGACTTTATCCACATGGCCAGAAATATTCAGGCCGTCCTCTTAGTTAAAAACGTAAAAAATAATAAAAACTCGTTGCATGAAAAAAGTTGCGGAAAGGACAAATATGATTCCAATTATATGAGTTACCTAGAACAGGCAAATTCATAGAAAGAGAAAAGAGTGAAAGTTACCAGGGACGGGGGGAAGGGAGACTGGGGAGTTACTGTTTAATGGGGATGGAGTTTCTGTTTGGGAAGATGAAAAAGTTCTGGAGATGGATAGTGGAAATTTTGTACAACATTGTGAATGTACTTAGTGCCACTGAAATGTACACTGAAACATACTTAAATAGTAAATTTTATGGTATGTATACTTTACCACAGTAACCTTAGTAGCATAAAATTTGAAGCATAATTTCAATTATAAATGCATCCATTTTTTTCCCCCGCAACAGTGAGACTCTATGTGGGGTGGCCAGAAGGATGAATAGCAGACAGGTGGGGTTCAGGAGGGGCCTGAAGAAGCACCATGTGCATGAGTGAGGACATGATTCCTTCTCTCTCTCTCTCTCTCCCTCTCTCTCTGTTTTACTGTTTAATGTACAATAATTAATGTCACTGTCCAACTGACATAACTTCAAAGTAACTTAATTCAAAAAAATGCTAGACATCAATGTCTAGATTTTAAAACATACTGTGGCATTTTCGCATCAGTGAATCTCCAGATAGAGGGAAATGCTATCTTCAACCTGGGGACAACCATCTATTTACCCGTTTTAAGTATGAATTCTAGATTAAAGTACCACCAGGTAACTCTCAAACCTAGTTTGGGAATTCTCCTGGGATGGAGATTGCACTGCTTCTTGAGGCAGCACATTCCACCTTTACACAGTGGCACCACTGGAATTTGTCTCTTAAATTGAACAGGAGCTCTCGGTTCTCATTCCATCTGTACAGCCTAAATGTTTCCATTTTTTATAAGAAAATTGTTAGCTTTTATGTAAAAAATCTAAAGAAAACCAGCCAGGTGTATCTCTTCAAAGAGTTTCCCTGAGCTAGGCATCTGCTTGCATAAAGCAAACTAGATTTCCATTTTCTGCTTTAACTTCTTCAAAATATCCTGAAAACTGATAATGTTTAAGGGTAGAAACATGAAGAAAATCTATAATCTTGATCACTTTCGCAAAGTATAATGTAATGAATGAACTTCACTTGTAAAGTTCACAGCACAAATTCTCCTGATGCAACGGAAATTGAACTTACTTTCTCTTTATGTTTTAAATAAACTTTTGAGATCTCCTATTGATTTCTTTTATTATAGGCACTCTATCTGTGACAGAGGATCTTAGTTTTCCATGTTTAGAATAAACTTTTTAACTTTCTTGCCAGGAGTGATTATTTCTCACTAGCTCAAATATGTTAGTGAACTGAGATTCAATATTATTATTCTTGTTATTTCTAAAAATACCCAGTTTTTACATTTGGTTTGTAATGCACAAATGAGATGTGTTTAGATTAGAGGAAACAGCTTTCTATTTTTAATCAGACTCAGATGCACAAAAGTAAAATCAGATTCTGATTTATAAATATTTTGCATACATATATGTATTCCTCGTCCTTTTGTATATACTTATATAATATGGATTTATGAGAAAGGAACAGTTATGATAAATAGATGGTTCAAGAAGCCCAAATGATTTAAAATTAGAATACTTCGTTCAATTATTTGAAAAATTTTATGTTCACACCATTTTGTATTTCTTTATATTCCCTCCATTCCTCATTACTGGACTTCTGAAAATCTAAATGAACATAGAGGTAAGTTTTGGACTCATTTTGAGTCCATACCACTTTATCTCTACTCTAGTTAAAGATCTTCCTTTGAAATTCTTACTTTCTGTTTCATCTCATAACCTGCAACCTCCCAATATGCTGCTCCATTAAATCTGTCTTACTTTCTCTTCATTGTGTCAAGCAGAGTCTTGGTTAAAAGCTGGATAAGGTAAAGAAGCCTTACTGAGAATACAAATCCTTCAAACCTCCTACCTCAGGGCTGTCCCCCAAGCAACAAGAAACTTTATTTCTTCCAGGAGTGCTGGCTCAGAGTACACTCACGCTATTCTAGTAGTATGTAGACTTCAGCATTTAATGTCTTCATGTCTCTCTAGGATAAAAGGCATATTTAGTACCTTTTATCTATTAAATAGGATTTTACCATTAGAATTTAAAAAGCAAAACTAAATTTAAATGTCGAGGAATATAAATACAGAAAAAGATACCCATCCTGCCCACTCATGTTATACTGTAAACAAAAATTTTAAAAATTATTAAACTTATTTATTTTAATCCATTTGATATATAGTGCCACCCAGACTAGAATATGCAGTAGAACATTATACATTTAATATCTCAGCAGTCATAACCATTAAAATAATCATAATAACACTTTGTACTTACAGAGTACCTTTCATCCAAGGATCTCAAAGCCCTTTCTAAACATTAATTAGCTCTCCTAACACTTCTACCAGATAGATAAATATTATTATCTCCATTTCCCTGGTGAGGAAACTGACACATTGAGGTTGTGACTAGCCCCAGGCTGTTCAGAAAGACTGTGGCAATTCTGACGGTGAGATTTCAGTGAACAAAATGCTCATCCTGTGTATTCTTCTTTCATTACTTTATATTCATTCTGAGTTCCCAAGGAGTTGTTTTAAGATTGTCAATGAGCTTTAAAATAATTTTAAGAATATATGCAAAGCCCAATGAAACTAACCAAAATAGGTCCACAGGAATAGGATAGCATGTGAACATTTCCCTGACATTCATTTCTAAATCTTTGTTCCCTAAATGTCACAACAAATAAGTTAAAGTCTGTAATCAATTCACACTTGCCGTGACTCTTCTCTAAGTTTTCATAATCGTACCACATCACTGTTTCCACTTTCTACACAAGTATTCGTTCAATTTTCTTGTGGTGTTTTACATAGAAAAGTTTAACTCTCTAGCTGATTCAATTTATTTTAAATTGAATCAATTTATCTTAAATTGGTATATTGAAAATCAAAATTGAAAATATCTGCACTGATTCCTTTTATATATATGGTGCTGAAAAGTTTAAATACAGACAAATTTACATCAAAAATCAAACAAACAATCTGGGCTTCTGAAATGCTTTATGCTTTGTTTTGGCATTCTAGTTCCCATTTAATTTTATGTGTTTTCTAGGTGATTTTTGTTTCCAATTTTTGGGAATTAGGTAATTTTTGACTTTGGTTGTGGATATTCATCCACATGTGAATAAATGTCCACTGCAAATATGGCATTGTTCACTATATTCAATTACGCAACACAAAAACTCACACATACATGTAATTAAGTACGAGAGAAGTTTTGGAAGTCAGGCAATTACATACCAGACAAAAATTTATAGTACCAATGGGGGGATGGGTGAAATAGGTGAGGGGGATTAAAGAGTATAAACTTCAACTTATAAAATAAATAAGTCACAGGGATGTAATGAACAGCATAGAGAATATAGTTAATAATACTGTAATAACTTTGTATGCTGACAGAAGGTAACTAGACCTATTGTGGTGATCACTTTGTAATGAATATAAATATTGAATCACTGTGTTGTACATCTGAAACCAATATAATATTGTAAGTCAATTATACTTCAATTTAAAAAAAAGAAAAAAAAAGACTGTAACCAGATGCCAGACTTAGCTTTACTGTAAGAAAGTTCTGATTTTAAATTTTGCAGTTAGTCTTTTAACATAAACATGTTTTAGTACAAATAATAGTTTATTTTTTTTAAAATGTTTCTGTTACAGTTAACATTCAATATTATATTAGTTTTGATTGTACAGCAACAAACAACAGTGTTAAAAATGACTAATGATTAAATATTTCAGATTGTTAAAAACAACTTTATAGTACCAGAAATGTGTAGACAATGTCATAGATACTCAAATCCTATAAATCAATACAGAATTAGTTATGCTAATATTTATGAATGTTAGTTATAGAGTTTGGGATCTCCTAATGTTAAGTTAGAGTCTTTTAAAGAAGAAAATATTAAATTTGGCTTCAGAGCATCTGTTTATTCAAGTCTAGAAAGGTAGTAGAATTGGAGAGTAAAAATGACTTCTATTTGTTGGTCTTTTAATCATTTACTGATATCCTAAAGTTATTTAAGTAAATTCACTTTTACTTAAAGCATGTGAATCTTGTATTATAAAATTTTATCACACTATCCATTGTCTTAATATTTTTGTCCGTATTGAAATGTCTCATCTTTTATCTACTTTTCTGTAGCTTCCTTACTTTTCTTGTTTATCTTCAATTCACACTCTTCTGTTGTTTCCTACAGTCTCACCACCAAACAGTGGCTTAAGAATATCCATCAAGTAATGTGGATCCAAAATATATTTATGCCTTTGAAGGGATATTTATATTTTTTTCTAAACTCCAATGATGTTATTTAATTAGGTTGCTTATAATAATCATTAAGATGGTTCTTGAATTTAAGAAATAACTTGGTTTTAGAAGCCAGAACTGCCATTCTGTCTTCATTGAACATTCTTTCAATTTATGTATATGTAGCTGTAATTATTTTTTTTTTACCTTGATGCCCTCAATTTCTAGATTTCCTCTTTTTGAACACTGCATAATTTTTCATGTCATTGTACCGGGTGCCAAAAAAACATATACAACTGGACACTTTGGTCAATGTTGCTCAAGCAGTAGTCCTCCTTAGTCAGAAGTGTCTGGACGCTGATGGTAACCACTTTGAGCTCCTCTTGTAATTACAGAAGTCAAACGTGACTTGTATTTATCTTTTGTTATTGCTATATATTGAGTATTAACATTTTAATAGTTTTTTCCTTTATTAAAATGTGTATACATTTTTTCAGCACCTTCTATATACATCCCATTTTGTATGACACAGAAATCAAACACTACATGGACTCATGTTTCTGATAGGTAAAAATGTTGGAAAATAAGAAAGCTGATAACACTTGGGGTAATTTTGTCTCATTCAAGGCACAAAGTGACGCTTTGATATGTGTTTGTCTAAGAACTATCCTTCAGAAAACCAAGTCATTCTTCATTACTACTGGGGCACCTTTCATTTTCTGCAATTTGCTGAAAACAATGGTGCGTATTTCACAAACTTCTACTTGATTCAGAAATGTCTCTTCTAAGACTTACGTGTAAATGCAGTCTCACACATCTGACACCTTCAGCTAACTAAACCCCTGAGTCACCAGGAGCAGATTCAGTTCACCCCCTTTCCTCACCTCACACTTCAGGTTAGCATCAGGGCCAGACTTGTAGGCGGAGGGGCCCCAGGCAATATTTTCAGCCTCCCACAAAATAATTACTGAATAATCACTCAGGGTAAGGATTAAGTTGTTACAGGTTAAGAAGAACAAGAAGAGGTGGGCAGAGAATAATTGGGTTCTGCTGAAAGCTTACCTGAGATGTTAGTTTAAAACGCGTTCTTTGGTGGAATGTGATATACTCCAGGAAGAAAAGTCTTGAGAGCTGAAATATTTATATTTGAAAAGAAAGCTATGGCACAGTGGACTCCACATCACCTAACTTAAGGTTCTTAGATCTCAGGAGTGAAAAACATTTTTCCTTTTGAATCAAGAGCTAAATAGAAGTACATATTTAAGGAAATATATTTAAGAGGTACAGAGACATAAAAAAAAACCAGAGTATTTTGTTAAGGACAAATAAATATTAATACATTTCACTCATTTAAATAATAGAATCACCAGAGGAATGTAGCTATATTTTTTTTTTCAAATCAGCGTAAGCATACGTATGTTTAGATATTATAGATATTTGAGAAGAGATTAAGAATTGCAGGAGGGAGAAATAGAGGATGATTTAAACTCAGAAAAGGAGAGAACATATATGTGGAAATGGAGACCAGAAGAAATTAGAAACACCTCAAGGAAAAATGACTCTCTTTCACATTTCCTCTGATCCTGATTACCTGGTTCCCAGTATCTCCTTGAGTCAGTTCCCTTTAGCTGTTCACTGCCTCTGCCTGGATCAAAGAGGCTGTATTCTGCTAGCCCATCCCCGCCTTAATCTGCTGGGCAACCATCCATCTCTATCAGTTTTAACATGTTACCACCTCTTCTTCTACTGTCTCCTTGGGGAGATTCATTTCTCTTCCATCTAACTCCGATAACTGAGTTAGGCTGAGTTTTTCACATCTCTTTATATAATTCATGTGAGACAAATAATAAGGAAAGATCTCAAATATCCTTCCTATAAGAATTTAAGAAAACTCTTGACACATTTTTGATAGATTAAGTTGTATTTAACACAATTGTTTAAATTATCTTTAACCCAAATCACTTTCTTGGCATAGAAAATAGCGTATTAGATTTATTTACTGAGCACCTAGATTTATGTATTGAGCATCTCCAAATGATCTTGAATTACTCTATGAAAAGGCTGTGTATTACACAGATTTGTGTTTTAAAAGTCTAACAAAATCTGACACAAAGCAGGTACTGAATATAGTTTTTAAATTAATGAATGAAGTAAAAGAATTTTCTCAGAGGCCACATTCATTTATTCATTTATTCAACAGATATTTATTGAGTTCTTACTGTGCATTAGACACTAACGACAGTAAGGATGCATCAAAAATGAGCTCCCGGGTGGCCGGATGGCTCATTTGGTTAGAGCCCAGGCTCACACAAGGTTGATTGAAAACGGTGACTGGACTTGGAGTTGAGCTGCACCCTCCACAACTAAGATCGAAAGGACAACTTGACTTGGAGCTGATGGGTCCTGGGAAAAAAAAAACAATACACTGTTCCCCAATATAGTCCTGTTCCCCTTCCCCAATAAAATCTAAAAAACAAAAAACAAAAATGATACAGAAGAAGTTCTGTTTCCGGGTCTCACATTGTAGCTACAGATATGAAAATGTACCTCTTATGAGAAACAAGTTAGAAATGTACAGATTTTGGATTAAATAAAATAATCCATGGAAGGCAGAGACTGACATATATAGCCATGTATCCTGAGTTTTAAATTGCATATGGGGGTATATAACCTATCCTAAGCCTTTTCCATTTAGTAATGTATCTTCTGGGGTAGAATTCAATCAATATCTGTTGGATGAATGAATTAAATAAATGATTCTTATACACATGAATCACCATTATTTTATAATCGCTTTACTGTATTTCATTAAACGGACATACTATGGTTGATTTTAATAACTTCTTTTTGGATGGACACTTAATCTGATACTTCTGAGTTTCTAGTATCGTTATTAATACTATTAGTATTAGAGTTAATTTCTTGACTGCTTTCTAGAGACCTGGGACTTTCATTTTATTTATTTTTCTGTAAGTCACAGGAACTTGGAAAGTTTTCCCCACACTTCACACATCGAAAATACATATCAAGCTTCTCCGTTTCTATTTTCTATTTCTACCATGATGGCCCAATTTACCACCTCTCTCTCTGGACTTGTGGTCTACCCTGCCTCTCACTTTCACTTTGGCTGACTTTCAATCTGTTTCCCACACAGAAGTGACCTCTTGTGCTTATCAGAGATTACTACACACGCAGTTTCTGCACTCAAATTTCTCTTTAATCTCAGTAATTTCAATCACTTCTCTTGCTCCGTGTTCTCTGGTGAAAAGACACAGGCTTTCTTGCTCTTCTTCCAATGAGCTGAGCTCCTTTCCACTTCTGTTTTCACCTGAGGAATATCTTTCCTGCCACTCTTCACTGACCTTTTATAGCCAGTATGTACCACTCAAAGTCTCATCTCTCTCAGCTAAAATTTCAGTCCTTCAGAGAACACTTGACATCTGTCCATCTGTGTTACCAAGTGTCTGTCACTATTAATGAAAAGTAGAAAAAACCCTAAATATCCATCATGACATATGAGATTGAATACATTAAAAGGCTTGTAGTAGATCTGTATGTATTAACATGAAAATATCTCCAGGATATTATATTAACTTCAAAAAAAAAGAATATCTCAGAATAGATACAGTATTGACCTATTTAACAACAACAATAAAAAATCAAACTATGTATATATGTACATGTGGGGAAGGATATATAAGAGAATTTAACAATGATTATTTCTGGAGAGATGAGTAGGAACATGATTTCATATTTGCTCTGTATCCCTCTGTAACACATAAATTGCTTCCTTTCAACAAAAATGCACTTTTACACTTCTCATGTTATTTTAAAAAGCAGAGTGGTCAATAATATTCTTAATTTTATGTTACATAGAACATTTAAATCATAAATGTACTCATTCAGTGATGAGAGAACGTTTCCAGGTCTTTAGAAAGCCTTTAGTGTCTCCAATTTTTTGGAAGTTGTATTATTTAAATGATGCTTATTATATTGATTTAGTGTTCTAGATATTTGAACTTTTTTCCACCTCTGTTTTCCTGTCCTTCTATTTGGAGAATAGGTTGGAAGATGAAAATGACATTTACCAAACTCCCATACTACTAAGGTTTTGGATGTGGATTAGGTTCTTCTAATTGGAAGCTGTTGTGTGAGATCCGGGAGATGAGGTAGCTGGCATTTTTCCGAAGCAGTGAGCAAGGGTGAGTGTGCCTGAGAGATGAGTCCTGGCAGTGGCTAGATATTGTACTGACACATGGTTGCATGACAGCCGTGGTTTCCTGACTCTGGGTCGTAGCAACGGTGGTCTGACTTCTAAGCCAACAGTCGGGCAGCCTCCTGACTTCTGCTCCTCTAGCCCCTCAGTGGTTTCATAAGCATCCGGTTCACTATGAAATCTCTTTCTGCTTGATAGAGTAATTTCCTTTTCAGGCACTGAAGCCTAACTAATATATCCACTTTCTCCATATGTTCTGTTGTTCTCAGATAAATATGATTGGGAGCTGCAGGAAAATCAGTAACCTAGAGACCGCCACAAACCCTCTGTGAGATGTCACCCTCCCCAGATGTCTGCACCATCTAGGAGGAGCAATTGTCAAAAGGCAAAAATTAAATATTCAGGATTATACTTAGTACCGTTGCCTATCCTCGTCTAAGGCATCTATCTTTATTAAGCCATTCCCTTCAGTATAAACATTTGATGTAGTTCTTGAATCTTAAACACACACATATATGCACACACCATCCTGGCTTCAACATCACTTCCTTCTGCTCTCCCACGTCTCTGTCCTCCTGTATTGAAAAATTTCTTGAAATGTTTGCCTACACTCACTGTTGCCACTTTCTCATCTCCCTTGGAGTCTTCATTCCTTTCCAGTCTAATTTTATCCTCACCACCACAAAACTATTCTTATTAAGATCACCAGTGACTTCAATGTCACCAATGAGAGATTTCTTGGCCTTATTTAACTTGAATTCCTAGCAGCATTGGGCATACTTGACCATTTACTCCTTCCTGACACATCTGATTTCCAAAACATCACAACCTCTTGGTTTTCCTCCTACTCATCTGATTGTTCTTTTTCAGTCTTTTTTTTTCTGTGCCTTTTACATGTTACTGATCCTCAACGTACAGTTCTTAAGTCCTCTTCTTTATCTTCCAAAGTTTCTGAATATAACTCCCAAATGTGTGTATTTAACACCTTCTCCTCTCCAATGAGCTCCAGATTTGTATATCCAACTGCCCCCCTGATGTTTCCACTTGGATGTCCAATAAATATTTCAAACGGAAAGAACACCAAAATGAATTATTCACTTCCCCCATTAAAATCTTCTTCTCTTCTTGTCTTCCCAACACCCATTAGTGGCACTATTTTGCACTATGTTCCACTCCCCAGAGTCATACCTACTCCTCTCTCCCTTAATCTGTCACATCTACCTTGTCAGCAGTAACCCTGCTCATTTCTCTCCATCTCCACTGTCACTCATTCAGTCCAAGTTGACCTTCAGCTCTCACCTGGACTACCACAATGTGGTAGTCAATAAAATAATCAGAACAATCTTTAAAACAAATATTTAACCATGTATTGCCATAATGAAAACACTTCTATGGTTGCTTCTAACACTAAAAGTCCAAACTCCCTAGCACTCGTTTTCACAGCATAATGCGATGTGTTCCCTGCCATCTTTACCTTCATGTGGTTCTCTCACTTATTCACTGCATGTCACACACTGGCTTTTCCTGTTTGTTTAAAACCAAGCTTCTTCTAGTCACATCATTCTCTCTGCTTGGAACTGTCTTTCTCCTCTTCTTCACCTGGCTCATTCCTTATCATCTTGCAAGTTGCTGACCTAGACCTTTTTCTTAGACCTTTTTCTCAGATGAGCAACCCTGTTTATTTCCATTATAGCACTGATTAAATTCTCAAGTTAGTTTTTATTATTTTAACTTGTTTATTGTCTTCTCACCATAAACTAAGTGAAAAGGGATATGTTAGCTGTCTTTTGTTTTTTCTTCATTTTTTTCCCTCAGAACTTACCAGAGTACCTGGGTCATAGGTTGTGCTCAAAAAATATTTGTTGAAAAAAATAAATCACATCTTCTGATATCCCAAAGCAAACAAATGTGTTCCTTTCACCAAGACTAACAATAGATGAAGCTGAATAACTCAATTTTAATTCATGAATTTTAATTACTTTCATTCTCCTCTTGTGTCTCCATTGTATATTAGTTTTCTTCAGTAATAGGTATTCTGTTTTCAGTATTAAATTTAAAGTGTCCCTTGTTTTAATTTAAAAAAGAAGTGCTACTTCATCTTTCTCACAGTTATTGTTAATCTGTTTATCTTATTATTACTGGTAACATTTTCTTACATCCCTTATCTGGTGTGGTATCCTAATTTCTGAATTATTTTCCTGTTTGTGAAATATTCTCTAGTGAAGACATACAGAAGTCAGGTGACTTGCTTTTAAATTCCAACTGGGTGATTTGGGAATAAATAATATAAGCTTGGGACTCAGTTGTTTTATCTGTTGACTTCAAGGTTGAATTGGAAAATCCCCAAGGTCCCTTCCAACTGAATTGTTCTAGAATGTTAAGACAAAGCAGGGAATGAGAGAGTTGCATGACTAATAAGGGCTAAAACTGAGCAGACATAAAAAAGATAATGAAACATAAATAACTAGCAGGACATTTTACTGATAGCCTTACCACTTCTAAGTCATCTAATAATATCTTGTATTTTATCACCCTGCATTACATTGTGGTTTAAAATATTGCAATGCTCAAATGTTAAGGTAGGTCTGCACCTCATTGCCAGCAACAGTAATAGCATTACATAGCACCTTTCATCTTAGGCTTTCAAATCACTTGGTAAACATCAATTAAATCTCAAAATGTCTCTATGCTAGTATTACTCTGCCCATTTAACAGATGTAAAAGTGAGCCATATTCTTGTTTAAGCCACAAACCAAAGCTTTCTCATTTTAAATCAGCAGACTTCCTTAAGTTAATAATTAATGCGATAGCAGAGACCTGGGGTTGAATTTAATGAATGAGAATTTCTATGTGCGGTATTGCCATGCCCTGGGTTTACAGAACTGTGTGTGGTGTCTGTGAATGTGTGTGGGTGGATATACAGTTTGTGAGTGGCTATGATTATAAGTGTATGTAGTCTGTGGGAAACACTGGAGCATATGAGTGTGTCTCTGACAGGTTTTGTTTTTTTCCCCCCTAATTTGTTTGCTAAAGTTTCTGAGCTGTATATAACACTTCAGGTATTCCCTTCACAATCCTTGATGCTCTTTTCTGGTATCGCTCCCATTTCTCCACAATTTTTTCTTTCTCTGCCACTTCATGCTCAGAGTTCTGTCTTTCAATATTAATTCTCACCTCTCATACTCCCTCTGGAGCTCCTGTGCTCCTCACCCTGCTTTTATTGACTCTCTACATCTTGTTAGTACCCATATCTATTCCTTCCGACAGCTTGACTCTCTTTGCTAAGTGTCTCCACTGATCACAGACCTCTCTCTACTTAGATGTCCCACCATTATTCTGCAACTCAGGATGTCTGAGAATGCACCTGTCAACTCACCACCTTCTTCCGTTTGCAACCTAAACCTCTTTTTCTACTTACTCTTCTTCATAGAGATTACCAACTATCCAGATGCCTAACACAGAAATCCAGAACTCATTCCCCATTTCTCCATTTCCCTCACCTTCTACACTCAAACAACCAGCAAGTCCTGCTAGCTAGTAGCGTTCTATTTCCAATTACTTCAATCTCTTGATCCCTCTTAATACTCCTGCCATAGCCTTGGAATAAGCCCAAGTTATCGGCTGCCTGTATATTGACAGAGGACTTCAAATCTATTCTTTGTTTTGATGTCATTGTGACTTTCATAAGACAATAAGCTGATCATGTCTATCCTGCATAAAGCCCTTCGGTGGACCCCCAGTCGCTTTACTATTAGAATCAAGTCAAATCCTTGACATGATTTTCTA
This sequence comes from Rhinolophus ferrumequinum, assembly GCF_004115265.2. Classification (NCBI taxonomy): domain Eukaryota; kingdom Metazoa; phylum Chordata; class Mammalia; order Chiroptera; family Rhinolophidae; genus Rhinolophus; species Rhinolophus ferrumequinum. The sequence goes on from NC_046287.1 coordinate 23,792,720, forward strand.
GGTCCTACATTATCTGACTCCTGCAGACCACATCCATGATCATCAGTTACTATTTCTCTTTTCAAATTCCACCAACCATAATGATATTGAGATATCTTTCTCTCTCTCTGTAAATATATATTCAGTTCCTTGAACTTGCATGTTTCCTTTCACTCTGATTTTTCTATACACCCCCAACTCTTTGTTTGCCTAATCACTACCTCTCCTTTATATGTCATTTTCATTGGCTCAAAAGTCACTTTCCATAACAAGTCTGCCTGTTTTTCAAGGCAGTAATCTGCATGCTTTTGGAGCTCACTACGTATCACTTATCACACAGCCTTATTATTACCTTTATTTGTGTGATTTTTTTCCCCCTAGATTTTAAGTTTGGGGAAGGCAGAATAGTGGCTTTTTTTGGAACATTGCATCCTAGTGCTGGCATTGTTCCTCACACATAATAGATGCTTTGTAAATATTTATTGAACAGTTGACTAACTGAATCAGTGACCACACTGATCAGTGAGGTCACTCTTTTAGGAGAAACTCATGGCAACAGGGAAAATGGGTCAGACCCATGTTGCTCCTAACAAACTATAGAGCTCTAAATAACCCAGGAGCAGTAGGTCACGCACTCTAAACAGTATATTCTAGCAGAAAAATATTTATTATGTCCTTAAATTGCCTACTACATGCCAGATGTGACTATAGTGAGACTGATCTCATGTGTGGTTTACGAAAATAATCTTGGATTTGCAAGATTATTCCTGTTCATCAGTACATCCAGGCAGGAGAACGCCCTGCCCTAGTCCCGTGTACTCCTCCACACATGGTGAGAAAGCCGTGGACTGTGGGGATCATGTACAGGTACCAGCCTAGAAATTCCTACTCTGGCAAATTCCTATTCCTGGAGTCTGTCTTTTGAGTATTGACGTGGCCATGTTTGGGTCGGAAAGGTTACCAGAGGGCAAATATCTGAGGGAGATGAGAATTGAGTATTGACGTGAGGGTGGGACTTCCAAATTCATGCCATGGCAACTCATGGAACTGACCAGGGTGGGAAGAGAAGGGGGAGGCAGTTGGGGAGAGGTGTCAGAGATGGAAGTCAGCTATGGATCTCCAAGGGCTCTGCGGATTCTACTAAATTTGTATCTGGACATCCAGGTTGTTACGAAGAACATTTGTCAAGGTAGGAACATATATTTTACTTAATAGTTTGTCAACTTGCTTTACAGCCCTTAACTGTTTAAACGTCTGTTATATGAGACTCCAATTATACTTCTGCACAGGTTCACAATTCTTAGGGACGGGCCTGCTATTCAAAAAGACTTATTTTCTGGAAGATTTTTGGGTGTTGTAGGATAATGTGAAACTAATTATTTAGGAGTTCTTTAATTTCTTGATAATTGTCAGTAATATTTTATACCAAGAGTAAAATATGTTTCAGTTACACCTCAGCTCAAATCATGGTTTTCATAGTAATACAGAAAAACAATATTGCATAGGTTTTATCTGTTTTTTGAAATAATGATAACTAAAGTACTTCAGTAAAGTCCCTGATGCTAATTTTCATGGTAGGGTAGAGACTAAAGAGAATATGAATCATAGCCTAATTTCTGTTTTGTTTTGCTTTATTTGTAACTCTTTTTATAGGATTACCTGTTTCAACAGCTTATTACTATTTCAGAACTCCCTTCTTGATAAAAGGAAGCCAAGGTTACTATTATTTTGTATGAAATAGTATAATTTTGGTACAAGAATGTTCATATATATGTATATTTATTTGACAATACACATTTTTATAATTTATTGGGCACTTAGTAAGAAGTTTGCGAATATCAACTCACGGAGGCCTTACAACACTGAGGTAAGTATTATTATTATCCCCATTCTACAGACGAGAAGACATGGGCAAAAAATGCTTAGTAACTTGCTCAAACTCAAAAAGAAACATTGAATAAATTGCCAAGTGAAGACTCAAACACAGGTAGTCTAATCCAGTGATGTGACCCTAAGCAGTGCTCCATTACTGCCCCACGAGTGTTTATCGTCTTTTTTTTAATTTCAGTTTTATTGAATGATTACTTCTTAAGAAGATGGGTCATAGGTTTTTATTTAAAAACTAAAAGCATAAAAATATAATTTTAATGATTAAGTTATTAAAGGAGCAATTACTAACTGACTTGACAACTTAAAGGACCCTAAGTTTTGCATGTATAATTTAGATTTTTGAAAACTTTTAATATACTATGTTTTACCTTGCATGAATGTTATACTTTACATGTCCGAGGCAATACATTTTGATTAAGAAAAAGGACATGCTACCATATTGCTATATTTTTTGGGGAAAAACCACCTGAGTTACATTTGAAAGAATTCATCATACTAATATAATATATCTATACTTTCAGTTTCCCTTCTTAACCTGCCATTTTCAAACAGACATGATGGTTTTAGATATTTACAAATAGCAGCAGTCAGCAGGATAGGCAACTGAAGTTTATATCTGCAATGTAAATGAATGTCAATGTCCCGGATAAAGTGAGTCTACTTAGCTGAAGGAAACAAACCTGAATGACACAAGTAATACTGACATGCTATACCCTACAATATGTATGCCCATTTCTGTTAGAAATTGGGATAGCCCAAGTTTATCCTTGATAAGACAACTGTCTGTGCTGTGACGTGAGTTGCAAGTTTTCCATTTTAGCTGTCTCCATAACACTAATTACTTTATATTCCTATAAAGATTTAAAATAATGTTACACAACTTTTAAATATAATTTATCCTAAAAAAATAATCTGTAAAGACATGTAACAGTGGTTTACCTACTTGATTATGTAAAAAATTCCATTTCATATTATCTGACCTAATTTAACAAGCCAATAGCTAAAGAAAATATGGCGTGAATTTCCAATACAATCTAAATCGAGTGTCATAATCTATAGAGTAAGCGCTGTACTTGAATGTTAAGGAGGTTTCCATATTTTCTCCTAACACAAACACAGAAGAATATTATTTGGCCTAGATCGGTTCCTTTTATATAAATTAGACTGGAAAATTTCATCAGCTTTATTTAGAAATATCCACAAGAGAGATATTCTGATTATTGAGGTCACTGCTGTGACTACAGCAGTGACTTAAAAAACAGTCTCACAGTTAGGAAATTTATTACTGGAAGTAATTAAACTTAACCAAATTTAGGATAAATTATAAAGGCTACAAAAACTTTTGGGATTCTAAAATCAATACTACTTAAAGGATAAATAACAAAATATATTTTTATTGCAAAGGATCTTTAGTCAATAAGAATATTATAGTTGCATTGTTTTCCTCATAAAATGAGGGATTAATTTTTTCAGTGCTTGAGAAGGCATATGCTTAACCCACTCCTAATTAGAAATAGAACAAATAAATAGAGTTAATTTAAATGCAGGTGGTACCAGTTACACGCATACACACACACACACACACACACACACTCTCTCTCTCTCTCTCTCTCTCTCTCTCTCTCTCGACTAACAAACATCAGGTTTCCATCTTTTAATTTTGTCAACTAAACCCATTACAAACAAAACAAAACACAAAAAAATGATATATTCTTTTACCACCATTTCATTGGTGGTCAAAGGACACTGAACGTTAGTAAGAACAACACAATCTAAGAATATCGGATAGTTCTTACTAAAAAAGAACAACTGACAACTTTACACCTTTCTGGTTTTGTGAATTGGAAAATAGTATTTAATTCCCAGCTCTAAATAAAAATGTATTTATTCTTTCTTTTTCCTCCCTTTATTCATTTATTCATTCATTTGATTTACAAATAGAACATCTCTTATGTGTCAGGCCCCTTTGTGAACCAGGGATTCATAATGAACAAGAGAAGGAAAATTTTTGCCCTCACAGAGCTTATTTTTAGTGAAATCAGTTAGGAAATTATGTTGGTTCTAGCATCATTATATGTATTTCCAATATGTCTACTTTTCTATTTCTGCTGTCAGCACCACCATTTCCTGTCTGGTTTACTGCAATGCTTTCCTAACTTGCCTTCAGGATTTTATTTTGCAGCTACACCCTGGCCAAAGTCTAGCATTCTCAATGTAGCTGAAAGATCTGTTTAACCTGCAGCAGTCTCTCCCATGCTTAAAACCCCTGGTGCCTTCTCATTACATGTAGCCTTTCCATCCTACTGTAGCATCAAAGGAAATCTGGGCTCTCCCTACCTCTTCTAAATCTCCATCTCTAAAATCCAACCACAATGACTCCCTTTCTTTCTGTAAGTCTTACATTCCATACTTACTCCTACTTTAGGGCCTTACGTTAGCCTTTTTGCCATGTCTATAGGAAACAAAATATTACTACTAAAATGTTGCAGGAAAATAATGATTTTACATAAAAAGAAGTACAGTTGATCCATGAATGATGGAGGATTAGGGGTGCCAACCCCTGTGCAGTCAAAAATTTGTGTTACTTTTGGCTTCACAAAAACTTTACTAATAGACTACTGTTGACAAGAAGCCTTACCAATAACATACGTATAAACAGTTCATTAAAACATGTTTTTAATGTAATTATGCTATCTACTGTACTATATTCTTATAATAAACTAGATAAAAGAAAATGTTTATTAAGAAAATCATAGGGAAGAAAAAAGTGCTTTTACAGTATTTATTTTAAAAAGTCTGTGTGTAAGTGGACTCACACAGTTCAAACCCACATTGTTCAAGGGTCAACTGTAAATAGAAAGGGTGGTTTTGAGGCTGTTCATTTCAGTGTCTCATTAGGGGTACTTTTGGTACTTACATTCTAATTGGGAGAGAAAGACAACGCATGTGTAAGACATATAGTGTACAAAATACTAGTAGTCTTACGGAGAAAACTGAATCAAGACGGGACAGAGAAGGGAAGTGCATGTTCAACTTTAAGTAGTCACACAGCAGCTGCTCAATAAGTATTATTGTTGTCATTATTGTGATTTTATTATTGTTACTGAATGGGAAAATGAAGAGATGTCACAGATTTGTATTTCTCATCTCTTAAGTAGTGATGTCACTTTCCTAAGAATTCTAATAGAAAGGTGTCGTGACGTTGGGAATGCAAAGATATTAATACATGAGGGGGATCAGTCTTTCCCACACACACCTCCATCACTTTACGTCAACAGTGTCAAGACGTTGACCAAGGTAATAAACATTTCATTCCACTTTTATCCACCCCAGCCACATTTCTTCTTCTTCTATTTTCTTTCCTGCTCATGAATAATTGCCATCCTTGAATAGTATTCAAAAATAAAGAAAATGCTTCAAATGTGAGACAAAAATAAACAAAAACAAATTGGGGTTAGCCTCAAGGAATGTACTTTTTGACAAATAAGAATTCATTATCAAAAAGTGTGTCTCAGTGTGAACCCGTTTACATAATATAGAATAAATATTAAAATGAGATAAATATTTTACAGAAGGATTGAACAGGAAATTTCTTTTAAAATGTTTTCTCTCCTATCATGACTAAAATTTTAATGTAAAGATTATGCTTTCCCATAACTTTTGAAGGATATATCCATTGCATAAATTATAATCTTATGTCAATTTTTAAAGAATATTTCATAGGATTGCTGTTGGCAACCAAATTGCTGTTGAAACCTTTTGTGTCTACAGACAGGAAGACAGTGCACATGCAATTGTATTTGTATTTGATATTACACAATAACCAATTGCTAGTTTTTTCATATTTCTAAAGTAGTATAGCCAGCTTTTGTAGTTATTAAATCAATGATTTTAATTTTTCAAAATAATATTTTTCCCGTTTGACCTCCCCATATCCTGACTCAAACCCACAGACACACAAGTTTTCAATAATTTCCTCACTTCCACTTACCACATGTATCATGATTTTCCCCTAATTCATTGAATAAAAATTAATAAACATTAACAATATTTTACTGTGCATTTGCAGTGTTGTATCTGCCATATTTTTAAATGTTTTTATTTCAAAACCTTGGGGTTATTTAATGGCAATGAAATCTTCATTTGTCTTTTTAAAGAGTTTGTGTAGAAATAATTTTTAAAATCTAATATAATTTGATCATTTAAAAGTACGAATTAACAATGTGAAATTCCTTGTGTTCTTATATGTTCATTTTCCTTTTGAATAGCAAAACTCCCATTTCCTACCCTTACTACTGTATGTTAACACAGATTTAAAAATGTGTAGCTCTGTTAAAAAGACTTAAGCAAGCTGTAGTAATCAGAATTATAGGAAACCCTATTCACTTAGTCTTGGACATATTTCCTGGTTTCTGTAGTGTCTGATACTTTCCTTCAAATAATGTATCTTTCTGTCCTCTCTCTCTGCAAATTTACTTTCAAAGAAACTTTTAATTATTTCAATAGCTTCATTTTTACTTTCATTTTTTCTTTCAGACACTGCTTTCACTACCTGTCTTCCCAACTTCCCTCTTCGATGCCACATTTTGAAGTTCCCATTGGCTTACTTACCAAAAATAATAAGGAAAAGGGATGTTTTAGATTATGGTTTGTGGTGAGAGGATATCCCTGGATCAGTGCACATTGGATTTAACATGAAAATTGTATTTGGAGTCATTTGATTTCCAGAAATAACAAGCCTAAGTGCTTCAGTTTCTAATATTAATTAGTTTTCAACCCAGACAGTCTGGATAAATATATATTTACTACCTTGTAAAGAACTATCATAACAAGCCCTTAAGCATTATTTGAAAATTAATAAACTACAGTAGGAGGAAACCTTTTACTTTCCCATAGCAACATGAACTGAGTTATATTATTTTATTACGAAATTTCACTTTTCAATTATAGGTTTACTAAATTAAGAGGCTGGAAAAGCATAAAAAACAATTACTAGTTTCTTAACACTGTAGATGACTAATGCAATGAGTCCACTTTACTGTATGGAAACAGGTTTTTTTTTTTTTTTTGGAAGAAAATTCTTTCCTGAATCGCCTGAGAATAGGCCTTGATTCACAAATAAGTCTTGTTTCTATTATACTAATAGAATGTATACACACTTAAGTGGGGTTTTCTAACTCTTAACCACATTTCAAGTTTATATTTTTATTTTCTGAAAATGAAACTTGCAAGCAGAGAAATGTAATTGTTAAAAAAATCTACGAATATACAAGAGTAGTCTGGATTTGAGCTAAACAATTGCTGATGATGATTGTGTTAGATTTAAAAGACAAAATTGTGTATAAATCGGGTTACTTAGAAGAGAGTATGGAAGGCAAAAACCACTTAACCGAATTCTCACCATCGCAGGGTGAGGGGGGAGATTCAGTGTTAACACACACTGCCAGAAAGGGAAAACGTGATCTCTTTACTGCCAGACCCAGCGCTGTGGCTCTGAATCATCCAGAATGAAAACTTTGTTAGAGGACTGATGTCTGACTACGTGTAAATAGTGTGTGTATGTGTGTGTGTGTTTGTGTGTGTGTGTTAGAGCCTGAAGAAAGAGCAACGATTAAACTTTACAAAGACTCGTTGGAAAGGGTGAAGTGCAGAATTTGTGTTCTTCCGTTCCTGCCCTCTCACCTCAGCTTTAACTGCACCTATTCATTCTGTTGGTTTTTCATCATGGCATAATAGTGAAGAGCAAGAGCTTTGCCCCGACAGCTAGGATGCAAATTCTGGCTTCAACGCTTAACCAGCAGTGTGATAATGATCAGACCAGCTCCCTTAACCTATCTGTGACTCAGTTCCCTCACCTACAAAATGAAGATGATCTCCCAGGATTGTTGCAAGAATGAAATGAGTTATCAGGCATGAGTTTCTTAGAACAGCTCCCAACAAACACAAATCAGGATAGCAGGATCTGCAAATGACATTGATTGCAAACACGAAATTCTCATTCTACCAGATTTGGTTTGTATTCTTTAAAGTGCTTAAAAAATATTTACTGGCTTAAATCTTTAAATCATTTAATTGTAAAAAAGTGAAGAAGGGCATAAGTTAAAAAATAAAAATTGAGGAAAAATAAAGAGATGGAGGAGCCGAGTCCCACGTCTGCAGTCCCAGTGAGCGAAGCCCTCCTGCCCTGTAGATCCAATGAAAGGATGATGGGGACTCTGTGTTCCTGGTGTGGTCTGGAGTGGCTGCTGGGCCTGTCCCCATCACCCTGCTTCTGGACCTGCAGGTGGTGCTGCCGTGCAAACTCTACCCCATTGAGTTCAGAAACCTGTTCACGTGACACCCTAAGGACTTCAAAGACCCTCTGCTACAGGTGCCACCAACGTGGTTTAAGCCCTTTTTGCAAGCTTTGTTCCCGCTGCCATGCTTTCCCAGTGTCACATGTGCCTTCGTCAAAGGAGGCTGCAAGTGGACCGGCACCCCTGCAGTCTTCTACTCGGGTCACACCGTGACAATTCTCATTCCAGTTCTCTCCATGTTTCTATCTGAGGATTTCTCCAAAGCCAGTGGTTTCAAAGGACCAGGACCGAAGACTTTCCATGTATGACTAATCCTCATATCTATCTATGCTTCCTACTTTCTCATCCCTGGTATGCTTCTGCTTTTCATGTTGTGAAGCCTTTACTACAAATATGAGAAGAAAAGAAAGAAAAAATGAGAAAAATAACCATTGTCTCAGGGGAGAGATGCCCAGAAGGCAGTTTCCTCTTCGATCCAGTACGAGGAAAACTGCTCAGAACCCATGTCTTCAGTAGCACTTGAAACACACCAGCAGCAACACACAGCAGCAAGACACTGGCAGCAGCCTCATCCAACTGTCACCTTCCAAAAAGCGCTGGCACAAACAGACCGATCATCTGAGGCTGGCAGAGGGACACAGGCTAGGTTACAGGGAAGTGGTGCCAAATACCTCACAGCATGTCCCATTGCAGTTCCATTGCAGGATTACTGAACGTAAGACCGGAAAGTGGACAAACATCCAAGAAACATGGCCTGTTTGGCATGTTCATGAGTCATTTGACCCACAATATACATGTAACTAAACCTTCGACTCATGATTCTCTGTAGCATATCGCTAATCAGCAAAATGAATAGTGGGATGTGTCAGGCCATTTTAAAGATTGAAATTATGCCTCTTTAATGTTCATTGAAAACTGTACCATGTTTTCTTTCCCCCTGCAGGGAGGATGGGGGAAATAATCTGCAAGGGGTTTAAACTTAGCTTTCCTTAAGGTTCAGCCTGGCATGAATTTTAGTTAGAAACAGGTTAAACTGGAAGGTGTTTTGTTTCTGTCTTAAACAGCTTGTCCCAGTAGAAAAGACTTTTTAAAAAGTCTCCTCGTTTATCCTCTTTCCAAACCTTAGTCTTCTATATTTTTATAGATCACTTGACAGAAGTTGCTTTACTCAGAAGTCAGGTGCCTCATACCTGACCTGGAAGTGTGCTTCCTACTGAATAACTTCATCCTTCTTAATAGTTTCATCATTCCTTCCCATCTTAGTCAAAGCTGGGCATGACATGTCCAGTGTGTGCATCATATAGGGTCGCTTCACATTAGTACTTGGTGTTCCGTTAGCTTTCTCTAAATTCATACACAAGGCAAACTCAAAAAAAAAAAAAAAAAAAAAAAACACTGTGAACACACATGGAAAATAGTAGAAACCGATCCCAGTTGGTTGCCTCTTTTTGCCTGTTCAGCTCACAAGCTGTATTGCTCTATTGGGAGTATCATCTGACTCAAGTGTCTGGTTCAAATAAAGGGAGCTGCTGACCACAAGAAAATAAAAATAAAAAAAAGAGACAGAATTGTTGAGTAAAATGTCTCTAAGCCATTAAATTTAGTACTTTCAATTTCCAAAGCACCATCCCTGAGTTGCTCCGAGTTGTGAAAGGTCAACTGGAGAATGAGATACCCAGGTATATGTTGACATTTTAATAAGGAAAGTTGCTAAGGGAAAGGAAACAGATCTACCAATCAGTTGATCAATTAATTCAAAACACATTACTAAGAATCAGAGAAGACTCAGTTTGATCCTCAGTGAAGGATAAACTAATCATTTCAGAATCATCGAGAATTCTGTGTTCTCCTAGTTATAATCCTAGTATAATCCCAGTTATCCCCTGCACCATCACATCATAGGTGCTCAGTTTGTGTCTGTTAAGTGAATGGACGGAAGGAAGGAAGAGAAAGAGAAGGATGGGGAAGGAGGAGGCAAGATGCTCGTGACAATCAGAACTGATATGAGAGGAAAACTCTGGTGGCCAGAAGACTACATTTGATCCGGTGTATTTTGTTTGGACTTTCCAGTCTTTTAAATATAGAATTGGAAACAATTAAAATTTAGAGGACTTCACATTTTTTAAAAAATCTAGGTTTCTGGCTTCTTTTTAAAATTTAGCTGCTCTGATAACAGTAGACCTTTTTTCCTGCCTGACTACAAATTCGTGGCGGTGGACAATGGCTGCTTCCTTAAAATGGGTGGAATGTGGCAAACAAGACCATAACCACTGATGTCAGTTATGTCACCTGCCAGATCCCTCTCGGAGTTTGTTAGTTTCTGATCTTCAACGGCAGAGCTTTTTCATTACAGTTTGGTTGCTTTACAAGACTTTTCCATAGCTTAAAACAAGTGGATGGATGCCTAACACTAGCCAGGATTTGTTTCACTTGAATGAAAGGATGAGGAAACTTGAATTAGTAACAGGGTTTCTTATCCTAGGTACTGTTGACATTTTTGGTCAGAAGATATTTTTTGTGGCGTTGTCTTGCGCATTGTAGGAAGTATAGCAGCATTCCTGGCCTCTACACACTAGATACTCTCCCATCCAGTGTGACAACTAAAAATGTTTCCAGACATTGCCAAATGTAAGCCGGGGATGAGGGAAGGACAAAATCGCCCTTAACTGAAAACCACTGAGATAGCTATCAAGCTAGAGGACACAAACTCAGAGGTGGTGCCAGCTTCATATTAGAGAGATGTTGGTTAGCGTTACATCAGGAATTGGCTACAGCCTTGGCATTATTTCCAGGTCCTAGATTTAGTTGCTGGATACAGACCACTGATTTAACTACATTTACACAGACGTAAGCTATTCAGACTTGAGTGGTGTGATAATGCTATGGTTTTCTGAAACCACCGATTTGGTAGCCTATGAAGACAAGGAAGTGTAGTTAACAAAGTGGTGTTATAAAATGCAACATTCTGCACATAGTAATGTCTGGACAGCAGTCATATGCTAGCACTTCATCTTGTTTCTTACTCACATGTTGCTCATGACAAATTATTTTTAAAGTATGACTAAATTATTCATTACACAGGATCACCATTATTTATGCAACTGAGGTTTACCACTAACATTCCAATATGGATTTTTTTTTTTTGACTAGGGGACTTCAATAAAATGTCTAAGAATAGAAATATATGCCTAGAATTAAGTAATTCATGTGGGGTATACCATAATGAGGGAGGAGGAGTACAAAGTGATTAAACCTCTAAATCTTAAGAGAATCCTTAACAACAGAAACTTTGATAAAATATTATTTATCATATTTACATATACCATGAAATTTTATGTACATGTTTTAGGTAGAATATCTTAGAACATTCAAGTGGATTAAGCTGTCAGACCACAGCAAATTTCTCCCACAGGTTATCTACGTCATGTATTTCATTTGAAGAAAAATTAGGTAATATTAGGTAACAATGAAAGTCCAAAAACATAAAATTATATGTCATTTAAATTTTATTTTCACAGAATCAGAAAAATAAATGCGAAACCATAAACCTCTGAGGAATTTTAATCTGCCTTTTTTTCTTACACCTTCTCTCCACCCATTCTTTCTGCTGATGAAGGTATATTTTCTATCACCTATCCTCTGATGCCTTGTCCAATGTCAATTTAAATGACTAGTGATGACTTCAAGTACAACATAATTCTTCCTCTGGGAAGCTACTCCTTTAACTAATATTAAGTGGATTAGTATTGGTATGTTAATTAGCTACTTCAATCATCATGGACTATTTATGTACAGTACACTGTCCATCCATGAATTGATGTGTGAAACAGCCCATGATGAAATTTAGGAGATTTTCCACGTGCTAGGTTCTGGTGACGATATTAAAATGTATGCTTTGCTTTTCCAGCTACGTTTGTTTTAGTATTGAAAGTTGACCATACTTTTACTCTTTTGATACATATAATTTTTTTTAAGTAAAAACAACCAAAAACAAACTTCTCCCGTCATATGTTTTAACGATGGGACCAGTTTTGTCTTTGGAAGGCTAGCCACACACCAATGAAGAGAAATAGTATCCCCGGACTTTTTTTTGAGTTGAAAATCGAGTAATTAACATAGAAGCCATGGAAGAAACAAAACAATTTGGTCAGAAACGGCAAAGAGGCTGTTCTCAACAGTAATTGTTTCTTTAGCTCAAGCATACCAATAGGCAGACTTTAAGACTAAGGTAAGTCCTCTTCACTTTGAGGGCAGGAAAGATGCTTAATATTGAAAGCGGATATCGACTCTGATCAATAACCTCAACATATCCTCAGACCTTCAAATAATTTAAGTCAACTCTTTCAGTACTTTCCATACAAATCAGAGGCCTTTCCTATCCCACTTTAGGAACAAACTTTGTTTCAGTCTTTCTCTTCGAAAATCTCATTTTAACTGAAAAATCACTTCCAAATCTTTGTGATTACAGTGAAATGACAGCAGCCTCAAGATGTTTTGCCTACAAACATAAAGTAACTCAGCATAGTAAATGCTCTTTATAAATACCTTTGTATTTAATTATAAACATTATATTTCTTGATACAAGGTCATTCAATGTATTGTAATATGGCTGGCTTATTTTGAAAAAAACAAAGCACTGAACAGGGAGTTCATTGTGTTTGGCTAATAAAAAATACTATGGGAAAAAAGAACAACTAAGGAATATCTTTAAAGGACCTGGTTATCAAATCTCAACGCCATTTCAATTTCAAATTTTTTGATGCCATATCTATGGCTTCAGATGTTTAAAATTGTTTGGCCAGTCTCTGCTCTAGACTAGAGAAGGCTTAACCATGTGATTAAAGTAGATCTGCTTAAACCAGCTTGGAACATTAAGGGGAAGGTAAGAAGGAGGCTAAATCTAACAACATAAACCGACCAGAAACCAGGCTACTGAAGATGCGAAGAGGTAGGGCGGCAGACTTCACATTGAGTAGCAGGGGTCTCAGTCTGGACTATAGACAGAAGACTATAACCAACAGTAAGCCACTGAGGGATCTCCTGCCCATTGGAGCTCAGAGCATGATGGCTACCTTTAAGTTCACCTCAGTAACTAATTTTAGATTACATCATTGAGGACAAACCTTAATCAATCATTCTCACATCTCAACTCCAACAACTTTTGATCTGACTTTGACTAGATACATTTAAGTAGGCTTTATATATTAGGGAAACAGCACAATACAAATGCAAGTTTTAGAAGAAAAGTCAGAGATCTGTCAGTCCACTTCCTTACAAACCAAACCGGCCTGGGAAGGAAAATGGTGTGTGAGCAAATGAACTCACAAATAATTACGCTGGACATTTTTATGCTGCCACCAAGCCTTTTGTAAGGCTTTATAAACTGATCTTAATTTTGTTATATGGACCCCTAAAGGCACTCTGTATTGTAAAATAGTCTATTATGAATTGGTCTATATTTTGGAAAGCAGTAATATTAAGTTCATTATGGTTTTCTGCAGTCCAAGCACTAATTTAGCTTGTGTAATCCTCTTAAGATTTTAATGGGTAAAAGCTATTTTAAGAATTTTTGCAAGCAAACTATATAAGTATTCATAGAAAGGTACTTCTCTTTCAGATCCTTTAATACACATACATAAGACATTTACGTTAAATTGATTCATGTTAAAAATGTAACATATCCCATCAGAAAGCCTTAATAAGAGAGACTTCTGTATACGGTAGTATAACTGCCCAATCTCAGTCCCAGAATTTTTACAAGCCATGCATGGCCTGCATGTTGTAAGTATATAACAATATATTATTATTATTATTATTATTGCAAGTTATTTTCATTGTGGAAAAAATAAGTCAAACAAATAAACAAAACAAAAGGTTAAAATCTTATTATCCTCATAATGGAATTCCTCTGAATGCCTATTTTTAAACACACTTTTTAAAATTACATTCTGTCAACAAATTAAGAAAAACACAAAAAAACATTTGAAAAACTGACTAGTGTTCCAGTATATGAATAAATCATTGCTTATTTAACCCATCTGATATTGTTGAGCATATTATTTCCTTTTTTTCTTTCTTTTGCTATCACAAACAATGTTTCAGAAATATTTTTCATTCATCATGGAAAGACAACTTAGGATGGTGGGTGGTTAAGTATGGGATCTACTCTGGTCAAGATGGCAGACTAGGTTAACACTGTGCTTGCCTCTTCTCACGACCACATCAAAATTACAACTAAACTACAGAACAACCATCATTGAGAATTGCCTGAAGTCTAGCTAAACCAAAGTTCTATAACTAAGAACATACAGAAAAAGTCACGCCAAGACTTGTAGCAGTGGCAGAGATGTGGAACCAGTTTGATCCCATGCTTAAGTGTGGCAGTTAAAAATTGGAAAGGATATCTCAGCTGCAGCCCCCTGAGGAGCAAAAGTTTCCAGCCCCACATCAGGTTCCCCAGCCCAGGGTTCCACTGCCAAGAAGAGAAGTCTCCACAGCTGCTGGCTGTGAAAAATAGTGAAGATTGTGTCTGAGTGAGATGGGGGTGGGGGTTGAGAGGCTAGAGTCCCATGTGCACCTCTCAAACGGCCCGCGCACAGACTTACCTACTGACAGACTCACTGGTTCTGAGCTCCAGTGCTGGGGCAGCAGCTGGAAAGACGCCAGGGACATGCAGAGAGGAACTGAATTGTCTGGCTTCCAAGCGAAGGCCAGAGAGGCAACTTTCTCCCAGACAGAAGTGCTGGCAGAAATCATTGTTCCCTTGTTGAGCCCTTTACTGAATCAGCCTACAGACACAGGTGGGCACCATATCTGAGTCTCCATTAATCTGGCTAACATTGTTCACCCCAAGCCGCTTCCAATGACTTTTTTTAATACAAAAGTCCTGCCTTGGCACATGCCGTGGACTTTCCTAAAATCTCTCAAAGGTTCACAAACCCCAAACAAGCAGCATCTGGCCTCAGTGTAACACTTACCTCTTTTAAGCAGCCCCAAGCCCGGCAGTAGCAGCAGCCAGACTCGGTTCACAGCTTAGCTCTCCCAGGCACCTCTAAGCCCAGCACAAGTGAAAACTATCTGAAAATTACTTTGTAGTTTGTACCAAGTGGTCCTGGGTAGGGCACAGACAGCAGCTGACCTTGGCCTGCACCGGAACCCCTCCCAAGTGGCCCCAGAACAAACACACCAGTGATCAGACCACACCAGAGCACCACTCAGCCACCTCCACAAACGACACACCCAAAGGACAGACTCGGCAGGCACCAGGGCCCCGCTAAAATGAATCCAGCTCTGTAGGCTCAGCCCCTGCACAACAGCTCCTCCACTGCAATCACAGCCTGGTCTTTATAACATATCTGTCTGACGGACCATCCCTCTCATTGACGTGGAAACAGCAACTGAGTCTTGACTACAACAGGAGAGCACACACAGCCCACACATGGGACAAAAAGGTATGATACTTAAATATCTTTTATTTTACATTATTTTGTTTTAAATATTTATAACATAAAATATAATTTATACTAATATTTTGATTTTGTAATATTAACTATTGCATTTGTATGCCCCACATCCCTATTCAAGTCTTACTTATCATAAATCAGAATATTGCAAGATTTTAGTTTTTTTCTGTGCCACATTTGAGTTGGTTTATTGAAGAGAGGGGAATGTTTTTGGATGGTAGTTTTAACACAAACAACTAATGTGGTAAAGGGAACTAAGTAAATTCTTAGAGAGGAAACAAAGATAAAGGGAACACAAACTTTGATCATTATTTATTTAAAATTTACTAAATGCAGAAAGAATACTAGGCTAGGTTTTGTTTTGGAAAGTGTTTAGTGTGTTAAAAATTAGTATTTCCTTTTTTAAGTGACTAAAAGCCTTAGTAAGAATAACAAAATATTTACATTTATTCAAATGAAACATTTATAGAAAAAGTCACAGTCAATATAGCATATACATATAAAAACTGAAAGGTATGCTCTGTAAGTCAGAGTCCAGGATGGAAGACAGAAAGTACTACACAGCTTTCTAACAGGAGGAACTTATCAGAGGGAATTGGCTACCCAGGCAAAGGGAGAACTGAGAAGCCAAACATTGAGACAATTCAGAGATTATCAACTGTAGAAAGCTGGAGGAATCAGAAGCCAGGACTATCCAATGGGAACTGAAATCACAAAAAGAAGGTAAATTCTATGAAGTTGAATCCATAGTAGACATGAGACCTGATGCTGCTGGAGATGCCAAAGCAAGGAGAAAGATAGGGAGAAATATCCTGTCTTCTCCCCACATCTCAAATTCCAATCTTGCACAAGTGTCTCCCATTGGCTTAACTAGAAATCATAGGTCAAGGGAATGTGACAAATATAGAGCAAAGTAGAAGCTGGGAAGGAAGGGGTCTGAGATCAAATAGGCAATTGATGGTAGATCCTTAATTTTCAAATGAGGCGAGTTCAAAGGAGATCTGGAGAAAGAATCTGCCTTTGGGCATTAGCAGAAAAGAAATCCTTGTCCAGTATAAAGTTGGGAGAAAAAGCTCTCCAGAAGGGGTAAAGAGGTTCAGAGGTGGGAACAAGCAGGTTGATGTAGGGACAGACAGGTAGATTAGCTTCATATGAGGAGAAGTATCATGTAATGGAGAATGGAAGAGAAGTTTAATGGGAGCAGTAGAAGAGTGATGACAAAGAGTGATGATACCTAATTACTGTCTTTTTTGGCCACATTGTTCTGATATTTTTCCCCTACTATCTGATAACTATTAGTTTAGAAAACAAAGTAAAAAATCATTTAGTTGATTCATTCTCCAACCCTAAGTAACCTAAAATTGATATCCTTTAGATTTATCCATTTCTCAACACATATTATAGATTTTAGTATCCCAATACAATAAATACGAGTATCCAAATGCAGAATATTTTAATCTTCAAAACAGAAGGCAGGATTCCTCACTAAAGCAAACCTTTGAATGAAGTATGATGCTCTAGGGAGCCATGTTGATAATGCTGATGGCACTAGCCACCTGCACTCTCATCTTTGTCGTGTCTTAAACCCAGTGAGAACCTAATCCGAATATTAAAACTTTTCTCCACTAGTTTTTCAGACTGGAAAAAATTGACTTTCCTGGGACGGGTGTACCCGGGTTGGAAGCTGGGTTCCCTGTGATCAATGAACCGTAGTCAAATCTGTGACTATGACTAAAAGCATATAATATGATAGGTTTGCACTGTTTCTTGGTTTTCATTTCCGGTTTTTACTGGAGTGCTGACTAGAATACCTTAATATTAAGTGCAACAACCTCCTTTCCCGGTCTCAGGTCCCATTACTTCACCACTTAAAATTTATTCTCTAGTAATGCTACACTCATTGAAGCCCTCCACCCACAGTATGCCTCCGTGCTTTTACCTCCTTGTTCCACTCACATCAACTCTTTCTTGCCTGCCAAGCATCTACAAACTATTGTTGTTGAAATCACATATCATTTTTGTCCCCTGAAGGCATGATTTAAGTTCAATTCTCTATGTTACCATAATAACCTCTGTTAGTCTCTGTCATTTCTGTTAAAACTCACCTCCTACAGGATTGTGATGGTTTTATTGTCTATTCTTACCTGTCTTTAGACTTCTCCAAGGGCTGAGACTATACTTCATTTTCTTTATGTCTTATCGTGTAGGGCTATGTTAAATTCTCAATAAGTGTTTGTTGGATTGAAGTGAGTCTGGCCTTAAATTTTAGCTCTCCCAGTAAAAATGAATAATCAACTATATATAAAGCATCAAGTTATAATACTATCTCAAGATGCTTCCTGCTCCTAGAATCATACCTGGGTTACAAAGACCTACCTGAATTGTTCCTGAATTTTTTACATGCTTTCAGGCTTTGAAAAAAAAAATTTGATTTATAATATTCCTGGAGATAAAGGAAGTCAACAAGGAATGGGGTCTGTCTAATTATTAAATGAATTTCTGTACCTTTGGCACATATCATATCTAACTTCCTCTCAATATTACCACTATTCCACCAAAAAAAAAGTAGCATGCTTTTAACAAAGGTTATATTCTTTATTAATAAAGAATAATCCATACTACTCGAATACTACATGAAATGCATGACTTGATTATCATAAATGCATAGAGCTTAAGAGTTTGAAGGAATATTGAAGATCAATTAGATCAACAAGACTTCCGGTTCTAAAACCTAATGTGTAATAATGAAGGTGTCATTTTGTGGATGTTGGACTTCTGGTTCCAACTATTGCTGATCTTTATTGAATTATTACTATGGCCAGACTTTATGTCCTTTACATGTATGGATTAAGGTAGTCTTCTAACAATTCTATAAAGTAGAGACTACTATTGTCTACACTTTGTAGAGGTGGAGCCCTAGAGAGGTTAGGTAAACTCCCCAAGGACACAGCTAGTAAGTGGTAAACCCATGATTCATAGAAACAGCCTGGTTCTAGGACCAGTGATCTTAATAACTAGCTATGGGTCTCCCCATAAATTCTATTAATATGGTGTAGTTCTTTTGGTGCCTCTTGTGGTAAGAATTCTCTTGTATCTATTTATTGCATACCCTCTCCATATCTATATACCTATACCAGGTCCTGGGACTCGAGTCTAAAATGGGATATAATCTCTCCTCTCAGAGAACTCACAGTATGGGAGGAAAAAGGGCAAGTAAATTAAACTGTGATACATGGTGCCCAATGAAAATGCGGGGAATGAATTAGTAGCTTCCATGAGTTTATTATACAAAAGGAGATATGAAAACAAAGGAAGAATATCTCAATATGGCTTAAGGAAGTAGTCAGTCATCAGGAAAGACATTAGCTAGATAAACATAATAAGGGAAAGTGTATTCTATGAAGAAGTAACAACAAGTGAGGAGGTGTAGCGATATGAAATAACCTCACTCCAGGAAAAAGACACCATATGAGGAAGTAATGAAAACAAGCGGAGCAATGGTATAAGAGGAGGCGAGAAAAAAGTTTAGGGCCTAAATGTAAAGGGCTTTGGATGCTCAGCTCTGAACTGTGAACGATAGCATGACAGTCTTGAGAACCACTTAAGGTTAGAAAGTCAGCTAGTGATATCATCAAAATCGCCTTTTACAAAGGTCGTTCTGACAACAGTGAGGAGTGCATATTAAAGGGCCCAACTGCATCAAA
This sequence comes from Rhinolophus ferrumequinum, assembly GCF_004115265.2. Lineage (NCBI taxonomy): Eukaryota > Metazoa > Chordata > Mammalia > Chiroptera > Rhinolophidae > Rhinolophus > Rhinolophus ferrumequinum. The sequence goes on from NC_046287.1 coordinate 23,812,052, forward strand.
CAATAAGCTACTGAATCAAAGAAGAAGGAAAACAGGGGTGACCGTGGAAAAGGAAAAGAGAAGATGAAGATGGACTTGGAGATATTAGGTCTACTCAGTTAGACTCTCTGAGTTTACCTAGTATATTATGCATTTTCATAACATTGCATCTACGTTATTGTCTAATTTCCTTTCCATGCATCTTTCCTCTGTCATAGTACATAACAATTGCTAAATAAATGGCATTTGAATAAATGAAAGAATATCTTGGGACTGAGTAGTTGTGGGAAAGAAAGAGAAAGAAATACAAAATGACTCCCGACCTTTCTGGCAAGAACAACCTGGTGCCATATTCTGAGACAGGCAGCAAAGGAAGAGGAGAAGATTCCAGTAGAAGGATGAAAAGTTGAGTTTAGACAGCAGCATAAGGTTCAGAAGTGTGGAGATATTAACAAGGCAGTCGGATACAGAAGGGTGGGGTTCTGATACTGATATTTCTTGCCTGGAAATTGAGAATCATCAGTGCATGTGTGATAGCTAATTTTTTTTTAGTTTGGTTAAGGTCCTTTAGATAGAGTATATAAGATATTAAATCTGGGTAGAGAAAGAAGAGTACAGGAAAATGATAGAATAGAAATACAGAGAGAAAGAAGGGATTCTCAGAGAGAGCACAGAATCTCAGAGAACAGAGATTTTCAGGAAGGAATGAGTGTTCAACGTACCAATTGCCACGAGATGAAGTGAAAAAAGCACAGAAAAAGTTTCACTGGATCTGATACTATTGAAGTAAATGTAGATATGAGTGAAAGTAGATTCAGTGAAGTAATGGAACCAGATGCCAGATTAAAGTGGGATGACAAATGAATGGGGTGAAAGGAAATACAGAAATAACAACTGTAGATTCCTATTTCAAGATGTTATAAGACTTTTACCTATAAAGGAAATCAATAAATGGTAGCTAGAGGGGAATGTGTATTCAAGGGTGACATAGTTTTAAGAAGGCAAGGCTTGAGCATCTCTACAAACTGAATTGTTCCAGGATAGGTGTGAAAACAAGAGAATAAAAAACAAAAAAATAAAAGTAAGCATATAAAAAGTTGGGCCATGGAGTCTGAACTACATGGGAAAGTAGATAAAGTTCAGATAGGAGACAAATTGTCCAGAAGGGAGTATAACAGAAAGAGGTTGTAAAGAATAATAGAAAAGATAGATTTTAATTGCACAATTGAAGTCAGATGTTAAAATCCCAACAGCGAATACAGGTAAGATAATAAAAAGGAATGATGTATTAATCAAATATATTTTTTGGTATGTGTCTGGCTCAATGATAGGTGTGGGAAATACCTAGAGTATAATCTTGGAAATACATTTCTGAAATGCAGCAGAGGAGAAGGAACCTGGAAATATAAAAACAGGAACCAGAGGGATAAGCAGTTGGATTACTCCTCAGCAATGTATATATTAAAATCTCTCTAGTCAACTGTGAGAAAAAATATCAAAATTCTCAAAAAATGTGGGGGAGATCCCAAAAAGGCAACAACAGGATGGAGAGAAGACTACATAGCTAGATGACAGGTGCCTCAGAAACATGCTTTATAAGGAATTAAAAAGTAATTGTTTGGAATGGCCCGGGAGGTCAAGAAGTTATACCCGAGTTTTGGCCCAGTGTTACAAGGAAAATGCACCGCTGATCCAGGACAGTGAAACAGGAGAAGAGTTTGATTCAAGGGATGTCAAATTTTTAATAAGACAAGTAGGCAAATAGGGCACTGGAGTGAAGAGGATGACGCTATAGGTTACTTTGTTATTAACGGGTCAAGGTTTCAAGAGAACAGAGTCTGAAGTGTTGACAAAAGATGTAGCCACGGGGAAACAGTTAGGAGAGTGGTGGAACGTCAAAACAGAAGGGATGAGAAGATAATAGGGAGTAGCTAAAACAAGTAACTGGGGCTCACATTTGGGGCTGAGTTAGCGCTTGACAAAAGATGGGAAGCATAGTGATATTATTCAAGTCAAGTGTGCAACCAGAAGTCTCATAAAAAGCTAATTGTAGCCAAAGACTCGGAATGTAACCAAGGCCCCGTGTAGTAAGCTTTTTGTGTTCAAGTAAATAATCTAACTTTTTTTTTCCTCCTTAGGCAGTCCATCCATTCTTGGGCAATTCTGATTGTTAGAAAGAACTTTCCCATTGATTTAAGATACCTCCTCTTGTACATTTCATTCATCTATCACTTTCCATTCTGTTGGGGTCATATACAAGACACGCTCCCTCTTTTCCACCTTGAAGACAGGTGTCATGAGTATTCAGGGCCCTTTATTCCTCAGACTGAGCATGTGTAACACTTCACTCTTGGTCATTATGGTGCATTTCAACATCCCCGATGTCAGTTGTGAACACACGTAATCTCACTCACAGCGTGGTGGTGAAATCATAGGCTCTCAGGTCTGAGACCAGGGTTTGGAGTTCGTGTTCTGTGGCGTATTAGCTGTGTAATATTGGAAAAAATTAATTTGCCTGCTTGGGACTCATTATTTGCCTCTGTAAAATGGTATAGTAATGCTATTTATATAGCAGGGTTACTATGATGGTTAAAAGAAGTAAGACATATAAAGCACTTATAGCCTGGCAACGGTAAACACACAACAAATGATAGTTATCATTATCTCCATTTTAAAGATGAGAAACCTGGCTGTGAGGTAAGGTCAGACAGACAATAAAGATTCAAATCCAGGTCATGAAATTCCAAAGCCCATTACAACATAGTGTCCTAAACGCTCTATTTTTTAGTACTTCTCTTTCTAATCCTGCAACTCAAGATGATTATTGATTTACACTGAGTTTACCATCAACTATGACTCCTATGCTTTTTCATACATGTTATTACTGGTAAGCATGATTTCCTTATCCTGCACTTGTGAGAATTTGTTTTTGGACCTAATGGAGGCTAGGCTTAATGATACGAAAAGGTGATCACTAGGAATTATTTTATAAAATGAAGAATATGAGAAATGTTATTAAAATTACCAATATATAGATAAATTGGAATTGTATATAGAGTGAAAAACAAGATGGACATAGGCTGATAATTATGTATTTAAAGGATATTGACTAAAATGGAGAAATTGAGGAAAAAATGTTAGCTTATGAGACAAAGTTGACTTCTACTGGGAGATTTGTTAAAAGGATGCTTATCTGCATTGGATATTTCAAAAATCATCCTTTTTTTCCTAGATAAGTTGCTAGATGAATGAAGCTTATAGCTGAACTTTCAATTTTCCTTAAGAACTAAGAATGGGTATGTTTAACTTTATGCTGTAATACCAAAGATTTTGCTAGCTCTCTAGCAAAATAGTCAGAATTATAACGTGGATCTGAGTTCAGAGGGAGAGTAGTATGTGGAAATAATTTTGGTGTGATTGCCCAGTTATTTTGAATGAATTTGAGAAAAATGCGGTGTGTACATCCAAAAAGCTGATATTAGATATGAAAAAAATACCTTATTGTTCTGCAGTGAATTATCAAGTTCCCAAGGTACAGTGACTGACATAACACGTTAATTTGGGGTTCATAATAAAATCTTACCTGAAGCAAGATTTTGTTTCATTGGAGTCTCAGGAAGAACTTGTGAGAATTATTATCAGTGTTCTATGAAGAATGATAAACCAGTAACATAATGCAACAGTAATGGTCAACTGTTTCTTCATTGCCCATTGTTAATCCATTAGCAACTTAATTCCTTTCAAATGTAACTTGTTGAAAATACACAAGGCTGTCATTTTTATCACCGCTCATCAGAGTCTGTCAATCATTTTAAAACAATGTCAGTCACAGTCAAATGAAGGCATTTGCAGAACTAATGGATAAAAACTTTTTAACCTCATATTTTTCATAACCTTAAAATCACATGCAAAACAATATAATAATTTAAACTCCATTCTTTGTCAGTGGTAACTTTAAGTAATTGTCAAAGTAAATTTTGGCTACATAGCATTAGATTTTTCTAATGGTTTGATTTTCAGAAATCAGAAGTTTATAATACTGAAAAATATTATAGAAATTGGAGACATGAGACCTGGGTTCTTCCATACTACACCATCACATAACCAAGAAAAGTTCTTTACCTCCTCTGGAGCTCTGTTGTTTATTCTGTAAAACATATAAATAATATCTTACCTGCCTGGAGAGGAAACTGAGACAATGATATCATGAGTTTTCCTCCTATTCTGAGATTCATTACTATAAATCTTTTATGTAGTTGAAATGCACAAAAACAAACTAAAACCAAAACAAAAATAAGACAAAAGACATTCAAACTACCAAGGGTGCCAAAAAAAGTGTACAAGTGGACACTTTGATCAACGTTGCTCAAGCAGTAGTTGGCCATAATCAGAAGTGTCTGGATGCTGATGGTAACCACTTTGAGCACCTCTTGTAATTGCAGAAGTCAAACGTGACTTGTCTTCATCTTTTGCTATTATTATGTATCAAGTATTACAATTTTAATAGTTTTTTTCTTTCTTAAAATGTATATACATTTTTTGTGACCCTCTGTATTTCTTTAGACATATTTCCTCTATGAAATAAACCTCTACCTTCTAGTTTTTGTATTAGTCTGTTTTTAATTTCCTACCCCACCTTCTTTTAGATTTTAGGATAGCTAAATGATAACTGTCAGAGACAGCCCCCAGAATTTCTGGTTTAGGTTAATCATGGTAATTGTGAGTATCCAGTAGCACCTTCATTTGGTGATTTCCCAAAATCTGGTTGCATAGTGTATAAAGACCCAGAATCACCAAATTCTGAGGAAAATACCAGAAAATCTGCTTCTACTTTTTTCCCGTTTGTTATCACTCAGTCCTACTGAAGGTTATAGATCATTGCCATGTTTCGCAAATACTATGTATGCTGTCATACAATTTATACCCCTGAAAAATTGAGATTCATTTGTTATATTTTACAATAGATAAGTTAAAACCTACCTGCTGCTTTATGTCTTTCCAATTCTACATTCTCTATTTTTAAATATCCACTTCTATCTTTCCTCATATTCTTACAATTTCTGTCTATATTATTTCATTCATTACAGTGAAGTTTCTACCAATTTGTTTCAAATTCTGAATTTAGAAAAGAGCCTTACTTTCTGCATTCTGGCAAATCCAAGGATAATCTAAACATTTTCCTTGGGAAATTCATAAGTTATTCAAGCTCCTGCCAACATTAAAAGTTCTTTCTATAAGAAAAACTTAGAGCATTTTTTAAAAAATTGTTACTTAAGTGGCTGCCAGGTGTCAGAGAGTTAAACAGTTATGGCCCTAAGGTTCCTATAATCAATAGAACTATCTTTTCTAATGTCTCAGTCTATGTTCCACTAAATATGTGTTTGCTCTTTCTTCCTTCTTACAAAAAAAGAGTGAGAGGGAGTGCCTTTAGGGTTGACCTAGCTCTGACAAACAAATAGAAATAAAAGAGCAACATTTCTAGAAACATTCAAAATGGATGTCACCATTCTTCTTACCAAGTACTCTAAGACATTCAAAAGTACAGACTAAAACGTACATTGAGGAACAAATGCCCTATTGTCCCAGTGAAAGTTTGACTCCCTTAGACAAAAGACAAAGCCATAAGAATTAGGGTGGAATATGAGTTAATTTGAGGACAATAAGTTAATTTTATGAGCTAGAGTTAAAAAAATTTTAAAGTCATTTGTAAGGTTAAAATGTGTAAATATGTATGTGTTAAAAAATATTATTGATAAATTTGGAGGAAAATACAAATAATATCGAAACAGCATAGTATTTTGTCCAATTTATTCATATTAATGCTGATAGCATACAAAGATAAAGTAACATTACCCCTTGCTTTCTAGAAAATTGTTACATTAAGTATATGACACATAAATCTAATCTATCTAATTTGAGGCTGTGATTTTTTATTATTATAAATAATGGTATTAAAGTTATAATTTTATTTGTATCATCTTGCAACCAATATAGGACAGCCAATATTGAATAAGAGTTAAGTGTATTTCATGTATTTTTATTTGTGACAAAGAAAATCATTTATATGCCAAAATGTGCTGTGATAAGTACTTTAAAAAATAATATAACCAGATACTGATTGTCCGGTGACTTCATACATCACTTTTATAACTCAGACTCAGAAATACAATGTAAAAGTAATGAAAGAACGAAAAAAATAATGATAAACTGTGTGACATGTATGTTTGTTTAGTTTTATTCTTAGCCTTAGTATCTTGTCTCCTTTTGTATTTTTAAAATATAAGATACACAATAACACAAATGGTATTAGGTTGGTGCAAAAGTAATTAAGATTTAAAAGGTTAAAAATAATTGCAAAAACCGTAATTACTTTTGCACAAACCTAGTAGTTGTCAAATATTTCCATTACGTGTACTTCAAACTTTGTTCATTAGAAAACAATCCTAAGTAAGAATTAAGGGGAGCAAGGTAGTTTGTGGCCATCAGTGTTAACTGTGTGGGTTGTTTATAGATCAATTAGATGCAAGTTGGTGGCCTGTAATTATACATATAAAGGACAGAGAGATTCATAATAAATGGTTCCTGTCCACAGGAAGCTTACAGTTTTGTGGGGAAGACTCAAATTATTAATAAGCATAAAAGAGAAAGTTGTTATTTTTGTTAAAAAGTTAGTGAGAAGTCAAAGGGCTTTTGCAGAGAGAGGATATTTATGGAATAATGGAGGATATACTCTTGTTTCCCAGACAATTCAAGCAAAGATTAAAAGTATGAGCAAAGATATATGAGTTTGAATTTCCTGTAATAACATGGAAAATAGAAAATATTCCCAATAAATTATGTAATCTATCTAAGGAATTTTCCAGGAAGCATACTGAAGTTCAACTGGCTCCTTCTTGCTACCTATAATAAAATGAGAGCAGAGAAATACACATGATAAAGGAATTGTTCAGTTTTAAAACAAAATTTTAAAAATATATGAAGAAGCCCAGACTCACTGAGTTAAAAAATAAGACCCAACCACTGCATGATTCTCAAATATAAAAAGAATTTCAGCACAAAGATCAAATTACTGATGGCAATATAAGTTCATTTGTTAAGACCTCAGAAAGATTTATGGCAATCCGTCAGAAATTTTTAGTCAGATCGAAGGCCCTCTCAGGATTTAAAGGCCTTCTAAGGATCTCATTATACTCTTTCATTAAATAATGATCTAAGAATCATAAGGGCAATGCCCTCAGCATCCTAAACGGAAGCCTAAGATAGAGAAGTACTTATCGTGAGATTTGGGGTGTGCTTTTGTCTAATGAACTAAACTTCAGTAGCCATCGTAGGGAATCCACAAAGTTTACAGAGAACTTCACTAGTAGAAATACTGCCGGCTTAAACCAAACTAACCAAACAAACAGAAAAACAGACTGAAAGTAAAAAGAAGTCTTTGGATTCCCATAGGACTATGGGCAAGAAGGAGGTTGAGGGAACCACTCAGTGGCAAATCTCAGCCACTTTTTCTGAAAGATGTTGCAGAAGGCACAGCCACGAGTCAAGAGCTGTGATGGACCATTTCAAGCAGTAGTACTACTGAGCCCTAATCCAGGAACTAGCAGTATGTTATCCAGCTGGATTTCAGAATTTCTTTGGATTAGTGACCGCTGTAGGCCTCCTATTTCCACTTTCTTTTTTTTTTTTAATTTATGATATTTCAATTACAGTTGACATTCAAAATTATTTTATATTAGTTTCAGGTGAACAGCATAGTGGTTAGACATTTATAACATTTATGAAGTGATCCCCCTAATTAGTCTGGTACCCACCTGACACTATGCATAGTTATTACAATGTCATTGACTATATTCCCTATGCTGTACTTTACATCTTCGTGACTTTTTTGTAACTACCAATTTGTGCTTTTTAATCCCTTCACCTTTTTCACCCAACTCCCCAACCCCCTCCCATCTGGTAACCATTCGTTTGTTCTCTGTATTTGTGAGTGTTTCTGGGTTTTTTTGTTTGTTTGTTTTTTAATTTATTTTGTTCTTTATTCCACATATAAGTGAGATCATATGGTATTTGTCTTTCTCTGTCTGACTTATTTCACTTAGCATAATACCATCCGCATCCATCCAGGTTCTCACAAATTGTAAGATTTCATTTTTATGGCAGAGTAATATTCCATTGTGTGTGTGTGTGTATATATATATATATATATATATATATATACACACACACCTCTTCTTTATCCTCACCTCTTCTTTATCCAACTGTCTATTAATGGGCACTTAGGTTGTTTCCATATCTTGCCTATTGTAAATAGTCCTGCAGTGAACATAGGAGTGCATATATCTTTTCAAAATAGAGTTTTGGATTCTTTCAGATAAATACCCAGGAGTGGAATTACTGGGTCATAGGTAGTTCTATTTTTAATTTTTTGAGGAACTTCCAAACTGTTTTCCATAGTGGCTGCACCAATTTGTAATCCCACCAACAGTGCATAAGGGTTCTATTTTCTCCACATCCTCGCCAACACCTGTTGTTTGTTGATTTATTGACGAGCATTCTGACTGGTGTGAGGTGATATCTCAATTTGGTTTTAATTTGCATTTCTCTGATAATTAGTGATGTTGAGCATCTTTTCATGTCTATTGGCCATCTGTATGTCCTCTTTGAAGAAATGTCTTTTCAGGTCCTCTGCTCATTTTTAAATTGGATCATTTTTTTACTTGGTGTTGTATGAGTTTTTTAATATAAATTTTGGATGTAAACCACTTATCAGATGTATCATTGGCAAATATTTTCTCCTATTCAGTAGGTTTCATCTTGTTGGTTTCCTTTGCAGTGCAAAAACTTTTTAGTTTTATGTAGTCCCGTTGGTTTATTTTTTTCTTTTATTTCCCTTGCCTGAGAAGATATATCCAAAAAATATTACTAAGAGCAATGTCAGAGAGTTTATTGCCTATGTTTTCTTCTAGCAATTTCATTGTTTTGGGTCTTGTATTTAAGATTTTTAATCCATTTTGAGTTTATTCTTACATATGGTGTAAGAAGGCGGTCCAGTTTTGTTTTCTTGATGAAGGTGTCTGTGGTGTTTATCAGTATCTGTCTCACCATTATATTTTGGGAGTTGGTGGGGGGGAGACAATCTCTCTCCAGTTCTCAGGTCTTCAAGTTGAGAACTGTACTCAAGGGACTGTATTTGAAAAAGTACACTTGGGTGGAGGCCTCATCTGAACTTGCACTTGATTTAGGTAGGGACATCCTGATACTTGATATGAGCCTGATTCTGAAATAGGATTTTACGGGGGTTCTTGGAGGAGAGTGAGAACACATATTACATGTGAGAAATAGGAATTCTCGTGAGTAGAGGGGAAGATCGTATTTTCCAAATATGGCCACAGTAATTGTCCCTCAAGCTCTTTCAGTGCATTGCCGGTACTCTCCATAACGAGGTATATCTGTTTACCTTCCATAAAAATTGGGCAGAACTTCTTGGCTGCCTCTATGAAGAGAATGCAGTGAATGTGACACTGTGTGATTTCTGAGGCAAGGCCATTAAAGTGATTTGGTTTTAAAGTGGATCTCTCTCTCTTGGGATCCCTTCCCTCGGACTGCAGCCATCATGTTGTGAAGAAACCCAGGCCATGTAGAGAGGTATTCTGGCTAACAGCTTCAGCTAAATTCCTAACTGACAGTCCACATCAACCTCCCTATATGTGGGCGAGCAAGGTTTCACATGATTCTAGCCTCAAACCTTCACCACTGTCCCAAATGAGACTGAAAGGACTACAGGCAAACTGGTCATGATGGTCTCTGCCCAAATTTGAGATGAATGAGCAAAAGATAAATTTTCATGGATTTTAAGCCACTATATTTCGGAGTGGTTGATTTATAGCTATAGTGTGGTGGTTTGTTTCACAGAAGTGTCGTTTAACATGTAGTTAGTATTTGCCCAAGTAGCTAGAATAGAGGAGTTAGTAAAGATAAAAGGGAAAAGGTGAAAATTCAAAGGACAATGTGAGATCAAAAGCATAAGTGAAATGTTTAACCATGAAAGATCGGGGACATTTCTCTGGGAAAGAGGGTTGAAAATATAAAGATAGTTGAACAATAGGGAAAATAGTCTTAAAAGACATTTATTTTTTGGATAAAATGCTTATGGAACATTGAAACCTTTTAACATCTTAGAAACTGTGTATTAAATCTATTTTACATACTTATTCACGGTGATAAATACTACTTACCTTTTCAATTTTACAGTGTTCCTGGTCTACTGCATATTTTAATTCAAATTTTTAATGCTTTTTTTTTTTTTTAAAAAAAAAGGCCAACTAAGATAAGCATAGTTTGCTTTAAAAGGCAAAAAACTTCTAAGCAGTCCACCCCAAATTAATCATCGTGCCCCCTTTTCTCATATTTCTTTCCTTAATGGTTTAGAGATGAGCAGTCACATTGCCATTATGTATGAATACTGCTAAGCATAAATAAGTGGGACAGGTTGCCCTGCAAACAAATTTCATTAAAGTACCTAGATTAACACATTTTAAAGGTCTCTTTAATGAATCTTTGTCCTTGTGATACAACATAAGCAAGAATAGGGCAAACTAAGTTGTAGAATTTTATATCTCCATCTCTAGCTTCAAACAATTAAGGACGTTATAAATAAGCTCTACTATATGTATCCTACTCAAAAATAATGAATGAGCCATCCTCATGAATCACGAGACTATCGCATCAACCCATCACAATTCCAAGATCATGAAAGCAAGACTTTAAACCAACATTATATTTTGGAATAAATCATGGACTTGGTAACTATTTCAGAATTGTAAATGTTATGATTTTTAGAGTTATAGCATAATTCATATATCAAACCGTGGCATCTATGAACCCCATCACAGAACCCTTAGAGCTTTTCCAATTTTCAGAACAAACCTTTGTGAGTTCAGATTTTTAAAAATTACTGCAATGAGAAAAATGATCAAATAAGAACATTTGGAAATATTAAAAGAAGGTTTTTGCATCCGAAGATTATATCAAGCAACAAATATAAATAGGAAGAAAATTCTTTAAAAATTATGAGTTATAACCCAGTAATAATTAGGAAATTATTGCTGAAACAAAGAATTGTTTTTAGTTTTTATTGGCAAAAGATACAGGATTAAAAAATACTATTCAAAATAAGATTTTTTTTTTTAAACCTAACTGAGCTTTTCTTTTTGATGGAGAGAGGTAGATATGGACATGCAATTAGATTCATCAATATTAAAATTACCTATTGCCTATTAATTTAATATTCATCACATACGAATGGAGAATTCCTTTTTGTGAACTGTATATTATCATGATTTTTTGTAACATATTGATATTAATCAAGAGTGTATCTTCAAAAGCAATATTGTAGGAGACTATTACTAAATTCTAAAATGTAGATTAAGGGAAAAATCATCTTTTACTGTAATTTGAACTTGCTGCTATGAGGCTGGTTAAAACCTTTTTATTTCTTTATACCTGAGACATGATTTTAAGGAAAGATGAAGATTATGCTATTGTTTTTAAAACTTGCTTTTTAAGAATTCACACATATTATCAGTGAGCACCCAGATGGTTAATTTTTATCCCTTTAAATGATGTGAGAAAAATGTTAAGTGCAAAGCATAGCACATGAAATTTTGGTGCTTTTTCAGATAAATTAAAATCGCAAGTAAATTGATACAGCAAGATTCCAAATATTAGGTTCAAAATTTTGGACTCATGTACCTCTTTGTTATATAATACATTTTTGTTAACAATTTAGGTTTGGGTTCTCATTGGTTTTATACTTGGTTTCTCAAATACGGAACTTTAGAATACACAATTTCAGACATGCATCCATAGAACCACTTCAGTGCTGTAAGACGCCTACATCCAAATGTAGTGTAATATTTTTCTAGGTTGATTCCTTCCCTGAAGGAAATAAACATAATTCCCTGTGGAACAAAAAGTTTTTACAGTCCAATGAAATTAATAGAAAATTCAGTGAAGTGTCTTAGAATAGCCACAGATAGTGAATTGTCCATAAAAAAATTAAGTTAAACTGGACAATTTACTGATGTGTCCATAAAAATGTTTTGCTCTCCTTCTAAAAGAATGTGGCAATAAGAATTCAGACACAAAATAGAAAAACAGGCCTAAATTTAGCATTTAATATAATTTATTAAAAAATCCTATTTAAAGGAGCATTGTATAAATTCAACCTATTTCAACCTTTCTTTTCAATTTCTAGCACTTCAGAACTACTCCCGTTCGAAGTCTAATTTGTGATTACTTACTTACTGCCTTACTTTCTTTATGTTACCCATCTTTTGTCTCTTTCTGAAAAATAAAAATAAGGACATCAGCACTGCTGTCGCCACCACCACCATAAACACACACACACACACACACACACACACATACACACACACTCATATATAAAACAGGATTCCCAAACTATTTAAAATCTACTTTCTTTTTGTCAACTAGTAATTTTAATTCCATAAAATACAGGTATGCCATACTGTTTTTCTCAATTCTAAAGAAGCTCATAGTATATTTTTGGTAGGATTGACATATTCCAACGTAACTATTAGTATAATGTGGAGAGAATTTTCTTACATGAATTCTACGATTTATAGGATGACTCATAAAGAAATTATTCATGGCCAAATTCCATATCTGACAAAACAAAATGACAAATAGAATCACAGATAAAATTCTGAACAGTTCGGTTCCATGGGGACAAAAGAATAACACAAACAATCAAATGAAACAAACATTCATCCTTTCAAAAATCTAGGCTTGCGACATTTCTTCTTTATTTTCATTTAAGTTCAATTACTAGCTTGATCATAAAAAAAAATAAGCAAACAAGTTGTAAAAATAACAGTGTTTAAATGACTATAGGCAACAAAACTCCCTACAGTCTATGAAAAATTTCAACTGTAAAAATATAAAAGCTATGAAGGCAAAAATATGCCTGGAATATTAGTTATATTTTCTTTTCTTGTCATTCACTGCTACTTAGAAATTTAAAATAAATCTTTAGAGATTGAGATCAGTTCTGTAAACTTATATTGAATACCTATCTTGTGCCAAATGCTGAACTAAGTGATGGATTACAAAAATTACTTGAATACATCACTTGTCTTCTTCCTTATATCACTTATTTCTCTTACATTACCTGGTTCACAAGGGGCCTGGAATATTTCAAGATAAAAAATTAGGATTTGTCAGTATTCACAACCAAAGTCCTGGATAGACAGAAAGAAAAAAAAAATCTGCCCTTGTGGAACTTACATTCTAATGATGGGAGATATTAAAATACACATAATTTCATAAATTATACAATATGTTGAAACTCTGGAAAGGGGACATAGGAAATGAAAAGTAAGGAGCATGGTGGGAGAAATAAAAATCAGGTATGTGGACATGAATATGGTAAGTGGATTGTAAATTTGAACAGGTTGGTGAAGGTAGGATCCTTGCAGAAGTTAGCATTCAAGCAAACATGTGAAAGAGGTGAAAAAGTGTTGACCATCACTTCTTGGGGAAGATTGTTGCAGGTGGAGGGAATAACCAGTGCGCAGGCCCCAATGTGGGAATATTGTTGGTACGTGCTACCGACTAAATGTTTGCATCCTCCTAAAATTCATGGGGTCAAATTTAAACCTCAATGTGATGGTATTAGGAATTGGGGCCTTTGGGAGGTGCTTAGGAGACAAGGGCAGAGCCCTCGGGAATGGGATTAGTGCCCTTAGAAAAGAGAGTTCTCTTGCTCTTTATGCCATGTGATGACCCAGTTGAGAAGGTATCTTCTATGAACCAGGAAGAGGGCCTTCAACAGACACCAAATCTACTGGGGCCTTGATCTTGGATTTCCCAGCCCTAGAACTAGGAGCCATTACTGCTGTCTTTAAGCCACCCAATCTGTAGCATTTTTGTTATAGCTGCCCCAATGGACTAATATACTAATGGACTAAACGCTGTGCTTGATGAGCAACAAGCAGCCGAGTGTAGTCAGAGGGGTGAGCAAGAGGAGAGTTAGTAGGAGAGTAAGTCAGAAAGGTAATAGGAGTATGAGGAAGGAGGATCACATTTCTGCAGGAATTTGGCTTTTGCTCTGAGTGGGCTAGAAAGCCATCGAAGGATATGGAGAGATAGGGTGATGTATATCTTACATTTTCAAAGTGTCACTTTAGCTGCTGTGTTGAGAATATATGATAGAGGCGTCAGGAGTAAAGGCAGAAAGACCAGATGAGAGAATATCACAGGGAAAAATACTGGTGGTTTACACTGAAGAGATATTGGTTTTTGGTATAAAGAAGTCTGGGTTCTTTACTGATCTGTTAGATATTGGATCAACATGTTGGGAAACCAGCCTGGTCTATGCTTAATGAATTGAGGTCAATACTTTAAATTATATTCTGCTTTTGTGAACAGATTTGTATGTGCAAAGTTCTATGTTTATGCCTTTCTTTAATAAGTAGAAGCCCGTTACCTATTACAGGAAATTTTTCATTGAATGTTCAGTTAATACTGTTTTTTGACTTATCACTCTCCTTTCCTTCTAGTTTGATTCCCAATTTCCCTTTCCTGTGAAGCCTCTCTTATTCCACTCTACTGTACTCATTTCCTCAGTAATTATGTATCCAATTTGTGCCACGTTATTTTCAGTTTGTTGCTTTGCTACTGTGACAGTTGATTCATTTGTTTTTCCAGTTTGGTTCTCCATGCAGGGCAAGCAATCAGAAAACATTCTACACACAGGAATCCCTTTACCCTCAGGATAATTAGGATATCATCAAGGGTAAAAACAGATATCACCCTAATTGTCAACTTTTAAGAGACATGTTTCATCAATGACATTGTAGTCTTCATGCAAAATTGGTCTTAGAAACTCATGCTAGTTGGGCAGAGCAAAAAAAAAAAAAAAAAAAAGTTCTGAACCACGAGCCTAGGCAGTAAAGGAATGTGTACATTTATTTATTTTTTATATGTGAAAAGCCAGAGTCAGGACTGGAAAAGGGAAAGTTGTATAGCTATAAATCTTTCAAACATTGCCCTTCTACCTAGCAAAGACATTTTCCCCTCTCACCAGGCAATAAACATAAAGACGGTTTAGTTTCTGTTTGTTTTATGGTTTCAAAATTCTGACAAAGAAGTTATAAGGGCGAGTTAACTTATTAAAATGCTTTGAGCCCTTTGAAGAAGATATTTTTATTAGATATATGTTCAAGGCATTCTTTCTGTCTGCAGTTTTTTTCTCTCATAAAAGATATTCTCTTTCAAATCGACCTAAACTATTGAATGTGTTTTCACTTACATTTACTTCATCTCCTTGTATATGCTCAGGCCCATCTGAAGTAATAACCTCTTTGGTAAAACTTTATCTCTTCAAAAAAATAATAAAACCAAGAAATTTTAATAAGCCAAAGCACAATATACTATAATACATGAATTAATCTCATTATTGATTCATGATGTCTTGAATCATTCCTCCTTTGCCCTTTACCATATCTCAGTACACACTGGAGATAATCACCTTCTCCAGAAGTACGATGTCTATGTGTATTGTAGCCAAAGACTAAACTGCGGACAATTAGTTAGTCCACTCCTCTGCCAAGGCTTGAAATAAATCTTTTTTCCAGATATTGGAAAGACAGCAACACCCCTTGTCCTCGACATGTGATTCCTCAAATAGGACCCCAGTGGCCTAAGAGAGTCAATGAACTTCTTTAAGCCTAATTTATTCCCAGAATATGACCTAGGTGCTGGGGAGGAACGAACACATTATCTGATGTTCAGATTGCTCAACTGTACTCTAGAGAATCAAAACATTATGAAGCATATGGTATGAATATTGTCCTGGTGAAGGCACATTGTTCCACTTTGGAATTTAAAACAAGCAATGCAGCAATTGTTATTAACTAACTCAGACCCTAACTTCCAAATCAAAAGACTTTATAAAGTTTTAGGAAACGGTATGGTAGGTTACACATTCTAAAAGTTTTCTGTCTTCCCCATCAGTGTCAGTGATGCTACGAAGGAAAAATCTTCTTAATCACTGCCTGTAAAGACCATTAAAAAACATCAACAACAACAACAACAAACAAAAAACTTTTAGCTTTGTCTTGCCCCCATCCTAACAGTGGCAATGACGGTAGTGTTCAGTAACAAAGACTGAGCTGCTGGCTGACGCTGAATTTAAACACATATGACAGAACTACCAGCACTGATGGATGGCTCTGGCCCCGCTGTGCTGACAAAAGACAGGGTGTTTGCAATGGTTAGTTATCAAGGAAAATGTGCATTACCCGATTTGGCATTTGAACGCTTTGCATAACCTGAAGTGATGGCCGGCCCTGTATCCTGAAGACATGATGCTAGCAGGGTTAATATTTGGTAGAATCTGTCTACCCACTGTGGTGACATATTATTTACTGAATCCCAGAAATAGACCTTTTGATAAAAACCTCAGTGGGAAATACTAGCAACTACATAGATTCTTACTGGTTTCTAGTGGTTTCTAAGAGAATGTATAGTATGAAAACCTCTCAAAATGTTCTCATTCTTATCATTTATTTTTCTGCCAAACCACTATAAATTTATATCTGTCCATTTGCCCACGTAGGCATTATTTTTCTCAGTCTATCTATCAATATAATGATTTTACATGCTAGTTTTATCTGGTATATTTTTGTGTATTTATTTATATTCAACATATTTAAAAAATATATAGTGGACTTCCAGTATATATTTTTAACACTAAGGATAACACTAAGGATCCTAACATAGTGAATAAAAACAAGCATCAATTGCAATGCTGAAGTTATTGCAATTAAAAGCAAATGTAACTCTGGGGTTCCTAGTGGCCCAAGCAAAAAGGAAAATATTATAGGAAACAGATCTCTTTTTATCTTGAAGCAAGCATATTAATTCAGCAGAAAAAAACAGCTTTTTCTTGTTCAACAGTTCTGAAAGTAAAATTTCCATTTTTTTCTTTTAAAATAACAATTGAATAAAAATATTGTCCAATACTCAAAATAGAAGTTTTTATGGAAACTACAATGATGTTCATTATATATTTCTTTCTTTTATTTGAACTTAAAGAGACAACAAAACAATGACAAACCAGAATTCTTTGAAGAAACAGAAAAAAAAATGATTTAGTTATGTAGCATTTTGGCAACCTCACTCACTTAAAATGAGGTTCAAATGTCACTGTAACGCTAACAAAATAAAACAAAAGCCTACTGAAAGATCATGCAGAATTATACTGCAAATATAAGTGATCTTTGTTTACAAATAATTTTTAATTGCTTCAATAATTGTATGGTTATTGAATAAATATTAAATAATAATAAACTATAATAATATAATAAATAAATAATGTATTTGAAATATTTATTAGATGGAGTCCCTGTTGATATACAGAAGAAATATTGTACACTTTCAAAACTGTGGTTAAGGTTGTCTGCAGTAGATCAACTGCAGAGAGGTAAAAAGTGCAAACCGTGAGCTAGTTGCTACTAGGTTGTGTCAATGAGCTGCAGTATATCAGAATGACACTCTTACAGGAACAACATTTCTACCATATAGGCAGAGATAAGTTCTTAGTCAAAAGTAGTATGGATACTCAAAGTCTCCTCTATTTTTATAATATATTTTAAGGAGATCAAATAAGCGAATGAGAGGAAATTGGGTAAGACAGTTGAAATGTCTTTGAATAAGTGTGCACTCTAATATTTATATTGAATAGTATAAAAGTGTCATTTTGGGCAGATCAAAAAAAATTGAGTATTAGCAATTTTACATGGTTCTATCCATGACAGATTTTATTTCCTCAAATATATGTTGTGAAAAACAAAAATATAAAGTTAGAATTTCTTCTATATAGAATACTCCTAAAGTATTATATGCAGTTATAGAAAAATGTATTATAGTTTTATCAAGGAACTGATTTTTAGAAGCAATGTTACAACAAAGATTTTTCTTTTGTCCACATAATTTAATAATACACTTCACCTCTACTAAGTTGGTACTTTTACTGAAAGAGGAAAGGTAGACAAAAAAATAAATTGCAAAAACCAGACTGATTGATTACACTTATAAAACACTTAGGGGTAGAGATAATAAAATAAATTTGTCTGAAAAAATATTTTTTACCATAGAACTAAAGTCTATTTTTGGATTTTATTTTAAAAGCAAAACAGTATTATACAAATTGCATGCCATAAAGCAACATTTTCCAAATTGGTGGTCTGAATAACAAGATGTTATCAGAAATTGTACCATGCTTACGTGTAAGGAAACGTAGGTTAAAGAAAGCTAATCAGATTACTTTACTGAAGAATTTCTTTATGTCTTTCATATGATAATATACTTTGTAGCTGTTCTGGAAAGGGTCATACAATTCAGAATTTGCCACACATATTTGATTAAAAAATGCTGTCTTAATTAAATACATGTGTTTCTTGAGTTACAGTTAAGGAATTCAGTGGAATCTATCAGGGACTCACCAAAGAAACCCAAATTGTCAATGAAAAATAATATTGAGATAATGATTACAAAGTTATCACCAAGGACATTACAGAATAAAACTATTTCAAAATTTATGTACTGGTCAAAGATATACATGAAGAATCCTCAGTATTCAATGAAAAACAGTAAGTTAAACCAAGTTAAAGTTACTGAAAGAATATCCTTTGATTGTGATATCTGAAACACACAAATAATTGTAATCTACATGAACAATCTAATTTTCTGATAAGTATACACATATTGAAAAAAATGTATCTTTAACACATATTTCTTTTATTTCTCCACTGAATTATAATAAAGTACCCCAAATATATTGACATTTTATTAACATGCTGTAATTTGGTTCCATAATTTGATTTGATAGCTTGGATTTAGAACAAGATTTAGTAGAGATCACTATCTAAATCTCTACTGTTGATGTCTAAAATGGTATCCCTTGTATTAATTCTACCTTAAAATGAAGATATGAATTTAAGTTATGCAAATTGTTATTGTTATTGGAAAAACAAAAGAGTAACTTTTTTTATTACATACAACTTAAACCTAACGCAAGTACTTTATGTGGAACCAATATTAGAGGAAACAGCCTTTGTGATAGACTCATTGAAAGGTGGTAAAACAGTAAAATTATAGGTAGGCAGGTAGATTGATAGACAGATATGGAAAACAATTATCAGAGTCTAAATATTCACACACCATTAGATTCTTAGATCCAAGTTGCTTTCGCAGTACCCATAATAAGTGTAACTTTCCTTTACAAAGCTGATCTCTTTCCTAGACAAACACAGGGATGCATTAAAATCCCATCCATACTAGGATTTCTTTGACTTCCATTCTTAGCAGATATTTTGAAGTAAAAAACAGTGAAAAATCATCAGCCTACTAGAAAGAAAAAAGAAAAAAAAAAAAGGTACTATTTGTTTTATTTTATTGCTGCTGCTTTTTTTTTTTTTTTTTTGGTCAGTTCAAGGCATTGGGTGTCCAAAAATCTGGAGGAACTCTAGTAGCCAGGTAGATGTCATTAACACATCTCTTTCTCCCTGTGGCCGAGAAGAGATTTTTGTCAAGAATGCTCATTTGGGTCCCAGTGGTTCAGGCAGTCTCTCCTGTTTTTGTCTCCTGATGGCCACCATCTCTTTGCTCTTATCTGGCAGTTACAGTTTTTAATCCCGGGATACTGGGTATGATGATGCCACACAGCAGAGCTTTTAGCATCTTGTCTGCTTGTCTTTCAATTCCTACTGGCCCAGGAGCCTGTTTTCTCAGTTTTTCCTCAGTGTGTCAGCCACAGGATCCAATCCATTGCCAGACCAGACTTTTAAAACTCCAACCTAGGCCTAGAGATGGTCTTTAGACTGTGCAGGCATAAAGGATAATTGGTATGTTTTCATGGTTCTTGGTAATTGCATTAACCTTGCTTATTGTAATATTAGAAATATACACTGAAAATTTGTAGGTAAAACAAGAAAAATAAAAATAAATGAATTTACTTTATGATTCCTCTTTAAAAATAATGACCAATAAAATTTAAGTAGAAGTAGCTTTAGTAGAAGCTATAAGAAGAAACATTTTAAAATAATGAGGTCCTTTATTTCGTCGAACAAATATATTATTCAGGTACCACCTACACCTTAACTCAATGTTTTCCATGTGAAATAACTATTAATAAAGTAAATAAATGAAGCATTGGCTCCTTATTTCCCAAACATTCATGTAATATTTAAAATAATGATTCCAATTTTTATCTGGTATAAACATTTTTTAAAATGACTTTAAAGATTAACAAGAAAGCTTTTCTCTTTTCCTTTTCTTCTATTGCAAGTTAACTAAAGAAGGTAAAAGTTCTGGACTTGGTGGTTCAGAACAGAGTTACAAGATCCTGGAAGTTTGGCCTCAAATTTAATTTTATAACTCATTTAAATATTTAGCATGCAATGATGTTGATGTCTATTTTACTGCTTCCTTACCAAATGTTTCAACTCTCGCAATCTGGTGAAATGCATCTCAGATTTCATAGGAAACCAAGGCCCACTTTATCTAAATGTGTTTCATGTAATAAACTAAACTAGAAAAAAAGTATATATATATATATATTTATATAAATGAAGTAATGCACGTTCTTTAAATATATATAATAACTGGTTAGAAATTAACTTGCTATAAATGCTATTTAAATTTGAAACACACAAGCATTAAAGTACAAGGGAAACTATTTTTCAATAAGCTTATTAAAGACTTTTTCCAGATCTCCAGAAATCCAAGATAAATCATGTCATCAGAATATAATATATATACATATACATATATATATATATATTTGTGTGTATATATATATATATATATATATATATATATATATACATAAAGCAAACACAGAAATCAGTCTTCACATTACTACTCTACTATTAGAGACATTTTCAATTGAAATACATAAGCTACAGCATTTCAGTCTGGCTCGTAGAGGCTGGAAAGAAACATTGCTGATGAAACCTTCTTTGCTGATGTTCCTGACTCCACATAGAATGTCCTCTCTTTCTCTACCCACCAAATTAGTACATCCCTTTTAAGGCCCTTTTCAAAAGCTCTTTTCCATGGAGCTTTCCCCACAGTACAAGTCAGAATTAATTACTTCTTCCTATGGGCTCTCAAAGCACTTTGAACCTCTAAATGGCAATTACTTTATTCTGCCTCGCACTATTTACATGTTTAAATATGTCTGCCTCACAAGACTTTAGGCTCCTTGAAGATATCTTAATCAACTTTTTTCCCCTCATCTCACTGATTTATTCCATCCGTGTGTACATGGGTGCCCAATAACTTTGGGTTAAAAAGAACTGAATTGGAATTATCATCTTCTTATAGTATCATATTCTTATAGTATCATCTTCTTATACTATCATCGAGTCAAAATCTGACTAAAATGACGGCTTTACATGTTGATTCTTTCACACCTATAATAAGAAGTCAGCAATGTTAAAAATGTCTATTCAATATTCCTTGGTCTCCTAAATCCACCCTTTAATTCAGCATACCTGTAGAATGTCTAAAAATATCACTTGGATAACTATCTTTTCCCTGTGCTTTACTAAGATTAAGCTTTTGAATCACATACATCAAAAATTCAAGGAAAGAGAAAAAGCTGAAATGGGTATCATCTTTGGCCCTTTACTTTGTGCAACTTTCAACTTGAATACTGTATTTGGTGATGTTTTAATCTTTTCACCGTTTGGACTTCTCCGTAGAGGTAGGAGCAAACATTATTCACTTAAATTTGGGGACAGACATTTTTCAGTTAGAAAAACATGGATATAGAGTTTAAGAAATTTCCCCCAAGGAGTACAAATAGTATCAGTATTGAAAATGAACTCGAATTTTTCACTTCTAATCAGTGTACTAACCGCGATAGCATGTTACCATACAAGTGAAGACTTGAACGTACGTGTAAAACACCTAAATTAAACCTCATTGTATGGCTGGCACTAAGCATTGTTTTCTAGCTTAGCCTGTTATATTTTCACTGATAACTAATTTTAGATAAGATCAAATAAATTTCTCTTTCTATGCATTCTATGATATAATATTTGTTTATCTCTTCACAATGTTTACTTAGTTAATAATCATGATTTTCTACCAATAAACAGATAAAATAGATACCTATTCTCAAATTACAGACAGAAGAAGCTGAGGCTCAGAAGTTTAATGTAAAAAAACAAAAACAAAAACAGTTTTCTTCCCTATTCCAGGGATCTTTCCTTTTTGACAAACTTAGTAACAGAAAAAGAAATTAAGAGACATGAGTGGGGGTGGAATTCAGAAGCACATTAAAATAATTTTCCTTCAAATTGTCTGATTGCTATTTGATTATATATAGGTTACTTTGTTCACTTTTAAATATTATTTATTTGTGAAGAACTACATGAAACAAACACACACAATCCACTGTAATGCTTAGGTTTTAATATCTTTATCTCTTACAAAACTTTGCCTCCATACATTTCTTACAATTTCGTACTCATTTCGTACTGAACTGAGTTTAAATTTAAAAAAAGAACAGCATATTTTAAAATATCAGCAGTAATGTTACATTATTTTATTTTTGTTACTATTAAAAATTAGTGTTCTCACTTTGATGCATAATCCAAATATTGTGAAATTGCACTGGAGGTTACTGATGGGAAGATTTGTAAAATATAACTATACAACAAGAGTGGAAGTTGTATAAAATACAAGAGGCAAAAAGCAATACTGTGTAACTGTACAAGTTGAGGGGTGGACACAGATTTCCAAAACACAGGGTGTTGGAATCTGTAGCAACTGAGCAATAATATAGACAAGTAATGATACAGTAGTAGAAACTGTTGTTTCAGCAATCATATTTAGGAGAAAATGGAAATTTAGAGAAATTGGAAAAGTTCAGGATAAATTTAAAAATATATACAGATATATAGCCACAAAGGCTAAATATGACATCTTCTTCATAGCCAAAATTATACTGGTGTGTAAATAATTAAAATTGTATAAATGAGGAATGAAGGAAGGTCTCAGTTTACTCTAGAGAAATAATATTGCTCACAATTGTAGTTTACATAGCAACTTTGCACACAGTATATGATCTTCTGGAATGCTAGTATAGGTTCACCAACGAAATAAAATGTAAGAACTGTTTAACAAGCTGATGTGGGCAGATGCTCTAAGAACTTGTGTAAATGATTAGAGTGAATTTCCTCTTGCATATACAGGAAACATATGCTTTGGTGAAGTCTCATTTTAGATCAAAAGAGAAAAGAAAAACATAGAGAATTTTTTTTTTTAAGCTATACTTATCTGATTCTTAACTTCACTTACCCTTAAATGCCCCATTTCCCACTTCACTTGGAACAACCAAACTACCTGCACTATAAAATCAGCCCCCAGAGTATTAGTGCCATGAAAAAAAAAATCCAAAAAAAATAACAAGGAATAGGAATGGAGTGCTACTTTGTCAACACTGTTTTTAAGAAAAAAATAAAATGTGTTTATGTATAGTTGAATTAAATTTTTGTTTTTATAATATGATAAAGGTTTATTGAACCAGACTCAAGCTATTAAAGTTGTAACAAAAATGAGAGTTCAAAACTGAAACATTAGGGTTGTAATATTCTATAAATAATTTTAAAAATGTAAACACTATGCACATTTACTTCATGATATCCATAGACTATGTATCAGCATCTTCCTTAGAAAAAGGTCACATTATTATAATTACTAAGAATACATTTTAATTAAGTATCTACAATGTGTAAGGTCTGATGATAGTTACCGGGTAAGACACAATGAGGGTTCATAATACAAAGAGTGTTCAGATACAAACCTTTTCTTTTGAGAGCTTATAATTAACAGAATTATCCCTTAGTTGTAATAAATTCCACAACTCAAAACAAAACTAAACCCTTTAAATTTAAACAATAAGTCAGAAAAAAAGCTCTATATTTACAACAGATTCTTCTTACCGTGTTTCCCCCAAAATAAGACCTAGCTGGCCCATCAGCTCTAATGCGTCTTTTGGAGCAAAAATTAATATAAGACCTGGTCTTATTTTAATATAAGACTGGATCTTATAATGTAATGTAACATAACATAACATAACATAACATAACATAATGTAATATTGGTCTTATATTAATTTTTGCTCCAAAAAATGCATTAAAGCTGATGGTCCAGCTAGGTCTTATTTTCAGGGAAACACGGTATTAGCAATCAGCATGAATATACAAAACTCGGTGAACTGACAGAAAACAGTGTATATAAGTAAAATATGGGTGAGTGTAAGATATTTGTGAAAATGTAACCTTACTATGTTTCAAAATGTATAAGTTGTATCATGATTAAAACATTAAGAGAAGATTAGAATTTACCATGGCCGTAAAACTGTACAAAAGTTGAGCCCTCTTTTTTGTAATCATCTCTAAATTTTGGATTTAAATGAATTTGAGAAGAAATAAATACATTATAGTCTAAATAAAAATAATTCTACATCTCGACTAATTCCTGTATCTTGGCAAACTTCAATTAAAAATATAAAATTCAGTGAAAGTCATGCTGATGAATTATTCAGATATTCAACAAAGGCAAGTAGCTTTACCTCTTAATCTACAAATTGTAATTTGAAGATTCTGTCATCTTCTGTAAACTTTAACTAAACATTTAGTTAATTTTTATAGAGAAAGCCAAATAAGTTGAAAAACTAAGAGTATTTGAAAGATTTATTCAATTTTATTTAAAAAGTATGAATGTTTCATATACACATATATTTATACAAACACATAGTGGCAAATACACAGTGTATAATCAATACATTTTTGTTGACTTGAAGAAGGAAGTAAATGTCATTTATGTCATTCAGGAATTACTTATAATGATTCCCACTTAAAAAGTTTAAAAAAGCATTTCCCTGGACATTGGGAAATTTTATTTGACTTTGTGGGAAGTCCCTTTGTGGGAAGTTCCTTTGTGGGAAGTTTCTTTGTTCCAAAGAAATGTTCCCTTTGTGGGAAGTTCCTTTGTGGGAAGTTTCTTTGTTCCAAAGAAATAAGAGTATTATCATATTTAACAGAATTATAGAATCTATGATAAAAAAAAATTGCTCCTAAGACATTACTTTTTACCCTGAGGTCTCAATGTCCATCTCTCATTTTCTCTTATGTCTTTGAGAAATAACTAATGTATAGCAATGGAATTTTTTTCATTGCTGAACACAAGTTAGTCTCAGCCTGGGGTTCAAATTCTCAAAGATGGGCAGATTTAATATATTTGTCACTACCTTGATATTGCTTAACTTCAGATGAAAGTGATGGCTGATACGTCTGTGAATTGAGGACAAACCCTGAGTTATTTTGAAACATTATTCAAGAACCCCGTGTTTATTTTTGTTCTAAGTCGCACTACATCTTTTAGGTTCATATTAATTAATTTAAACAACTGCCTCTTTTATCTCCAACTTATCCAATTATTATTTTAATCACTGTTCAAGTGTGATATTTCTTTCATTTTTTTTTTTTTAATAAGCAGAATGTGACAATTTCTCTACAATTTCTCTACAATTGTATTCTGTGGGATACCTTAGTAAAACATACTTAGAATTTATTTTAGGTAAAATAGTCTACTACTTCCTTTAAGTAAAAAAAATTTAAAAGTTGTGAACTCCCGTAAATGCATAGTTTTAGTTTTTGGAGATCAAAGAAGCCAGGGCCAATTTAGTGCATATCAAGTGAGATGTCCAGGGTTTGCATTTGAAAATGAATTTGCAATTGTCTTTTGCTTCTATATCCTCATTCGTTTTCAGGGCTTTAAAGATCTGTGGTAACAGGACTCTTGTTACATTTAATAAGTGCCATGTTGATTGGCGTTCTCTAAGTAGGCTTTTCAGTTTGCCTGTGGGGAAATTTAATATAAAAACATTCAACATTCTTTTATTAGTGTTTTTTACTATTCCCAGTCCCATCAGACCTTTGGTGCAAGCAGTGTATTATTGAAAAGCTTATCTGTAAGAAGTGAGCCAAGGGGAAATTCAGGCTTTATTAATATTGACATCATGTTCCCACACAATGGCTGTCTAAAGAAACTTTGCAATTGGATTTCAACTGTTTTGATGCAATATAAATGGAAACAACTGAATGCATGGTTTAACACAGAATTGTGAATGATGCTGTATCCTACACTCCTAAACATGAAGTTGGAATAGAGAGGTATTTCAGGCCATAATTTAGCATTCTGATGGCTAGTAGACTTTTAAGTTATGTTAATTTGGTAGGTTCTTGGATACATATAATAGTTTCTTTGGGTTCTCTTCCCCTTCCCATTGCCAGTTTAAAGGGAAAAAAGGACAATTAATATATTTTCAAGATAAAGGGATATTTAAGGACTAAGATAAGCCTGAAGTAATGTAATCAGTTAATTTTGAGAAAACACTATGCTAGGAATATTATTTCTTTATTTATTACTCTACAGCATCAACTTCCAGAAGAGATTAGAAAATTTAGAGGCAATTCAGATCAATATATTGAACATAATTAGTCCTAAGTATTCTACTTTCTTTCACCTTAAAAGTTAAATAGCCAATAAGGCAAGTTGGGTTTTGTAGAAATTTAGAGTGCTGATCAAAATCATCCAAGTGAAAAGGTATTTTTAAGAAAAAAATATATATTTGTTACTTCACCACAGAACTGGACAACAGTTAAATGCATAACGATTAATACAACCAGTAAACCAGCACTCAAGTAAAACACACCAAGGTCTTCAAAATTAAGAAAAGCAGTTGAAATTTTGCTCAGGACCTCAAATATAATTTATTGTAGCATCGATTCTTTACTCACTGTGCGCTATCACTTCTCTGGTTACACAGTCCAAATTTGACATCTAGAACATTTCTTTAAAGTCACCGTTTTCCTGGAAGCACTCTAATTTTGAAGAGTCTAGGGCTGTATTTATCTTTTGAAGAATAGTCTTTTTAAAAATATGGTTGCAAAACAGATTGATTTAGATAATTAGCTGCTGAATATGTTAGAAGGATAGATTGTTCTGCATGAATCACAGAGCTCACTTTAAGTATCATTCCCCATTCTAAACTGCCAGCTTAATTTCTTCTCATTTTTCACCACAAGGAGCCTTTTTTTCTATTATGGCAATAATCAAAGTGTGGTTGTCATGAAATAGGCATACCTTTGTGAAACAGTGAATTACAAACTGTTTCATTTCAATTTTTAAAATAACTGAGTCGTGATTACTTGATTTGACAATAACCAGGAAAACGCCTCTTGAAAATAGTCTCATTTTAAAAATAGATATCCAGATTTAGTAACTTTAGGAGATTGTAGCAAACATTTTTACTCTAATGGAGAAAAACCTGGAACATAGTATAACAAACATAAATGATAATAATTATAGTTGGTCAATAATATCTTTGGGAGTGTCAGCAAACATTATATAAAGAACTATAAGAATACTAATGGTCAATATTAATGGAAAATTTTAGGATGACACATAAATTAAGATAGACTTAATTTGAAAGATAATTAAATATAATAATATATTAAAAATAATTGTAGAAATTAATGTTTTGATCATGAATATTTAAATATTACCAATCTTTGAAGCCCATTTGAAATGTGTCAGTTAGAAGTAATAGCATCATACAGGGTGAATTTTATAGAAGAATCTAGATTATTACACAATCTTGGAGCAAGTGCTAAGAATTGTGTAAGATTGGCAGCATTGTATAACCTTGGTGTTCATTACAAGTGTAAGATAAAAAATATTGAATATAAATTGAAAATGTTCTGTTACTTCTAACATATGCCATTGGGCTAGATGCATATAGAATGTTCAGTAAACACTTACTAAATAGAATACTAAATATAAATAACAGGTGAGCCCTTTACTGTTCTTTAAGAATCACTGTTTACTTCCTTCTTTTGGTCTAGTTTTAAAAAGAAACTTTCCTAAAGTTCATTATATTGAGACAAATACTAGAAAAAAAAGGTTCTTGTTACTAATATGATCAGTTTGTAGAATCTAGACAGGAAACCAACGCAGAAGACTCAGTGCTATGATAGAATCCATTGGGCTGGACTTTGGTGTTGCCATCAATGAATAAGTTCAAGAAGGAAAGAAGTGAGGGGAAGAAGAGAGTAAAAGAAATTCTGCATAAACAGACACAGAAGCACAAACTCCTGTTGAATTGTTGAAATGGAGATGCAGACCACTGCAGGAAGAGACTTTGCTCTCTTTTGAGGACTTGATATAACAGATCAAGGCACCCCACTGAAGAATTTCAAATTCAGTGGGTCTGGGATACATCTAAGAATTTTCCTTTCTAGCTAGTGTCTGGTGTCGCTGATATTGCTGGGAAACGAGACACAGTTTGAGAACTACTGAGTTAAAGAATGGGTTTGGTATATACAATAATATTTTCACCCTTACCAGATGGGGAACTCCTTTATCAGTGGCTATTAGGAATACCCATAGTCTTTTACTATAATGTTAACGTTTTCCTGTTCTTGAAACTATGTACCACATTTAAAAAAGAATACCATCATTAGATATAGCCTACCACCTGTAAATATTCTCAGGATGATTATATCTTTAAATGGCAAAACTATAGTTACATAAAACTGAAATGGACATAATACCACAGTTCTTATATATAAAGTATATAGGCCCTGCAGATGTTTGAATGTAGGTATATTTTCAGTTCAGCCCTGGAGCTGTACCCTCATACCAAGAGTCAACATGAAAGTAGTTTATTTTCCAATTATTTCTAAGACCAAATGTCATTACAGGGAAACATCTCCAATTGTAGTAAAACCTCAGTTAATTAATCTGCATTTAAACAACTCCTTAGATTAACTGAACTTCAGGATTTCCTTGATAAAATGAAGGTACTAATGCTGCCAGCACAGGGGATGATCACAACCGTAGGAAATTTCTAGAACTTCCAGTCCCTTTCTGCTTCTGCCAGGTGAGCTGTATGTTTATTCAGAATCAGTGGTTTGTTTCTGAACATTTTTTGCCAGTTGCACTTATTATCGTAACAGTGTAATTTAGTAAGATAGTGCATAAAGATTTTTTATATAAGTAAAAAGTTATAAAACTTAATAGAAGTAAAATCATTAAAATAGGGTCAAATGAGGTGGGTACAAGACGGCTATAAAAACGCAGAAAATAATGAAAATGTAGAAGTCATTTTTGTCATCAAGTTGTTTTGTAAAGAATTTTAAGTTGTGGCTTTACTAGAAGAAAATCAATATATGAAATCATAGAAAATCATACATTATGAGTTTTGTTTAGGAAGGAACGATTATGTTGGATTCTACTGGGGCACATCCATTTTCAAACAAATTGTTTGCCTTATTTTAAAAGATTTTTGAATAAATATAGACTTGGATTTAAGTTAAAATGAAATGATCAGGATACATATGCTTCATCATCATCATCATCATCATCACCACCGTTCTCTGATTTAACTTACTCTGTCAAAGGTTGCTAATTGCCTAGCTGAGTAAGTTTTCACCTTCTTTCATA
The DNA here is from genome assembly GCF_004115265.2 of Rhinolophus ferrumequinum. NCBI lineage: Eukaryota > Metazoa > Chordata > Mammalia > Chiroptera > Rhinolophidae > Rhinolophus > Rhinolophus ferrumequinum. The sequence goes on from NC_046287.1 coordinate 23,841,641, forward strand.
GTAATAGAGCTGTAGCTGACATATCCCTCCAGGAACATATTTACTAGTTCACCCCAACCCCCTGCATTTATTTGTGGCCCTATGACTAAATTCTTAGCAATGGCATGTGAGCATAAATGGTGGATGCAATTCCCAACCTGGTCCTTAAAACATGTCAGGGTCGAAGGAGTGTCACAGCTTGTGACTGTGTTCTTTTTCTTGCTCCTCCACACTTTTAGCTGTCTCAAGAGCAAGAATGCAGATGAGACACTGCTTTCACAGAAACTAGAAACACACCCTAGGCAATGACATAAAATTGAGGAAGCATGGGTGTCTGATGACCACTTGAGACAAGAAAACCTTGTTACATGAAGAAAAAAAAAAACTTCTTGATTCTTGAAGCAATTGATGTTCGATGTTTTGTGGTTGCAGCAACTTAACTTGTTACCTTAATAAAATAACCCTGCTTTCTTATTATTTAATTACTAAATACTGTGTACAGTAGAGAATGTATGTTATATAAGAAGAGCTTTACAGTGGTGGCTTCTAATTTCAACTGTATGAGAATTATATTAAAATTTCCATTTCTCGGGCGGCCCGATGGCTCAGGCGGTTAGAGCTCCATGCTCCTAACTCCGAAGGCTTCCGGTTAGATTCCCACATGGGGCCAGTGGGCTCTCAACCACAAGGTTGCCAGTTCAATTCCTCCAGTCCCACAAGGGATGGTGGGCTCCGCCCCCTGCAACTAGCAACGGCAACTGGACATGGAGCTGAGCTGCGCCCTCCACAACTAAGATTGAAAGGACAACAATGTGATTTGCAAAAAAAAAAAAAAAGTCCTGGAATTACACACTGTTCCCCAATAAAGTCCTGTTCCCCTTCTCAAAAAAAACTTAAAAAAAAAAAAAATTTCCATTTCTCATTTTTGTTACATCTTTGTAGTACGCAAAGAGCCCCGCTCTTAACATAAAATTATTTAAAACAAATGAAAAGATATATATAATATAGATAGACATAGATAGGTAGGTAGATAGATAGATAGGTGATAGATAAATAGATATGTAGATAGATAGATAAATAGATGATAGATAGATATAGACGTAGTCGTGTATATAGAAAGAACATCAAAAACAAGAGAAAAACTGCCAGTATCATATTTGGAAAAATATGGCTTATGTATTAACAATTTTATTTGGGTATAATTACCAGCTGGCCATAAAATTGATGCAAAAATATGTGTTTGTAATTAATAATAGTAGAGATTGGACCCATTAAAGTTGTTAATTTTTTTTTTTAATAAGTTTCAGAAAATGCTTGGACAAAGCTATTTTATATAGTATTACGTGGTCCAAAGTGATAATATAATACAAAAACATTTCTAGTATGGTTAACTGCATTAATAAAAATTATGCAGATGTACTCTTTGCTAGAATTTCTAGTGAGACTTTTTTAGTCTGTTCTAATCCTTGTGAAAAACATAAGAAGAACAATAATGGTAGGTGGTTTTTATATACAAAAGACTACAAAATTAATGTTCTGAATTTCTCCCCTGATCCTTAACCCATTAAAACTTCTTTAATGTTACCAACTCTCACAAGAGCATGTGTTTGAGTATCCATTTGCTATTGTTATTTTTATTATTTTCATTATTGTTATGTTTGTACTTCAAGGGAAGGTTGAATTTTGTAACTGGGTTAACTGGGTATGGGATGAAAATTATCTACAAGGAACCTGAATCTGGGAGGCCGAAATAAAGTTGGGATTGTAATTACTCAGGATTTTCCATCAATTTGGAGGACTAATTAAATTGCCATGAACCATAAATTTGGAGAGTGTACCCAATATTAAATAGGTCTTGAAGGGCAAAGAGACCTAGGGTGACATTTGCAGTAGTCAGGGATGTGCTGGATATAGTTCCTGCCCTCCTGAAACTAGTGGAGAGATGACAGAAATGAAAGTCAATGTGGCAGTTACTTAGCGCTCAGTGAATAGATATATGCTCATGCAACTTCCCAACCTCCCCTGCAATAGGGTTGTATGACTAGTTCTAGCCAATAATCTTGAAAGAAAAGTTTGATCCTCACAAACTAAAGCGTATAAAAGTTAGTGTGCAAATCTCAAGCTCACTTTTTACCATGAAAGCTATGACCGAGTGTGACTATAGGTCCCAGGTGTCTGAATCCCTGAATGAACACATGGAAAGAGCTGCCCTAAAGAGTCACCACATCCACAGCTGGTTTCCATGAGGGAGAAATAGAATATCATGTGTTTAATCACCAAGATTCCAGGAGGAGCCTATCCTAACAAATGAGTGAGTGAAATATAGTGTCATGGGCATTAAGAGGCAAAATGGAAGGCGTATTTTTTTTTAAATATGTTATTTGTTTATTTTTTAAATAACTTTTATTTTTCAATTATAGTTGACATACAATAGTATATTAGTTTCAGATGTACAACATAGCAATTAGACATTTATATAACTTATGAAGTGATCACCCCAATAAATCTAATAACCATCTGACACCACAGTTGTTACAATATTACTGACGATATTCCTTATGCAATACTCTGCATCCACATAACTGTTTTGTAACTACCAATTTGTACTTATTAGTCCCTTCCTCTTTTTCATCTGTCCCCCCAACTCCCCCTCCCAGCTGTCAACCATCAAAATGTTCTCTGTATCTTATGAGTTTTTTTCTGTTTAGTTTGTTTGTTTATTGTGTTCTTTAGATTCGACATACAAGTGAAATCATATGGCATTTGTCTTTCTCTGTCTGACTTACTCCACTCAGCACAATACTCTCTAGGTCCATCCACATTGTTGCAGATGGCAAGATTCCATTCTTTTTTATAGCTGAGTAATATTCCATTGTATATATGTAGCACCTTTTCTTTATCCATTCATCCATTGATGGACACCCAAATTGCCTCTATATCTTGACTATTGTAAATAATGTTGCAATGAACACATGGAGGCACATTTCCGTTCGAAGTAGTGTTTTGAGTTTCTTCTGATAAATAACCGGAAGTGGGATTGCTGGGTCCTTCTTTATTTCTTGTCATAGCAGATGGTATATTTTGGAAGGCAAAGAAGGAAATCAAATCCTATTGGTAGAAATGGAGTGTCAGAAAAAAGTTTCTTGTTGTTTATGACTTGTGGTGAAACAAAAAACAAAAAGTTACATGTAAGCATCACTGAGTGATGAACAGAATAGTAAATTAAGAACAAAAAAGTTTCTGGAGACATTTGGTAAAGTTTAGAAAATATAAAAGTTGCTTTTGGTCCATACTGCCTAAGCTGCAAAAGCTAAAAGTTGATCTACAGGATGGAGAAAAGATGACTATTTCCCAAAGCAATCCCATTCAGCATTGATGAAACTGAGGGGAAAAAAGTTGAAGTATTTCTAAACTTTTCCCACTAGGTTTCTTTTCTATCTCATAACTATCAGGTGTACCATATGTGTATTATTTTACATATTAAGATATACAACTATATTAATCAGTCAACTATACATTATATAGTGTAAGTACATAATTATATATGATATATATTTTCACATTTGAGCGTATTTATGTGGTATTTATTATTAATATTTAGAGGAAGTTTGGTATAAGTTAAGAACATTGATCTAAGTGTCCAGAGACCTTGGTTCTCATTTGTATTCCATCACTTAATTCACTTAGTGACTTGGCAATACTTAATCTCTTTTGGCTCAAATTACTAATTCTGTAAAACACTAGATATTTATAGATCACTTCCTAATTATTTCATTCTAATCATCTGCTCCTGGAAGAATGGTCATGGCACAGTTAGTTATTTTGTTCTCCTGTGGAAACTTGCTATTACTTCTACTCTTACGACAATGTTAGGCGTGTTGAGGAAGTAAAAATAATAATAATAATAATAATGTGTTTTGTTTATTTTGCCCATATGACAATGGGTTTTCTCTGGCAGTAGAAAATAAAGTGATAATGAACAGAGAACAGAATGACATGATGTGTATGCCCTGTAAGAATTCTGATATCTCCTTCCTACCTATCTTTCTGGCCTTTCGTTATTTGCAGGGAGAAAGCTGAGTGTTTTCTATTAATTGATAATTGGGTTAGTAACTTTAAATGTGCTCTTTTATTTCATCTTACAAGAAGCTAGTGACTGAGATATTATCTTATTATCCCAAACGAGGAAAATTTAGACCTGCGGTTTTGCAATGGTTAAAAAATTAAAGAAACGTGCTTAATAGAAACAATTATTGGGCTATGATGAGTTTTTGTTTTTATTTGTTCGTTTTTAGCAAACTGGCAACCAACGTCAATATTTGAGGGGAGGTAAAAACTTCATAATTTCCTTCTGAACAATTACTTCTCCTTCATTGGACACATTCCAGTGAGGTCTTGTTAGAATACTCAACTTCAGCTTTGTTTCTTACTAAGGGCGTGACCAAACCTAGATCAGAGGACTTTATCAGAGGAACACTGAAAATGCCTGATGCTCACCCAAGCAGGTGTGACATGGTACCTTCTAGAAATCCTGCTACTGAGGATTCTGGGTTTTTCTGGCTTTTTAATTTATACTTCCTTTTGATTCTGTGATCTTCCTTATATCCTTCCCATAAATTTGCTTACATTAACCAGAGTTGGTTTCTATTACTTGCAACCCAAGTACCATAGCAGCTGCAAGGATTGACATTGCCAATCGGTCATATCTTCTAGTTATCCAAAGCCCACTAGGAGCATGACAGAACAGAATAAAATGGACTCAGGGTCAGTAGACTCGTGCTCCACCTCTGGCTCTGCCACTACGAGCTTTGTGGCCTCAAGGAGGCAATTCATCCACCTCAGTCTCAATGTCCTCATCTGAAAATGAAAATAAAAATCTTCAACTTCCTCAGATTGCATCTCTGCTTAAATGAAGTAATGTATTTAAAGCACCTATCCTGGTGTTTGACAAAATGCACTTAATAAATGGTAACTACGACGATTAGAAATACAAGAAAGAGAGAGGAAATTAATTTTCTTCTTTACCTCTTCTTCTCCATGATGTGATTGAGACTTGAGCAACTGGGTGTTGCTGAAGAGAATGTGGCTTCAGTTTCCTCCTGACCTGACTGTGTATCTTCAACTTGGCTTGCCCTTCATTGAGCTAAAGAAATAAGTACCCCACAAAATCATTTTGCCTTCCAAAGGCTTCAGATTTTTAAAGGAGACCCTATTGGTAATCTTGACATTTACATTTGTTTTTATGCAATTTTGTTAAAAAAAAAAAAAGGCATTGCCAATCAGTCATATCTTCTAGTTATCCAAAGCCCACTAGCAAATTAGCAAGTGAAAAAAAGAGTTCTGAATCTAATGATCTCTTAGCTCCTTTCTTATAGTAGCTCTTTAATTCTAGATATGAAATCAGCTCTTGACTTATAAAACATCATCTGCCCTGCCTTTCTTCTAGATTCTCAATCTTTTGGATTTGGGGAATGAATTAGGGAAATTTTCTTTAAGTGACTGAGAAATTTTTAATGGTTTATGAGATTTTGAGCAATAGATGTTATTCTAGGGCAGAAAAAAATAAATTAATCCTTAAACTCAGGCCCTTTTACCTATAATTCTAAGTTCCTTAAATATCGTGAGAGACTCATAATGCAGTGTTCATTGTTCAGAGTTAGTTGTTTTATATGATTGTTCTATAAATATATGGAACACTGCATGGCTGTCTTAGTATTGTCTATTAATTCCTTTTATAATCACACAACTATATCTGTATATCTAGATTAGAATGGCCTATACTAAGGATAAAAGACGTCCACGGAAAGCCAGTAAGAGGAGAGAAATGTAAAGAAGTGGTATCTTCTTGTTTAAGTTTACTCTGAAATTTTGTATCATTGCACAGGGTGATTGACAGTTTCTGCAAGTTACTAAATCATACCTTAGCCAGTTCTACTACAGAGTAAAAATTTCAATTCTGTTTATTCATTATATTTTAACCCTACAATCATCTGCAATTTTCCTTAAATTGGATGATCCCTATGATCTAAGATCCTTAATTATCATTACTTTTAATATGTCTTCTGTATTCTACCATGAAAGAGAATAATAAAAGTGACTTCAAATTTTGATTATGCATGTCAAAGTTTCATGTGTTTATAACGATCAACTGTTAAGTAAGTATCATAGTATATAAAACATTGAATGTTTATTTTTAAAATGTTTGAGTTTATATTACCATAAGGGCAAGAATAAAAGGCTTGATCTCAAAATTTTTGATCTCAAATTTTTTTAGCAATGATTAAAATAAGTAAAATGAGTTTATAAATCAGGTTGGTTAACAAAACAATGGACAGAGCACTGACTGCAAAGGAAATCTCATTCCAAACAATGCAGCCAACCTAGAGAAAAGACACATAAAAAGACAGGAAATTACTGAAGTTATTACACATACACACACCCAGCTGGGAGTCCAGCTGCTCAAGGAAGCTGGTGGTTCTTGATCTTTGGAAGTTCTTAACTAGAATACAAGCTAGAAATATAATATAAAACATAAAAGAAAAAGAAATTTAGTGTTAGACAGAGTTATAGAAACTTGGCTAAGTAAGCAATAAGTAGCTTTTTGTAAGTACTGACTTTTGATACCGATTATACCTTATCAGAGGTCCCAATATTCCATCGTATATTTATCCCTACTTTCAGAATAGGCATGCTTACCAAAAATTTGTAAACTATATGCTGCATTTTAAAGCTACTATATATGAATCAAATGGTGTGTACTTAGGGTACATTATATATTCTTTAAAAAGCAGATTTTTTCTTCCACTTGGCTCTCACTACATACTTCTTTAAAGGTTTTTGCAATAGATGAAACTTCATAGGAATATAAATCATAGCATGCTGGAATAAATGCTGTAGAAATTAAATCCATGGTACAATATTTTGCACAGCAGTAATCACTGGTATCCTCAGAACATATAAATATGTGTTAATTTATATTTTTATGTTAAGGGCTTCAAATAAATATGTGCCCATATATTTTGTTATTTATGGTATTTCATATTACTCTTTTATAGGTTTACAAAACTAATGTGACCTTCCCAAGGTCTATGCTAGCAAAAGAAAAAGAGCCAAAGCAATTACCCAGAAAATTAAAATTAAAACAAAACCAAAAATGTAACGACACTTCACTTCTATGCAATTGTTTGTATAGTTGAAGTCAATCATGTTTCAGATTTAAGTGAATTATTGTTTTCGTTCTCCATTTCACTGCTAGTGAACTTTATTTCTCCAGATTGATCAGTATGCAAGGCATTGTATTCTCCCATTGATCAGTATGCAGGGTTGGATTACTCTAGAAAACATTTGGGCATTTCCACTATGTCCTGTAGATTAACCTACAGAGTATGCATTTTGGAAGGCAGGTACTAAGGGAAAAACCAAAAGTGACTTAATGGTCTGGCACCGTGGAAGTTCGATAAACTCCCTGAGTGGAGGGAGGTCAAACCATCTTATGAAATCACTTCCCACATGACAATGATCCTAAACGCTTTGGAAAATAAATATCCTTCATTGTTAGGGTAGATCAATAAAACTAAATAAACAAAAGGTAATGGCATTCGTTTTTGGTTTCTGAATTATAAGATCATACTAATATTTATTCAGATATATTGATTTTCTAATGATCGTAACTGTTTAATGTTCGTGTGCTATATTTAGGACTGAAAGTACATGGGTATCTACTGTATTATATTCTATTTTAGACTTTTGGTTGTAAGTAGTGGGACGCTTTCTTCAAGAGATTCCTGTCTTGGCATGGCTAGCGGTCTTCCCCCTGCTACATGAGAAGGCACTCAAGGTTTTCTACAGAATATCTAGGGCTTTTTCAAATATAGCTTTAAAAAAATCCTCTGCTATAAATGGAAGAAAAGTACAGAAATCTTCTTTCCAAAATTCAGTGTAGCTTCCAAAAATCAAGGGAAAGTTAAGTATTCTAAATCCTAGGTTGAAACCTTTTTTAAGAAACTTGGAAAATGACTAATTCTTTGGATTAGTTTAAATCTTTGAAATTGATAATCTCAAGGAAATAGACAAATCATGGGGGAAAGAGATAGATAAGGAAATATTTAATAAACTTTTAAAATTTAAGTACCTAAGAATAGTTGGTATACAACCTTCTATTGGTTATTAGTTTCAGGTGTACGATATAGTGATTCAACATTTTTGTGCCTTGACATGTGATCATTGCACTAATTCTAGTAGTCATCGGTCACCGTGCAAACTTGCCACAATGTTATTGACTCTATCCCCGTTCCCATTTCACCCATCTCCCCACCTCCTCCCTTCTAGTAGCCATCACTTTAGTCTCTGTTTCTATGAGTCTGCTTTTGTTTTGCTTTGTTTGTTTTGTTTTGTTTTTAGCTCCTACATGTAAATGAAACCATTTGGTATTTGTCATTCTCTGCTTGACTTATTTCACTGAGCATAATACCCTCTAGGTCATCCGTATTGTCACAAATGTCAAGATTTTATTCTTTTTTATTGCTGCATAATATTCCATTGTGTGTGTGTGTGTGTGTGTGTGTGTGTGTGTGTGTTTCACATCTTTATGTATCTATTGATGGACTCCTAGGTTGTTCCATATGGTGGCTATTATAAATAATGCTGCAGTGAATATAGGAGTGCATATTTCTTTTCAAATTAGTGTTTTCTTTTTCTTTGGATAAATACGCAGAAGTGGAATTGCTGGGTCATGTAATATATCCATTTTCAGTTATTTGAAGAACTAAACTGTTTTCTATATGGGCTGTGACAGTTTGCAGTCCTGCCAACAGTGTACAAGGGTTCCCTTTTGTTCACATCTTCACCAACACATGTTTGTTGACTTTTTGATAATAACCATTCTGACTGGTGTGAGGTGGTATTTCATTGTGGTTTTAATTTACACTTCCCTAATGATTAGTGATGTTGGGCATCTTTTGTATGTTTTGGACATTTGTATGTCTTCTTTGGAGAAATGTCTTTTTATGTCCTCTACCCATTTTTCGATCAGATTGTTTACTATTTTGTTATTGAGTTTAATGAGTTTTATTGAGTGTTATTGAGTTTTATTGAGTTTTCTTATATATTTTGGATATTAACCCCTTATTAGATATATCATTTGCAAATATATGCTCCCATTCAGTGGGTTTCCTTTTTGTTTTGTTGAAGGTTTCCTTTGCTATGGAGAAGCTTTTTAGTTTGATTTAATATCACGTGTTTAGTTTTGCTTTTATTTTTGCTTCCCTTGCTTGAGGGGACATGTCCTAAAAAGATATTACTTAGAGTGATGTCAGATAGTTTCCTTCCTATGTTGTTTTCTTCTAGGAGTTTTATGGTCTCAAGCCTTACATTTAAGTATTTAACTCATTTTGAGTTTATTTTTTTATATGGTGTTACAGTATGGTCCAGTTTCATTGTTTTGCATGTATCTGTCCAGTTTTTCCAACACCACTTGTTGAAGCGACTGTCAATACCCCAGTGTATATTTCTAACTCCGTTGTCATAGATTAGTTGACCATAAAAGTGAAAGTTTATTTCTGGACTCTCTGTTCCGTCCCATTGACCTATGTATCTATTTTTGTGTCAGTATGGTAGAGAAAAAATTTAAAGTATGAGGTGTGATAAAAAAATATGGTGAATGTTTAAATTAAAAAAAAAAAACTTATTACAGTAAAAGGCACATTGCCATTAATCCCCCTAAAAAATACACCACCTCATTTTGAACACATTTATCCCATCATTCTTAACACTTCTGGAAGTCCTCTTTCATGAGTGTCTTTAGTTGTGCTGTCATGGCTGCCTCAATGTCCTGAATCATTTTGACTTTGGGGAACAGCCAGAGGTCGCACAGTGCCAGATCCAGTGAATAAGGTGGATGAGGACACACTGTAATGTTTTAATTTGACAGAAATTGCCGTACCAGAAGCAATGTGTGACACAGAGGGTTGTCATGATAGAGAATGAAGTAAAGACACTCACAAAAGAGGACTTCCAGAGCTGCTTCAGAAAGTGGCAAGAATGATGGGATAAGTGTGTTTGAAGCAAGGGGGAGGATTTTGAGGGGGACTAATGGCAATGTGCCTTTTATTGTAATAACTTTTTTTATTTGAACATTCACCATATCTTTTGATATGTGATTTGTGTTCTATTATCGTATGTAAAAATGAATTGTGATATGCTAATATAGAAAACGCAACTGTGGAATCTTACAAAATGGGTTCAAGGTGCTCTATGAGGAAATCTAGACAGGCATGTAGAAGTGAATATTAATGGCCTTGTAAATTTGCATTGTAAAACAAGTGCACAAAATAGAGGGAATCTTTGTATGAAAATATTGAAGTACGTCCAATCTATAACTATTGAACCCTTACAGTTGGAGCACCCAGTTGTAGATCTGTATAGGATAAATACAACTTCTTTTTCAAGGCCACCAGGATGAGCTCCAAAGCAACACCTGGGTAAAAATAGAATCAGATTAATCATAACGATCACAAAAATTATTTCTCTTACTCCAGCCTCTATCTCTGCTGTGGAAACACTTTCAAAAGCAAATATGATACATAAGAAAGACAGAGACATTAACCCACCATTAGCATTTACTGCATTGACATTTTGTTTTCTTATTAATAAACATCATGGATGTTGGATGGTGGAAAGAATCCACAAAGAAGCACACTAATATGGAAGACAGAAGATATATTGAAATGGGTTCTAGATAAACACTATAGAAAAATTTCTATTACTTAAAATTTGATATTTTGACTGACAGCCTCTCCTGGGTAAACTCTTCTTAAGAAAACAATTGCTTCGGTTCAGTTCTTTTAGTTTAATGGAAGAGAGTTGACGAAGTTGTTTTAAGTGATGGAGGTTTTTATTGTCTTGATACATTTTGGAATAAAGAAGTAGGCCCTTTAGCAGAGTAGATCTTACCAAAACAGCAAAACAAAACAAAACTAAAAACTAAAAACAAAACCCCAGGAAAATTGACGAAGCAAACCTCAGTAGCAGCTGGAATCACAATAGAGCTGAGCTTCACTACTGTAAGAATTGGTTCTGCTGGTAGTGGTGGGGTATCTTTCAAACTCCCACAGGCCTCTGGGGGATCTTAGCAGCAGGAGAGCATGACCACCCTAGCACTTGATGATAGTGGGATTTGATCCCTCCAGTCTGCTCTTTTCTGGATTTGCCCTACACTGTCTCACTACCACACCTTCTGCTCTTGCCTCAGGACATCTGCCTACTCTTCTATTCTGCTTCCCCATATAATTGGCTCGACCCTCACCTCTCATCTTGGCTCCACTACATAATAGTTTCTGTGGGTATATTCTTTCAGGTACCTTTCCCCTTACTGGTGCTACGTAAAATTGCCTTTGTCTTTCCTCATGCCTATCCCTTAAATCAGAATCTCCATTTCTTTCTGGGTAGAGCTATCCATAGTAGGTGACCATATAGTCAGAGCCATTTTCCTTAGATCAAATTTTGACCCAGTAGATATCATGACGAGCACATGAGTGTTAAAACTATTGGGAGACCATGTGTTTATTTTTTCAAATGTTATTGTGATTTACATCCCTGAAAGTAGGCATGAACCTTAAATGTTAAAATTATGGTCCCTGAGAGCTGACATAAGTGTTTAATGACACCTAAAATATAACTGGATTAGCAGGTCATTAAGGTAAGGAAGTTTATTTTGAATCCCAAATACAATTTTCTTGCCCTTCAAAGAGCCTGGATTGACGTGTGGCTTCAGCTGCAACAAGTAAAGAGCGTGGAAGTCATCACTTCCATCTTTGAAAGGAAAAACTGGGCAAACAGAAACTCAAGAACTCTTCGTTGACCCTTCAGAGAGCCGAGGTCATAGGGCAACCTGCCACCTTGATATCTAGGTGTGTCCAGAAAGATACTGCAACTGAGATTTGCTGATAGAGAGCAGCAGCTGCAGGATCAATAAACTGATAGGAAAATTTATGATAATTTTGACACGTCCCCCCAAAAAATGGGACTGATTAAAATTTTTCTCATTCTCATGAGAGAAAGAAAAACAGTTGTGGTGCGATAGAATGAAGTTCTTCCAGTACAGGCTTACAAAGAGAATGTCTTCTCAGGATAACAGGCAGGAGACAGTGTTCAAAGCAAACATTGGAATTCACAGTGTTGCCCAAACCTGGGAAGAAACACATCAGAGCTCTAGTAGCTAGAGCTATGGAAATACACTGGATGAATAGTCTTACCTAAAATGGAATTTAGTACCAGGGAGAACAAAAGTATATCAAAATGGGTATAAACAGCTAAACTTAGGGGAACAAGGATTGTCTAGAAGTCTAAATGGTGCCTGGGACAATGTAAGATGTGGGAGATGAGAAGATGGCACAGACCCAGACAAAACAAATTAAACGACTGGATAAAAACAGGGAGGGACAGTTTCTATAGGTATAAGACTATGATAATTTCCCAGTGATCCTAGATTAGAAGTGGTTGTCAAATCCTACTGTATATTATTTATCATTGGCTGTGTAAACTGGTTAAATATTGGTAAATTTAGATGGCTTTCAATAAGTTCAGTCATTTCCAATTTGAGTAAATTGATTGATTTAGATAGGCTTTACATTATAGAATAAACTCAGCTTTGCTACAAATATAGTTATTAACTAAGAATGTTTTTTCAGATCCTCTTATGTGTTAGGCACTCCATGAGATATTAAAGAAACCAAGATTTGTAAAGCACAGTCCCTGACTTCAAGGTACTATTCATAGGCTGTTGAGGAAATTTAGTATTATAATTATTTTGGTTACAAGTGTAAAAGCAAAGCAAAATTTCAGACCCAAGCTAGCTTAAAGAAGAGAAATTCTGGACTAAAGCAATGTCACCAAGACCGAGGAACTGACAGTTTCCTCAGATGGGATCCATCCTTGGCCTCCACATAAACATCTCCTGGCAGTTTCAGACTTTCTCCTGGAGGTCATAGTCATCCCAAATGTCACCAAGCCCATCAGAGGAAATGAGTCAAAATCTGTAATTCCCAGCAAAAATTCCAGGATTCTCTTCAATTGATCAATGCATGATCTATCATCATTTCCAAGGGTATATCATGTACAGGGTGCCTTAGACTTGGGTTTCCTGGTCATCCTTGATGCAGAGGATGGGATAAACTTATCATGATGAAGAAGATGGGATGTACTGATTGCCTCAAGCTGATCAGAGCCCATCCCCTAGAGTCAGGGTGTTTGGTAAATTCCACTGTAAACTTTTGACAAGGAATTCAAGGTCTGGTTGAGAAGGGGAGAGAAAGAGGAATTCTGTTATTTCTAAACAGAAGCACATTCCAGGAGATCACAATAGAAGATTAAAAATGTAATTTATTCAGTGTTGTGGTAAATATAAGCACAGGTGCCATGTTAGAACACAAAAAAGACTTGACTCGCCTGACTATGTCATGTGAGAACTAAAAGCTGTATAGATACCAGTTAGGTGAAATGAGGTAAGGCATGAGAGGACATTCCCGGAAGAGAGGGCAGCATGAACAAAGACATAAACTCAAGTGATGAATAGAAAATTAAGTGCAGGGAAGAGTAAATAATTTCACGATGCTAAAGAATAAAATTAGAATGGGGAGTGGTGGATGATGAAGCCAGAGATATCTGAGTGTACCAGATTATTGTAAGCAATGTCATGACAATTAATCCTGCAGGTGGTAGCGAGCCAGAAGGAAATTTTCCAAATGGAGGCTAGAATGAAATTTGTTTTTTAATTAGCTGATTCTGATGACTGGGGGTAGGCATCAATGATCTGTCTTAGATTTCTGTCTTGGTTGACCTAAATCAGAGATTGACAAACTTTTGTGTGTATAGGGCAAATTGTAAATATCTTAAGGTTGTAGGTCATCAGAAACCTGCTGCAACTACTCAGCTCTGCTGTTGTATGGGCAAAAGCAGCCAGAGACAATATATAAATGTATGTGAAGGGCTGTGCCCCAGTACAATGTTATTTTCAAGTGGGCCAAATTCACAGTGAGACAAATTTGACCCTCTGGCTGTAGTTTGCTGATTCCTGTCTTAGATGATGAATAGTGCCATCACTTGCTAAAAAAGGAGAAGGAGAAGGAGAAGAAGAAGGAGAAATAGTGGGAATTTGGGAGAAGGTCAGAAGATCTCTGTTGGTGGTTGAGTTTAAGAATATCTGTAGGAAATCCAATAGGATCTATATATAGATGGTTGAGTATGGGAGGTGTGTGTGTGTATGATCAGGAAAAATATATTTTAGATTTTCAGCATAAAAAAAAAATGGTTTGAAATCTTGAGAATGAATAAAATTACCTAATGTGATGAGGAATGAATCCAGAATGGAAATCTTGAAATATGTGTGTTTTTACAAAGCTCTGTTCTAGAGGCTGAAGATAAAAAAGACAAGAATGCAGGCATGGTTTTTCCTTCCTGGAGTTTCTTGGGTAGATGGAGAAGAATTGTTGAAGGAATGTTTAAGAAAGTCACTCTAACTGTAATCACAATTGCAATGCCTTTGCTGGCTAAACCAAGTAAGCAGTGACTTTTTTAAAAGATGTATTACGTGCTAGCTCTATATACCTCAAATTACCATGGCATCATAAAACTTGTAAAACAGAAATAAATAAAAGAAAAAAAGGAAAGGAAAAGTATCCATCCTAAGCACCATCAATAGACATGATCCAATTGTATCCTCCTTGATCAATTTTCTTGTAAAGATATCTGTATTATATCTTATTATATCTTATTATAACTTGTGATTTAACTATTGCTAATGTGTTTAATTTATAAATGAGAAATAGAATCTTAGAGACGTTCGGTGATTTTTCCTTTTGTTATGTAGCTTGTATTTAAAGGAACTAGAAAAATAGCCATGCTCTTCCAAAAGCAGGTAGCATGATTTTTCTCTTAGGCCACATTACTTCACTATTTGAATTAAGGAAGCCAACACTGAAGATATTTATCTTGATTCTTTATCAAATTTTAAAAGAAGCAATATGTAGATATTTTCATATTTCCCAGTCAGAAAACTTTGTGAGCAAAACTGCCATTGAGCTTTTTATTAAAACCATGGAGAATTAAAAAAATACACACACACACACACACACACACACACATACATATCCCTATTTTATTTTTGAACCCATATCTTTCCTTGCTGATTTCTTTGAAAGGAGGAAAATCAGTGACCTCATCATTTGGACTATTAATATGCTATACAAATTGACTCAACAGCTGATTTCTACAGGCTGAGCTCCTGGCCTTGTTTTTTGGGTCTTCCTATAATTGTATTGCTACTTTACACAAAAAGCAAACACATCCCAAATAGACCCTGTATATCTGCATATATTGCAGAATATATATTGCTAAATGAGCTCTTTTTGGCAAGGATGACAAATACATAATGATGGCTCCATTGTTTGAATATGAGTTTCTCCAGTGAAATTTAGGGATCAATAAAGAGGGAGTATTTCTTCTCTGAGACATTTTATTATTTTATTAATTTATTATTTTTTTATTACATATTGTGGCATGTTTTGAATGCCACAATCTATGAGCTGAAGCTGATAGAATTTTGGAACTCTGGAATTTTGCAGGATGTGGTGAGCCAAAGTGGAAAGCGGGGACCATAACGTGTGTACTCATAAGTGGACGAGGTGGGGGTAGAAGGGTGAGACTGCTTGAACTACTCAAATCCAAACAGGGCTCCATTTTGAAGTAAACTTACCTACTGAAAATGACTTCCTGTAAAGGACAATGTCATTTTAGTTCCCAAATTCAAACCTCTGTAGTTTAATGTGTTGGAGAAACTATCACATCGTATATTTGTTACCTATTTCGAAAAACTTACTGACATCACAGAGTATATTCTGGGTAGTTACTTCCAGTGATTTTTAGAACATAATGTATGCAGGTTAATCATGTATGAACTTTGGAGTCAGTTTGACTAGTGTTCTAATTCTAGATCTACCATCACAGTTATGTGACCTTAGACAGCTAATGCAGCCTCTCCGTTTCCTCCAGAAAATTAGGAATTAAACCCACTGTAAATCTGAATAGGCTAAATGCTTGACAAACAATCACCAACTTTTATTGTCTTAGGATAATAAAAGTTTATTTTTTTACTTACTCAAGGACCTAACGTGTGTCTGTGGTTGGGCAGCCCTCTTGAGCATTTCTTCTCTAAAAGGCAACTCAGTGACCCAGGTTCCTTCCGAATTCTGGCTCTGCCTTCCCCTACATCCTGAAAGTCCTCTCCATTCAGCTGGTAGATGGGGAAAGAGCATGGAGGATGGTACTTTAGAGGATTTTGTAGATTGTGACTCGAAGAGACAAACGCTACTTCAATCTATAATCCATGGCACAGAATTTGGTCATAAGATAACTCCTAGTTGGTGAGGCTGGGAAATGTAGTCTAATTGCCCACTAAGAAAAGTGCTGGAACTAGGGTGTAGCTTGAAATTTGCCTAGGATACAAACTTAAGGAACGTCTCATCCTCAAGGCCAGGCAAGTGCAGGGTCCTGTGAGTGCAGACTGGTATTGGCGGGAACCTGAGAGTGAGCACTTCCTTACATTTTGCATCCCTAGATGCCTCACCCTAGACCCATTCCAAAGTAACGAGTTTGAGGAAGAAACAGTCAATATCGGCCACATCCATCTACCTACCATGACTACTGTGAAAATAAATAGAATGTTCCATGCCAATACTTCCTTATTTCATTATCACATATTAAACAAAAACTATGTCCCTTTCTTCTTCTCTCCAGTTAAATTGCAAGGATTATATTTCTACATTAGCAAATATCCCTTCACTAAAGTGTGCCAGTTTTGTTATTCTACAGGATTTAAAGTAAAGATTTTTAAATAATTAAAAAATTCTTGACAGCTTTTAGTCCAGCCACTAATATATTTAGCAGCAGGGTATAAAGTAGCCAGAACAATATACATCCCAGCAGATTTTTTGCAACTTAACTTTTTTGAAAATAAGTTTTCATCTGTACATCTTCATTTCTTAATGTTTTGCTGGATGCACAGGATTTTTCTCAGCCACTGCTCCCTTAAAATTCCATAAGGCATTGTTAGGGTGCTTTCCCATAATGAACACATTATAGTAATCACTGCAGAAGAGAAAAGGCAAGATTGGCTGTGGTGTGATCTTCACAATGTTTACATGGTTCTAATGTTGGTCATTTTAGGGTAACTGCCAACAGGCTCACAAAGCAGTAAACATACAATTCTGTATTTAGAGAAGTAGTTTAACTTGCAGGATAGCCAATTCCGACTTCAGTTTATCTTGCTTTATGTACAAAAGAGCTGCTGGGATTTTGACAGCTTATGAGCAAACCATTCTACAAAATGTGGCAGTTGATGTGCTATTGAAAGAAAAGAATGCTCTGTGGAAAGGCTGCCACTATACCTAGACACTATTATGAGTTGATGAAGTTTTTATTGTTAATTAAGTCTAGAAGAATGGCTTCATCTATGAAGACTACTTTACAGGAATCCAAAGTGATGCTGTTGTCCTGTTTTTGCCTTCCTTTGGAAATGTTGGCCCTCGCTCTTTCTTTATTTATCTGTTAATTTGAGAGACATTTATGTATTAAGTGCTTTCTGGGGCCTAGCAATGCCCTGGAGGATGGTAGATACAAAGACGTAATGGATTGGAATGGACCCAGTCTTTTAGAAGCTTCAGGTTAAGTTGAGGTTATGAACATGTACATGCGTAGATACAATATGTTGGAGGGCATGTAAATGCTGTAAAAGAGGTCAACACAGAATCTTATCCTTTTAAGGGAATGATATGAAATTTCTTGAAGCGATGGCACTTGAGCTGGAAGAAAACAGCATTTACACATATAGAGATGATGGTGAAGCATGTGGTGCTGGGGAGATGGACGGTGCCGAGAAAGAACAAGAACAAAAATCATCATATAAAAGACTTTTTTCTTATGCACACTTAGATAAATTATGGTTAATAAGTTTAAAATGGATATTCATAAAGGCTTCAGAAATGTATCATAATGTCACACGTGGAACAGTATTCGTTCTCTTCATGATCAAAGAATCAGAACTTCTGTGGACCACCTGCTTTGAGACCAAGTTCTCAGCAGACACTTGGGTTTTTCGGGACCCAGAAATACTTATCATGTACCTGAAACTGCCTGTAACACGGCTTTACTTTGAAGGAAATTTCAGCCATCATATAATTTCATGCTTAAATATTTTAACATATATTGCTAAAAGATAAGGACTCTTTCTAATAACATGTCTGCAACGTCATTATTATACTTCAAAAATTAACGGTAATTCGTTATGATCATAAAATGTTGGGAAAATCAAATTTCCCCAAAGGTCTGGTACAGTGTTTGTTGAGTCAATTTGTTCAAGTTAGGATGCAAGCAAGGTCGATGCAATACTTTTGGTGGATCTATGTCTTAGATCTCTTTCACTGTATGTGTCCCCCCTTGTAAATTATTTGTTGAATAAGCCAGAATCCATGGAGTTTCTCACATTCTATATTTTCCTGATTGCAGAGGCTATCTGATTTGACACAACCCCTAGTGAAAGAAAACTAACAAATTGAGTAGTCACATTCCCCCATCTACTCCCTCCTGTACTACAAGATAAAACTCTTCTTATTGGGCACTGCATTTCTCTTTCATCCTGACAATGATTCAATTCCTTCCAAACTCAGTCTCCAAGGCTACATTTTTCTAAATATCGCTTAGTGCCAGCCTCGACCCATTTACTTCTTCAGCTGAAACCATTTTCATTTCCTAAATCGAGCGTCTTCCTCTTTTCCAGCCTCATACTGGGGTTTTGCTGCTTCTGCTCAACCTAACGAATCTTGTATGTGATTACTTGCCAGAGTCTGTTGTCTACCTGATAGAGGCCTGTGTTATTTGTCTTTTGACTGCAATCCTTTCTGCTCTCTCATTCTACTCAAAATCTTATTTGCTACTATCGTGTTCAATTCTGATGCCTTCTTTCCTTTTTAATTATGGCAGTTCTCTGCTTTGTCACTCCAGTTCTTCACAATGAGAATAAAACAAGAAAAGCACAAATTGGGTTCACATTTATATGTGCACAGATATGCCATTTACAAGTGACATGAATATAAAGGTCACTTACCTAGGAGTCAAGTTCAGCTTCTTTTTTTTTTTTAAAGAAGAGAGAAAGAAATAATACGATGTCATTACACAGGATTGAATTTGTTTTACTATCCAGTCAATAGCAAAATCCAAATTCTACACTTTGAAACCAAATTTTGCAAAGGGGAACTCTACCAGCTCACTATTCTCTCAATATCTTTAAGACCACAAAAATTAATACAGGTGATAGATTTTTTTTTTCTGAGTTCCCTAAGCAAGAGGTAACATTAGCAGTGGCTATAACTACATAAAAAGAGCTTCCCTGTGGCCATTGTATTTCTTGACCAAGTATCATGATATGTTGACCAGAATGACAATTTTAATTTAAAAAAATACATTTTGTTTCTTAAAATTAATAAGCAGCATATCACTTGACACATTGTGTACAATCATGCACACACACAAACACCCACACACAACTCTACATGAAACGAGAAAGACCTCTTTTTTACTGTCTTGCGTTTCTTTTAAGTGGTTCAGACAGGCTGGTTCTCAACTCTTTTGTCCAGGGTTCTTCAAACCACAAATCACAACTCATTGTTCATTTGTTAAATAAATGTATTAGATCATGACTAACATTTTTTACATTGAAATAGAATAGAAGGTAGACTTTATCACATGAAACGAAGTTACATCTTTGGTAAGATTTCTTTCAGTTGTATGTGTGTTTTCTGGGATATCTATATATTTATCTTTTTTTTTTTCCTTGCTACAGGCCCAATATAGTCTCAGCTCTAACTTGTTCCTTGATCTTTCCAGGACTGTTAATTTCTTCTTTAAGTAGTACTGAGAGGAGCAGCATTACTTAGTGGACTTGGAATGGGAGAGGCTTAGCAATTTTCTATTAGGAAAGTGATAGAAAATTAAAGAAATTTCATAGCAAATAATTTTTCACACGACCTTTATTTCCACTTGTATAGCAAAGGAAAGAAGAGGGAATGTAGAGTGGAGAAGTGGGGAGAAAAAGAGTAGACAGAGGTAAAAAGGAAGGATAACAAGATTAAACAGGACTGGTAAAGTCTAATCACCTATAATACTTGTATGAGCTTACCTCAGCAGTACCAATGACAGTCACCCTGCAGTGTAATAACGAATCGACTGAGTTATCCCGAGAACTTATAAGTGAGGGGAGAGATGCTTAAAGGATCTGAGATGTCTGTAAAGATTTGTTTTCATTTTTTTTAATACTAGAAACTATAGACCAATACATGTTAACTTCAGTATAGGTAAAAATATTGGAGCTATCATTAGAAAACCAATTTGTAAACACTAAGATCGCAGAGTAATAACTAACATGAGTTAGAAGATATCAAAGTCCAATCTAATAGCCTTTGCTGACAGAGCAAGGCGCATCGCAGATAGCAGAAAAGCAATAAACGCAATACATCTCAACCTCAGGATGGCCTTTGATTTTGTCCTATAGGACACACTCATCAACAAGCAGAGAAAATATAGTTTAAACCAGTATTTCTCAATACTGGTTAACAAGAAAAGGTGCCAAGGAGGTCAAAGAATTTGCAACTCTGTTTCTTCTCTATAGTAACTGAGCCCAAGGAAGTCCCAATAAGTGAAGAGCAAAAATTCCTAAGAAGGCACTACTCCTTCTTATACTCCGAGAAAGCCTCCCCATCCCCACTCCCACCAATTTTCTCCAGCTGTTACAGAAACGTCTGTCCCTGGGACTGGCTAAGGAATGTCAATTTAAGAAATGTCCAAAAGTGTAGAGAATTTTTATCAGAGTTTTACTAAAGCCAAACTGATAATATACGCTGGGGAGCAAGATCTAAAATGCTCTGGAGAATAAAAGTTTTGCAGGTTCTTTTACGAAGTTGAAATGGGGGGAGGTAAGGGAGATTACAGGAAGAGGGGAGAAAGCAAGGCAGGAGGGATTGGATTACAGGATAGTTAAGATTATTTGCTCTCTTGAGGGTGGTTATGTTTTAGAAGGAGGGGTCTAAGGTTAGTTCACGCATTAGAAGATGGGGTCTGAAAAGAGACATTTATTTCAAAGCTGTGTTAACGTAGATGCACAGAAACAAAGGACTGGGCTTGCTTAAGGCAAAGATAAACCTTTCACTAAAATGTTATTATGTATGCCTGGGGTGAGACTGTCCACCATGGAGACTGATCAGCCCATTTAGGAGTTTATGATCAGATCACTCTGTGAGGTTATTTTCCATAGAACCTTTTTTTTTTTCCTGTCCACAGGAAGAAAGAGAATCTGGTTCAGCCAGACATCTGTGTGTGTGTAGCTTCAGTCTTGCTTTAACCACTGTTTCTCAGTTATCAACACGTCGATACCATAAAATATATATATGTGTGTGTGTATATATGTATATACATATACATTTAGATATATATATATGTGTGTGTATATATGTATATTTAGATATATATATATCTAAATACAGATAAATAATAACTAAAGTTTATTAAGTATTCATTATATTTAAGTACTTCATAACTAGTTAAGCTGTCAAGCATTCTTATTCAACAAACAGGAAGCACAATTAATTGCTCATTTAATCCTCATAACAGCTCTGTGAGGTAGGTAAACTGTTACTTACAGATGAAGAAATTGAGGCACCAGGGGTAAAGTAACTTGCCCACGATTACATGCAAATAATTGGCAGATAATAATTGGTCGAGATTTCAACCCAGGCATTTGGAATCCAGAGTTCAAATCTCTAACCACTGGACAATGGTGCAATTCCCAGAGGAACAGCAAACACACCGTGCTCAGCGTGCAATGCACTTAATAAGTGTGAGCTATTGGGATGGTTAATTTTATGTGTCAACATGACTGGGGGCAGGGATGCCCAGATAGCTGGTAAAACAGTATTTCAGGGTGTGTTTGTAAGGATGTTCCCAGAAAAGATTAGCATTTGACTGTGTGGACTGAGTAAAGACGATGGTCCACCCCAACAGGAGTGGGCGTCATCCCAGCCTTGGAAGGTCTGAACAGAACAGAAAGGCAGAGCAAGGGAAAACAAACTCTCTCTGTGTCTTTGCTTGAGCTGAGACGTTCAGCTTTTCCTGCCTTTGGAGGTCTGAGCTCCTGGTTCAATGGCTTTTGAACTTACACCAGGACTTATACCATCTGCCCTGGATTTTCAGGCCTTTGGACTCAGATTGATGACACCACTGGCTTTTCTGATTCTCCAGCAGCTTGCAGACATCAGATTGTGGGACTTCTCAGCTTCCATAACTGCATAAGCTAATTTCTACAGCAGATAGATGATAGATAGATAGATAGATAGATAGATAGATAGATAGATAGATAGATGATAGACATCTATGTATCCTACTGGTTCTATTTCTCTGGAGAACCCTAAATAATACAGCTATTATTATTAACTTGAATCAATTCACTCACTACCCTATATTTTGTATTACCCCACCTTACAGGTAAAGAAACTGATGTTTAATGAATTTAAGCACTTTTGTAAAGAAAATAGGCCATTTTCTGATGTACGTAATAAGGCAGAATGAAAGCAGTGGGTTCCTGATTAATTCAGCTATGGCAATGAGCCGATGAGTTCATTTGCCAGAGAAGGAGGAGAGCTGCAAGTTATTAGGCAGTGGTCTCGAGAAGGTTAATAGTCACAAAAACAGATGGGAATGAGAGAGTTGTCCAAAGACAGATAAAAGTTTTGCTGAGTGAAACAAGGATTCAGATGGACTAAGGAGATCATGCATTTTTTGATAGCATCAATCCAAACATTTG
Source organism: Rhinolophus ferrumequinum (assembly GCF_004115265.2). NCBI lineage: Eukaryota > Metazoa > Chordata > Mammalia > Chiroptera > Rhinolophidae > Rhinolophus > Rhinolophus ferrumequinum. The sequence continues at coordinate 23,864,520 of NC_046287.1, forward strand.
TAGGATTTCCATCAGAAGAGTTTTCTTTCTTCTTGGAAAAAAAAATAAAAACAATCTTTACAGAAGAATAGACGACTGTGTGTTTCGCTGAGAAGACATCTAATTTGATATTTCAATTGAATTTTAACTTTAAAATGTTTTGAAAAAAAAGAAGCTTCTGCTATTGAACTTATTTCAGTAGAAGGCTGAAAAGTCTTGTTATCTCGAAAGAACGGAAACATAATTTCAAGCTATCTCTACACATTTCTGATATTCTTCGGTGGTAAATTAAATTTACACATCTGCTCTTGAATTTGCCACATCTTCATTTTCCCTCTATTCATGCTTGTATTCTCTGTGTTTGTAGGTTTACAGAGAATTGAGGAAGAATAAAAGCAAAAGCATTCGACGAGAAATTGTTATATGAGTATTTTCCATATGTAGGGGTTTTTCTGCTGCAGCAGTCTGTCTGTCCTTGCTGCTCAATTTTGTATGTGACAGATTATCAAATGTAATGTTTATTCTGCCCTTTTTCATTTTTCTCTGTTCTTTTCTTGTTTTTAAAGTAGAACATTTATCATTTCTCTACTGGAAGAGGTCACATTTTGTTTTTTGATGTTCTAATTGTTTTCCTAAGTGAGCAAATCAAATATGGAAAGATCTAATGCTTAAGAAAAAACATCTACAAACATTTTTGAGGATAGTTAGGATAAGGTCAACTCAAAGCCGGGTATGTATAAGTCTATTTAGTGTTACTTCAGAAAACTAGAATAAACACTATTTCATATATGTCCTAAATCCTTGGTCTCTAATATCTGAAATTAGTTCTTAATAAATTTTGAATGAAAACATATATAACCCAAACAAACCTGGAATTTTGCGTGAAGATTTGTGTAGATTTTCATTTAAAAAGAAAAGAATTCATCAACCAAAATAAATGGTAAATGATGTAGTTAATTACTGACATATCTCTAAGACTATTAACAGAAGAAAACGAATTTTAATATATAGCAAAATATTTTTAAAATTATCTCTGCACAGTGCTTTACTATTTTCAATGTTTTATACATGAATCATGAAGGATCCCCTCAAAATCATCTCTGTTCCATTTTCAAACCTCAATCTAAAATTTACCCCCGAGTTCAGATAACCTATCTCTTGAGATCCCATGTCTTTCATTTCATCTTTTAGTCTCTTTTTCATTGTAAATAGTTATTCTTTTGTTTACTGGGGTAAAATAAACATAACATAAAACTTACTGTATTAACTATTCTGTGCATACCAGTCTGTGACACTCAGTATATTTATCTTATTGTGTAACCATCACTACTCTCCCTTTCCTGAACATTTCCATCTTCCCAAACTGACTCTCTGTACTCACTAAACAATAACTCCCCATTGCTCCCGCCCCTCAACCCCTGGTAACCACAATTCTACTTTCTGTTTCTATGAATTTGACTACTCTAAGTATCACATATAAGTGGAATCATAAAATATTTATTTCTTTTGTGAATAGCTTATTTCACTTAGTATAAAGTCTTCAAACCTCACCATTGTTGTAGCGTGTGTCAGAATTTCTTTGCTTCTGAAGGCTGAGCAATAGGTATTGCATTATCTGTATATTTCATTTATCCATTCATTTGTCAATGGACACGTGGGTTGCTTCTATCTTTTGGCTATTGCAAATAATGCTACTATGAACATGGGTGTACAAATATCTGTTTGAATCCTTGCTTTCAGTTATTTTGGATATATACCCCAAAGGATAATTGCTATATATTAATGTAAGTCTATGTTTAATATTTTGTGGAACTGCCACAATGTTTTCCATAGCAGCTATGCCATTTTACGTTCCCGCCAGCAATTCACAAGTGTTCCAATGTCTCCATATCCTCACCAGAATTGTTCTTTTCTGTTGTCTGTTTTAGTAGTAGTAGTAGTAGTAGTAGTAGTAGTAGTAGTAGTAGTAGTAGTAGTAGTTATTTTAATTGGTATGAGTTGGTATCTCATTATGATTTTGATTTGCATTTCCCTAGTGACTAGTGGTATTGAACACCTTATCCTACGTATACTTACCATATATTTTCTTTGCATAAATGTCTATTCGTTTCCTTTTTCTATTTTTTAAATACTGTGTGTTTTTTTTGTTGTTTTTGAGTTGTAGAAGTTCTTTATATATTCTGGATATAATTTCTTACCACATATATGGTTTGCAAACATCTTCTCTCATTATTTCAGCTGACTTACCACTCTGTTGACAGTGGTTTTCATGCCCCCAAATTTTTAATTTTGATGAAGTCAAACTTACCTATTTTTTCTTTTGTTGCTTAAGCCTTGCTGTCCTATTCAAGAAATCATCACCAAATCCAATGCCATGAAGGTTTCCCTCTATGTTTCCTCCTAAGAGTTTTATAGTTTTAGCTCTTATGTTTAGTTAGGTCTTTGATCATTTTGAGTTAATTTTTCTAAATGGTGTAAGGTAAAGATCTAACTTCACTATTTTGCATCTAGATATTCAGTTTTCCCAACGCCATTTGTTGAAAAGATGAACTTTTCTCCATTCAGTGGTTATGGTGCTCTTGTTAAAAATCTCTTGATCATAGGCGCAAAAGTTTATTTCTAGGCTCTCTATTCTCTACCATTGGTCTATATGTTTATCTTAATGCTAGCATCACATTACTGTGGCTTTGTGATAAGTTTTGAAATCAGGAGGTGTGAGACTTAATTTTGTTTCTCTTTTTGAAGACTGGTATGGCTGTTGAGGGTCCCCTGAAACTCTATATAAATTTTAGGATGAAATTTTCTATTTCTGCAGAAATAACACTGGGATTTTGGATAAGCATTGCATTGAATTTTTAGATCACTTTGGGCAGTGTTGGCATCCCTACAATATTAAGTATTTTAATCCATGAGAATGAGATGTCTTTCCATTTATTGGTTTCATTTTCTATTTCTTTTAGTTTTCATGTAAAAGTCTTCTGCCTCCTTGGTTAAGTTTATACCTAAGTATTTTGTTCTTTTGATGGTATTATAAGTGGAATTGTTTTCTTACTTTTCTTTTCAGATTTGTTCATTGTAAGTGTACAGAACTGTAGCTCATTTTTGGGTTTTGAGTTTGTATCCTGCCATCTTTGCTAAATTTGTTTATAGTCCTAACAGGTTTTTTTGTTGTGTGAAATTTTTATAGTTTTCTATGAACAAAATCATGTCATCTGTGAACATGGATAATTTTACTTCTTCCTTATTTATTTACTTATTTATTTTTGCTCATCTAATTGCTCTGGCTAAGACTTTCAGTACTATGTTGAACAGAAATGGTGAAAGTGGCATTCTTGCCTTGTTTTTGATCTTAGAGGAAAAGCTTGTTTTTCACTATTGAATATAATGTTGGCTGTGGATTTTTCATGTATACCTTTATTATGTTGAGGTAGTTTCTTTCAATTCCTAATATGTTGAGTGTGTTTTTTTTCTTTTCTTATCATGAAAGAGTATTGAATTTTGTCAAATGATTTTTCTTCATCCATTGAGATGATCTGGTGTCCTTTTTCTTTCTTTCTATTAATGTATTGTACTGTATTGATTGATTTTTAATATGTTGAACCATCCTTGCATTCCAATAATGAATCCCACTTTGTACTGGTATATAATCCTTTCACAATACTGTAGAATTTGGTTTGCTAGTTTATTTTGTGGGTTTTTTTGGCTGTGGTGTCAGACTTATTCTGCTTTTTAAATAAAATTTCATTAAAGCTGACCTCTTCCTTTCAGCTTTTCAATTTTTATATTGCCTTATAGATTCTCACTATTCCTTGGAGGTACAGTTATGGAGGCTGGAGTTGTGGGTGGAGTAGGGGACTGAGACAGAAATTTTATGGCAGTCAAGGGGAGGTGGCAGATTGTAAATACCTGTGACTTAATATTTTTCTATTATCTTTTACATAAATGAATTAGTAAATTGAATTGCATTTCATAATTGGAGATAAACCTTGCAAAAGTGTCCTTAAAAAGAAGCTACGTTAGTTCATTTTTAGCTTTTATGGTTAGTTAGGTCTTTGAAGAGCATGTAAAGTCAATGTTGCTCAAAACAATTTTTTTTATCATCTTATGTTTATTATTATTTTACTTAAATGTTTTCCAACATAAAGCTATACACAAATTCCATCCACATAAAACTTGTATTAAAAATAAATTAAATTTATAAATTAAATACAAATTCCATCAAACTAAACAATTCAAATTAACAATTAGTGACAAATAATGTTTTCCAGAAAGAAACTGTTAACTCACATGTTGCCAATTGCTACTACAAAAAATATTTGGGTTCATCATGCTTATAACTATTTATTTTGTGATGACTCACTTTTCCCACACTAGTTTTTGTATGATTACAGTAAAAATGTTTATTATATGGTATTCTTTCCGTAATTCTATTTAGACTTCACTTGACTTAACAGTATCACCTATGTATTTATTCTTCCTTTGTTAGTTTTTCATTAATTTGGGATTATTAATGCAGTGCTGTTTACACAAACTGAATGTGGACATCAAAACAGTTTGGCAGTAATCGAGTTATAAGGTGGTCTTTCAAGTAATCCAAAGCATATTTATGTTCATTCTTGGATTAGCATTAAAATGAAAAACTCAGATTTAAACTTCTTAATAATGAATGCACATATCTGACTCCAAGAACACTGGTAAAAAGAAATAGATATTGATTGCAGTAGGATAGGGAGGAAGGTTGAAGAGAGCAAAAGAACTGAGGGCAGGAGGCTGTGTGCAGGATGGTTCTTGTGCTGCTTCTCTTCTCTCCAAGGCAAGTAGCAAATTGCTATGGCACTGAGTCAAAGGTATGCAGAGGCATGAGGTTAAGGGACGTGGTGAAAGGCAATGTTCAGGAACAAAAGAAAGACAAAGAATCAAATTTATACTCACAAGGAAGCAGATTGTTATTCCAAGGGCCTAGTAGAGAGGAGATAACCTAAAAGGGAATGAAAGGACTGGACTCTGAGAGGTCCAGATGGGGAAGCAAGTTTAAGAAAACCAATGGACCAGAGTCCTGAGGCTGAAGCCCAGTTGACTGTCATTGTCACTGAATGCACTCCCACAGGTGGCTCTCCAGAGTAGAGAAAGGATGACAAATGGGAACTGTGGCTTCTGGAGATAAATACCTCACTTTAGAACTTGATCGAGGTCTACCTCTTACCAGAAATAATACACAGAGAAAAAGTATACAAGACAACTAGGCCAGAGTAGGGCAAGGGTCAAATGACCACAAGAAGAATAACAGAACATTTTTTTCTGTCTCTTTGCCCCTCATTTCAGAGTTGGTGAATACTACCCATCTATTCCCTTCCTCCCCCAAAAAATCGTAAATACTCAAAATTCTCCCAATAAATCCATCCATTTCTTTATTTACTAAATTCTCAAATGCTTTTTAGTTAACCAGGGTATGCTAGGCATTGTGGGTATCACGGTGACAAAGACAGGACACTGCCTTCCTGCCTCCTACAGTCAATTCAGGGTATAGATGAAAGTCATTCAGTCTAGCTTTTGTGTAATAGCTGTGGAAGGCTGGTGAGTGGCAGTGGCAAGAGAGTACACTGGACAGTTAGGCAGAATCCTAAGGAGTTATCTCAGAGCCACTGAAGTATTTTAAGCAGGGGAATAAAACAATGAGTTGAAATGATCTTAAAAGAATCCATTATGGATGTGTTCACGTATGACCTTCTCAAAATCCACATAAAATCTGATATTTTATATTCCAGCTCTGGCTCTTGAAGAAATGTTTCTAGCCACTCTCTATTTACCAGGGGTTTCTAATCTAATTGCCTATTATGAGCTGGCAGGTAAGTAAGCGCCTGTAGTGGCCTGGCAAAAGACATTAAGGAAGGGTGGTGACTCTGACAAAGGAGGACATCTATGCTCCTCTCCAGGGAAGCCATTACTTCGTTCCAACTGAATATTAATGTACAACAACCCTGGCAAAAATGAGTTATACTGTATAGACTCATTTGTAATGAGTGCAAAAAAAAAAAAAAATCTGTGAAGTAGGATCTGCTCGTGGGCCACTGGAGTGTGACCTTTACTATATACCACAGTTAGGAAAATCTGAAACAGTCATTTCTTACCACAGAAAACAATATTATCACTTATTCCAAAAAGATAGCAATTGGTCAGATTATCCTAACTTCTGTTTTCTTTAAAAATCTTCAACCTAGTAATCAGAATGATTTAATTCAGGGTTCAAGTGTACAGCGAAATTCATGATGAAGTGCAGAAGGAACAGTAATTTTAATGTGTTAAAAAGATATCTAAGTATCAACCTGAGAATGAAGCATGTGGGGAAGGGCAATATAAACTAACTTTCTACTTAGCTGGGCAAACGTTTTCTTATACTTACCAATACAATATTGTATGTGTGTGTGAGAGTGTGTGTATGTGTATGCTGTTCATAGAAAAAATAAAATGTTAGAGGAGGACCATAAGAGGAGGTTGATGATAAAATGAGGAAATAATTACTCTTTTATACAATCTAATATAAAATTATATACTTGGGTTGACTTCTAGGTTGTTTGAAATCTAAATGCTTTTGGTAATGCCTTCCTGAAACAGCATTAAAATTTCATTTTTGTTATAGCTTAGAATGTTCACACTTTGTATTTCCCTCATGCTTTATAACTTATAAAAACCTTGTTGTTCAGCTGGATATGGTCAAAAGTGAATTGGAGTTGAAATCAGATGTTGCAGTCTATACCCCAGTAATAAAACTCCATTTACATAATATAAATGGTATCTGTGGAATTTATGGGGCATGGTTCTCCTGCTTACTAATAAATTCTATAATTATAAATTCTATAATTCTATAATTATGGAATTTGAGCCTCTGGGGTGCTCAGTTTCTTGTCTGTAGAAAAAAAAAGTTCGACTTCGGTTAAGAAATATTATTCAAAACTTAGACATAGGTCAAAAATTTAGGCATTATATCCTTTCAATATCACATTGGGACAATGTTTAAGAAGCTTGGGGTGTTAACTTTTTGATTAGACCCCAGTTTAGACTATACTGGAAATGTAGAATATTTTTTAAAAGCTGAATGTAGAATATTTTATAAAAATCTACTTGGTGCAAGTGGGAGATCTATTTGTCTCTATTTTGATGCATCTATCTTTTAGTGATCTAATTCTTGCATTTTACTTTGGATTAAAGCCTAAAATATTTGCAATTGTGTTTTAAAATTTGACTTATTTTATAGGTTTGGCAACATTTTTCTAGTAACATATGAATTATTGTGGAAAAAAATGTCACTTCAATAAAAATTAAGAAAAACCACTAAGGGCATTTGTTTTTTATAAACAATATACACAGCTGTAGAAATGTTGGCAAAGACACTTGCCAAAGAGCTACGTATTTGTTACTACAAACTGTTCTGTTCAGCCTTTATCCAGTAACAGCTGGTAAAATGGTATTTAAGAACAGTTTGATTTAATCTAATGAGAAAATATGCTGCAATGCATGATACTGACTGCAGAAAATAATTGGACAAACATTGATTTTTTATGTTGCTATAATAGTTACATTTTCAATAGATAGGAATTTATATGCATATTTGTTTGGCAACATTCCTCTCTACATGAAAGCTTGTGATTAGTTCTTAACAAGGGCATACACACATATACATGCATACACATATGCGTGCAAAATACACAAAAATTAACACTCTCTATATACAAACGTAGTACAAAGTTTTAGTGTTATGGCTGACTTGGGACAGTGGGAACCATTTGAAATACAGTTTTAGGTTTTATGACCATCTTTGAAACCAGAATTATCCACAGAAAAGGCACCAGTTTGGGGAAGACCCAGTGGCTATGAGAGCAGCAAGCACCAAGCAGAGTCCTGAGGACCAAATAACAAAGCAGTACACACTTCAAGCTCTTTGGAATGACTGATGAGAAAAAGGAGCCTCCTATATCCCACCATAGAAACTTCTGAAAGAGTAAACATAGTATGTGGAGGCTTGCACATGAGCACATGCACACTCCTCTCTGCTTATTTTTCTTATGTCTTCTCAATTCCAAATTCTGGAACAAGAAAAGCTGCCCGGGTGGTATTTCTGTCATGACTTGCTATCAGAAAGTATTTGAAACCACAGAAGACCATATCTTGCCAAAATTTGAATCAGGTTTTGTTGACACACAATGTTCAAATAGTTTGCATAAACACTCAAAACTTTTAGGTAATATCCAAGATAACCAGTTTTTGGAAGAATATATGTATATTCTTCATGTATATTCATATACATGTATATGTCTATTTGTAAACTGTCTTTTATTGTTTCATTGTTTTCTAATTGCACTCTGTAATTTTATAAGCCATTTCTCATTTTAGATGGCAACTTTTTTGATGATAGGATATCAGATCTAAATAAGGCTGAATTCATAATAGATACTATGTGTTTGATTTTATATATATATGTGTGTGTATATATATGTGTGTGTGTGTGTGTGTGTGTATATATATATATATATATATATAAAAAATACACAGAGGGTTCCAGAAAAATGTGTATGCATTTTAAGAAAGAAAAAAACTGTATTAAAATTGCAATACTCAATATATACTGATAACCAAAGATGAATACAAATCATGTGTATGCATTTTTTGGCACCCCCAATGTATACCGTGTGTGTGTGTGTGTGTGTGTGTGTGTGTGTGTGTATAAATGTTATAGAATAAATGAAATTTTCCTATCAGCTTATTAGGTCTCAGTCACTCATTATATTCCCAGCAGACAACAGTGTCTGGTATATTTTCAGTGAACAATGAATAATGTTTCAAGTAATGAATTACTGAAAAAATACATAAAAGTGAACACTGAGTGTAAGAATAAGAGTTATTAACAATGCATAAAATGATAAGAAGAGACTATTAAGAACTATTAGTAAAAACTATGAATTATAAAAACCATCACAGCTCTTGAAAAACAGTTATAATAAAAACTTAGTTGCTGAATTAAAGTGTAACAGCATGGTATTTTTTATTATCAAAGCAAATACAGATTCATAGCTCAGTAGCTCCCAAGTAAGGACTTTAAAACACAATAATTTGAAAATCAGAGCATTTGAAAAGATTCACTAAAATATCAAGTTGTCATCTTCATATTAATAATGAATAAATTAATTAATAAATTCATTAATGAATAAACCCAGAAGTATTTGTTGCCTTTTGACCAGACATTTAAAACAAGAAAGTCATTTAGAGGCAAGATTTCACTTTATAGCGCTATCAAGAGTCCCAAGGGATTGAAGTATTTGCACATGAATGCACTAGATTGAGTTCTGCTTCCAACCATGATTGAGTAACTGGTACTGGACTAGCTTTCTACAGTGAACAAATAGAGAAATGGGAAAATATATAAATAAGAATTTTCAGGAGTGAATCAGAAGCATTACAGAACTTTGGTCTCTGACAAAAGAAAAACAAACAGTGAAAGTCCCACAATCATCCTGTTCTCAGCTAGACAATTATCCAACTACAGGAAAAGAATTGAGGTCAACGCGAGCTATCAGTCCCCCTGAGCTCAGGAGGTAAAGATCAGAGTATGTGCCAGATGAAGTAGCTAGAATATTTAGGGAAGGCTCTTGTGCAGAGAGTCACAGAAGTCTGTATACAAGTCTCACATGAGTCTGTGTCTGAGAGCTGGATCTTACATGAGCAGGGGAATCTTCCCAAAGGTTACTGGGTAGCAGCTCCTATGAAGTTGAGAATAGAATGAAGAAAGTAAAGATTGAGCATTGCTGAGATACCAGCAGTGCTGGAGTTCCAGCTCTACCACAGTAGAGAGATAATGTCAATACCTTATTAGGAAATCTGGCATCCAACTGAGGTACAAAAAGAACTCTGCCTTTGAAGGAAGGACCACATTCTAGAGGCAGACATACTCTGAACCCACATTCGCAAAGCTCAAAGCCACACCCTCCACAGAGAGGTAGTTTAGAGATTTCAGTCCTACAAAGTTGGAGAGGCTTGAGAAAAAATTTGGACTTTCCACAGATTCATCCTAACAAGATTTACCAATCCAACACCAGTTCAAGATGATCAGGCAGTAATTGAACTGTTTGGTGAAATAAGTGTCAAAACTCTTCAGTGGAAGATAGCAGAATCCAGGATTTCAACAGCATATTGTCTATAGCATTCAGTATTAAATAAAAATTGGTAGATTTGAAGACATAAGAGAAAGAGCAAGCTTGAGACTTTCATCCAGTCTCATTGGATACACTCAAAATGTCCCAAGGTTGTTACTGTTACTCATACCTGGAGAGCAGATAGGCTCATAACCAACATCCTCCAAACACCTGGGAGCAACCAAGAAGGGAACAAACTCCCTAAGAATTGCGAAAGAAGATTCTTGAAAGAACTTAGGGGTTTCATTTTGAGTACCTGAAGGCTGCAAAAATCTGCCCCTTTGACTAGGAATAGTTGTTCTGAGTAGCCATCTTTAAGCAGTTAGGTTCTTGTATCTTTTACCCAGAAGAAATGAATGGACCTAATCTTTAAGAGCAGAGTTTTCTTCAGCTGGTAGCAGAAGGGTAAGTCAAAGAGATTCGAAGCATAAACAATGTATACTGCTGGCTGGAAGATGGATGAGGACACATGCAAGAACTTGAGAATGACTCTAGGAGCTGAGAGTAACCCCTGGCCTATAGCCAGCAAGGAAATGGGGACTTCAGCCCTGCAACTACAAGGACCTGGATTCTGCCAACCTGAATAAGCTAGGAAGTGGATTCTTCTCCAGAGCCTCTATGCGGTTTGGGCCTGGTAAGAACCTGGAAAGAGAACTCAGTGAAGCACACCTGGTCTTCTGATCTACAGAACAATGAGATCATAAGTGGGTATTGTTTAAAACATTCACGTTTGTGATAATTCATTATACAGCAAGAAAAAGCTAGTAGAAAGAGTTCAGCAGATGCAAGCATAAAAAAGGTGATGACTGTATTAAGCTTTTCTGTTTTTATCTAGCTTTATGGAAGTACAATTGACCTATAACATTGTGTAAGTTTAAGGTATGTAGCATGATGATTTGATATACACATACTATGTGAAATAAGGTTAGGTAATATATCCTTCACCTCACACAATTACCATTTTGTTGTTGTGGTGGTGGTGAGAACTTTTAAGATCTGTTCTCTTAGCTTGTACTTTCAAGTATACAAGGCAGTGTTATTAACTGTAGTCACCATACTATACATTAGATCCTCAGAATATCAAGCTTTGATTCTATATAAACTCCTTAGAATTTCAATGCAAGCGTGAAGCTGAAATAGAATAATATTGTATGTCAAATATATATATATATGTATTTATATATTTGTATATATATACAAGTATATATATACATGTGTGTGTGTGTATATATATATATATATATATATATATATATATATATATATATGTCATGGGAGGTGGAGTATAGCATAAGGAAGATAGTCAATAGTATTGTAACAGTTATATAAGATGTCAGAGGGGTGATAGCTTGGGGGAGGGAGGGTTATCACTTTGTGACGGCCGTAAATGTCTAACTATTATGTTGCTTTGTATACCTGAAACTAATTTAAAAAAAGAAAAAAGAGTGAAGGGAAGTAAGGGTATAGAAAATTCTGAAGTTGCAGGTGAAACAAACTCCAACTTAACTGAGTTTACTTTGAGTTGATTGAATTAATATTTCTACCTCTGATCAGAATGGGGCTTGAAATAGACAATGAATTGAGTTGAGAGAAGTAAACAATAATAGAGAAAATGATTCCTCATCCGTTTAATGCTAGGGGCCCTCTTCACATTATACTGGTAAAATAGTGGTTATTATTAACACTCACAGTTAACATGTAAAATCAATAACTGTATATTAAAAGTAATTTTTAAACTTATTTTCTGCTGGTTGTATATGAGATGTCTCACATTTTTATTTTTGGCCCTTTTACTTCAGTAGATAAGGAAAGAAAAATAGCAATCAATCTGTTTAGAGAGGCTATTCATGATTTTTCTCACCCACATGAGAAGAAAAGTAAAAATCATAATAAGTATATTTTAGGCTGAAACAATGGCTTTCAAATCTGGCTTAAAATGTATAACAATTCACACTGGTCAGTACAACTTATTCACATAATTCACATTCCCGGGTGAACCTCAACAATGAGTCCAGACAGTGTTGCTGCTTTAATTAGGATTTGATAATAGGGAAGTATCTCAAACAAAAGACATAGTGGTGCTTTCCCTTTGCCCCTGAAATCACATTGATCTAGTTGTTGGACTGGAGAGGTTGCAGAGGAGATGAAGTTTCCGGGCCCCATGTGGTGTCTGAATCAACAGCAAGACAAGCTAGCAGCCACTGTTCTTACTGGCACCCAGGGAAAGTCACTCAGGGCAAAAGAGTACACACTTAGTAGCTTATCACAGGAGCGCTAACAGAGCCAGACTCCACCCCTATGGAATGTGAGACCTTCTATAAGTCATTTAACCCATTGTTAAGCGTTAGTTCCTATAGTGTTTAAAATAAAGGAAATATACTAAGGTGTCTTTCATGTATATTTCAGTTTTTAACAATCTCCGAAGCAATTGTTGAGGGCCAGTTTGGTTCTCTGCAGTACATTTTTGCTGCGGTAGAGTTTATCACATTACCATATTCAAAATTTCAAAATTAATGTTTTCACGTTTATCTTAAGATCCTAGTCAAGCAAGCACCAAGACTCAGAGGACACAGTGCTGAACAAAACGGAACTCTGTCCCACGGAGGATACCTTTAATCAGGTTGGTTCCATTTTTTTCTTTACTGTCACCGAAAGAGTTAGAATTCATCCAATGGGGTAGTTGTTGGCAGTGTTTTCAAAAACATAGCTCGACTGTAGTAAAGTGGCTATTTAATTATGGGCTGAATTGCAGATTGTTTTATTATTTGAGACTTCACTGAAGATTTAAACTTCAAAATTACCCATGTTTATTTGGCACAAGAAAACATTCTGGTTAATGTACAGCATGATTCTCTTTTCCTATTTTATCCTCATAAGTACATAAGTAAGAACTACTTTTATCTTGGAAAGGCTGAAAGCGTAATGGATAGAGATTATTTGTTTCTTTGCATCATTAGGTCCATTTCTGTACGGCTGTGAATCAGTGGACAAGTCCACCATCGACATCCAAAGAATAGGTTGAGTTTAATCCATCAGTTGCCACATTGCAAAGGCTATTAGTGTTTTTCTTTTCTTTTTCTTTTTTTTTTCTGTTAGTGGCATTGAACTTAATTCTACAATTATTCCATATGAAAACCCTCACTGAAGTCAATGGGTGTCGCAGAATAAATTTGATTACAAGATTTGGTCCATTGAGTAAATGAATGAGATTTGGGTTTTATTAATTTGTAATTTCTCAATTAAGATCTCAACTTCCCAAGCAATTTGTATGTTTCTAATGGTGCTTATTTGTACCCAAAATGACAAGGAAAAGAGATTTATTTTCCTTCCTATGGAATGTATCTTGCCTTCTGAGATTTAGAAAACAAACAAACAAACAACACATTTTTTTCTGAAATGTTAATTGGAACTAAATTCTTAGACAAGAAAAAGGGAGAAAATGACATTATTTTTACCATTTTACATTAGTAAAATGTAAATCACTGTATGCCTGTGAAAATTGTCCTCTATTTCTGATGAAGCTTATGATTATATTTTGAGGTTTGGTTTGAAAAGCTAAGACATCTGTTTATCCAGTGCATATAGGCTAACTCTCATGTCTCCTTATTTCTGAAGATTTCAAAGGCTTTTATTCTAGTTTAAATCCTTTGAAGAAGCAGTAATCAAAGACAAAAATTATCAGAGGTACATTTTCGTTTCCCAAACAATGAAAATAACAACACTCACCCTCCTTGGATTTCAGGGGCTAGCATAAAACTTCAAAATTGGAGATTTGCCATTTGAATCAAAAAGCACTATGGATAAAGAGAGGCAACCCCCCCCCAAAAAAAAAAAACAACAACAACAAACAAACACACAAAAAAAACCCTAAGAGAACATTTTTTTCTACTTCATGTTATTGCATAAATTTAAATTCAATATATGAATAATTTAAAAAATACTATGATACACAGCATCAAACAGCATATGCTAGTATAATGTGACAGCATTCGTCTGGCTGGTGTGTGAATTCAGATAAAAAATTAGTTTGAACATGAAGTTTTTTATTTTAGTATATTTGGCAATTTGAAAAGATTAAGAGTAGTGAGAGTCCTAAGGATGATAATAAAATGAACTGTACCATGCAAATAGAACAACGATATTCCTAATACAGCTATGTTCAGAGGACTAGGTAACTGAGGGAATAGCAGTCTTTACCGCCCTTCATTAGCTTCAGAATATGTATATGACTTTCAGCATATGTAAATCCATGTACTAAGGAGCTGCATTATAACTCATCTATCACCCTCTTTTCAAAGAGAAATGATATAAAAATAATATCTATTGCCCTTTTGACCCTGTTTAGTTAAGAGTTAAGATTTTGAGTTTTGACTTCCTTCTGCATTAAGAAAAGTCAAAGTAGACCTTCCGAGTAGATGGCTGATGTGGTAGCTGCTCCTCGGGTGGTGTGGTAGCCATCTTGTGTCAAAGAGAAGGCAAGGGGAATTCACTGTTCCATCCTAGGGTCTAATGAAAACAATTATAGGACAACTAGGCCTCTTCCCAGTTGCTCTCTTCACCAATAAAGAGGAAATGGAGTTTCGCATTATATTTGAAAGGTAAAAGTGACCTTTAGATTGGAGTTAAGTTTTAGTCATGAAAGGTACAAATAGATATGTTTCTGGAGTCCAGGGAAAGATGCAGCATTGAAAGAAGAAGTCCTCTCCTTTCAGAATGAAAAGGAATAAAGATAAAAGCCAAGTTGAAGGGAAATTTAATCCAGAAAACTCAGAAATGTGTACTTTTTGATTTGGTCATCTTTATTGTAAATCAAGAAGTCATACATATTTGGGTCTGTTTCCAGGCTCCCAGTTTTCTTCCCTTTGGCGTGTTTGTCTTACCTTTGCGACTATACCCACCTAGGGATGGCTGTGTAATGTGTGAACTTGGCTATACTAAACTGTTTTCCGGAATTCCCTTTCCTGTGTGTTTCAGGTTAATGTGGGCCACAAGAGACATTTCGAGTTTGGATGTGAAGGGTGGAAATGAGAAAGCAGCCATGTTATTTCTTATACTTAGAAGGTTGAAGTAGTATTGCCAGACACTTTTGTAGCACTGGCTCATGATACTGTGGGACAGCAACCAGGAATGCAATTTTCCCCCTTCCCTAGGATCCTCTTCAGGCTTTCTGGGGTCACCTTCTCCTGCAGGATTCCCACTTTATCAAGATTAGAAGCCGTGTCAACTGCCACAGATTTCATTTCATTTTTGTGGGATCTGGTTTATGCTCATGGGTTCCCTAACTCTGCCTCATTTTATATCACCATTCCCTTCCAACTGTCTGCGTTGTACTGTGTTTCCCCAAAAATAAGACCGAGGCAGACAATCAGCTCTAATGTGTCTTTTGGAGCAAAAATTAATATAAGATCCGGTCTTATTTTACTATTATATAAGACCTGGTATAATATAATATAGTATAATACAATATAATACAATACAATACAATATGATATAATACCAGGTATAATATAATAATGTAATATAATAATATATGGGTATAATATAATATAATATAATATAATTTAATATAAGACCAGGTCTTATAATATAATATAATATAATATAATATAATATAATATAATACTGGGTCTTATATTAATTTTTGCTCCAAAAGATGCATTCATTAGAGCTGATTGTCCGGCTAGGTCTTACTTTCGGGAAAACACAGTAGACTCCAGGCTCCAACATCAGATGGAAAGACAACAGCCTTACAGGGTTTTAACCAGGTCCCACAATCGTGTAAGTTGAAATCTCTGTACCAAATACACACACACACACACACACACACACACACACACACACACACACATCTACTTATATATCTATTTATATATCCGTATCTTAGTGCTTCTGCTCCCCTGACTGAACCCCAACTAATGTGGTCTTAATTCAGTATAGCAAATTCTCTAACTTGTTCTTCAAGAATATCTCAGCTCTTCCTGTCCCTTAGCATGTTTACATATATTTTAGGATCAATTTATCAACTTCCAGATACTCATACACACACATATTCACACTTGCACACACATCTATTGGAATTTTGATTAAGATTGCACAAATCCATGTATCAATGTAGAGAGAGCTGAGATCTTTTTGTATTGGGTTTTCTAGACATGTGGTTCTCAGACTTTCAGATGTGCACACGGTTCCCAAGAAGACCTTGTTAAAATAGAATTTCTGATTTAATAAGTCTGGGATGGAGCCCAAGATTCTGATGTTCTTACAAGCTCCAGATAATGCTGATGTTGCTGGTCAGTGGACCACTCTTTGAGTAGCAAAGGTGTAGACAGGGCAAATCTTTCCATTTTATCTCTCTAATAATATTTATAGTTTCCTGTATAAAGGTCTTGCACATATTTTGTTCCTAGGTGTTTGAAAGTTTATAAATTATATCTATATTTTAAATTTTTATATTCCATTTGTTGTTGATTTATAGCAATGAAATTGATTTTTATATGACTTTGTCTTGCTAAATTCACTTATTAATTCTAATAATTTATCTCTATAATCTTTTGGATTTTCTACAAATATAATCATCATATTAAAATGACAATTTTATGTCTTCCTCTCTATACCATTTATGTTTTATTGCTTTTTCTGACTTGACTTCCTGATGGAAATCTCTAGGACAATGTTGAATATTACTGAATGGTGATAGTGAACATTTTTATTTTTGTCTCCAGTATCCCAATTTCAAAGAGAAATCTTTCCATATTTGATTATTAAGTGTGGTTGCTCTAGGGTTTTTGTAGGTATATCTTTATCAAGTTAAGGGCATTTCTTTTGACTCTTAAGAGTTTTTAACATGAATGGTTTTTTAATTTTGTCAAGCATATTTCTTCATTTATCACAACAATCTAATGATTTGCTCCTTTATTCTGTTAATGTGATGAGACAAATTGGTTGACTTTTAAATGTTAAATCAAAATCATATTTCAGGAATAAATACAATTTGGTTATAATATATTATCTTTTCTATATATTTTTGGAGTGTGTTTATTTGCATATTGTTTAACAGTTTTGCTTTTATGCAATTAAGTGAAATTTTCTTGCAATTCTCCCTAGTTTTATTGCCTCAGGTTTGTAATCAAGATTGTAGGAGTCTCACATAAAGTTGAAGAAAGGTTGCTCTGCACACTTCTTTTCTACACTTCATTTCCCACACTTCTGTGGGAAATGTTTTGTATGATTGACATCATTTCTTCATTAAATATTTTTGTAGTATTTAACATGAAGCCATTTGGACATAGAATTTTCTTGGTGAACAATATTTATATAGAGATTTAAAATGTTATATGTTTAATATATTTTGCTACTTTTGATAAATTGTGTTTTTCTAACAATTTGTACATTTCAACCATGTTTTCAATTTTATTGCCATAAAGTTGCTCATGTTCCTTTATTATGCTTTTCTTACCTGCATAATTATTTATTCATTTCTAATACATATTTAAAGCTCTCAGTGTCCCTCTAAACTTAAGCTATATCATCCAAGGTTTGATATGTTGACTTTTTTATTTTCTAATGTACATTGTGACTTCCTTATTGAATTCATGGAATTTGTTATAATAATTTTTCTTAATTTCTGAACATGAGAGACATTTGAGTTACTTTTTGTTTAAAATGATTTTTAGATTAAGTCCACTCTTTCTAACAAAGACCAAATTCAATATTTGCTGAGATTTGTTTATTGTCAAATTATGATCAGTTTTTTAAAATGTTTCATATACCTCAAAATAATGTATTACCTGTAGATGTTAGATGAAAAATTCTATAGATATCCATTAGGTCAAGTTTGTTAATCTCATTAAGTTGTTTAAACTTTCTAGACCTTACTGACATGTTCCTGATTATTAAATCAGTTACTGAGATAATTTAGTTTAAAAATATCTTATAATTTTGAAATTTTCTATTTCTCATTGTATTGTACTAATTTTGTAATTCAGGCTATGTTACTGAAATTATAAAAAATAGATATATTGTATTTTCACAATGACTTTCATGATCACTTTAAAAATATAATTTATTTTTTTTTAAGTGAGAAATCAATTCACTATCACATTGTGGTTTGTTTTCAGGTTACCTTTATACTATTGTTTATAAGTTATTTTTTTTCTTTATGACATTAGATTTTGGAAGTTTTATTATAATGTGTAAGAGGTATGGATGTCTTTTGTTATATTCTAATTTGTGCTTGACTCTGTGGCTTGAAGTCCCTCATTATTATTTTTAAATTCTTACGATTATCTCATTGAATATTGCTTTTGTTTTATTTTGTCTCCTCTTTTTGTTTTGTGCTTCATTAACATGTATGTTAAACCTTCTCACTCCATATTTTTGGTCTATTACTGTACCTTTTATAATTTCTATTTTTTCCCTCTCTGTCCTATCTGCTGATATTTTCTTTGACCTATCTCCAATCTACTAATTTTCTCTTCATTGTTCTCTAATGTGTCGTTAAACTCATCCACTGAGTTCTTATTTCAGTTATTTTAAGTTCAATCCTAGAATTAAAAAAAAAAAAAATTCCAGTACTCTGCTGAAATTCTCAATTTTGTCTGTTATTTAGTTATTTTTTGTAAATAGAAAACATGGTGATTATAAAGTCTATGTCTGATTATTTCAAAATTTGGAGACCATAGAGGGGTGCTTTTACTATTTATTGTTTCTGCTAGTTTTAATTTATAATGTTTTGCCTTTTTGTATACCTTTTATTGTTGTTGTTATTATTATTATTATTCTCTAACAAGTCTTGTATTGGTAAGAAATGCTCTGAGTTGTACAAGAATCCTCTAGCAATCATTCATGTTTGATTTAGTAAAGGCCATGTGACAATCAGCTCTCTGGATCACTCTAAGCAAATTTCTTGTATTGAAATAATGTGAAGCTGAACTATACTTCCTGTAAAAGCCTATCCTTTTTTAGTTTATCTTTGCTAGCAGAGAGGAGTCTTTTGAAATTCCCAATGCAATGTGATTGGGGTTTATCTGGACTTTTTTTCCACATGCTCTGGACTCCAATTCTTGCCTCTCAGTTCCACAAGCTTTCAAAATTATTGCTCAGTTTCTCAGCCTCAAATAAGTCCCTCTTATTTACCAAACATGATCTGAGTAAATGTGACCCTAAATGCCAGTATTATTCCCTCTCTCAGGCCTCTGTCCTTCCATTGTCTCTCATTTGCTTTTTCTTTACTATCTTGTGACTTCTCTGGTGCGTCCAAGTAAATTTTAAAAAGTATTTTTTCTAGAAGAAAATATGGAAATATAAGTAATTGGTAATTATAATCTTTAAAAATTTAAATCCCTTGGGTATAAAGTGGGAAGGTTTAATTTGAAGAAAAAAGGAATGGAGTAAATAAGTGTAATTACTTAGATGGGCGTCTGCCTTTTTTTGTAACCCAACATTCAAATGCTTTTCTTAGTTGGAGGAAACACCTCTGCGTGAATCTTGTTGAAAAGATAAGGTCCTCCTTCCAACTCTCCCTATGAAAGCCGAACAGGAAGTGTCAGTCTCTCCTTCTCTACTGGGCATCAGTGCAAAAGTGACTCAGGATCAGATCATCAATCTCTCCTTCTCAGGACTTTAGTTTTTAGGAAAATATTAATAAGACCAAGGATAACTGAGAAATTACTCACAGTGTATACGGCAGTGTTTAGAGCCTGGAAACAGAAGATAGATGTGTTAAGCATCAGTGTCCATATGAATGTCCAGCAGCAGAGTGTCCAGAGTTTCAAATGTCTGAACTAGTATCCTAGTTTGGTTGACTGGCTTTTAAGCTTCCTTTTCTTGCATATTTGCAGAGCCTGGCTATTCAAGTTTTTACTTGATATGCTTCCAATAAATTGCTTTTCTCTTAAAATTAGCCAGCATTAATTCTGTTGCTTTGGGAATTGGTTAAATGGAGATCAATTAACAAAATTTCTACTGAAGGATATAAAATAACTCAGTATTTCCTATCATGAATATAGTTAATTTGTTTAAATGTATGTGTGCTAATTTACATGCACATATTTTAATAATAATTCTATTCTGATTTTGAAGGAATGCATGACTACTTCAGAAGCTGTTATCCATATTTTTTTTTAAGGATTCTTATTCATGGATTTTAGCAAATTAAAACTGAGTTAGATGATACAAAATTAATGATTTAAATAATTTCCTCAGTGATGTGACGTATTAACAATCGAAGGTATGGTCTTAAGAGATGCTATTAAGATACTACATTAGGTTCCATTTCTTTAAATTTATTGTGAAATTCTGTTTATCATACGACATTGTAATAAATTCAAGCTTCAGGATTTGAGGTTTAGCTGATTGCAAGTTGCTGAGGAAGAGCAAGGGATGCTACCCTAGATCAGCTGGATAGTACAGAAAGACTGACCTAAATTAAGGGGATAAAAAATGAAGTC
The DNA here is from genome assembly GCF_004115265.2 of Rhinolophus ferrumequinum. Taxonomy (NCBI): domain Eukaryota; kingdom Metazoa; phylum Chordata; class Mammalia; order Chiroptera; family Rhinolophidae; genus Rhinolophus; species Rhinolophus ferrumequinum. Next base: position 23,885,131 of record NC_046287.1, read on the forward strand.
CTGTTTAGTGTTGTATAGGAATGGCATTGTCCAGGCATTTTTCATGCAAACAAGTGAGATGATAAAAGATGATCGAAGATAGGGGATCAGTGAGCCAAAGATATTAATAGGAATCTGGAAAAGCACTGATATTTAGTTTGGTTTATATTTAGGGGATGTCAGTCAGCAAGACAGGAATGGGATTCTGCGGCGAAGGGAAAGATCCCTTATAGGAAAGGAGTGAGGTGAGATCAGAAGAAGGAAAAGAGCAGGACCATAATCTTAGGAATGCAATGAACACTAGCTCTCTTCCGCATTTCCCACCCCAAGGAAGGCACTGGGCTGTCTGGCAGATTCACAGAAGATGATGATGATGATGATAATGATGATGATTACTACTATTATTATAACTATTATTAGTGAATAATTGATACAGAAGTGGTTTTGAAATAAGAACAAAGAAAAATAAGAAAAAAATCCAAGTATAAGATTTAGGCCCATAGAGGAAAGGGAGGTACACAGGAGCTAAGGATCCTAAGTCCCAGCACACATCATCAGAATGGAATACAGTTGACTCTTGAACAACACAGGTTTGAACCATGTGGGTCCACTTACATGCAGATTATTTTTCCATAAATACCTGTGCTGTTTTCGATCCACAGTTGGGAGTCCATGGATGCAGGTTGCTGACTATATGCATTGATGTACTCTGTTTTATATAAGGGACTTGAGCATCCGCAAAGTTTGGTATCTATGGGGAGTCCGAGTCCTGGAACCAATTTCCTGCAGTTAAGTTTTAGGGGAGTCAAAAATTATATGCAGATTTTTGACTCTGGTGGGAGGAGTGGTTTGCACCCCTAACTGCACGTTGCTCAAGGGTCACCTGTTCTGTTCTATCCTGTTCTCCAAAGGATTATCACAGGGAGCTGGTGGTCAACACTGTCTGCCTCCTAAACAATTCTCCAGGAGCCCCTTTAATTTATGGGAATCTCTGCCCTTGAGCAAGGATCACAATAGGAGGTCCCCTACTTCCTGATCTCTATCTGTTATTATTGATGTTTCTGTGTGAGAAGAGATAGTAGGGAAGAAGCAAACCACCTTTGAAAAAAAGGGTCATCTGTGCCTTTCTTCTTGGTCCATAAGAAGTCTTGGGGCAAACTGATAGAAACAAAGAATATTAGTAAAGCTGTATTGGAGGTTTTAACTTCAAACCAATCATGCTAGGTAGATACTGGACACCTTCTAAGCAATCAGTGAGTGGTAGCTATTTTTATTGGTTAAGTTGTGTAGGACTTTATCCTCCTGCAGCCCATCCTAAGCCCTCTCAATTAGCCTGCATCTAACCCTCTAACCATCTCAAAGTGATAAGACTGACAAGCTTAGATGAGCTTTATCTACAGAAGGTCCTGAAACAACAGAAATTAATGCAGAACCCATTATCAGAAATCATAGTATAGCTTGTACACAGCTCTGATCATTGCAAATGAGGTTTCAACTAGACCCGAGAGCACTTTAAGTTCTTTTGAAGTGTTTTCCAAATCGGAAAATCTTTCTCTTAAAAGCTTCTCTGAAAATTAACATGGATCTTGACCAAGGATGATTGGTCTTTTCCCAAAGAAGTGTTATACTCGTTAAATTATGCTGAGTAGCCTGGCATGTGCTTTCTGTATTAAAATTAACTAAAAGTTATCAAATGCTGATTTTAACCAATGCCTGCATGTAAAAGTATCAATTGGGTATAATATGGACAAAAAGACCTAATTACTTTGGGGAATAATAACAATATGATTTCCCCATAAAGAACTCTTTTCTAGAAAGAAAAGTCATTTTAGGAATGACTTGAATTCTAAATTTCTCTGATTGACACTTTCTTAACTCCCAATAAAGTTACATGAGCATATATGTAATTTTGTGCAGTAAATCAGGTGATTTGATTAGTACAAAAGTAACTCAGGGAAGCCTTATTTTTCATTAGGAAATGTCTTTTTTTTTTTTTTTTTTTTTTTTTTTTTTTAATAAAGGCATCTGGTGGGGAAAAAACAGCCACAACTCCACTATCATATTAAACAAATGTTAAGCCTTAATGATTCTCTCTAGGGTTTTAGATGCATTCTATTTCTTGTTTAAACAAAGTTATGATCACATAAGATACAATTTTGTGTCCTCTTTAGTATTTATGCCAGGCACTATTTTCATATCTTTATGTATAGTAACACATTTAAATCTTGTAACATAATATCATACATATTATTGTTACCTGCATTTTACAAATGGAATCAATGAGGCACAGATCAGTCAAGTAACTTGCCTAAGGTGTTTCAAGAAAGTGATGGGTTTAGGATGTAAAACTCCAGCTGTCTTCTGAATCTCTGCGGCAGAATATGAGCATTTTGAGTGGCTGTGCAATATTCCACTGAATGATTATACCATCTTCCTTATTTTTGAATATTTAGGTTGTTTGCAAACTCTGCCTAATATTTGGAAATATGATCAAGAATAGATTTCCAAGAGAACTACTAAATCAAAAGATTTGAATATTTTCTTTTGATATTCAGAATTTAATTTTTTTTGAGTAACTAAATCAGCTGTACTTTTCTATCATGATTACTTCTATTGCTTCTGTCCTTATGGAGGTTAAAAAAAATGCGTAATTTGGCATATTGTTGATAGTGTAAGACTTTCAAAAGCGTAGACACAAATCTTGTACTGTACCATATATTAATAGATCCATCATTACTTGCATGATTATATAATTAGTAATGCAAGATTATTGATAATGATCCCCAAAGAGACATCTGATCACTGTGTATGTATACATTACATAGACAAAGTATAGAAATGATCTTGAAACTACAAAGTCTCATTTGTCAATATATGTATCGACCTGTTCTGAATGTGACAGTATTCTCAATGCTTATTGGCATTTGGAGATTAAGCATAGCTCTGACACTGGGAGGAGATAGGTCAGTGGTAAAAATTAATGAAAAATTCTTGGTTTGTTAGAATTCTTTGGTTGCATGCAACAGAAAGAAAAAATGGAAGGAGCTTTATTGAAAGGATCCTGGGTAACTCACACAATAAAAGGAAAGGCTTAAGAACTGAGAATTGAAAGGAATTAGGCAAGCAGCTTTGGGGATCTCAGTTAGGAACTCATCCACAGTTTCTTTTATACACTGGTAATGGAATACTTTCACCATTTGTAATTTCATTAGAAATTCAGATTGCTGGGAAAGTTTGACTGACTTATGCCTTCACTAAGGCGGGGAGAGGGAATTGGGCAAGACTGGATTTGACAGTCCCAGTGTTACCACAAGAATGTGTAGAAAGCTGAGCAAGCAAAAGCAAGACATGCCAAACTCAATTTTGATCGTAATGTGGTAACAAAAGCTTAGAATTCAAAAACTTCTTAAATATCCAGGAAGCATCTTTATGTTGGCAAATCTGTGCCACAAAATGTCTTAATCAGTAGGCTGTAACAATGTATTAACTTCACAAAGGCATTGCTTTGATTCATTGTAGGCTTTCAAATTTAGCCAAACAGAAAAATGGTGTTACTGTAAGCATTAAAGTTCTAAAATGGAAGCAGAAAACAAAAAATCAAGGATGGTTTCGCACTTAATCTGAGAGATAAAATCTAGCACTTTAAAAACCAGGGTATGATCAGGATCAAAATACTGGAAAGCAGTTAAAAATATATGTGGGATAGATGAAAGAATCCAACTACCATGGTGGTAAAACCAATATCAAAGTTGGCGAGGGGTGATGAGGGTACAGAATACAAAACTAAGTGGGATATAAAAAAATATTTTAGAAAGTGGTTCTTAACAGTGGGGCTGTTTTCGGAAGCCTCAAACCCAGTTAGCCAAATGGACACGTGCTTATAACACATTCCAAGGATAAACAATTACAAGGATAAACCATTAGAAAAAACTTGAACTTTTTTTTTTCTTTAAATTCAGTGGAGTAGTCTTCAGCTTTGTTTTAATGGTTTAGAATTGGTTTTATTTGAAATCCCACTAGAAGGGGGTACCCCAATTTTTTTGTGTTTGGGTCTCTAAGTGTCTTTTTTTTTTTTAAGTTTATTGGGGTGACAATGGCTAGTAAAGTTACGTAGGTTTCAGGTGTACAATTCTGTAATACATCATGTATATATCCCATTGTATGTTCACCACCCGAAGTCAGTTCTTCCATCATCACATATCTGATCCTGTTTAATGTCTTAATCTGATCCTGTTCAGTCATTTCTCCAAGAGCATACTTCTAAAGTTATGCCCTTGTAACAAAGCTACATTGTTTGACTTCCAATGAGTATATAAATCAGTAAACAATTTTAGTCAACAGGTATGTATTAAATGCTTACGATGTGCTAGGCTCTGCAGAAATTAAAATGAAAAATTCAAAAATGTAATTTAAATTCTGGGAGGTGTTTGATTTTGCCAATAGTACTTGGGATGACTAATGTGTCCTATAATTTGATAGGCTAGGATTCTCCCTCCTGGGTAATAGCAACCCTCCTTTCTGGTGAAAAAATAAAATGCCTGGACAACATATATATTTTTAAAGCTTATTTTAATTATTTAAAAAATGACAACATTGTAAGGCATTATCAGGTCAAAAATAAGTGAAAGCAGGAACCAAACAAGTAGATAGAACCTCCTCTTCTGACCCCACCCCACACTTTATCATCACTCATCTCCATTTCCACTATTGGAATTTAAACAGAGACTTGAACTGTGATTTTCATAGCCTCTTGCATGTGGGGTCAAAAATCAAATACCCAAGACCCTCCCAAGGCGGTGCTCTAATAGGAGACTTTCACCTGACAGAGTTGGGACTCTAATAGACTATATCCTCAGGAGGTTAGTTAAACCTGAAATAAACTCCCTTCCCAAAAGACATCAAGGAAAGTTGCCTTGAACAGGGCAAGAAGGGAGATTGAGACATGAGAAGATTATTCCTCAGAAGTTCCAATCACAAACCAGCATTCAAAGGGGTTTGAAGCCTTAAGCCATCACACACCTATGTGATAAAAAAACAAAAAACAAACAAACAAAAATCCCTTCAAGCTATGAATTTTGCTTAAGATTGGTCTTACACATGTCTGTCTTGGAAAAGAAAAAAATATATTTTATAAAGAAATAAATTGTTCATCGAAGGTTTCCAAGAATCTTCACAATGACTTTTAAGAAGAACTCCCTATAAAAGATAATCTAAGACAGGAAGCATGGCACTGAGATTAAGAATTAACAGGGAGAATTAAAGACAATAAAATGTATCTCACAAAGACTTATACATTGTAATAATTATGTTTATTATACTTGAAAAATGAAAGATTAAAATGTTTACAGGGAACAGTAAATTAAAAAAAACTAAAACCTCTCAAATAGCAGATTTCAAAAAGAGCCAAACAGAATGCCTAGAAATTGAAAATACAATCATTGAACTAAACACTCAATGATTAAGTTTCATAGCAGATTAGACACAGAAGGAGAGAAATTTAGTAGAGTGGAAGATAAATCAAAAAATGTTTTCAGAAGGTAGTACAGAGAAAAAAAAGGAGAAACATATGAAAGGTTAAAAGGCATTAATTATCTAGTTCAAGGGTTTACCATACTCATATTATCTACTCAGATTTTCATCAACATAAAAGAGAGACTAGAACATGGCTAATAATGAGAACTCTAGAACTCTCCATAATTGATGAAGATTCAAGAAGTTCAACAAATCCCAGGGTGAATAAAAAGAAATACACACCCAGATACACCATAGTGATGCTGCGTAATACCAAGAATAAAGAGACAACTTAAAAGAGAAAAACATGAACTCTCAAAGCAGGAACTTCTCAACGGCATCAAGTCAGAAGACTGAAATAACATTTTCAATAAGATAAAAGAAAGTACGTGCCAAATTAGAAATCTATTCCAAGTGAACATAACTTTAAAATGGACAAAATAAAGGTATCTATCTTCAGACAAATCAAAAATGAGAGTGCATACCACAATCAAGCCCCCACTAAAGAAAATTCTTAAAAATGTTTTTTAGGAAAAAGGAGTCACAGATGGAAATTCAGAGTTATAAAAAGCAGCAAAGACCTATAGCTTAATAAAAATAATAAATATAAACTTGAAGCAATCATAAACGATATTTATTGAATACCAAACCACGTTTTAAATAATTTTCATATATTAATCTTTAACATCCTCACAGCCCTATGAAGTAGTTACTACTATTTTTGTCATCTCCATTTTACAGAAGAGGCACAGTTGAAGTAACTTGTTGAAGTCCACATAGCTGGTAATTGGTAGAACTTGCATTTGAATCCTGGCTGACTGAGTAGGCAGGCTTTACTCACAATACTTCTGACACCAATTGTGCGGATTTTTTTCCTTGCACCAACCAATTCTCCAACTCTCTGAACACTAATTAGGTATCTTACAATTCAATTCAATTCTGATACTAACTACCCAGAGTTAACCTTAAACTCTGTAGGTGTAAAGGCTCAGTCCCATGAGACTGCCCTCACTTCAGACACCGGTTGCAAGTGTTAAGTTCCCAGGTTACTCACCACATTTCTGTCCGACTGGGCTAGAAATTAGGGGTTCCTACAATACCCACTCCGAGTTTGATAATTTGCTGAAATAGCTCACATAATTCCGGAAAGTGGTTTATTTACTGTTACCCATTTATTATAAAGGATACAACTGAGGAAGACCCAAATGGAAGAGATGCATAGGGTAAGGAACAGGGGACAGGACGTGGAGCTTCAGTGTCCTTTCCAGGCAAACCACGCTCCCAGCACCTCAATGTGTTCACCAATGTGGGAGCTCTCCTATCCCCAATTGTTTAGGGGTTTTTATGGAGGCTTCATTATGTAGTTGCAAGTGATTAAATCAGTGTCCATTGGTGATTAACTCAATTTTCATACCCTCTCCTCTCCCTGGAGGTCTGAAAGTTCAGATTCTCTAATCATACATTGTTCTTTCTGGTGACCAGGTCCCATTTAAAGCTGTCTAGAGGACCCCAGCCACCAGTTTTATCATTAGCTAAAAGGACATTCATCACTTGGATATTCCAAGGGTTTTAAGAGCCTTGTGCCAGGAAAGAGGGCTAAAGACCAAATAGATATTTCCCATTGTACCACACTGAGCCTGTTTTCTTAATTGCTATGCAACACTGACTCTTTTTAAATGAAGAATAACAGCATAGTCAAGCTTAATAAACATTAAAGTTTTATTCCGTATATCATAAGCTCTTTCTTTCCCCTCACAGTTAGTAAATACAAAAATAAATATATCTATTTCTGAGATTAGATTTGGAAGGTACTGGATTACACAAAGGAGTATGCCACAGAATCGCTTGATTTGGACTGTAGTCCAGATTGACATAAAGATTGGATTCCAGTCAGGGCAGTGTCAGGACAGTTGCCAGGGGCCAGTACAAAACCCTCAACTAAATAAAAGTAAAAGGTTCATGTTAGAGAAGTAGGCCCAAGGAATAAATGAAGAGTCAGAAACAAAAGACAAAGACGTAATAATGTGTTTAGAGATAAGGCTATAATAATGGAGAAGATGAAAGGAAATTAGTTGAAAGAGCCTGGGATGTAAGCTGTCAACAGATCTGGGTTGATCATAGCTCTCTCTATTGGAGGCTGAAGATATGGCTCAAGCGCTGGTCAGTGAGGGAAAGAGATTCTAGGGTGAGGTGAACTAGCCCAACTTTTTGGATTTGAGAATTCTTATTCTTATGATAAATGTATTAGAACAACTGGGTTTTAAGGTTGCTTTCAACATTAACATATATTTTGCTATAGAACGATTTACTGGAAATGATACAACTGCAGGACTTAGGGGTGTTTGCGATAATACTATATCAGTGTGATTTTTTTTTGGTTCAATTAGTTTCTATGAATACTATAATATTAAAGCTGTGTTATGTTCAGATTTTGAAACAGAGCAAGTTGAAAGGCTCCACATGATCTGAAGGGTACAGGGCCACAGGTAAAGACATTCAGCATGCTTCTTTATCTGGGAAAATCAGCATTATTTATGACATGATTCGTAGAAATTTCCCTTCTAATCATCTCTGAGGAGTCAAGTAATGTGGACCAGGAAATGGAAAGGAATGGAAAGACCCGGGATAGTCTCCCAAAACTTGTATTTTTGCCTTAAATTAGAAAAACTGAGGGGTATTCAGTTTCTCTGGGAGACTAAGCCTAGGCAAGTAAAAGATAAGATTGAATCTCTCCCAGACAGGCTCTGGTTGGGAGAGAAGGCAAGCTCTACCGGTATTTTGAGTTCTAAATGTAATAATTGTGGCATCAAAACCCTATAATTTGGAAAAGTAATTGTGATGAAGATATTTGCATTTTCTCTAATCATTTTCCTTTTGTTCCTATTTAGCACATGGTAAGTTCCTCATGAAATTACGGTGTTTCAGCAGCGTGAAAAAGAACTGAGGGAGATTTCATTTTTGAACTGAGTGGAGATTACACTTGGACCAACAATTAAAGGGAGAGAGCATAATTCTTGAGATGAGGTCTGATGGTGTTAATGATACTAAAATGAAACTTATTAACAAAAAAATAGAGCTAAGATTCCCAAAGTCAAGACCTATCTTTAAGGTCTCATATTATTGGCCAGCACCCCTACCTCCCACCCGCATCAATGTGTGCAGGGCTAATGTTCGCTTAGTTGCCCAATGTACCCCCTGGGCATCCAGAGCTTGATCAAGTTGTGCTCTTTAGCCTCCACTTGGAGAACCACAGTCTCAATTATTGTCTGCCCAATCAGGCACAGCACCTTCCTGGCACTGCCAGGCTTCCTTCCACTCTGTCACCTTTGCCTGTCTCACCTCTGCTCTCAGTCGTATTGCTGCTGCTACTATTGTTTTCTTCTCAGAAATATTTATTTTTCCCTTTGTACCTTCAGAACAGCAAAGATAGTGATAGCTAGGAATGTAAAAATTCAAGAAATACTTGGTAGACACACTTGTTAGGATGTGTAAAATGGCAGAGAGGAAAGGATTCAGCATGATTCCCAAGTTTCATGAATGGTCAACTGTCAGAATGACAGCAAGTTACTTGAGATGGAAGGATTAGAAAGAAGCACACATTTGGTAAAGATGCGGTGATGAGCTCAGTTACAGACACAATGAAAGTAAATACTCCCTTTTATTGATCATCTACTTTATTCGTGGCAATGTTCTGAATGCTTTCCATGGGTCAGTTCTAATTCTCAGAGTAATTCTTTAAAATATGAAATACTGGAAGTCATCTGAGTTATCCAGAAATGTTCCTTTGGTAAACAAATTAAAAGGATGCTTGTGAAAGAACAGATAAAATAGTAAACATAAGGGTGCAGGGAAGGCTAAGGTACTATGCCAAGAAAAGCATCTTTTGTACAGTGAAATCTAGTAAAGGGGGCATGTAGGGTATGTGAGCAGTCATCAGAGATGGGAGAGAATTTACAGGATACAGTCTAAACATTGAGAGAGAGCATCCAGGTTTCTATCATGCATCTCCCTGTGAACTATAGCATTCTCGAGCAGCTGCCCCCACATAGATCAGCTCAAAAGGCCACTCTCTTCCTGGCCTTCACTCTATTTTTTCAGCTCATTTGCCTAATGATCTCAGAAACATTCCTGTGACATACCAAAAATGGGAGAGTGGCATGGAAGGGGTAGGTGCCTTCATGGCTTCAGCCGGGAATCAGAAGAAGGCTCCCATGCTCTCTTCCTTCCCCAAACCTCCCTCGGGAAGTCTGTGTCTACATGTTCCTTGGGCATAGGGAGAATATCACTGCTCAGTGCCTTACACTTGCTCATTCCATTAGCTGGGCCCATATGAAACATTATTCCTTTGTAATACTCTCAAGTTCTCAATCAACATTCTAGATCAATCTGCTTTCCTTCAGTGATCAGCAATATATTTTAAGTTTCTTGAATTAATTATCACTTGAGAAAGAACAGAAGGATAAGCGATATTTCTTACTATTCAAAAGATGGTCAGAATTTGTATTTTCGTTTTATGCAATTTTTTATTTTACTTTTTATCATAGTATATAGTTTGAGTTCCAGAAAACTTATTTTTGGAATAGAGCAGACAAGTACAGCCTTCATTTTTTATTCAAGTTTATCATTAATTTATAGAATTTGTAAAGCATTTTTACCCAATTGGCAGAAATTTGTTGCCTGCGTATTACAGACTACATTTCTAAATGCCCACTTCTGCAATATTCATGTATAAAATTAAGTGATAAGAGATATAATTTTTGTTAGGAAGTACTAGGAGGCTTCCACACACACTCTTCATGGAAGGCAATCTTAAAATATGTCATCTAAGAAATCTTCAAAATTGGAATATTAGGACAGATAGCACATAGCTCTTCAGGGTGAGTGCTAATGCCTCCACTAGGTTTTCTTACTCCATTTGTGAGATTGGACAATGATGGATGGAGCTGGTGAGAAAAGAGCTCTTAATAACCCTGGAAGTTCAACTCCTTTCTTAATCCTAACTGATGTGCATAGAGTGAAATACCTTATTATAACATTTTATGTGTGTGTGTGTGTGTGTGTGTGTGTGTGTGTGTGTGCCCTATAAAGGGAAAGAAGATTTACAGCCATATGCAAGTCCTTGTTCTTTTGTTTTGCTTATGTGATCTTTGCTTCCAAATGAACTGATGTCCATTTAGAATATGAATATTGAAAGCAGATTGGTTTAATCAATATTGCCCATGTGCAATACTGCTGAATGCAAAGAGGCATTCAAAACAGAGGGTCTGTTCAGTTCCAGAGCATAGTCTATAATCAGTTATTTACCTTTGTGTTCAAGATTAGATTGGCACTGTTTTCTGTTTTCATTTAATCAAATTACCATTATTTTACCAAGAAGATAATGTTCTGGAATTTGTGTTTGCTTGGTAAAATCTTAAAAAATTTAACTAGAATATCTATGTGCAAAAGATTGGGGTCAGACAAGATTATATAATCTGTAGTATCTGAAAAAGATGACTTAATTTCAGAAAGCTAAGGTTATCTCCTTCGCCTAATATATAATATCACATTTCTACTGAGATGTGAAATTCCACAGCAAGAGATTTGTTCTTTAGTTTAAGACTTTTGGGGGCAGAGAAAAGACAAATCTTGTTTAAGGGGTATATTCTCCCACATGTATTTTAGCTTAAAAAAATCCCAAGGTACTATTTTAAAAGTAGGTATTAATAGGTGTTAATCTACTGTCTGTGGATTACTAAGACATAGTAGTAATGTCTTACTACTACTGACACCCACTATAGGGATGAATATAGATTGAAATAGAGCCAAGACTTACTGTACTAGGGATGTGGAAAAGACGTGGCTGACCTGCCTTTATTCACTTGTTCTCCAGATATTTATGAAAGCCTATTATGTAATAGGCATTATGCTAAGCTCATGGGATACAAAAATAAACAAAATAGATGTCTTTCCTGTCTAAAACAGAGCATATTGTCAAGTATATTAGTTTCTTGAGGGTGGCATAAAAAATTAGCCCAATCTTCGTAACTTACAATAGAAATTTATTTTCTCAGAGTTCTGGAAGCCAGAAATCAGAAATCAAGGTGTCGGCTGGGCCATGCTCCTTCTGAAGGCTCTGGGGGAGGATTCCTTCTTGCCTCTTCCAGGACCTAGTAGCCCTAGGCATCCCTTGGCTTGTGGCAGCATAAATCCAATCTCTGCCTCTCCATTTGCACATAACCTTTGTCACTCCGTTTGTCTCTGTCTTCCTTCTGTCTCTATGTCCTGGCCTCCTTTTATAAGGACACCAGTCATTGGCTGGAGGGCTCACTCTAAATCCAGGGTAAGTCCCTCACCAGACCCTTAGCTAATCAAATCTACAAAGATCCAATTCCCAAAAAAGATCGTATCTGAGGTCATGAGTGGAGATGAATTTTTGGAGTACACTGTTCAACCTATTACATGCAGGAAGTAATAAAACAATACACCAGCAGTTGTAATACAGGCTAATGCCGGGAGAGGTGATATGAGTCACGTGACAGAGGTGAAGAGGAGAGAGAAAGAGTATTTTCGACAGAGTATTTTGAAAGACCCAAAGACAAAAATGTGGAGTGGTTCTCAAGCATTTCAGTGTGGTAGGATCTCATGTGTGTATATGGGGAGGGAGGAATTAGAAAGGCAAAACGTGAAGGTTTTTGTTTGTTTGTTTGTTTTAAGAAAGGGCCAGTTCATGAAGCTGTGAGGACTTTTTTCCCTGAGATAAACAGGTGGCCATTGCAGGGTTTTAAGCGGGCTATCATTGTTCTGTTTACATTTGTGTTTCAGGCAGGTGGCTCTGGAAGGCAGAGTGAGAGGCCGGGGGAGAGGTAAGCTTGGAAACGAAGAAATGTAGGGAGATTGGAACTTACAGTGGCTCCCTGCTCTGCATGTAATCACCCCTCAAATTGTGCACCCAGACCGGGTCAAGGGTTGGCCAAAGGGCTCAAGTTAACGATAACCCCATACTCAATTCATGTAATTTTACCCTTGAGGTTCATGACAAAATATTCCAAAATGTTGGTGTTTACTCCAATCAACAGAGGCATCATTTATTCCTACAACCTCAATCCATCTTTCTTCTCAAGCCAAATTATTCAACCTGCTCTGTGTTTCTGAGAGTTACCTTACATCCTCTCCATAAACTCATGAGCTTTGCTTATGCAAGTTGACGTCATTTCTTTTGCTCTCAATGAAAGACATCCAAGTGAAACACCCTCATTTGGCCAAAGGAAGACAGTGACGTAAACGAGGGTGAGGGACTGAAGTAACGTGGACCAACTTGAGCGATACTTAAGAGGTAACACTGACAGGACGTGGGGATGTATGAGACGTGGTTTGTTAGGGAGTGGAGTCGGCGATGAGGCTCAGGGTTCTAATGTGGCACCGTGGGTGAACCGCAGCGCCTTTAACTGAGATAAGACACAGCTTGAGAAAGTCAGACAGGAAGTTGATTGTGTTCAGCCTCAGGCAAATGAATTTGAAGTGCCTGAAGGACCTCCAATGGAAGGTGCCCCATCAACATTTGAATATAGGTCTGAAATTCAGGAGAGGAGCCTGGGTGGGAGAATATATACCGGAGGTGCCAAAAAAATGTCTACAAGTGAACACTTTAGTCAACGTTGCTCAAGCAGTGGTTCACCATAATCAGAAGTGTCTGGACGCTGATGGTAACCACTTTGAGTATCTCTTGTAAATGCAGAAGTCAAATGTGACTTGTATTCATCTTTTGTTCTCGGTGTGTATTGACTATTACAGTTTTAATACAGTTTTCCTTTCTTAAAATGTGTATGCGTATTTTTGGCACCCTCTGTATATGTGGTAGTTATTTCATAGAAACTGATACTTTAAGCCCAGGGCTGCTAGTATCATAATCACAGCACACAAACCCTACTGACCTGGCACTTTCAGTTCTTAGTAGTCCCCTTTTTTCATGTATTGGGTTTTCGATTAATTACTTTTCTAAAGTAGTTTATTTTTCATGAATTTAGAAAAAATCTTAACACTTAGAGTAAAATTATCTATTGATTGATTGATAGATATATTCATAGGATCAACAATAGAAACATTGGAAAAAATTCACTTTCTTTTCTAACCAATATTATTTTTCTCTGAGACTATGTCTATTACTTTCAATATTTAGCAAGTTTGGACATTATTTGCTGTATTTATATTGTCTCAATTGAATTTAAGGTCCATGAAAGTTGGGACATTGCTTTTCTTTTCTTATCTAGTTCCAAACAGAATCTATTAAAGTTTAAAGCATTTAGCAGGGATTCACATACTTATTGATGACAATTTTAATGTCGAAGTTTTTCCAGATTGAAATGGACACCAGAGGAAACACAATATGACTTAAAGTTTCTAAGATTGTAATTATCTAACATAAAAAGGAAGTGAAAAGTGACACCAAACACAAATAAGATTAGTGGATCATTTTGCTTTCTTTGTAAATACTTTTTCATGCACAAGTATACTTACACCTGCATGTACTAAATTAAGTTTTCCATGTTGCTGAGTAAGTAGTGATGAATATCATCTGAGAAATATTCTTCCAATTCAAGCCCAGATTGCTTTATAGTACCTACTAGTGCAGGATCAGACGGGATATGAGATGAAGCAGCATGAGAAGTTTTCTTTTTACAATTTTGCCTTAAATCTTGAATTTTGTGGAATTTGGGTTAGTGTCTGAACATAAACTACAAGCTTCAAGGATAAGTTTTCACTCAAATCTAGCTTTAATTTTTCTGATATTTTTGCCTGGGCTTGGGTTGGTGATTATCACACTTAGCACATGAATCATTTTCTTCATCTTCAAAGAGCATTACGAACATTAAATAATTATTCCTCACAATACTTCTGCAAGGTAGGTGTTTTGCTCCCATCCCATTTTACAGACCTCAAAACTGAGGGACAGAGGCCAAGTACCTAGGTATCCTGTGATCCCAAAAGATTAAAAAAATAATAGCAACCTTTTGAATTTTAACCATCTTTTGTCTTTCTGTTTTGATTCTTTCTATGGATATTATGATATAAGAGACTGGGGGGAAAATGTAAACTCTGTGATGTTTTCAAAGGAAAGAAAACATTTCACACCTTTTTAACTGCTGTTCAGCTGCAGGTAAAGAATTTAACAGCTTGCAGAGTGCTAATTAGAGCCCATTATAACTTGATTGACCTGCATTGGCAGTAAGGCTTCTTGTGTCCATACAAGATGGAGATTTTGCTTCTTTGCACATTTCTGATTCGTGTAACTCAGTTTCCTGACTACAGAAGCAGTGATAATTCAGAGGTAGTAATCAGAACTGGGCTGCATAGATCAATATTTAAAATGGAATTTTCCCTTGGTGAATAATAAGCAACAGATTCTGTTCAATACATCCAGTGGCCCAAATGTTCTCACACTTGCTTGCATGGGGATATAGAAAATTGCGGTTCATTATCTGTCTTAACTTCTTAATTAACAAAGTCAAAGAATCTCTGAGAAACAAGATATCTGTGTTTGGCCTTTGTGGCTTTTGCTATTTACTATTTGGAAAAGAAATCAAGTATGTATATTTGCCAGGTAAATGCTCTGTACTCAAGTGGCAAAATTAGCTTTTCTGAAAAAGCACATATTTCTGTGAAAGGCATTTTCTTTTTGCTTTATTTGATTATTTTCCTGATGATCTAAGGGGATTTTCTTTTGTCCGTGATAATTAAATTTAATATTGTTCTACATACTTGTTCTCTAACCTTTCCTCTGCTCCCACATTCCTGTTTGCTTATTGCACAGAAACTTGTGTGAAAAGGCATTCCTACCTCATCCTCCCTCTTCCTTCCCGCAAACAATTTTTCCATTTCTTCCATTTTTTTGTGGTTGGTAAAAGATTTCCATTTCTTTTTATTGAGATATAATTGACATACAACATTTTATTAATTTTGGGGGGTACAACTAATGATGTGATATTTGTATATATTGCAAAATGATTACTATAATAAATCTAGTGAATACCCATCCCTTTTCCATCTCTAACTTACTAATTACTTCATAGGTCTTCAGGCTAAATATTTGAATGAACAGTAGAAATTAACACTAGAAAAATCCTAATGTCTTTTTAAACTACATTTTTTCTCTTTCACAACCTTGTCTCCAGTCCCCTCTGCTCTAGTCCACCCTACGTTTTTGCTTTTAGACACACTTTCCTCAAAGATACTCTTTTTTTATAACATTTATTGAGCACTTGCCTTGTGCCATCCCCACCAAACGATAACTGGAGGAGAGCAGAACCCCTGATTTTCTCATTCACCTCGGTCTCTCCACTGTGCAGGAAAGTGCCTGGTACATGCTAGGTGCTCAATAAATATTTGCTAAATAACAAAATAAGCAAATTGCATTTCTCACTATCACCTTGAGATTCTTTATTTCAGCCCACCTACTTGCCAGCCTCCATAATCACGGTACTAATTTTAATTGCATTCAATTCCATCCATTAGTATCAAGCTCTTGTGAACGCAAAGGAAAAGTTAACCTGGCATCGAGGGCAAAGGAAGAGAGACAGATACAATCAAATACATGCCATCTTGAGATAGTTTGCCTTGTTTTTCAGCCAAACTAACTTAAATATAGTGTTCTCCTTTTTCTGTGTATTTCAGATTGATGGTATGACTCTTTTCCACCATCCATCCAGTGAAACCAGAAATGCATAATTTATCACATATTTATTTGTTGCTTTGTAGTTTAATTTATTTACTGTACATCTTGTGAATTCTGATCCAAGTTCTGCAGCTTAAGTCTAGATAATTCATATGGTGTTTTGGGGATTAATTAGATAATGAATACCAAAGTCTTTTAAAAATTATAAAGCAGTACACAAAGACTAGTCATTACTACCATTATTGTTTTGAATCTTCTACGCAGATCCCAGTATAGGATTAACCATGGGCTGCGTATTCAATTTGTTGACTGACCCAGCAACAGTGTGATGAACGTTGTTTTTAAGTTTTGGTATTGAGTTATGCTTCTTCTTCACAATTTTCTTGTGTATCACTTCAAAAAGCAAGAAAAAAATCTCATTCAACTAAAAATGAACTCATAACTCTCAATCTCTCTCTCTTCTCTCTCTCACTCATCATTCCGCATTCCATTGTATTGTAACATAGACATCACTTCACCTAAAGGATAAAAGGTTAGCCTAAGGACAACACACACACCAGAGTGTAAACTTGTACCAGCAAATGACTTAAAGTTGTATTTGCTTTGGGATGTAAAGCAAAACATATGCTTTGATGTTAAAAAAGTTGCCCTAATGACTGGCAATTATGGATAACTATCATCTGACAGTAAATCTTCTGCAGTATTCTCATTCATGGGGCCAACTTCTTCCTTCATGACTTCCATAATTTCACGAGAGCCCAGCTGTAGCCAGCCAGAGTGGTAGGGGTTTAGGACAAAAGGAGGTTTTCTATTGTCCTTCTTTTCTTTTTTTCCCCATTATCCTTCTTTTCAATTACTAAATAATATGAAGGGAAAGAAATGTGTATTATGTTCTTGTCCTTAAATTTAAAATAATATGTTCCAAAAAAATCAACATGTAATAGAAAGGAAGAAAAAGATAACAGAATTGTACCCTGGGTTCATAGGAAATTATTTTCCCCGAACTTTCTTAATATTCTGAAATTTCTTTATAATAAAAAAATTATAATGAAAAGAAGACATAATTATCTAAACCGCTTTGCCCGTTCGTCAGGCTTTGTCCTTGTTTGCTATCTTCTAAAGCAGGAGTGTCCGAACTTTTTTCAACATTTTTCACCAAGGGCCATATGCGGTAAAACACACAAACAGCCGGGCCACTCACTTGAGGTGAAGTACGTATTGCCTCACCTGGTTTATTTAAGTAAACTAAATATATTTTTGGAATTTCCTGCGGGCCAATTAAAAATGGATTGCGGGCCGCAGTTAGCCCGCAGGGCCGCAGTTTGGACACCCCTGTTCTAAAACACAGCAGCCTAACATTTTCCATCGAACTTCTTTCTCCTTTCTATTCCCATATGTTCAGCAATGAAATCTTTTCTTTTTCAACTTTTTAAAGTTACATTTAAAGATTGTATCTTTCTCCCTTCTTCCAGCAAGATGTCAAGCAGATTTCACACAATATACTCAGAAAGGAAAAAAATGCACATTTTTAACTTATTAACTTTGAAGTTCTTTTAGTGTCAAAGGTCATAGGGATAAAACTAAGACTGTAATATGCTAAATTCTACCAACCTGTACTGAGAAAGTTAATTCAAGTTCTGAAAGTGCTCATCTTGTATCCAGGGAGTAATTTATATTCTGGAAGTATTTGACTGAATTAAAGCAAAAGGAAAGAAAAAAAAAAAAGAATTACAGAAATCAGTAAAAAGACACCTGTATAGATTCATTTTATGTATTTATTTCTCATTCAACATTTAATACAGAAGTATTATATAGTGTAAATTCATTACTTCACTAGGATTTTCCATATTATATATATCCCTGGTCATTTTTGTCTCACCTATTTTTAGTTATACTTTTAAAAATTTACTATTTTTTTTTGCCCTCTTTGCATTTCTGTTAAATTCTGTTCTACCCAAACTTAAGTCTTCTTGAAGTTTTACTATTTCTTTAATTCACCTATTCTCATTATAAGTTTTGAAACAGTATTCCATCATTTTTTTAAAAAAAACTTTATTTTCCTACATTTATCCCCGCCATGACTTCCTTACTACCAGTCCCCAATGTTCAAGTAATTAGCCATTGATATCACTGTATTTTGTCATATCTAATGTAGCAACTAAATTCTCTCTCTTTTACACAACTATTCTAACAGGATTTTATCATTGTTATTCATATCATTAATAAGTTCAGGTATCTCAAAGACTGAATTTGAATTTTAAAAGGATTCAGATATGCAGTATTCTTGACCAAAATTCTACTCCGACAAGCCTATGTATGAGTTAGGGATCAACCAGAGAAATAGAACTAGTAAGAAATAGAGTGGATACATAGATGACAGATAGATAGATAGATAGATAGATAGATAGATAGATAGATAGATTGATTGATTGATTGATTGATGGTTTGATTGATTTATTACAAGGAAGAATTTATTATAAAAATGTGGACACTGGCTAAGCAAGTCTGAAGTAGGGCAGGTAGTCAGGACAGTAAGATCATGACCAAGTTAGAATCCCAAAGCTGGAGCTTGCAGCTCACAGACAGACAGTCAAAAAGGAAAGATAACCAACAGACTAGAATCCCAGGAACATGAGCTGAAGATTGGAGTACAGACTCAGAGAAGTTCTAAGCCCTCTTTTATTTGAACATTGCAGTCCAGTAGTGAAGAAGGCATGAGAGATACCACAGACATACAAAAATAAAAAATTAGAAAATAAATTATGGAACATTGTGTCAGAAATTATAATGAGAGAAGGTCAGAATGAAGAAATCATAAAATTAAGTCAGGTACACCTTTTTAATTAACTTATGATCAATTGATTAGGGGCTTTTAATTACTTCTATAAAATCCCTTCATAGCAGTACCTAGGTTAGTATATAATTGAGTAACTGAGTTTATATGCTACAAAATGAATGCTGCCTCCTTTCTGTCCTCCAGCTCTTCTGAGAGAATATCCCTCTTAGTCCACCGTAATTGGAAAAATACTAGAGAGAGAATTCAGAGGACTGTAGTTCAGCCACGCCAAGTGGACACATCCAAAGCCATTATGGTCATAGCAGTAAGGTTTGGCTGGATGCTGCTTTGTAATAACTCACTGAGAGTATTTGGTGTGCTATGATTTATTCCTAACAAGCAAATGCTCATAAGAGTGATAAAAAAAACAAAACAAAAAAACCCAATTTGTTTATTATAACTAGTATTTATTGAATAAGCACTTGCTGTGTCAGGCATTGTTTTAAACACATTAGATGTATGAACTCAATCTTCCTAATAACATCATGAGGTAAGATACTATTACTAGTCCCCGTTTCAAATGAAGTACAGACAGGTTAAGCAACTTGCCCAAGGTCACACAGCTAGTAAGCAACAAGGCCAGTTTTTGAACATGGAGAATCTAGCTCCAGAATCCATAAGCATTACCATAGTGCTATGCTAAAGCATCAGAAAAGCCCTGGATTTTTAAATTTTGTCACAAAAAATTTAACTGTCCTAACTCAACTCTCATTCTTGGGACTGTAGTACTTATTCAATTCAGTTCTTATGTAATACGATGTCCAATTAGGATAAAACTCAATTTTACTTTTCTACTAAGCTCCTCTACTTTTTTTTTCCCTCAAACGATGGACTGTTACATTTTGTCACTTATTGGGGCACAGAGAGCCCATTTAGTTTGGGAAATTTTTCCTCAAAGACCAGGACAAAACTGTCATATCTCCATTCTCCAAGGAAACACACAGCTCCTAGTCCTGGTTCCCTGCAGGGTGTAGAAAACTTTACATTCCATAAAGTCCATCACAACAAGCCAGATGCAAACATGCAATGAAGGATGAACGAGTCATCAATAAACTGAAGGATTTTAGTGAAACCACTTACTGTAAGTGCGACAGACTTGGACGGGTGGGTGACAGTGTAAAGTACTCTGAAAAATCACCTACTCCCACTGTTCTGTCTCCCTCACGCTGGAGTTATTCCTGAAAATAAAAGTACTTGGTGAGGCCAAGGATTTCCTTCCATAGGACTTGCAGCTATAAAGGAATTGAAAAATGGGAGTGTCATTAGACATAGACTCAAAGTGAGGGGATCAGTCCAATCACTGTATATCATATTACCAGGATATACAAAGATTACACTAATGCTTAGCACAGCACTTAACAACCAACCTGTTTTTTTTTTTCATGGAAGCAATATTCACAGTTGATGTCTGAATTCTTAGACAGGAAAAAGCTTGCCGTAAAATAGATGTTAGGGGCTTCTTATAGAATGATGGAAAAATGGAAATTAGTGTCAAAATGATGTCATGGCTTCAAAACATTGTTGGTACAAGTGCCTGACAGGCATCCTTGACACACTCTGTAATGACATAGTAAGAAAGCAAAAATAATGTGACAATGACTTTCTATAGGACTTGTGAAGAATGACTGGATGGTGCCGCACTCCATATGCTGATCTCAAGTAGAAGATGCATTTCCTCCGTGAGGCATCAATATTTATGAGATTTATTGATTATTGTGTCATGTTTAAAATATGTGCTTAACAGTATATTTAAGGGTCAATTGGAGTCCCAGGGACACATATGAGAGTGCAGCATCTTCTACAAGCAGAAGAGGAGAGAGATTGTGACATCCTTTGTCAATTCTTGCTAGTTCAAGAAATTGTCTCTCTCTCTAAGAAAAAAAAATATCACAAATTTAAAATAGTTTGCACATCGGGTCAAGACGATTTTGCAGGCAAGATTAAACATATTAAAAAAAAAACACTAATAATATTAATCTCATGTAAACTCTTTCAGTAACCCTCTTCTTTAAGAGCATTACTATTATCTTATATGAGAATATCTTGGAGTATCGCTGATTTTTTCACTGTCTGAACCATGAAATCATACAATTTTAGAGCTGGAAGAAAGTTCAGCAGTCCTCTGGCTCAAATCCTCAGAGATGAAGGGCTTTCTCAATATTATTGATCTAGTTACCTTGTTTCTCCAAAAATAAGACCGGGTCTTATATTAAGGTTTGCTCCAAAAGGTGCCTTAGGACTTATGTTCGGGGGATGTCATCCTGAAAAATCATGCTAGGGCTTATTTTCCAGTTAGGTTTTATTTTCAGAGAAACACGGTAGTTAGTGGTAGAATTGGTGCTGGTATCTCTAACAACTAGGGTAGAGTTGTTTCCTTTATGCCAAGTTAAATCAATTAGGACTGCATTTGGCTACACGTATTGAATTATGCACCAGGGAGTCCAGAAATAGCCAGTTCTACAGATATCAACCCCCATTGAGGACCCAGGCCCCTTCCAGCTCTCCCAAACTTAACATGTGGCTTTGAACCTTATGATAGAAAGAAGGCTGCTGCTCCTTTAGTTATCAAGTCTGTGTTTCACATAGGAAAAAGAAGGAAGGAAAATGGGCTGAACTAACAATTTAGTCCTAGCAGGAAATACAGCAGACATTATTGGTCAGCTACCTCACCTCCATTTTCAATCCCCTTCTGCCCTGTTGTTCAGTCTCAGTTCTATGGCCTTCTCTAGTGTCAACTAAAATTTTAACTTTTACAAGTTCATGATAGAGACAACAGGGCAAAAGGGGACTGAAAATGGAGGTAAGGTGGCTGACCAATAATATCTGCTGTATTTCCTGTTAGGACTAAATTGGGTCCCCCAAAATTCATGTGTTGAAGCCCTAAATCCCGATATGAGTATATTGGATATAGTGCCTTTAAGGAGAAGATTAAGGTTAAAAGAGATCATAAGGATGGAGTCTTGATCCAATAGAACTGATCCCCTTATAAGAAACGGAAGAATTACTGGAGCTCTCTTTCTGCACTCTAAGAACACAGTGAGAACAAAGCTGTTTGCAAGCTGGGAAGAGCGTCCTCACAGAACTCAAAGCCTATCTGAACCTTGAGCTTGGACTTCCCAGCCTCTAGAACTATGGGGAAAAAAGTTTCTTTTGTTTAAACCACCTAATCTATGGTATTTTGTTTTGAGACCCCGAGGGGACTGATACACCAGCATATTTAGATATGGGCATTCACTCAATTCATTTAACAAGAATTTAGGACACCTACAATGTTGCAATCACTGAGATACATGCAGGGATTGAGATGAACATGATACAGGCCTGTCTAGTGAGTAGGTAGAAAGACAAATAATCAACAATAACAGCTGTGTGATAATTGTCCTTATAGGTAATTACAGATTGTTATTAAAACACAAGGGAAATAAGCAGAATCTTCACCTAATAGCCCAGCAGCACTGCCTCAAGGAAGGTTTCTAACAACAGACTAGTTACTGAACCTCTCTAAAGTTCATCTGTGAAAACTAAGATAAAAATTAAATTAACTGCATATATTTATTGTGCCAATTTAATGAAATAAACCACATAAGTGAGATGAGATACCACAGTACCTGACATTTGGTAAGCATACCAAAAAATAAATGTATAATCACATCAAGTAGGTCAGAGGTCATCAGACTTTTTCTGTAAAGGGCCTGATAGTAAATATGATAGGTTTTGTAAGCCCTATTGTCTCTGTGGCAACTAATTACTTCTGCCATTGTAATGTGAAGCAAGTCATAGACAATATAAATTGGCATGCAGAGTTCCAACAAAACTTAATTTATACAGCTGATGAGCCAGATTTGACACATATTATCACAGATACATAACTGTAAGTAATTTTAGACATTACTTTGAGAGATTACTTTGTATTTGCCTTAGAAATATACCTTGGATCATCAACAAAATAAAAGGCAACGTGTGGAATAAGAGAAAATATTTACAAACGATATATCTGATAAGGGGTTAAATATATATGTGCCAAAAAAATGTATACACATTTTAAGAAAGGAAAAAGTTGTATTAATTGTAATCCTCAATATATACTGATAACAAAAGATGACTACAAGAGATGCTCGAAGTGATTACCATCAGCGTCCAGACACTTCTGATTACAGCAAGTTACTGCGTGAGCATAGATAACATCTCTCAAAATGTGTATACATTTTTTTGGCATCCCTGGTATGTGTGTGTGTGTGTGTGTGTATATATATATATATATATATATATATATATATATATATACATATATATATATATATAATGAAATATTATTCAGGCATAAGAAAGAATGAAATTTTGTCATTTCTGACAACATGGATGGATCTTGAGGGCACCACGCTAAGTCAAATAGGTCAAACAGCAAAAGATAAATATCATATGATCTCACTTACATGTGGAATCTAAAACATAAAAATTAAAAAAGAGAAGAAATTTTTAAAAATGAGTTTATGGACATAGAGAACAGATTGGTGGTTGTCTGAGGCTGGGGTTGGGGGTGAGTAATGAATGAAAGGGGCTAAAGGGTACAAAGAAATTAGAAATGTGCTTTTGCCTTTGCTTTCAAGTTGCGAAAACTGTATAGACATGTGAGTAATTTTGGCATACACATGGGCCACACCTGGGCACAGTCAATCCCTCAAATGTTTTCTGTTCTAGATTTATTTCTCAGGACAAGCAAGGGCTTAGCCACAAACCACTGTGTTAAGTGAGCCTGGCTTTCTTCTACTTAAATTTTTGTGTTTTCACTCATACAGTAACTCCTAGCTCTTGTTCCCAAAGCTCAAGAACTGAGTGGGGGGTGGTAGGGGGATTTTTAAGAAATGTAATTTTCAGTTAAGTTTGTTTTATCTGTGTGCTACATACTCTGTTAGGCATTCATGAAACCAAGGGTAAGCTATAAACCCAGGCCTCGAGAAGCTCCAGCCCTTCGTGAGTTCAGAGGGCTGTAGTTAGTGATTGTTGTCTAGTGATACAGCAAATGTTTTGTTGGTTTCTGGAGAGCACTGAGACTTTTCTCCAGATATCTGCATAAGAGTGGGGCTGATTTCCCTGTCCTCTTTGATGACCAAGGTTGAAGGAGGCTTTTAGTGGTGGGCTGTAATTTCATCATCATTCAAATGTTGCCTGTTCAATTTTCAGTCTCATAACTCTGTACGTCGTTTCCCTTCAATTAGCAAAATAAATCATTGGAGAGCCAGAGCTGACCAGTAAAAACTTCCAACTTGTATAATCCATCTCTTTTTCCAGAGGGAAACTTGACATGCTCCTCTCACAAGTTTTAAGCTTCTCTCCCTTAACCCTTTGCCAAGTTGTTTTTTTTTTTGTTTTGTTTTGTTTCGTTTTGTTTTGTGTTTTTGGAAAGACTAAAGAACTGTAGACCAAGTAAAATTGGTGGGGTGAGACCTTGCGGTAGAATATTATTATCTTTAGAGAGAAGTAGCCTAGGGATTCACCTTGCTTTCTTTCATATAGAAATAAACACCAGCACTGAGCTCCTGTTCGCCAGCAGCCCACATGATCCGCCTTTTTCCTTTTGAAGTATGTTTGTGTATGAAAGCTTCATTTTCTTTGTTCCAGTGATTGAGGGAGTTTGGTCCTTTCAGTATAAAGCATCTACTTTCATTTCCTTTATTGAAACAGATACTTATCCCATTGAGATTTGTCCATATTTGTCTGTGGGTTCTCTTTTCTCTATTCACACACCCCCTGGTTACATATATATTTTTCTCTCCTTTACCAGAAGTCTGCATGGCACACTTCCAATTGTGTTTATCCACTCCCGCTAATTGACAGTCACGTAAGTGCAAGTAATGTGAGGTATTATTGTGAGAGATTTCTGTTTGCCTCTTTAATTAAGCAGTTGTTCACAGGTGCATACAGTTACAATGAAATTAATTGATAGCTTTAGATCACACTTCTTGAGCCCACTGTTATTTGATGTTTGCAAACACAACTATTAGATTTGTCTTATCTTGTATATAGAGAGTATTTCTCCTTTTCTTCTAACAGAGGTTAGGATAGGTTGCCTTAAATAGTAGAAAATCTATTGAAGCAGCAAAGATAATCTTCTAAGAAGGAAACAAAGTGAAATAGTTATTTATGGAACATTTTATCACCACTGAGAAGTACAATAGAAGCTCTTTATGTTTCTGTATGCACTGCAAGTTTCCTGAATGTCAAAAATCATTGCTACCCAAACCAAATAGCTTCCTGTGAAGGCTGTGTGTTTATCTTTCAATGATATTGTGGAGTTACACACACTTACAGCAGGCAACTGGCATTTCCTGGGATTAAATTTTATTAGTAGTCATTTTTCACTCTTTTCTGCATTTTATCGAGTACGAACAAGGCACCTTTCCCTTCTCAGTTCATAGTGGGGTTTCCCCGCAAGGAGAGATCTAAGGGTTATGTCTCCCTCTTGCTAGAAGAAGCAAGATATTGGCACTAGAAGGTGTCCCATTCTCACTTCCCCTTCTATAGGCAGTTTGGTAGAAAGATTTAAATGCAGACTCCAAGCGAAACTTCCTGAATTTGAGCCCTGCCATATTAGTTATTACCTGTGTGTCATGGGCAAGTTATTTAACTTTTCTGTTCCTTTATTCACTTGTGGGTGAACGGGGATAACTAAGTCAATACCTTGTAGAACTGTAACACTTAAATCAGTTAAAGCAGTTAAGTCTTACAAAGAAGGGTAGATGCGGAATTACAGCCACCATTAGTAGATTATGTGACATAAGCAGTTTAAACTTGTTCAGTCTCAGTTTTCTACGTTTTAACGTCCGAATATGAATACTGACTACTTTGTTAATTGTATAAAATGTGTAGGTATGGTATTAATTTAATGGTTAGCTAAAGACTCCCCAATATTTAGTCTCATATACATGATGTTTGCAAGAGTACAGCACCGATTTTAAGAATATCGTTGCTTTCTAGTCATGTGCCTTGTTTTCTCAGTTTTACTCCCCATCTGCTTTCCTGCCTGTGGATTACTTCAGTCTTCTAATATAGGAGGTGGTGAAACAGGTAAAACAAAGGACTAACCAAGTATGTGGAGTGGGTGGCTCTCCATCCTGAAAGGTTTAATAGCCCCGAAAGGCCCTGTTTACTACTAAATTTCTTGTCCTGTTGCCATTTAACATAAATTGAACACTTTTATGACAAAACCCAGAGAAAACCAAACTAAAAAATATATTTAACCCTTGGGGAAAATTCCACTAGCACACTTGAACTAGTCACATATTTGGGTAGATTGCATTATTAGATTAGCAGATCTTCACTTAGAGAAAAAAGAGCAGAGTGTTGACAGAATATGATGTTGAATGCAAAGCATTAGATTAGGTGTATAGGGGATTTGTTTATTAAGCCAGTAGGATGGTGAAGTGTTTCGTTGTGACCACTGTGGCTGGGGAAGTGCCCAGTAGCAAATTTGAGCTGAAGAGTAGCTACTTGATGTGTGTGTATGTCCAAAAGCCCACATAGGCAGGAATCAGCATAAGGTCATATTTGAGATGGAAACAAAAAGATCATACTAGAGACACTAAATCTCTCAGCAGCTCAAAGGAATAAATTTTGAGTCTGGAGTGGAAGATGAAATCTAAAAGGTCAGGAGCTGGATAAACTCAGGAGTGGAGTTAGAGGTAAGGAATAGGGCAAGAACAAGGTGAGAGAACAGAGAACTGGCTGAGAACAAGCCCGGATGATGCATAGAGCTCCCTCTTATTGGTGCTGTCTGTATGAATGGGTCTGACCACGGAAAGGCAGTATGGGTACATAGAAAAGTGACATCATAAATATTTTGCTGTTGTAAATTTTGCATTCGGCACAAGTTGAATTTTCCTCCTTGATTTTGACTCTAAATTTATAAATTTGCAGGAGAGGTTGAGAGCCCTATGGGAGTTGGAGAAGGTAACTCATATGCTACTGCTTTTGCAAGTACAGATTAAGTAGGAAATAGAATTTAGGATATGCCAAATTCAATGCTGGTGAAGACTTAAGACAGTGGCCCACAGGGACCAGCACTTGGTACACTTGGATTGGTGCCATTTGGAACCAAACACATTTAGTTCTATTCAGACCTTCTATCCTTATCATCGAAGTCCTGCCCAAATGTGGGACCCCACCTTCTCCACGTGCAAGCATTAATCTTCTTTCCAACTCCCATCCTCATTCTGATATGTTCTTCCTTACCTGCGCTTATACCAATTCTTTCACTGTTACCTCTGGAAAAACTCATATCCCAAACATACTTTCTCAAAATACGTTTTCATCTTCTTGCACATGAAACTTGCCTGTGTCATGGACCACTCTTTACATTTACAAACGTTTCATTTCCCTTTTTATGGACATCCCAGGCACTTGAGGATCAGCAGTAGTCTTCAAACACTAAGTTAACTCATCCTGTTCCTTTCTACTTTACCTGCCATTATCATCTTGCATATTTTCAGTTTCAATTTCATGTACCGTTATGAAAATAGTTTACTTAAAATTTACTTACTTAAATTATCGCATAACAAAGTCAAGGCCAGAGCCTCAGTGTTTCATGGCTGTTTAAAGACCTTCAGCTCTACTCCTCATCAATAATCCAATCCTATGATCACATTTAGGAATTTGGCCACAGAGGAAATCTTGTATTCTTATGTTTATTTTGTTGACCTTAAACAAATAGTCAGATATTTATCCATAAACTGGATTTATTCAAGAACAACAAAGAATTGCAATTGGGAACATACAGTCTAATGGCTTACCACATGCAAGTCCACACAACACAGGAGAGGAATGTTCTTTTATAGAGAAAAGGGGGAGTTCAAAAGAGCTGTTGTAAACAAAGAGTCATTGGAGGAAACTGAGATTCTGAAGTGAAGTGGCATTTCTTTGGCTGAAGTGTAACAGTCTTTCATTGGCTTAGTGGTTGCGGATGAGGAGATTTTCCTTTTTCCTGCTGGAGTAGTAGAGTAGAAAAACATCTTTCTGTTGGTGACGGAAAATACGCCTTTTCCTGTTTTGGGTAATTGACCAGAGTAGTAGGACATGAGAGCTCCATCTACAGGCACTCCCAACTGCAATTTAAATGAGGTTTTCTGTTTATTAATCTTCACAATTTCATGTACAGTTATGAAAATAGTTTACTTAAAATTTACTTACTTAAATTATCAGATTATTACAGCACATGAAACAGAGGATTAAAAAAAAGAGAGAGATGAAGAAATGGAATCAAAAAGTAAATGAGAACAAAATAAAATAAAACCAGTAGCAAGGTTCATACAAAAATATATACCACAAATTCTAGTCCCTAGAGGAGAACTCATTCCCAAAACAAAGAGGGAAATTTGATCACAGTTCCCGTAAGGGAAACACAATTCCTGTAAGGGAAACACAGTGTTATGTGATCTTCTTTATGTGTGATAAAAGTGAAAATGTCCTCACTATCCCTAGGGTTGGCCCTGCTAATGATTGTTGTTTCTTATTATGTTTTTTTATTATGTCCCCTAATGATGTCAGTGCCATTCTCTTGAGAACATGCAGTAAAAGCAATCATTATTATCCCCAAACAATGTGTTATAAATATGCAGCTGGACTGATCCCACAATAAAATTTAGAATACCTAGACTAATCTGTGGATCATATATCTTTCATGAATATTATTTATTGAAATAAATTCTTGAGAAGATTGGGGCACTAGAGAGTTCAAGGTTAATAATGTTTGACATAAAAAAAAGAAAAATATGAGAATTCTTTGTTGCAATTTTAAAGTGGAGTTAAATGCTTGACACTCGACTAACAGAGGATAGATAGGCTTGAAATACATTTTTTGAAAAGTAGCCATTCCACCTTTGCCTGGAGGTGGGCCAAAGGAGTGACTGTGAGAAGGGTTGAGATTTTCTCAAAAAATATTTCTTCCTCTGCTTCAACAAATAGACATGTAGCCCAGATGAGTTCCAAGGTAGTAATTCCCCCACCCACCCTCTGCCACCATAGCCATAAAACATCACACACAAAGTATCTTTAAAACATATCTCATTTTAAACAATGTAACTCCTGGTGAACCTTCAACATAGATTAATTGGCAAAATGCATCCATAGATAACTGAATGATTTGACCTGTTACATGGAATTCTTGGATATAAGCCAATAACTGCTGGAGGACATCTGTCAAAACTTATGATTTGAGTTTTGAATAGTTGATCCTATGCCACTATTTCTGACAATAATTAAAAGGCAGGATCAATTATGTGTTGAGGTCATTTCTAGTACATGACAATCAAACCATTTCATCAATGTAGAAAATAATACTTTTTCCCCTTCTAAATATCAGGATGGTTTGTAGATGTCTCACTCAAACACAGATTCAAGTCACTAAAATACAAAGAAAGGGATCTGAAACATGTTTTTCTCTCATTTGAAATCTTTATTCTTCTTTCTCAAGAAGCCATGCCTATAGACTTTGTCGCTTGAAGGATATTAAAATGGAAATTCTTATGAGCAACAACAACAACAACAACAACAACAACAACAACAAAAACTGCAGTTCCTCTATGGCTTCTTCAGCTTAACTTGATCACTGACTCAAAGAACAAAGAATGGTCCATAAAAGCTGCAAACATCTTTAGGTCATTCCAGCTCTCTATATTCCAGGCTACAAACATTCTGTGTTATCACTACTGTGTGACAATACCAGTACATTGCAAAGCATCTGGCACATAGTAGGGCGTCAATTGTACTCTGTTGATTAAAAGAGGAGCTCTGTGATAAAATGTGGATTACTGAGTCTGAAGTTCGTTTATTGTTATATAGAATGTTATCTTGAGAAAAGGAGATTTGTAATTTATCATCAAAGAGACTATTGGAACAAAATTTAGATCAAATTTAATGTAAGCTTTTCTAAAAATTTTGGAAGAATAGTAAATAGTAGTCCTTTAAAGTATGGGACAGAGTGTATATTACAGCAGCTACAGGAGATCTTTGCCAGGAGGTTAAAAAAAAAAAAAAAAAGGATGTAATGTTGAGGAAGAGTACCTATCAGTGAATATGTAACTAATAATTCTAAAGACAGTAAGATTTTACCTGGAAATTTTTCTAATTTACGTGTTTAAAATAGATGGTCCATATAAATAAAAAAATGTGCTCAATGAACAACCAAGCAGAGTCTAAAAAAAAGATAAAAGAATCACATTTATACTATTAAACCCCCAAATGGGAATTTGTTTCTGAGAATTTAATACAAATTAACTTCCTCAACCACATTCACTGGAGTTACATTATAGGCAACAAATTGCCAGAATCTGTATCATCCCGCATCTGAATGAGCAAATCTAGCTCCTCTAGCAAGGATTTATTGTGCTTAAACTTTCTGGATAAAATCTGCAGCTTTTCATGCAGCTTAAATTTTGTTAAAATTTTATGGCTTTTTTATAAATTACGAATTTGTTTTCACTTCCCTGCCTAAACTCCTACCTGAGGAACTGCATTACACTGGATCACACAGACTTCCTAGGAATGAAAGGGTAGATAAGTTTCAGGGAATTCATTTCCAGATCCTCAGCTTCCGTGCACACTCCTTTCTACAATTGATATGCCGGAAATATGCCTATGAAGGAAGGCAGGTTCCTTTTTTCCATCTCCTCTTTCACTGTTCCCCTCAGTTAGCTTCACAAAGGTCAGTGTATCTCTCATGAGTCATGATTCTTGGTAAGGTGCATTGTCCCTGGATGTAAAACACTCAGAGAGCCTCCTATAAGGACAACTGGAAGAACTGTATTTGTGTATCTGCTGCTAGGAAGGAAATGGCTTTAATGATTGTTGTGGTAAAGCCTTTGCAAGCTAAGTAGATCCAAATTCTTGGCTTTGGACAAAATCTAAGGAAGAGTTTATAGTATAATTAGTTGGAAAAAAAACATTAGAAATATTTATTGATGAATGATAGCCACTGTGTAATTTATTTGCAACACACCTCAGGAGGATATCAAAGAAGTGAGTAATATGACCAAAGTCAGTTGCATGGGTAGAAAACCTAGGCAGATGCACAGGACCCCATGCTCAGAAGGGTCCCAGTCTTGGTTTATTGCCTCTGCTGTTGATGTCTTGAAATTTTTAATAATTTTATTTTAAACTTGTGTTTTATAAGTGAAGTCCGATTGGACAATGAAGTAGGTAAAAGGGCAGAAGCCACCCTGGGGCAGTACGTGTGTGTCTATTATAGCTCATGGTCCCTTCCTCGTATAGTGATTATGGTACCCCATGAGCACTGAATTCTGGTGCATCCCTGATGTGTGGGAGTTCAGCAAGTAACGAGAAAGTTAGGGCTTTACGTCAACAACTGCAATAAGAGGGGTATTGCTAGCTCCAGGAGGCCACACTTTTCATTTGAACCAGAATTTGCTTCCAATGCAGAAAGAAGGTGATGAAGGGAAATTTAAAAAAATAACAGTGACTAAGGGACCCCATCACATCGTGTTACTTTTCTATTTTGTCCAATCACTTATGCTGAAAATGATGACATTGAAAGAAAGGGAAAGATAGGGCAATCCGTAGTTCCTTCTCCTTTCAATCTTTCCTTACTCACCAGTAAGCCAAAGGTAGAAAAATGTGTGCATATCAAAACAAAACAGCTCAACAAAAAACAGTTGAGTTAATTTTGTCCAGCTTTTCCACTATTCCGGTAAGAACACAATTACGTATATATGTATGAGCTACAAAATACAAATCGTATCATTTCATTGATTCAGCATACAAGTTAAATGCTTTTATATTTGCATATAAAATTGTCACTGCACAATATAAAGATGAATAGTAAAACTCATGCTAATAATTTAAAATTTTAATTTGTCTTTACGTAGAATGACATTAAGTAGGAAATAAAATACTTCATGATAAGACAGTGTGGAATAAATGAAAAAGCTTTATATGTTAATGACTTCAACATCACTTTTTTTCTACTTTCGGAAGAGTGGGCCCAAATTTTTCTTCTCACTGGGCCCAGCAAATTATTTAGCTGGTCCTGAACATTATTACAACAAAACATCCGTTTCCATCTACTTCCTCGTATAGATAAGTAAGCAAGCTTCATCATGTTTTTACTTACAAAAATGCAAGATTGGAATGAAATTAATTCTGAACATTTTCACGTTCTAAAAATAATAGTCATCCATGGATATGAGAAATAGAACCACATTGTCCTTTAAGAGTTGCATTTTCAATTAAAAAATGTGCCTGTTGTACTTAATAATTCCCTATAAAAATATATAATTTATAAGGTTTTGAAGACTATACAAAAAGTAATGATAATTCAATCCAGAAGACTTTTAAACGCTGAGAACTGTGGTCACAGAAATTTAAAAAATAATATTTATTTCAATTTATAAGCAGTTTTGTGGTGGAGAAGTACAAAAGAGTGATCAGCAAATGGCTTTGAATATTAAAATACTTAAAATACTTTACATTATGGGAACATTCACATTATGGGAAATTTACCTTAAAATTGCAAACATTCATAATATCACAGTTTCTGTGGGTTGGGCGTAGCTTAGCTGGGTAGTTCTGGCTGTGTCCGTAACAAAGCCTCCATCTATGTCAGCAGTTTCATCACCCGCTCAAGTCTACTTGAGGAAACTGCACTTCTGAGCTCACTTGTGGAAGTTGGCGGGACTGGGTTCCTCTCAAGCTGTTGGACAGAGGGCCTCAGTTACTTGTTAGTAGTAAAGAGAGGCCACGCTCAGCTGCTTGTAAGTTCTCTGAGGATCAGTTGCCTTCCTCAGAATAAACAAGTGAGAGGCAACAGAGGTGGGCACGACAGGAATCGCAGTCTTTTTGTAACCTAATCTCAGAAGTGACATCCCTGTGCCTTTGCTTCATTCTGTTCATTGGAAGGGAGCCACTGGGTCCAGCCCACACCAAGAAAAGAGGATTATATAGTGTATACATGTCAGAAGGCAGGGATAACTGGGGCATCTCAGAGGCTGCCTTCTACAACTGGATAGTGGAAACGATTCTTAAGAAGTTTCAAAAGAAAGTTCAAACTTTTCTATTTCCATTTCATTTTTCTCTATCTCTAATCTTTCCAAGCAAAAGTTATTATAATGGTACAAGAAACAAAACAAAAACTATTAAACTTCTCAGGGAATGGAGACTTTCTCACAAAGCAGCTCTGTAAATAAATATAAGCACAAACAATTTTATATGACATATTATAAAATTTGTAATTGTTCTAAAAATACGTAAAATAATAATAATACTTCTTTATAAAAAAGATATAACTCTTTGACATATATAAATATATGTGTGAATATATATGTTTGTGTGTATATACAGAGGGTGCCAAAAAAATGTATACACATTTTAAGAAAGGAAAAAAACTATTGAAATTGTAATAATATATACCGATAACAAAAAGATGAATACAAGTCACGTTTGACTTTTGCAATTACAAGAGGTGCTCAAAGTGGTTACCATCAGCGTCCAGACACTTCTGATTACGGCAAACTACTGCTTGAGCACTGTTGACCAAATTATCCACTTGTATACATCTTTTTGGCACCCCAGTATTAGTGGGTTGAATTTTGGTCTCCAAATTGGAATCTGTGAATGTGACTTTATCTGAGAAAAGGGTCTTTGAAGATATAATGAAGTTAAAAATCTTGAGAAGATATCATCCAGGATTTAGGGTGGGTCCTAAATCCAATGACCCATGTTCTTATAAGAGAAAGACACAGGGAAATATGAAACAGAGACAGAAAGAAGACGACGTAAAGCCAGATTTAGAGATTAGAGTGATGTATCTGAAAGTCAAAGATCACCAAGGATTGTTGACAGCCACTAACGCTGGGAAAGAAGCATGGAATAGAGTTTCCCTCAGAGCCTCCAGAAGCAACCAACACTTCTGATACCTTGATTTTGGATTTCTGGCTTTCAGAACTGTGAGAAAATAAATACCTTTCGATTGTCTTAAGCCACCCAGTTTGTGAAGCTATTTTTTTTCTCTCCTCTGTATATAGATGCTCCATCATAAAACTAAAATCCAGAATGTCCAAGGCTCATTATTTCACTATGAATGTCATAGTCAGCTGAATTCAAGTTCTATTCTTTCCATTCCATCCCCCTTTTCTTCCTTCCTCCTTTCTCCACTTCTCTCCAGGTCCTCCTGCCACTGTATTGCTCCCCAGCTGACACATAGCTCCACCCCATAAGCTCCACACTCTTCTGGTGGCCTCTTAATTCTGAATCCCTGCAATGAAAGTTGTAGAAATCCACACGTCTAGGGCAGGGGACTCTGCATTTCAACAGGGTTCTGTGCACTTCTGGATTTGCTTTCCCCCTTAACTGACTTTTACTGCATCTGCCATCAAGTGGTAGGATGTGAAACTACAGCATGACATGGACAAGTCACATTGGCCGTGTGTGGCTCCACACACATATGTAGAGTCCATGTTAAAATGTTGTCAATTATCTATTAGTGATCAATGAAAGGAAAGCTGGAATGCTGAAAGAATGATGACAAAACACCAAAATTTAAATCTTACTTAAAAAGAAGAATAATGCACTATGTTTATGTTAGCATATCTATTCTAAAAGGTTTAACATAAAGATTTCTATGATTTTATTTCAATTTCATGATTCTAATATAGCTTAGCTAGTGATTAGTCTCAGGATTTTAATTTTCCAAAAGCTGCAATTCTGGTAGGAAACATCAATAGGGATTTACCTTTGTGAATAGAAGTGGAAATACAAGTGTGTATATATATATTATATATTCTTTCTTTTAGATACAAGCTAGAAGCTAGATTTTTATCATTATTAAAATATAAAATTATAAACACATTTTAAAAAAGAATGCAAAGAATAACTAATACAAAACCACACTGTAATTTAATCTAAAAAATAACTATTTTGTGAGATTAAAATAGGGGCAATTCTATTAACTGAAAGTTTTAAAAGATTCATTTAGGTTATGTCAATTATATAAGATTGATTTCTCCAAGAATTGTAGCTATGCATATGATTTCCAAAAGTAATAAATCATGTAACTCTTCCCTTAATATACACATATGCTTATATTTTGCTAGTATAAAGTCTATTTAATGTCATTTCAAGAAGCATAACAAAGTGTACAGTCATTTAATATATGGTATGATACCATAACCTGTCACATAGCTTATTTCTAAATACAGTTTAAACTAAGCATACCTAGTTAACAATATTGCTTTCTTACACTTTCTGTCTTATGCAGAAAGAGAGAGGGCTTAAAGTGGTGCTAAGACTCAGAACCTGTGAAAATAACACTGGATTAAGTAAGAATCAAAAGGCTTTACTTCAAATTGCCCTTACCAGCTCTAAAACCTTCACACAGCTTTAGTTTTGTCCTCTGTAAAATGGGAATGATGCTTGACTGATCACTGGAATTTTACTCACTATTGGATGAACGTCTGGTCTACATCAGGCTCTGTGCTAGTGTACATCGATGCACAGGACAGATGTAGTCTATTCACTCACCCAACTACCTTAACTGGTGATTCAACAATTAAACTTGTGGTTAATATGCTTTTGTCAGAATGAAGTGAGATAATGGGTATGAATGCACGGTACAACATGTGGGGCAAGACACTAATAGGAATGCTCAGTATTTGGGGATTGATTAAGGAAAAGAATATCCTAACTGAGTACAAGGAAGGGTACCAGTTACTTATAGGGGGAGAAACACCTTTATGTTCTGAGTTAGATTTATTGCATTGATTCCTGTGGTGAAGATTATGTTATCAATATCCATTCCGTAGATTGCTGTGGCTATCTCTCTTTTCCTTAAATAAGATCTTCTAGAATGGGACAAAGGAAAAAAATGAAGAAGGAAAATTCTGGTCTGTTTTGTCATCCTGAGGGAATTCAAAAGTGAGACAGAAGAAATACGAGTCTCATCACTGCTACTTTCTCAGGCTTGCTTTATTTATCTATTTATTTATTTACTCATTCATTCATTCATTTTTTGTGGCCCTTCATCAGCCACCTCTCAGGCCTCAGAGCCTGGTACTTTTAGATTAATTATTTAGCAGTATTTCCTGGAGAACCCTTTAAAATGTCTCTCCATGGTCTTTCTTTTCTTTTGCAATTTCTCTTGCTGAGAAATAAAATTCCCAAGAGCCATCAGTGTGGGTTGAGCAAGGAAATCTTTATCAGTTGTAGTAATAATAATGATTAATAATAATAACTATCCTCCTATTTTTGTAATACTTTTCTTTGTTTTTATTGTAATAACAACTCTTGTCTTGTAAACAGTACTATGTTTCATCAAATCTTTAAAAACTGTAATATTTTACTAGATCTTTTGGGAAGAATTCCTACTAGAAGTTCAGATTCCAGCTGCCTATTTATTGGCAAATTATTTTTTCTGAAGTTCAAAGTCCTCTCCTGTGAAATGGGAGCACTGATAACTTTTTCAAAAGGCTGTTGTGAAGAGTGAATGATAACATGGATATAAAAGCATGTTGTGAATAATAAAGGCCTATGTAAATTTAAGTCACTATGATTCTGAAGACTGCCCTCCTCTACCTGTTAGCACCGCTGACCACTCTCTCATCCTCACTTCACTTGCCTGACACCAGTACATTGTTCTAAACCCCAAAATCTAATGCTTTGGGAAGCATTTGTAGTTCGGGCTAACAGGTATGCCCATTGTTTCCTACTTTGCTGAGAAAATTGAAGTGATCAGAAGGAGACTTTCTTAGACCTCACCACACTGACCACCCACCGGCAGCAGCACCCACACACTCTGCTTCCTATTGTTACCCCAGACTGAACTACCTCCGCTTCTGTCTAAAGCCCGCCCCACCACTTGTGTCTAGATCCTCCTCGTGTCACGTTGTCCAGATCCACACTCTAGAAATCCTCCCTCTCCTTACCATCATCAGTGTTTCATTTTCTACTCAGTCATTCTTATCAGCAAGCAAACATCCTGATGTCATCTCTCTTACGTAAAAATCATACTGTTCTCTTGATCTTCCCTGCCCTCAGCAGACAACCCATTTCTCTGCTCTGCTTGACAAAGCTCTTTGGAAAATGTCTGTTTTTATTTTCTCCAATCTCTCCCCTCCCATTTTCTCTTAAGCTCACCCACTGACTTTTATCTGGTGAAGCTGCTATGGTCAAAGGCTGTGTTGCTAAATCTGGTGGTCAGTTCTCCGCTCTCATGTCTCTGAACTGTTTGATACAATCGAGCACTCCCTCTTCCTTAATACACTTCCTTCCTTTGGCTTTCTGACCGTTGAACTGGTTTTCCTTGCACTCTGCTGGACTGTTACCTTCTCACTCTCCTCTCCTGGTTCTTTTCCCCAGACCTCTTAAGGCCAGACCACTGGTGTTTGGACTCATCTCTTTTCCTTTTTGTTATTTCCAGTTTCATGGCTTTAAATACCACCAAACACTTCCAAATTTGTATTTCCATTCCACACCTGTCTCCAGACTGACAAATCCAACTTCCTCCTGGACATTTCCACTAGGCCATACAATAAAAAGTCTCAAATTCCACAGGTCCAGTTCAGAACTCTTGATTGCCTCCTGCCCCAAATCTGTTCCTTCAGCAGCCTAACCCATCTCATATAATGGCAACTCCATTTTTCTAGTTGTTCAGACCCAAAACTTTGAAGTTATCCTTATTTCTATTCTCTCACTCATGCCTTACTTCCAATGAATCAGGAAATTCTTTCAGGTCTATCTTCAAAATATTTCTAGAATCATTCACTTTTCACCCTTGTTCTGCCGTCGTCCTGATTTGAATCATCATTATTTCTTGTCTAATTTGCTGTAATAATATCCTACCTGGTCTCATTTCTTTTACCCTTGATCTCTACAGGGAATTCCAAACACAGAAGGTAGAGAGATCCAGGAAAATATAAGTCAGATCATGTCAGTTCCAAGCTTACATCCCTGCAATGGCTCCCCATTTTTTTTTTTTTTTTTTTTTTTTTACAAAGGCCAATTCTTTACAGTAGCCAGTGAGACCTGTATAATCTGGCAACCAGCTCCTCTCTGAACTCTCCTCTGACTTCGCTTACTCTGTTCCAATCACACTGACTTCCTTACAGTTCTTGGTTATGCCAGGAAGCATTTTACTGGTTGTTCCTTCCACCTAATTTACCTTTCTCCCAGATAAGATTAACTTCTTCCTACCTCCTTTGATCTTTGTTCAAATATCCCCTCGCTAATGATGCTTACCCTGAGAACCCCTCTTAACAACTGCCCACTCCACCCTCTTTATATTCACCTACTTTCTTTTCCTTTTTTAATAGCACTTTTCACCTTATAACATGCAATGCAAGTTATGTATTTATTACGTTTGTTATTTATACACTATTTTCCCCTGTCAGAATACAAGCATTATGTAGGGCAGGATCTTTGTATGTTTTGTTCAACGCTGTATACTAGAGATCTAGAATAGTGCCTGACACTTAGTAAACACACAATAAATATTTTTTTAATAAAAGAAAGGAAAGAAGGATTTATTATAGCAACACAGTTTGTATATTAAATGGACTTTCACAGTTGTTCTCAATCACTCAATTGTGAATTCTTTTAAGGACAGGAGTTTTACCATCTCTGTATCGCCATGAGTAAAGGATGGAGTAAAACAAGAAAGGATGGAAGATGTATGTTGATTGCAAATTACATAACTGCTCTTAACTTTATTCACTTCTAAAAGAGTTGGTGGATTATATTAACAAAGCCCTGAAGGAATGACATTACCACATAGTCAAATAACACTACAGGACACATTTGTTGAAGAAAAAGTAATACAATATTGAAAATACTTGGCCATTTTTCATGCTTATAAGACACGAGATTTATGCTTCAAAGTTTTTCATCAATATTAATAATGCAATTCAGTAGCTATAGATGAAATTTTACACAAGATAATCATTAATTTTTACAGATATCATCTCATAATGACCTTGGAAAATTTGGTTTCCATTGTTATTGGACAAACTTTTATAATGCAAAAGTAGTATGCTATATGTCAAGTTAGCTTTCGATTAAGGTTATTATTACTGAAACAACTACAGCTGTTTTCCTCTCACTGTGATGTTTATCACCTAATAAAAATGCTAAAGTTTGCAAGAAACGATGTTTAATTTGTTCTCACTGCTCAGTTGTATGGTGCATCTTATTTTGTGGTAAATGGCATAATGTCCCAAGTGGGCTGCCATACTGTCAAATACATTATTTATACATAACATTACTGGTTAATCAATGAACAACAAATGCAGTAGCCTTTTGTTTTCTTCTTTATTTTTAAAGTGATAGCAAGATGAAATACATAGAAAAATATTCATTTTCTGATATTAAATAATCTTTTATGATTAAAAAAAGAAGTCCACGAATATGAACATTATAATTAAACTATATGCCCTAAGGCATTCCAATGAAGAAGAATACTTAACTGGTTAAATCTACATATGGTTGTTTCTTTTTGTATCAAAACATGGAGAAAGCACCTTTTACTATAGTTTGTAAATTACTAAAAAATAATATTTTCCCCCAAAGGATGTATAAAATTCATCTTAAAAAAAATTAAAAGATCATTAGTAGTCCATTTAGAACCATAAATTGTATGTCAAAATATGTGATATAATAGCAAACAAAGGAATATTAGGTATACATGAATTAAACACCTCCTTTAAAATTTTATTGATAGTTTGGCAATGAGTCAAAATGTATTCATGTTCATTCATATGTGGACAAAACTTTAACTCTTTCTGTCATTTCTTCCACATTTACATTCTGTGATAAATAAAGCAGCACAATCGGGGTAAATTTGACTTGTGTTCAGGCATTCTTCTCTTCTACCAGAAAGCATATTACAAAGTTAAGCGTTTTTTGGTGGAGGAGGTTATAATGGATTATTTAGCTTTTTAAAATCTATTTATTTGTGAGTGGATAAATATAAAATGAGTAGTAAAAACTTAATTACATAATATAAAAAAATAATAGCAATAATTTAAGTAGAAAAAAACATTGTCCTGTTTAAGCTATATAGAAACAAACATAAATAGATATCCAGCTGGATTCCCATACTACAGGTAAACTCCTAATCTGATAAAGGTCTTGAAATGTCCAATTTCCAAGAAGGAGCTATATGGCACACAAGCACGTTAAAAAAGAAATGACAAAGAAATAAATATATTATCACTGATAACTAGCCTTTATTGAGCCCCACTATGTGCAGGGCATTGAAATCATACATTCACATCCTCTTAAAAGTGAATTTCAAATCTCCTGGTTTAACTAGGTGTAATTCCCAAACGCATAAACTTTTTTTTTCCCCTGTGAGAATTCTAATAGCATTCAGAAGCTCATACTAAAAAAATTAAAAAAGAAAGCGAAAAGAAAGATGGTTTGTTTTTACTTTAGCTCATTCTGTTGTATTTTTATTAATAGAGGTTTTAGATCGATACCAAATACTCTTCTCTGTTCCAGTGATTGAATATGAATACATTATGTGCATACAAAAATAGTGATAATCTAAGTTGATACAATAGTTCATTTTGCATTAGTGTCCTAGATGGGACAATGTTAAGAAGCAATTTAAATGAAATTCATTTAAATGTCAGCTCTCATGCTTGCGATTTTTCTATAATTGGTTATTTAATTAAAATAATTCTCATAGTCATTAATTTAGACTAAAACTTGCTGTGCACTGACATGTTTTAATTACATGATATTAACAAAATTGATATGCTTTAAAAAAGCATGGTTAAATTTTAAACAAGAATAAATTAGAAATCTCATAGATCATCCTACTTAGTGTATTTATGAGAAAGTCGGTCATTTTAAATGTTTACTGCAAACAAAGTTACACTATTATTGTGCACACATTGCACTTGTTACTCCGTATCCTTTAGAAAGATTTGACACTCATACAGGGTTCCCATTTTTGAATGTCTTTAACAATCTAGGGAGTAAACTAAATATTAATGGAAAACTACAAAATGAAGCATGGATAGATGAAGAGTTAATGTTTATTTGATACAGAGGTCATAGAGACTTTGGAGAAGTAATATAATTTCATACATAAGAAGATAACTTCAAATTTATATTAAAAGATTAAAAAATAAATAAGTTTGTTGTACCCATTTTGTTCCTCCTTGCAAAAACAAGAGGAAATAGGTATATTAATCAGCTTTATTTTTCTAAAAACTAGTTTTCATATTACATTTGTGAGGTTACATTTGTGAACAGTCACATTCTCATTTCAATCTTTGTTAAAGGACTAGATAAATAATTTACCCTTTTCAAATCACAATTACAATCTTTGTGAGAAGTATGAGAAATCAGAATTTTAGTGTTTCCTATGAATTAGAGGACTTCTGTATTGCTTTGACCTTTTTAATATTCTGTAATTTAATTGGATGGACATTC
Source organism: Rhinolophus ferrumequinum (assembly GCF_004115265.2). NCBI lineage: Eukaryota > Metazoa > Chordata > Mammalia > Chiroptera > Rhinolophidae > Rhinolophus > Rhinolophus ferrumequinum. The sequence continues at coordinate 23,926,545 of NC_046287.1, forward strand.
TACTTTTACCCAGAATTGCCAGTCTTCTTATTTAATAAACTTACTGACACAAAGTATCATTTTCAATGACTGTGTCTCCTTTGTTCCCAGAGTAGGAGCTTTTGGACTGGTTAAAACATTGTTTTTGCCAATTAATATTTTTTCCATTTTCTTTTGGTCAGTAGAGATTTAAAAATTTTAGTGTGGCCAGCTGGGCTCCATTACTTCATTTGTGTTTTGGATGCATGACAGTGGCAGAATCATGGTTCCAATCCAATTTCTTCACCCTTCCTCAGCTTTAGTCTAGGACCATGAACCAAAAAGCCCACAATATGACACTCAGTGTAATATAAAAGAAGGGAGAGGCTTATATGTTTTACAACACTGACCCAACAAGGGTTCCTCTGTTGTTTTGGATCATCTTTACTATCAGGTTGGACATAGCATTGGTGGTCCTGAAGACCTGGGAGGAAAAGAAAATAGTACTTACCAGTTTCGGTTTTTGTAATGTAAGTTCTATTTAGATTCATCTAAATTTATAGAATTTATTCTAATTGCCCTCTCCGTTCTTACTTTCTCATTCTAAAATCTTTAAAAAACGTCTCTTTCTCATTCTAAAAATCATAAAACTCCATGTTATAAATGTATTGGTAAGAAGAGAAAAGATCGTCTTGTGTTTCATCATAGACAGTTCTAGGATGAGAGAAGTAAGAATGAGTATACTTTTCCCATATTTGTCTTTATTTCTCATGGAGTGTATTGATTCAGTTTTCAATATGATGAAAAATACCAAATTAAGCTGGTGATGAGAAGGAACTGTTGATTCATTGATATATATTTGAAAAGTGCCTGACTTATAGTACTTGCTCAATAAATATTGATTGAATGAGTCAATGACTGAATATAATTATAATGAACACAAAATTTTAATTAGGTCTTTTAACATAGATGGAAGAATACAATTATTTTGAAAGTCAGAAATTAGCAGATGTACAGAGAAGCCCATAAGAACTTAATCTCCATAGATTTATTTTCCCTGTGGAGATACTATGATTCAGAAGTGCTGACTCACTGCTCAAATCTTTTCCTCCCCAGATCTTTTCTGATCCCCTCACACTGCTGTAAAAATGTAAAAGACAAAACAAACCCTGATTAATCAGTTTTATAAATTCAGGTTTTGCACAACTGGGTTTATTAAAGCTTGGTATACCGATCATTTTAGTAGTTTCTTACACTAACATTTGCGATATGTTCATTTCAAGAAAGGATCAGGAATGAGATCAATTTTTATCTTGCCAAAATCTCTGGAGGACTAGAATTCATAAGATGCAGCAAACATGGCAGATATTTGAATACTGGCTCTGACACCTCTGAGTGCCATGGTCTTCAGCAAAGTATTTCTTTGGAAGCTTCTTCATCTTAAAAATTGTTATAGTACCTACCTTGTAGGGTCAACAATCAGTTACTATTACTATCTGACATTTTCCATCTTCATTAAAATTATTTTTTGCAATCCTAATGCTTTCACTATCTGCCTTCTCTTTGATTCCCTATAAGAGTGAAGAAGCATGGTGGAGCTGACCGCCCAGTTGGGCCGTGTTCTAGGACAAGTCCAGACATTACTGATGGCACTGTTATGGTTGATATGAGACTCACCTACGTGAGCCATGATGAAACACTTCATCTGGAAACCAACCGCATGTGTAAGAGACAATAGTGCTTTTTCAAACTAGAACATTTCCTTTAAATTGTGAGTCTGGTTGTGACTGGTTAATGATGATGAACAGGCATGAGAATGTCACTGAGTAATGCAAAGCACTGAGAAGATCATGCCATCATTGTAGAATCTGAGTATCAATGGCATTAAAATGTGAAGGAGAAATAAAGAGTGCGCTAAAACTCAACAGAGTATCTGCATGAGTATTTTACAGGAATAAAATGGAACTTTAATCTCACGTCCAGGAATTCATACACAAAACACACACACATATATGGTACTGTTGAAAGGATAACAGATTATGTGCCCATATTTATTGAAGTTTTTTGTTGTGAAAATATACACTAACTGTAAGAGAAAACTAATGTTTAACCACAGTTCTATACCAGCTTATACAATAGGTGTGCCCCTATTGATAAAGTGACTCTTAAGTAAATTGAATCGTATTGTAACATAATAATAATCATCTGTATACTTGATATAATGTGAATAATTCCTCCCAATTTATGGTTTGTAATAAAAGATTTTAATATGCTTGATTTTCATAAGTGCATCAGATGATTAAGTTTAGTGGTAGTTTATATTAAATAGAGCTGAGTTGTAATATGGATTAGCAATGGACTGCCATCTTATCCATATACCTGAGGGCCTACAATTTTTAACTTTTTGTTCAGTGTTCTTTCACCTATTTTCCTCTTTCCTTTTCTGAATGGTTGGCAGCAGAGATGGAGAGACACAGTGATAGTGACTAGGATTAAATAATATAATTAACTCTAGAAGCTTTTCCTAACAAGTTGTTGGTATTCTCACCATATTGAAGGGATGCCAGTCAGAACTGTTCTATCAAGATTCAGAGATGTCTGTTAAATAGTTTCACTTCAATACCCCACATAACTGATGTTTTAAAACAATCATAGATAACCATAAAACATAAACATCTTCTGGAGATAGACCCAAATGACAAGCAATCTAATGGGAATATTAACAAAGGATAAGAACTGATAATTCAGAGAACGTATTCACGTTATAATAAACATTAAAAAAATGCTCAAAGACACTACTAATCTGAGAAATTCAAATCCAAATACTGAAACGACAGTTTTTGATCCATCAGACCAGCAAAAATTAAAATGATAAGTAATACCCAGTTTTGGTGAGTTTATTGGGAAACAGGCTGTCTCAATATTTTATTGTCCAATAGATCAAAATTGAAAGAGTGGATGCAATATAATCTAGCAATTTGACCTTAAGAAATCTATTCAACAGAAAAATATTCATCTGTGTGTACAAACATACATGTACAAGGCTGGATATTGAAGCATTTTTAGCAATTTTATAGCCTCACAACTAAACAGAGGAAATCACTTTGGGAAGCCTATTACATTTATATAACATTGTGAAAAAAGAATACATTGAGAACATTAAACAATTAAATCTTGGTCTTGATTTAGAAGTTGAGAAATAGGAGATGTCATGCACAGAAATTATTTTTTTTAATTGCATAAAAAATTCCTTGTTTATTAAAGTTTGATTTGCTAACTTTCAGGTGGCAAAAAGTATGGTGTTTAAAATTATTTTTGAAACATCTGGAATTCTTTCCCGTAAGTTCTATAAATGTAGTTTTTTGTGTGTAAGGACCTCTGCATTCCTCAGTTGTGCCTACAGAAAACATTTGCCTATCTCATCAAGCAAACTTCTCCATACCAGTTAGAAGGTGATATTTCCTTCTCTCTCCCTGGTTGGATAGAAGGAATTAGTCAGAGACTAATCTATTTTTTATTCAAAAAAAAATATATTACACATGGACACTATCGAGATTGTCAGGTCCATTCTGGGGATACACAGATGAATATATAGTCCTGTCTTGATGGCATTCACAGTATAGACACATAAATACTTTTATATATAACTAGCATAACCAGCATCATCCCTTAGGTATAAAAAGTATACCATCTTTTTTTTCCAAATTAATGTCTGTTCAGACCTTGATTTTTGCAAAATATTTGAAATGTTTAGTATCTCTTGTAGCCTCCAACCCTATCCATGAACAATCCAAGAACAGGAGAGGGCTTCCTCAATCCAAAGGTACCAGTCCTGTTTCTAACTGCCTGTCGGAGAAGCACCTGGAGAAGGTTCTCAGTTCCCTGGTGGGTCCCCTATTCTAATTACCATTACTTCTTTCTCCAATACATGGTCTCACTGTTGAGCAAGGGTGGTTCAGCCCAGCTTCTAGTCATCCCATCAACTGTTGTGAGGATAAGGTGGCAATGCCAGCTCTTCTCTCAAGAAAGAGATTTTCAAGATGGAGGAAATGAGGGTGCAGTCTGTGCTGCATAGCTTCCAGGTTGCAGTTCCAGGAGGCTTGTGTCCCTGTGGTAAACAATTTAATCCTTGCTCCTAGGCTGCACGCAGATAGTTCAGTGAGTGAAGACGTTCCAATCCTCTAGGTGTTACTATGGCCTGAGGAGGTTTCTTCCTATAACTCCCAATAGCTCTCCTCCGCTCCTGATGTCATGGCTGCTTTAGATTCTTTCCCATGGCCACCTCTCCCAACCACCAGCCTGTCCTTTCTCTTTTACTCAGATCCTCACTGATTTCCTGTCATACAATGATTGATGCTCTTTCCCCCTGGGGAACTACATGGCCAGATTAGATCTGTAACTGAGAAAATGAAGTAAAGATATGCAGTTCAGCCATCATCTCTAGACTGAGTAACCAATACCAGTTCCCGGATAGAGAGAAACTGCCCCTGGGTAAAGGCTGCTGATGAAGGGTGTCACACAATTGTAAGGAGGGAGGAAGCCTGGAAAATTGCAGTCTCAAAGCTTTGAGAGGAGAGTTCTGTTTTTCTAGCAGTTGCGACTTGAATTCACATTCGGTACACATTATTCTTTTGTTGGGGGGAATCAGTTGAGTGAAATTTTTAGTGACTCAAAATTAAATAAAATATATCTGAAGAAGTCATATCTGTGGATTCTCTTAGTTCAAAGACTGATTTCATAGGTAAGGATGCTTTTAAACTGAGAACACAGGACATACTTAGCGTCTACCAATTAAACAAATTCAGGTTTCATTGCTATCTCCTACAGCCCTTAGGCCTAGAGGGGAGGACAGAGAGGGCTACACGCGTGTATGCTGTGGATTGATGATAGGATACTGGATATGCTTATCTGGATGGGAAAGAAGGGTCTTCCAGCCATATCAAACAAAGACCAGAGTGTATAATTTACCATCTCAGACTGTCTGAAGGAGAGGCCCAGAAGGGATTTTAGATCACTACCTGTGTGTCACTACAATGAAATTGAAACTTGTACACTATAACTAAATTGCAGTATTTCTTTTATAACTTAGGGTCCATAACTTTTAGCTAGTTTGTCAGGTAATTTGGTAACCAAAGGAAAACTTCATCTGGAGTTGCCAGATTTAACAAATATAATACAGGAGACTTGATCAAATTTGATCTTTAGATAAACAATAATATTTTTTTAGTATAAGAATGTTAAAAATATTACATGGGATATACTTATCTACCAAAACCCTATTAATTGTTTGTCTGAAATTCAATTTTAACTGAGTGTCCTGTATTTTCATCTGGCAAACCCAGTCTCATTATAAAACCCTCCAAAAAGTAATTTTCATATTTTAGATTCAGTAGGTAGAGCCACTTATTCCAAACCATTTTCTCCCCTGACTTTTTTTTTTTTTTTACTTTTGGAATCTGAAAAGGTAAGCACTCTGTTTTCTTGGCCATCTATTTACAGTAGTCACGTGACCCAGTTATGACCAATCAGATATATGAAGACGTTTTCTAGGAAAAACTTCCTTCTGAAATAAAAAGACAGTACTTCTCAATGAAAATACTTTTTGATCTTTCTACCTTTTTCCTATCTGTGATCCAAAAGCAATGGCTGTAAATGTCACAGCCCTCTTGTCATCAAGAGATGACCGGCATAAGGCTAATGTCCACACATTGATGGAGAAACTTTGGGTCCCAATTGATCACTGAGTCACTGTAGTTGCCCTGGACCACCAGTCCCCAGACTTCTTGTTATTGGACAGAAAACAATTCCTTCCATTTAAAGTTATTATATTCAAATTTTCTGTTTTTGTAGATGACTGAGATCCTTATTGATACCTCTTGTAATTCTTACTAATATAGAGTTTATAGATTTAAATAAGCAAAAAATCAAGTTTTAGAAAAAAAGAGTGGTATCACAGGTAAATTATATCACTTTCCTAAAGATTCTTTGGGACTGAGGAAAAAGGACAATAAAAGCAATCTGGTGTTCCCCAATCAGATTCTTAGAAAGCAATGTTTGAGACTTTATGACTACAGGGATATAGACAGAAATTTTTTTTTTTTTTTTTTTTTTTTTTAGAAACTTGGTGACATCACAAATAAACAAAGAGAGTCAGAACAATGGAATGTTTTGAGAAACATTTTTTTGAAATATTTGTATCAAGAGAGCTGTTTCTGGACTAAGTGACAGATTGTGGATAGAGTTAAAGAAGAAGCTGTTCTCAGCAGCTTTGCAAAGACTATGCCACTCCTGTGGCCCTCATGGGTGGTAGTTTGGGAAGCACCCAGAGCGGCATCTTTGGCATAACTGGCTTTCTCTCCAGGGGCACCATCAACAGGGGAAGAAGTAGGGCCTTGCAGGGAGTAGATTAAAACATGCTAGAGCCAGAACAAAAGAACAGAGATGAGGTGAAACACTCACAGGCTGTCTTGTGAGCACATGGGACATATCCCTTTAGAAATTCCCAGTAATAACTGAGGACAATTTTCAAGTGCAGTCAAGTTCAATTATTCTACAAGTTGGGGAACTTAATCCATCGCATTTGGTATTATAAGTTCATGGATATTTTAGCATAGTCTTTTAGTGGGGCAGTAGTCCTACTGACCCGGGATTTTAAAAATGTATTTATGCTCCTCTGAGTCTGAGAGGTATGTGTGGTGTGTATCTATATCCTTTGAATAATTTTGCAAGTTGCATTGTAATCATTTGATGGAGTCTCTACATCTCCTATTACTTGAGTTCAGGTGCTGGTTATTACTTTTCCGAGTTTTTATAAAAGTTTCCTAATTGACATTTATGTTTCCCTCCCTAACCTACTCAAATACATGCTGTATTCTGTTCCAAGATTCAGTTACATATTCAAAACTTTTAATTGTCTTCTGTCTATAAGGTCAAGTCAAGTAACTTCCATAATATGTCCTCTGCGGCCTTTACAACCTGACCTTCCATCATTTCCCAAAGTCCTCCCTCATGCCTCAGCCATATAACCACTCCCTGAACACCTTATGTCCTTTCTTTCACTGACACATTCTTTTCTCACTGCATGGAACCCCATATTTCTTTTTGCCTACTTCACTTATTCCTACAGATTCTTCAAACACATTCACAAATGATTTTTCTTTTTCAATCTTTTCTAGGACCCATCAGGGACAATTAGTTAGTTATAATGCTGTGCTCCCATAATAATTTGTACACATCCCTATATTGAACTCGTCATGTAGTATTGTAATTATTTGATTGCATGTCTTTTCCATTATTTCATGATTTCCTTGAAGACAACTAATCTGATTTTGAACTTTCAAAACAAAACAGCTTCTAAATAGTAGGGGTTTAATTTGTAACTTATAAATAAATAACTCATTCTCTTTAAAATGAAGGCCACATCAAGTCCTGTTGTTTCTACAGGTCATGCATTTCTCAATCCAGTCAGTTTTCTCCATCCCAGCCAACCACTACCATAGATTAGAACTCCATAAATTAACTTCAGCATTATTTCCATGGTAAGTGCTTTTGTCTTCCTTCCATCTGAAGTGTTTTACAAAGGGAAATTATTTGAGCAGATTGTGGTTTCAGAAAAGAAACCTAGTGGCTGTGCAGAAACTGGACTGTGGCTGGTGAAGAAGGGAGAGAGCAAGCCAATCTGATCTCCACACAGCTGCCAAAGTCATTTTTCTAAAACCCACAATTCTGGTCACATAATTTCCCTTTTTAAAACACTTTCAATGGAGAATGATGAGCTAAGCATGCCCCTTAACATATTGTTTCTTTCCCAGTTGTCTGTTGAAGTTACTAAATTCACATAGAAAGGGGGTGGGGGCAAAGAAAGCAAGTACAGGATTTTGGCTAATTTCCTCAAGATTAGTGTTTTCATTGAGTCAGTAGCAGTGAATCAGACAGACCACAGTGCTCCATTGCCTGCTGTTCCCCCACTGCTTAAGACACCACAGGAGGAAAACAGACGTTTTTGTCTTCAGGTGCACTCAGTAACATACGTATACTCAAGTTATTATTTTCAGAACCCGTGGTTAGAACCAGAAACCCTTCAGTAGCCAGTCTTAATCAAAGAAGACCAGCCTGCTGAGCTGAACGGATTCAAATCAACATAGCAAGCAGAAGACCTAGCCCCACCATCTCACCATGCCATGGGAAATCTTGAGCCTGCAAACCACTGGGCTATCCTCAACTAAGGGGTCTAACCTACCTAGCTGATTTCATCTAACACATTGGAACTGGAAGTTCTCCCAGACCACTTTCCCTGGCAGCCACCTACCTCATTTAGGCAAACCGACCGTTTCATTTATTCATCGCCAGCATGCCTGGAAAGAGAATTGTCCTAATTTGCTAGTGACCTGATAGCAACTAATGCTCAGAACACTATAAGTGGGTGTACACTGCTCAGAGAATAAAGGAATAAATTGCTGCTAATGACACTGTTAATCATGAGAGCTAGCACTATTTGAATGTTTACTATGGACCAAACATTGGCTAAGTGTTCTGTATATTTAATCATCACCACTCCATGAGTTTGGTCCTATCACTATCTTCATTTTACACATGAGGAAACAGAGGTGCATTGTGTAGGTAGGAAGTAAAGAGGAATTTAAACCTGGGCATTCTTACCAAATGGGCTGAACAACCTATCTGCTGGCATCTGCATGCCTATGTTTGTAGCTGTGATTATGCAGTGAAGACTCACTGGGTATATAACTGGAGCCAGCAACGTGCAAGAGAGGAATTGATCTGCACAATTAGATCAAGTGTCACCACTGACAGAATAATGGAGGATGCAGAAGAGACCTTGAAATGTCTACTACTGTTCTGTTCGCAGTGGTAATTGAAAGATTATGGTATTGACAATTTTATTGATTACATCCAGACTGCCCCATTGAGGTCAAACCAAGAAACAGAAAGAAAAGACTCTGTAGAATCAAAAACATAAAAATAAACCCCTCAGTGGGGTGAGGAAGTAGTGGAATAGGTGTGGCCCCAATTAGAATTACCGATCTTAAAATACAACTTGAGTGCAGCTGCAAATTATAAGAGAAAAGACAAGGCATACCTAGGCAATAGCTAGGTGAGAATGAAGAAAGACTTAAGCACAAAATTATTTCTTGGAGTGAAAGAACAGACAGAATTTTAGATACAAAAGCCTCCATAATGATAGACAATAGTATTTTAAAAAGAATATTTTTAAAAATCTTCAAGGAAGTACTCCAGTCAAATGAAAAATTGTCACAATAAAAATTTCAAGACAGATGAAAAAAATTATTAGGAAGATTTCTGAGTAATGAAACATTTTAAACACTGAAAAAATGTTGATATTGTGTGTAAGTTATAATCTGTATGAAAGGAATCAAAATAGAAATACATAATGTAAGGGGAAAAATAGCAATAATCTGCTTCTAAAATTTTTAACAAACGTCAGTGTTAGTGCAAGAAGAATGTAAGTTTGCTAAATTCTTTTCTGAAGCAAAGTGAATGCTTGGTTAATTCATAATATTAATAAGTACATATAAGTTCAAATAAATTTTTATGCCACTCTGCACATACCATACCCTCTGTCTGAAATGATCTTGCTCAGGTTATCCACATGGTTCATCACTTCACTTCATTTGTTCCTATCTCATCTCATCAGAGAGATCTTTCCAGATCCTCCATCTAAAACAGTGTTTCTCATCAAGGTCTATCCCCTTACCCTGCTTTATTTTTATAGCACTTTCATTATATATGTAAACATGTATGTATTTTCTTTCTGTACTGGCCTCCCTCAATAGAATGTAAGCTCCCTGAGGGCAAAACTGCCTTTATTCACTGCTCTATCCCCAATGCCTACAAGAGTGCCTGGCACATATTAGACTCTCAGTAAATGTGAATGAACAATATATAAAGTGCTCTTGTAAATCAGTGAGAACAAGCAACTACCCCAATCTAAAAATAAATGAACAAAGACCATGGAAGGGCCATTAAATAAGAATAAGAAAATATAGTTACCTGTACTAAGTAATCAAAAAATGTAAGTTAAGTCAATGAAAAAATAGGTCTACAGCAAGATTTTAAAGACTGATACTATTCTTCAATAACAAGATGTAGGGAATGTAAAAAATATTTTAAGGTCAATTTTTATGGCCTATCAATGTTTCTTTGATTCAGAAAATCCACTTGTAAGAATTTTTCTTATTAAAAATTTTTTGCCACATTTTTATAAAAGTGAAAAATAAACAACACTGACTCCATTTTGTATATAAAGATTAAATATAGACAAAGATATAGAACTAGATATATAGATAAGTTTAAGGTACATGGAAAATGTAAACTTGCCTCTGTGGTTATCTCTAGAAAGTGAAATTACATGGTAATTTTTTCCTACTTTAGAAATTTTTGTAATGTTTCAAATTTTACAATAATATCTAACATGCTATAATCAGTAAGAATATATAAAAAACATGATTATAATCTTTAAAAGAATCTGTGAATCAGTTTTCACATCTCTGTAGCCTTCTCTGCAGAGGGTCTATGAGTCCTTTTGTATTTTTTTATACACTACTGAGATCTATATGCTGGTATCACTTTCAGGTTGTTTCATCTATGTTCATAAGTAGGATTACTCTCCAGCTTTCCTTTTTTCTTGTGCTGTGCTAGTCCAGTTTGGGTTTACACAGTTACATTTATCTCACGAAATGAGCTCCACTACAATCAGGCCCCATGCTGTGCTGAATGTATGATCTCATCGCTTGAACCCTTTTATAAAAAGTGCCATCTTTTTCATGCCTGTGTCTTTGTTCATGATCTTCCCTCTGCCAGGCAGACCCTGTACTGTCTTTCGTCCTTTGGAAATTTCAAATTGTCTTTTGAGACACAGGTTAAATGTCCCCTCTTGTATGAGTTCTCCTCTAGCACTCCCAAGAGTTTTCTTTTCCCTCTGATCCCAACCCCTTTGATGAATAATGTTATCAGCCAATAGCATTTACCACATTGTAATCATTTTTTCTGCCTGTTTATCTTGCCAGCCTGACTGGAGACTCTTTCTCATTCATCTTGGTCATGTCTAGCCCCAGTACAGTGTCTGGTTCATCCTAGTTTTCAATCTCAGTAGATACTTCAATAATGGAAAGGTACCCGGGCCCACCTGAGAGTTAATGAGTTACAAGTAAAAGATTGCCACTTCTTTGCTCATTCCATTGAATAATTCTTTAATTTTCCAGATTGGTAAGGTCAGCAGTTACTGTGTTATAACCAGGAGTGGAGTGGGGCTTAATGTCATCTCTCCTCAGCCCTCCTGTTCCTCAAGACCCAGAGAGGTTGTCCTGTCCCCCCTGAGACTGTGAAACTGTCCATCATGTGAGACTGTCCATCATCCTTCTGTTCTTCCTTGTGACATTTAGTCTTGCCATTCTGGCTGTTTATTCTTCTCATTGCCGTTTTCCATAGGCAAGAATTCTTCTCGCTGGGCATGTCTCTATGTGTCCTTCCAAAGCAAAAGCTCCTTGGATCCAACCATGAACCAATGAATATAGAAGCCCACGTTAGTATTATGAAAATTGTCATCGTTCATACAGGATCTGAACAACATCTTCATTCCTCCTACTGAATCTTTCGTTATTTAAACTTTCATTGTCTTTTACTGACTGTCCCTTTTGAATTTCTGTCTGATTTCCCTCGTTCTTGGCTTTAATCTTTCCACACCTGAAATTGTAAAGCAGGAGTCCTACCGTAGCTTGAACCTGAAATTCTGGGACCTTCAGATGTGCCTTCGTCATTTCTGTGTTTACTGAAGAAGAAGGAAGAGGGGTCTTGTTACTCATCTAAGGGAAGTTCTAAGGGTTGTGGAGGAAAACGTGAGGTCTGACTGAATATTTTGGTCCGTACAACACCTGTGGATTACCCTGTAATCCCCATGGACAGGAAAGTCCTTGGCAGAAGAAAATGCTTTCATGTGGGTCTCTGTGAGATATGGGGGCCAATGTAAAAGCTGCTTTATGCCTGGGACACCACACAGCTTGCTGTGGGCAGCAAGGGCTACTGGAGGCAGAGTGCCTCTTACGTTTGCAGCATCGGGAGTGCCAGGAGCCCACATCATTGGTGCAAACAACACGTCCAAACAGCCAAATAAGTATCTATACTTCTTAAAGTATTTTAATTTAAAAATGACACTTATTCACTGTGAAAATAATGGAAAAGACAAAAAATTGTAATGAAGAAACTAACAGCCCTGCATAGTTCCACGACACAGATATAGCCATATACTTACATAATTATTTTGATTTTTTATCTATGACATTTTGTTTGCCCTTGCACTTAACACCATAGAACTACTTTTTTCAAGATTTACTGTAAGCCTTGTGTTCTCTAAAACTTATCCTGAGTGTCTCCTCATCTCCACCCTAGCTGGATAGAGTCACTATAATTATACTTGTCCCATAATTGTTCAAAGTACATTCTTCTATCAAAAAATATATAATTATTTAGTCAACCTATTTATTTCTGTGTATGTCTTCTTCTTAAAGATTGGAAGCATTTTCAATACAAGTACCTAGCCAGGTCTGGTACATATTAGACTTTTATTAAGTAAGTTTAATAAGACATGAATAAGTAATCATAATTATTTTAGCCACTGGATAAATATCCTTTGTAGACACTATATCAATAGGTTGATGCTATTCTATAATGTGGCTCAGACAAAGAATTTATTATTCTCCATTCATTGGAATACTGATGGTATGTCAAATTATTATTATAAATAACATTGAAAGGAGATACTTTTGTGTATAAATTGACACCTTTCTACATTTTTTCTGATTGTACAATAGAAGAAGGAATAGCTGCATTAAAAGGCAGAAATGTTATTCATAACAGAATTGTTTTCCATTTTGCACTTACAGAAATCTATGAACTTCAGTTATACCTCATCCCTGACAATATTGTTTCACATATTTAAATGTGTATGCAAGATTTTTTATATATACATACATATGTCAATCTGATTATAATTTAATATATATATATACACATTTATGTATGGTGTTTTAGTTACATGTACATACATATTAAGAAAAATCATATTTTAAGTTTCATTTTTTGACTGCATTTTTAAGTTACTGAATTTTAGAAACTTGTGTTTATTTTTAAATCATATCAGTTTTGAAGGTGACAGTTTGAGCAAAGTAAAAAATATATATGTGTGTGTATTTATTTGTGTGTGTGTGTGTGTGTGTGTGTGTGTGTGTGTATAAATCATACTCTAATTGTCCCTAGGTATCTATGGGGGATTGGTTCCAGGACACCCTGCAGATACCAAAATTTGTGGATAGCTATGTCCCTTATATAAAATGGCATAAAATTTGCATATAACCTACACACATCGTCCTGTATGGTTTAAATCATCTCTAGATTACTTATAACACCTAATACAATGCAAATGTTATGTATGTAAATCATTTTTATACTGTGTTGTTTAGAGAATAATGATAAGAAAAATAAGTGTGTACACGTTCAGTACAATGCAACCATCACAGGCCTAACTACACAGTACACGTCAGCAACAATGTAACAGTGTTTCCAAATATTTTTCATATATGGTTGAATCTGTGGATGAAGAGTCTCCAGATACAAAGGGCTGACTGTATTAAGAATATTGCTGAATTCCTGATATGTGCAAATAGGAACATTATGATTAACAGCCCAGATAAAGGCTAAATTATAATTAAGTTATATATTGTAATCTAATCAACATGATACCTGTTCCCTTCCTGCTACTCACCAGATTGTCAGCCCACCACACAATCCAGTCCTCCCAGCCTGGACTTGTACTACCATGTTCTGGATTGGTTGGTTTGTAAGTTATTGTGATTTGACAGCTCTTGAGAGTTTCTGAAGCATATTTTCTCCCTGCTGTTTAGAGAATATTCAAATTTTTTTCTTACTGTTTGATTACCGTGGTGGAAGTATGGTATTTGGACGAGCAAGGGTTTGATTTTATTTCCTTTTATTTTTATTAGTGAAAATGAAAAAACAATTTCAACATAACATCAGGCATTAGTCTTTTTCTTAAAAGCTGTGGATTGTCATTAACTGACAAAATATTCTGCTGCCAGGATCTTGCAAGTATTGTATTTGTTGTCGGATGCCAAACATCCTCTTTAAATGCTAATGAACAAAGTATGGCATGCATTCTGTTCTTGATAGATTATGTCTATACCTTCTGTGGTCAACAGAAGGGGAATTCCCGGCCCATATGATTTCCATTCTGGCACACTCATCTCCTTAGTACTTATAAGCCAGTTAGCATTTAGATGTATTTATTACTCAATCTTATTCTTACAATGAATAGAACAGCCACAGCTTATCTGTATCTACTACACTGGAGAAGCAATGCTCTGAAACAACTTCCCCTTACTTTTTTTTCCCATTGCAGCAAATAGAGTAAACATTCAATTTCATATCTAAACTTCCTTTGGCTAAACCTAAGTAGCCAAATTATAGAAAGCTTTGAATACACTACCAATTAATGTGGCCTTTCCTTCACAGGCATTTTGAAGCCATCAAACAATTTCAAGGTAACGCGGTAACATGATTTGGTGAAATTGTGGGGGAAGGGAGGGCAGGGAAACGAGTGTGATGAAAAGCAATTAGGCTTTTGCAATAGTCCGGGCTTATGCCAAGGTAGTATGATGCTAATGCATTGGTTAGGAAAGAGTCTGAGGGAAGGTTCTACGAATCAGAGAGGCCCATAGGCTTCAGGGCCAGGCTATTTTGAATTTGGTCAGTGTTTCTCCTCATATTGCCATGTTGATATTATAATTAAATCTCATGTAATCTCTGTTTTTTATCAAATTTATCACCTGTACAATGGCTGTGATATTAGGACATATGGTTCAAAATGATTTTAACGGTTACATGAGATAGGGGACTAAATCTTCTAGTACCTGGCAAGTGGCATGTACTCAAATCCTGTATTAGTTTTCTCTTGTTGTATAACAAATCACCACAAATTTCGCAGCTCACCTTATGGCAGAAGTCTGGACACAGCTGAGCAGAATTTCTTCTTAATGTCTTAAAAGGCTGCAATCAAAGTGTCAGCCAGACAGCATCATTTTCTGGAGTTTAGGGTCCAATCTAAGATCACTTGGTTGTTGGCAGAATTCAGTTCCTTGGAGCATAAGACTAAGTCCCCATTTTCTTGGTGACTGTCAGAGGGGGCCACTCAGCTCCTAGAGGTCGTACAGTTCCTTGTTAAGTGGTCTTCCCACATGGCCTGTCACATCATGGTAACTTCCTTCTTCAAGGCCAGCAGGAGAATCTCTGTGTCCAGTGTGGTAAGACAGAGTCTTATGTTATGTGATAAAATCAAGGGAGTGACTCTCCCCCGGCCTTTGATATATCCCATCAGTTTAAAGCAAGTTTCAGGTTCTGTAACTCCACAATGAAGCGGAGGGGATTACACAAAGGTGTGGGCCACTGGGGTCATCTTAGCATTCTGCCACTATATAAATATATATGTTAGCTCTTGTATTAGTCGAATACTTCTTTGTTACAAGACACAGAAACCCAGCTTAAGCTAGCTTAAGCAAAGGAACATTTCAAATGGGAGGATTCATTGAATGTATTCTGAAATGGCTCACAGGATCCAAATAAGGGCTGCAGGAATGAGGGTAGCATCAATGACTGTAGGAACCTGAACTGGGGTCATAATAATATCTCTGTAGACATGATGTCTCAACATATAAGGAGACTCAGTTTCCTGATATACCAGCTTTCCCTTTTTCCTGGCATTAGATTCAGCTCTCATGCTTCTCCATGAAACTGGGAGATTGCTGGCTTTAAGGTTCCCAACTTCACACCTTCTCTGCGAAGGACACAGATCCTTCTCCACTATCTCCAGAAGAAACATGTTTGAAAAGGACTCCCATTGGTGTATGATAGATCATGTGGCTACTCAGAGACCAATAACTCTGGCCAGAACAATGGATTATCATGATTGATTTAGCCAAGGTCACATGCCCACCTTCATGGCTGCGGGGAAGAACGCTAATTCCCAGAAAATGGGTTGGGATAGAATCCAAGCTGGGGAGATGGAAGTCTCATGGAGTGGTTTTTTCCCCCAATAAAATATTATGAATATTTTCAAACATAAATTTGAAATAATCACACAGTAAACACTCATATACCCATCTCCTAAACTCTATTAATTGTTACCATGTTACTATGTTTGTTTTACCACATCTATCAATCCATTTTGTTTTTGATCTACTTAAAATATGTTGGAGACATCAGTATGTATCACTCTCAATACTCCAACATGGCTATCATTAATTAGAGAATGGTAGGTTGAGTTTGAAGTTAGTCATCAAAGCATAAGCAGTCAGTCCATTGGATAATCCTAAAAGAATAAGCTTTACCAGATAATTAGTTTTCATTAACTTGGCTACCCCTTTCCTCATCTAAATGACAAGAGATAATGGCTGTCTTTGGTATTGTCTTAAAATGCAGAATTTGATTGAATATGGCAAATATGTTCAAATAATATTACAAATAAAGAGAAAAGTAATATCACAAATCTTCACTACTCATCGAAATGATGGTACAATCCACTTATTTGTCTAAGTTAGAAACTTCAGAGTCATATACTTGTCCTTAAACCCATTACCCAGTTGGTTGCCAGTCAGACAACTTTATTCAGTTCTCGACCCACTCTCTCCCCCCTCCCCAACCCTAACCCCACTGTCTTCCTCTTTTCCAACTCTATTGCTTTTTAATTCTCTCTTACCTTGCTCTGGCAATAACCTCACACATTATCTCTCTGTCTTGGGTAAGTCCTTTCAATATACAAATCTTTATAATGCCACCAAAATTATCTTTGTAAACACAGATCTGGTATTGTACTCCTCAAAACTTCCTACTTCTCCTTGGTCTGCAGGAGAAAGTCCAACATCTTAATATGGTGGACAAAACCCAGTAAAGACCAGGTATTCTGTAATTGTCCTCATCAATACCCCAAACAACTGTAGAGAGGATGTGTACCATCCACATTGTAGCTACTGCCAATTGGTTGCTTCAAATATCTGTTCATATTGAATATTTCTAGTAAACAAATGCTGTGATGCTCTGGGTCAGGATGATGTTACTACACATCTTGGAGCGTTATTGTGGAATGATCTCATGTGAGTAAGAAATTATTGAATGTGCTTCATAAAGTGTTTCATAATGGCTCTATAATATTCAATCTAAAACTGATGAAAATGTCAATTGATCAACAAATGACAATAGGAAATGTATTCCTATTGGAATTCGATGCCCCATCTACATATATATGGCAATCGGCCTTTATAAAATATTAACATAAGGGATACTTTTTTTTTATTAGACTTAATTATGTACTTATAAACCCTAATTAGAAAGAATGTCTATTAAATGGTCAGTATTAAATAGGATTACTTTTTATTTAGGTACAATTAAATGTATTAACTTCTAACCAAGTTAGGTCAGCTTTGCAAATTTAAAACACAAATTCTAAATTTTGTATAGGATGAGAATTTGAATTAGCATAGGATTGATGATACATTGTTTTTGGTTTTCATGAGCCAAATGTTTTCATTTTTCCATTGTTTAGGTTTTCTTGAGCTTGGCACCTATAGACTCATTTTTTAACAAAGTTAACTAAATCTACTAGACAGTCAAGATTATTTATAACATATCATGTACAATTCCTAGAGCATTATTGTAGAAATTTTGGTCATTTAAAATACCATTTAGATATTAAAAGTAAATTATTTAGATGTAATCAAAAAGTTTATATGGTCCCAAAGAATCTGTTATTATAAGAGCTTTCCATGATTCTAATTATCTGTCTTTCCTAATACACTTTACAATGAAATCCAATTTTCATAATTTCAATAGAAAAAAAACACATTGCGTTTTATTAGTGAAATTGTATTGCATTGTGTGTCCACAAATGAGAGGGAAAAACTTATAAAAACTCATGACTAATTTTTTTAAATCAATTGATATGGATTTCTCTGACAAAGGTGTAGTATGAATACTTTGTTGTCAAAACTTGAGGGTGTTCTAACTACTGTTACCAAGAATGCACCATGTTGTCATGGAAACAACATGGGTTTTTAAGTCAGAAAAACCATGGCCTTAAAATTATTAAATTCATTAACTTGGGTAAGTTATTTACCCCTCTGCACCTGTTAAAAATTGAGTCAATCATAGTTACTGGATAGGGTTGTTAAGAAGATTTAAAGTTCCAATGTATCTAAAACACATCATACACTTATAAAGCATATAGAACTTCCACACAAAAATTAGTTCCCTTCCCTTGGTTTTCTGTAAAGAAATCAAAGGCATTAGTTGTCCTTTAAAAAGACTAATAGTTGAACATGTTCAACAGCAAAATATAGGTAGTTTAGAATTTGATGCATATGGAAGTCAAATATAGACTCTAGAATGTAGCTTGAAACCAAGTAAGAGAAACTGAGAAACTAGAATGACAGAGACATGAGTTCCAGACCTATATCTCTAAGAGTTAGATTTGTAACTTTGAGAAAATGATGTACGTCATAGGCGAGTGGCTTTCTCAACTATAACACAATAAAAGAAGGTACTGAGAATGAGGCTCCTCTTCCAGTACTAAAAATTAAAAATTTCATTTCTTTTCCTTTTGTCAGAAGAAAGTTCTGGAAGATCTGAGTAAGTGGGAAATTTAGAATTTCTTTTTTCCTTTGGAGAATGATAGCAGCTTATTTTTCTTTTTGTGCTTCCTCCTTCAATAGACTTCTTACTCCGTTTGAATTAAATGATAAATAATGCTCCTCTTGAAGTCACAAATGTCTTCCTCTTTTGCTCTCTGGTCTCTTTCATTAAGTTCCTAATGTTACTGTAAGCAGAAAAAACAGGGACCTGGGGAGAGAGGGGAGAAGGAGAAAGTAAGGGAAACTAAAGAAGGAAGGAGATGAAATCATTCTTAGGAAAAGGTTCAGCTACCTGACCACCAAGAACTTGATTTTGGTGGCCAATAGCAGACACAGGACACCAACTTACCCCTCAATGTGAATTTTAGCTAACTGTAATGGATTATAATTTTATTAGTATTACAGGGAGGGAAAAATTCCTGACACCTGCGTCTCCATGACAGGTCTGACAAAGGCCAAATAAGGGAAAAAAAATGAAAAAAGAAAATCTCTCCTCCCGAGTGGAAGAAGTGGTCAGCAAAGACCCACCTAGGAAGGCCGAGAACACCACCCCTAAGTCTTGTGCCCTTATCTCAAAAATAATAAAGTCCCAAGCTGCAAACCTTTTTGGTGCAGTGACTGTTCTCCCAGCCTGCCCACTCCCACCACTCTAGAAGTGCACGTCCTATGCTCTTTCTGTATTTAAATTCAACGCTCACTCGCCTTATTTGGTGTGTCTTCGAATTCTTCCGTGTGGCGTAACCAAGAACCCATTCTTCAGCAACACTAATATCCCTAATTCACTCAAGCATTGCTTGTCATACCTCTACAAAGATCATGGCAAAGCTGATATTTTCAAGCAAAGGATACAAATTCTATATGCTGTGCTGCTTCAATTGATTCCTCTCCCAAGTGTTGTTCCCTATAGCTGGCTTATTAAACGGGAGACAAGTTTAAATTTTTAAGACACAAACTCCTCCACAGGCTTCTATATGTATATTGAATGAAGTAAAGTATTGGATGATAATCAGTACATTTATAAGCATTATTTCTATATTGAAAAAAAGGTTAATTTGAAAGTCATTCCTCCATTCAAGAAGAACAATTTTCTCTAGTCTTCTGACTATTTATAGAAAGACCTTTACATGTGCAAACTAATTAATAAATGGGATCAATTTCAAGGTATTTTTTCTGGTTCATCACCACTTAATCATTCAATTTAAAAAACATTTTAAAGGCCAAGTCTAAAATAGATTTGCACCCACGCCCCCAGTGTGAATTTTTCATTCTTTACAACATGCAGTAGGTACTGTATAATGACCTTTTCTCTGTTTGGAACAGGGATTAGAATAATACATTTGACCCTTTACAGTCACCTGGGAGAGATGTTAGTCTCCATGTTCAATAAACTGAAATATGTCTCAAGTGTCCCAAGGTTAAGGCCATGACTTCAAACTATTTAACACAAAGTATCGTACTGATTCACTTAGACTCTCAGGCTTTTAAAAAAAATTATTGGTCTGAATTTTATATACTTTATCAGAACAATTTCGTTCCCTCATACAATTAAAGCAAATATTTTACATTGCAAATAAAGCAAGTTAACCTAGATGCATTGTGCATTATAATAAAATTTATAACTGCATAAATAGCAGTGTAAACTTACAGAAAGACTAGTAATTATAGTGCCATTGATGGTCTTTGTTGCTTTAATTCTGAGGCAGCCAGAATGATTAAACTGAATCTTAATCGACTTCTCCATTAAAAATGCTGGCAGAGGAGCTCCTTTAACCTTTCCCATTGATTGAACACAACAATCACCATTCAATTATAATGCAAAAGGACATTTGTTATAATGTAGAAAAGATGCATGAGCCATTTCCTTTTACTCAAGACAATCAATGAGATGACTCCTACATCTGCAAAGGTGAGAATGCTCTACCTGGGAGTCTGATAAAGTCAAAACCAAACAGAAACCTCCCTACTGTAGAGAGGAATAGGAGATTACTTATGAAGTTAATCTGGAACAGACTCATTAAGAAGAAATGTATTTTCTATTACAATTTACAATAGCCACATCTATCTGTGATACACACACACACACACACACACACACACACACATATATACAGTTTTTTTTCTTTTCTTCCTAGGGTTTCTAAGTACTTAAATTATCATAATCAAAGATTTAACATTGAATTAATGAGGGTGGTTACTGGGTATTTGATATGTGTTCTCAGTGCATGCTTAACAATACAAATCAAGGCAATATTGGTAATTGGAATAAAATAATTTTAGACTAGCAAGGAACCTTCAAGAGTGATTGATTTATTTAAGGTCAGACAGCTAGTTGTAACAAACCCTACACTAGCATTGTTCATTCAACACTCGTTGCATGTGTTACTTTTCGAGTAAATTTCATTTTTAGTTATGATCTTTACCTGATTCTGTACTTGTACAGAAGGCTTGGGTAATGTACTGACATCATGTAACGTGCAATGTATAACTAACTATGCAAGTGTAACTGTGCTACTCTATATACACAGTGGTGGTAAATTAAAGATGGTCATCGGTTCCTTGCTATTTCCTCTCATTGCCTTCCTCTCATTGAGAGGTGGAGTACAATTCCCTTCCCCTTAAGTCTAGGCTAACTCAGTGACTTGACCAATAAAATGTAGTGGAAGTGACATTCTGGGACTTTAGATGCTAGGTCATAAGAAGTATTGCAATTTTTGTCCATGCTTCTTGAAAAAGTTGCTCTGGGGGAAGTAATTGCCATGTAAGAAGTATGACCACCCAGAGACCACTATGTTATAAAAAGGATGAAGCCACCATATGGTGAGAGAGAAGCCCAACACTTCCACTGTTTCTGCCATTCCAGGCCAGGAACAGACATGTGTGAAGAAACCATCTTGGTCATTACAGGGCCAGATGTGGAAAAGCACTAAGGAAACCAGCTGACATCAGGATTCAAGCCTTAGATAATGGCTCCAGTGAAATAATGACAACTGCACAATATGGCCTTAATGCTCCCTCAGCTTGACTGAACTTTAGAAGTAAACTTTAGACAGTTTTCTTCCTAACTATAAGCCCCTGACCTCCCTTTTCTTAGAGCATTTATTTTATAAAATTTGCTGTTGTATAATCTTCGTCTGCTCCTCTGAGATTTAAATCTCCCAGAATGCCTCTTGATAACCCCAGAATGCCTGTCTCAGACCTGGGAGGCATCATTTTGAAATGTAAACATCAAGCATGGCAGAGCCCCTCTCCTCCAGTCTCTGTGAGAAGGTAATTGCCTAAGGTAGTGAACACAGAGGGTCTAGTCATATTGACCAACCTTCCCTTTAATATTCTCCAGTGATTTTAGCTGCTCAACTCAGCATTTAAAAACCCTCCCACCTTTCATTTCAGTGGAGTTGAGTTCAGTTTCTCTCCCCTAGTGCAATAGTCTTAAATAAAGTCTGTCTTGCCTGTTTAACTCCAGTGCAATTTTTCTCTAACAGAGCCACTCAGTCATTTGTAACTCCCGATCTGAGGCCGTAGTCATCAAGGAGCAGGGATGAGTAATTCCTGCAGTGCCTTGCCCTAATTCCAAATTCACAAAATCTCGTGCACAATAAAATAGATGTTGTTTTATGCCATTAAAGTTTTGAAATAGTTTGTTATACAGCAACAGATACCGAACCCTTTTCCTCTCTTTCTCCCTATGGATAGACAAACAGATGTATATTTATGTTTATGTACACACAGTTATGATGTATGTAGTTATACATTATAGATAGATAGATAGATAGATAGATAGATAGATAGATAGATAGATAGATAGATAGATAATTATGTAATGTATAACTATTGAAGTTCATGAGCATCAATTGCTAACCACATTCAGAGGAGGATAGAAGTATAAAGTTCATTGTTACCAATTTACTTTGAAGCATGTTCTAGAAGTTCAGTGCATTTCATTACTTAAGAGAATATGCACAACTCTTTACTTTGAGTACTTTGAATGTGTGTCTAATCCCTGAAACTAAAAGATTATTATACACACAATAATTATTTTGTGTGTACTTAAGCAAATGTTGATATGTAGCCAGCCCCATATCTCCAGATTGTCTTTTTAAAAGTCACCTTGAATGTAAAGCTGATAGTGATTAGGATGTTTTTAAATAAATAAGTTATAGTCCATTGAAAAAAAATTTTAAAACTTAGAGATATATGGTTAAAAAAAAACACAATCTTTTCTCTGGAAAAAAAACCTGGATTTGAGATAGGAGTCTTTCTAAATAAAGAACAACCAAGTTTCAAATTTTAGGTTCAAAGGAGTATATAATTCTTAAAGTAATAATGAAACTTCCAAGAAAAGCATAATTTATTAGACTGAAATCATTTTACTGTATTTCAAAATTAACATGTAAATTTTTGTGAAAAGAGTATCATTTTCTATTGAAAGCAAACCTAGAATATTGCTTAATAAAATGCCAGCCTGATTTGACTAGAATGACTACTTACATCTGAGAAGATTAGTATTCATGTTTGTCAATCAATCTCTTCTAGAGGGTATATCCAGAGGTTTCTTTAATGTCTAGATCTATTATCTTACTTGTAAGGGGGAAAAAAATCATGTTCCATTGACTATTTCCTATGCTTTGCTGTGACTATATATATATATATAAAATTATAGTTGACGTTCAATATTATTCAGCTTCAGGTGTACAGTGCAGTGATCAGGCATCTACACCATCCATGAAGTGGTCTCCCTAATAAGACAAGTACCCATCTGACACCCTACAAAATCTTTACAACATTATTGATTATATTCCCCAAACCGTCTTTCGTATCCCCGTGGCAATACTGTGGCTTCCAATCTGTGCTTTCTAATCCCCTCATCTTCTCTCTCTCTCATCCCCACCTCCCTCCCATCTGGCAACCCGTTTTTCCTCTATATCTCTGAGGCTATTTCTGTTTTGTTTGCTCATTTATTCTAACTATGACATTGTTTTGTACATCTGAAACTAACATAAAAAAAACAGGTTCCATAATTTTGAGTGTAAGATTAATGTATTTCTTCTCGGGATATTTTGCTGAATCTGCTTGCTTTTTATTGAAAATTATAATATTTCATGTATAAATCTCTAAAGTGTGGCTTTTATTGGTTTACTTATTTTTCATATACTATATTTTTCATATATTATACCTTATTAATAATTCTCCAGGTCATAAAATAAAAACTGCTGTTTTATTATGTTTCTGAAAATGTGTTGATTATAGAATATATGTAGTCCACATATCACTTTTGGAGAGCAAGTTATCACAAACAGAATACCCCAAATCCTGCTATCATGGAGGGCCACAGCTCCAAAGTAGTTGGGAATGTTAAGATGAGAGTTTGCGGAAGGAACAGCTTAGCGGGAGCACACTGGACAGATTGTGGGCTTCATCAGACTCGGGGTGGATTTGGAACCACTCAAGGCAGACTCTGAGCACAGGGACTCCATGGCAGTCGTCTATGTTGGGTAGGAGGTGAAATGATAAATTCCCTTCTGTGGACTGAAAGATTTGTCCCCTAGCTTAAGAAATAGAACAAGTATGGACTGGTGTAGTAAGTTCTGATTGTATCACTTGCAGCACAGGAAATTTTGATGGATGATTGCCCCAAGAATTATAGACCTTTCCCAAGTCAACCTACTTACGTCACTTGCTGCCATGCAGGTATCGATGGGCCATGCAGTGACAAGGTTGCACATTTGGTCTTCCAAATGTACTTAGTTTTACTTAGTTCCAAATGTAAGTAAATGTACATGTACTTAGTTTTACATGTACTGTAAAATTTGTAAATTCTAGTTATAGCAACTCACCATGTGCCTTTCTTTTTCCTGAAAGAGGACAGGGGTAATAGTGGATAGAATTTAGATTAAGCTTAAAAATACCGTTGTGATCATCAAGTAAAAATATTGTTTCAAAAATATATTGGAATCCCTTTCTCTGAAGGGTTTTGTCTGGGTTAACTCTTTCCTGAGGGAGTTGAGGTAACTCAGAGAAACAGGTAATTCGTTACTTTGCAGGCATATAAAAATAAATTCCAGCAGGACAAAAGGCACAGTGTTTCTTGGGTTCTAAGTGGCTTACCCAGTCACCAGAAAGCTGGTCTTCAAGCTTCAGAATCGGACTCCTAGCACTGGCTGATAACTTCAAGATAATCTTTTTAGAAAGTACTTATATTTCAAATGTATCTTGTTTTTGTATTTTGCTTTGTTTTGGTTAATATTGTCATTTTCCCTGAATTCAAACTTCCTTCTATGGTGGTCTAATTTCTTGATATGTTAGGTATATTTTGAAGCTGTAAAGTCCTAGATCTAAGAGGATATTAACTAAATTACTTCATGCATTTACACATCCACTTATTAAACTAACATTTATTATGTCAGAAAAGGCTAGGTCTCAGGATAGCATTTAATCTCCAGTTGAAAGAGTGCTTAGTATAAAAGAAGAATACCACATGGACAAGAAAGAAAATAAAAACCTATCTCGGAGATCAGGAAGGTTTCTTAGGGAAAGTGACTTAGAGAATGAAAAGGGAATTCATGGGAATAAAAGGTAGGAGTTTTCCAAGTGAGTTGTTGGATTTGGGGCAGGGGTTTCCATTGGGGGATGATGAAAGAGAAAACCCAGGAAAGTCATATTTTTTGAAATGAATGAAGAGGATTTATACATCTTTTTATTCCACAGTATAATTTATACATGTAAGTACTAAGTTTTTCTCGAAAAGGTGAAAGAACTTGCCCATAAGTCCATCTGAGCTGTCACAGGGACAAAGAGAAGTAGCAGGGTTTGCACCCTCATCGCCCCTACCTTTCTGGGTCAGAAGCAGAAATGTATGGAGTCAGACGTCTTACATTATTTGATTAAGGAAGCTGTGCTCACTCCTGGCCTAATCAGGAACTGAGGTATGAAATAGGACACAGAGGCATCGTAGCCACATGCCCTCCCGCCAGCTCAGTGTTCAGCTGTGAGGGGACTCCATCCTCTCTCCTGAGTCTACCCTTGCGTTTACAGCTCTAGGAGGAGGCAAATTATGGCAGGATCACATTTTTGTTCATGATTGTGAGCAGCTATCCCTCCCTGATGTGATGAGGAAAGAGAGCTGAAGTTAAGCCTTCCTCTTGGCAGGGTTTGACTGTCTCAGCCACTCTGGACCAGGTTCTTCTTTTAGAGGTTCAGAGGCTAGCTCTCAACAGGTCAGTCTTGGACTGCTGAACCTGAGCTCTCAGTGTTCGTTGTAAAAGAGTCTGAGGTCCAAAATGCTGGACTATATTAAAGATGGATTTTACTACAGAATTTTGCAGAACTCTGACATGCTAATGTGAGGAGAAATGTTTAAAGAGGAAAGTATAGTAATAGCTAGACAACAACCAGGAAAGGTGAAGAAACAATTAGGTTGGTGCAAAAGTAATTGCAGTTTAAAACGTTAAAAATAATTGCAAAACCCACAAGTACTTTTGCACCAACCTAATATAACAATGAAAGAAGGTTTATCATTACAGACACCACAAACATTAAAAGGATGATAAGAAAATACTATCAATAACTCAATGCACATAAATTTAACAACTTTACTTTTTCCTCACACTCTTCTAAAACTAAGGCCAGCCCGGAAATTTCCTGTCTTTCTCTATTAGGTGACTTCTTTCCCCCAATCCCTGATTTATATTTAATATGTCATACTTTAAAGGTTCTGGCTTTCTTCAGGATTGAACTAATTTGTAACTTAGAAAGTTCTTAAATTATAGGGTGCTATTTTTTAGGACTAATATCGATCTGTAGTGATACAAGAAGGACAAGAACCATTATTATTTCCCTTTTATTCCTGAAGGAATTTTTTATTCTGGATATAGGATTCTGAGCCGTAGTCCATTTCTTTTACCAGTTAAAAAATGTTGTGCCACTTCTTTCTGGTCACCATGGGTATTAATGAGAAATCTGCTAGATTTCTAATTATTTATCCCCTATCGATAGGATCTCCTCTCTCTTGGTTTTTTCCAAGGTATTTGTCTTTAGTTTTCAAAAGCTTGACTATGGTGTTTCTTGGTGTAAATTTATTTTAAATGATATAATCCTTTTGCTGGAAAAATTGTTATGGTTTTGTTTATAAGGACAAAGGAAAGAATGACTATTAAGAGGCAGCCAATGATTTTTACAACATATTCTGCTTTATGACCATTTTTACACCATCTTTTAGAAATTCTATATTTACATGGTTTCAAGTTTCTAGTTCTGTTGTAGATGAAATTCCAAGAGATTATTTAACCTGGAATGTTTTCAGAAACTTCTTGAAAGTTCTTTCATATTATGATAGGTTGAAAAACAGCACGGTTCCTCAATCCTCCCCCTATTAACAGTCTTTGCTGTGTAAATTTAAAATGTAACTTTCTAGTGCCCTTACACTCAGACTCTGGGCAAGACCAGGCCAGCTGCTTTGGGCAATATAAAAGTGTACCAGTTCTGAACCTAGGCTGAGAAGTCCTTATGTGTTTTTTTCCTCTTGGGTTCTATTATCATCAAGACAACATGCTAGCCTGCTGAAAGATGATAAAAACATAGAACAGAGTTTAGTTACACCCAAATCCCTGAGTGGAGACAAGCCTGTATAAGCCAACAGCCCGTGGATCCCCAAAGAGATGAGCAAGCCCAGTCAAGATCAGGGGAGCCTAAGAAACTCATAGTTTATCCTAGATACCCAAACAGCTGCACTATTTTTGTATATCACTGAGATTTGGGGATTGTTTGTTACTACTCATTATTATGGCAACTGATAACTGATACATATGTGGTTAGTGTTTGTCTTAGTTCGCTTAGACAAATATCACAGAAAGCCATAGACGAGGTGGCTTATGAGCAATAGAAATTTATTTTTCACCGTTCTGGAGACTGGAAGTGCAAGATCAGGATGTCAGAATGGTTGGGTTCTTGTGAAGGCCCTCTTCTGGGTTGCAGATTGTCCTCACGTGGTAAAAGGGAAGAGCTAGCTAGCTCTTTGGGTCTCTTTGATAAGGGCAGTAATCACTATCATGACGTGTCTACCCTCCTGTCTAATAACCTCCATAAGTCTACACCTCTGAATAGCATCATCTCAGGGGCTTGGATTTCAACATATGAATTTGGAGGGGACACAAACATTCACACCATAACAGAATAGTTCTGTTATTTTCAGTAATGAAACAAATTTATCCTTTTAAAAATATGTATTTGACTTATTTCAATTGGTGGAATTTGATACCTGTGTTCAAGTTTTCACGTCATCCAAACGTAATAATGTGCATTTTTATGGAATTCTCACACTGTGCCTATAAACACATCTCTGAATGCATAATGCTTTCTACATATAATGAAAAATAAAAACATTGTTCTTTATTTAGTTGGTAGCTATTTGTCCTATTGTCTGTGCAAATACCCACAGGTTATCAGTTAAGCTTATTATTGCCTTCTTGTAGTCTCTGAAACCATAGGTTCCCTTTTTCTACATTCACAAAAATGAAGGTCAACTGACAAATCCCCTGTCACTAAAATGAGAAAAATGTATAAAACATGTTTCATATTGAGAATTTTAAAAGTATAATATAATTTTAAGATAGAAATTAGAGATTAAAAAATATTGCACCATGACTTCCCAAAAGAATTCAAATTATACATATTTGCATTAAAACAATACAAATTCCTGGAGGATTTTATGGAAAATTATTTTTTGGCTGCTTAAGAAATATCTGTGTGTGATATGTAAAATCCTAGGTAGCTTTCCCCTTTAGAGTTTTGAAACTTCTAATGCTCTTCCTTTTTGCTTTTGGGTTCAATAAATTAAAAGGCACTTGGTCATTAAAAACCTTTGAAGATAGTTATCTACAGATTTGACTTTGGGGTACAAATATAGAGGAACAATTTGTAACCTGGGAAGGTGATAATATTAAAGAGTAATATTGGAACAAGAATTGCTTAAGGAGGAATTTCCTACTTCAGACAAGCATCAATAGCAGATGGTGAGACCTACTGGGAAATAAGTACAAGTATTGGGAAAGGGAACACTGTATCATGGCAAATATAAGATCTGATGCAGCAGAATCTCTCTCTCTCTGGAAACCAAAGTTAACTTTCCCATTAATGTTTTATAAACACTTTTATATGGAAGAGCTAAAAATTCATCAGTAAAGAAGAGGTATTTTGGATAGCAAGATTGGTGCAAAAATTTTCAGGAGATGGAAGCAATAGATTATCCTTCTACTATTTGTAAAATGTACAAATTTGCTACAAAACTTTTAAAGTATATTTTTTGACATTTAAGTTATTTGAAAGCAACATTCAGTAAATGCTTGAATGTTACTTTGAAAACAAAGACAACACATTTTTAAAGTAATAGTATTGAAGTTTACTTTTTCTAAATTATACTGCTTAAAATGTTTACTAGTCATGTCAAAATTTTATTGGTATTATATGAAAAATGAACTTATTCAAAATCAATATCTTTAGTGTATATGTAAAGTAGTATTAAAATATGTTTAAAATATGCTAATTAATTTTTTCATTTACAGCCTAAAAATCTAAGCACCATTTTATAGTCGCACAAAGACACACACACACACTGGTCTAATATGTAACTATTCTATTTAATTTTTGAGTGTGTTCAGGTCGTTTCTAGAATTGGAGGGTGTTTTATATAATTTTATTTTAAGAATTCACTGAGTATTTATTAAGCATCTTATTTTAGGACATGAAAGCTAGCTGCTACCAATGTACTGTAATATGTGTGATTGGCTAGCATTATTATTTTGAGGGTTTGAGTAGAACATGTGATTTAAACACATAAAAGTAAATTAAATAATTAAACTAAATCTGGGAGGATATTTCAACTATCAAATAGATAATTGAAGTTATAGTCTAACAAATATTTCTCCTTATGATCAAATATCTGTTATGTATAAACTGGATTTTCTATGAAACCAAAAATTCAACACATCATGTTTACTAAAACATGAGATATATAGAAAATGTGAGTAATACAGACATGCTTTCCAAATAAAAATCTGTGTACAAAATTAATATAAACATTTAAATATTGTTATAGGCTGAATTGTGTCTCCTCAAATTGATATGTTGAATCCTAACCCCTAGTATCTCAGAATGTGACTTGTATAGATACAAATCTTTAAAGGGGTAATTACGGTTCAATGAGGTCAATTAGAGTTGGTCCTAATCCAATATGACGGGTGTCTTTATACAAAGAAAAGCTTTAAAGACAGAAGGAAGACCATGTGAAGCACAGAGAAAGCCAACAATAGAAGCTTCAGAAGTAAGCAACCTAGCTAACAGTTTTATCTCAGACTTCTTGTCTCCAGAATTCTGGGACAATAAATTTCTGTTGTTGAAACCACCCAGACTGTGGTATTTTGTTAAGTTAGCCCTAGCAAACTAACACATACCACAGAAAAAATGAAACTTTAATATAAGAAAGCCAGTTTTTGTTACTGTCATAATAATGACATTATGTCATAATGATGACATGACAATAGAGTACATTATATTGTCATGATGTCTCAGGAAAAAACTAAACTTCATATGTAATTTTCCAACCAGTGTTATGCTCGGAACTCATCCACTTCTGCTATGAAATTTCTCTACACTTAATGTGTAAATTACTCTTCCTTCATCCTCTTCTCCCCACCCAGCCCCACTCTTTTCCCTCTATGTATCAGTGAGGATGTCTTGTATTACCAAAAATGTATCGCACAGGAAGGCTAAACTAAGACAAGTGGATGAATTTGATAGACTTAAAAATCTTCCCATGTTTCCTAAAACTCCCTTGGAGGGAATTTCTTCTTTCTTGATGAGCCAATTGTTTTCATTAACCACTAATTACTTTTTCTAAGCATAGGGGCATATGTGACAAAGATGATAAAATTACAAGAGAAAATATTTTACTGATAATTGGGAAATATTATGCCAGCCCAAAATAGCAAGCATTCAGGAGATTATTACTTTAAGTTTGTGGAAAATTTAAAGCATGAGTCTTGAAGTATCATTATTATACCATGAAGACTGAAGACAAATTTAAATCACATTATTTTAAAAGCAAGTCACCAAATACTACTATATAGTACCTCTACTAAAAGATAATACAAATTTCAGTGATTATAAAGACTTAATACAAATACATTTACCCTGTTATGCTTGTCAAGCATCAGGGGCCCCTACATTAATCCCTTTAGCCAGTACATGCTGGACTGTTGACTACCAGCTTCTCTGACAGATCCAAAGTAGATTTTCGTACCATGAAGTTAAGCCTTATTCAACAAAATGAGATAAATGGCATTCAAATCACTTTCCAAAGACAGACAAACTTTAGGTAGAATAGGAAACATGGAAGCTACTGTGTGGCTGAATTTTCAATCTTTCAGAAAACTTTTTTACTTAAGAGGTTAGAAGAGTCATACAATTTCTTTCAACAGGATGGTAGAAAGTTCAGGATGCTGATGACTGTACTCTGGCAACATTCACATAAACACAAAAGACGTGTAAATTGTAGACCATTTTGAAGAGTCAGCACAATGATAAAGACATAAAATTAACCTGAAGATAGATCTATCTGCACTGGGGAAATCCGATAGCAGTCAAAGATCTTCATTGACGATTCAAAGCTAAAAGTTTCTCTCAGATTCTGCTCTCTCAGCAGCATATTTTCAAGCCAGAAGACTAATAAAAGTAGATGAGAAAAACAATTGTTTATTTGTAAAGCTAGGAGACTAAACAATGTGTTTCTTCCTACATCTTCAAGTTCTAGCCTAAGTTAGATATTGGTTTAACCTTTACACTTTTATGTTGTTTTTTTTGAAGTCATAGAGAATTAAAAATTAAGTTTGTGAATGTTTTAAAATAGCATTTGAAAAAAGAAAATCAGAAGGTAGATTGAGAGAGAGAGGAGAGAGAGAAAAACTGTTGCACGTGTAGAATCTAGTAGGATCCAGCAAGTAGTTGAGTGAAAAAGGCCATAAATTCAGTTGGGGAAAAATATTCAGTAAATCAGTTGCTTGGGTTCATGTAGATAAAACTGACATTTCCTTACTGAATCTGACTTCATTGCTTTAGCTGTCTATATGCATGGAAGTAGGATAACATCGTTGTTGAGAATACAGGCTCCAGAAACAGGCTATGTTGGTTCAAATTCCAACATTGGCTGGCCAGGAAGTTTAGCCTAAAACTCAGTTTTCTTATCTGCGAAAGGGGAAACTAACAATACTTCCTCATAAATTTGTTGAAGAATTAGATGATTAATGTATGTAATGTACTTCACAGAGGCCCTGGTAAAAGTAAATGTTTAATAAGTGATAACCATTATTATTGGCACCCATCATAAACAATTAAACCTATATTCATGCCTGAAGAAAATAACAAAATCCCCCAGTGGAAAAAAAATTTATAGTAAGAGATGTGTGCACTTAAGATGGACATTTGGCATTACAAAGTGGCTTAAATGAACTTAGATATTTTTTCATGTGTGGTCTCATAAGGACAACTGTCCTAATGAAATGCTTAGATTACAATTGTGGGGACAAAGCCCCAAAAAGCAGTTTCCAGGCTCTCGGCCTCACATAGAAAGGTGCTGGCTCAGGTAGTAAATGGCCATCAACTGCTATCAAACGGCCATCAGCTGTGGCTAGTTGGCCGTCAGCTGTAACCAGTGAGCCATTGGGCACTAATATAACTGCTGTGGCTAGGCTAGCAGAAAAAAAGGGGGAGTTAGCAAGAAGATGGGGGCTGAGTCAGCAAGCGGCACAGTGAGGGTTGGGAATTGTGTTGCTCCTGTTTCCTTTGTCTCCAACCCAGATGCCAGTGAGAGTACAGTGGTGTGACTCCCCCCTACCTATTGCTCCGTGGGTGTTCCTTTTTGGCCTAGCCATATCCTCCGTTCTTGTGTGGGGAGTGGGACCAGAGACCCCGCAGCCCCGCCGGACACCCCGCACGACACATGGCGTTGTCGGCAGGATCCCTGCATGACAACAATTAAGGGAAGTCATTCTACACCAGGCAAGGCCTTGTAAAGGGACCGAAACATCTACTATTTTTCTACTCTTGAAAGAAATTATTTCTGTCTGACTAGCTATATTATCCCCCAGCTAAGAAATCATCTTATAAGCTATAGGCTACTTAAATCCTTTGTTTGGGTTTTCAATTTTAGTAATTATACATTTTATTCTAGAATTAATGGTTCTTTTTCAAATTTTCTGTTCTTCCCTACCAGTCCTGTTCTGTTATTTTGGACATTAACTAATTATTTTTTACTTCCTCCTTCCAAAGTATGTAAATAAATAAGAAAGAAAAAAAGAAAACCAGAGTTCTCTTTTCTAATCGGCATAGCAACTCTCAGTACTCCCAGCCTGTCTTTTTGTGAAATGGCATTTAGTGATTTTTTAAAAAAGCACTGGGAGAATTAGTCAATGTTTTTCACTCTAAGAAAAATTTAGGACAGGTGTGGAGGCTGGGAATGTAGGGAGAATGAGGTAAGAGTCCAGGTGCTGTCTTTGGCTGCCGGTTCTGTAAAGCAGTATTGGAGCAAAATAAATAAATAGATAGATAGATAAATAAACACTGCTCTTTTAATTACCCAGCAGGCCGATTTTGGTAAAAGGCGTGCCAAGCCACATACGAGTGCTAATTCCATGCAGCTTTTCATTTCCTAACTAGTGTTCATCGGTATGATGGGTGCCTGTAAGATGCGTAGCCAAGCTATCTTGGGCATAAATGGAGCAGGAAACC
This sequence comes from Rhinolophus ferrumequinum, assembly GCF_004115265.2. Lineage (NCBI taxonomy): Eukaryota > Metazoa > Chordata > Mammalia > Chiroptera > Rhinolophidae > Rhinolophus > Rhinolophus ferrumequinum. The sequence continues at coordinate 23,960,006 of NC_046287.1, forward strand.
CTGAAGACCTGTAGGTGGTATTACTTTGCCTTTTCTTTTCCCCTAATTGTCCCTTAAAACTTTTAAGAGCACTTTTGGATTTAAAAAAAAAAGGTTTAAAATTAATTTATTGGAAATATTCATTATAGTCGTTTTTATTTCAGTTTCATCACTTCCAGGTTTACCAAAACAACTCTGAATTAAAATACAAGGTCTCATACATTCTCACAGAGTCCATTTTACTGTGTGAATGAATCAGCATGTATTTATGTGATAGGTGTACATTTTTTAATGTCTTAATAGAAAAAGAACAGGAAAATTGAGGCTATTTCAATCAAAAGTTGAGGTATGTCTGGTCATACCTGAAGGCGGGGTCTACATGTCTTTTATAGCTTCAAGCACAGTTTTAAAAAATTTCTTTATAGGGAGCATGACGAGGGATCAAATCGTGATGTAAAGGAATGTAGAGTGTAAGGACCCCATTTTAGGTGGATAAACATAAGTTTATACAGGAAATAATAGATCAACTTTCTCCAAAAACAATCAACTGCCTGAAAACATGGGCAGAAAAACAGTGTTGTGGTCAACCAGGACAGATGCCAGTACACAAACTAAGGGAATGAGGTCATCATGAATGAAGGTTAAGCTCCTTGTGAAAGCTGGACCATGATTCAGTAAAGGGAAGGAAGGCAAGAGAATAGGGAAGGGTGATGATTTCTAATATACTAGGAAATGGGAGAGAAGTGAGAAATTAGGATGTGTGTATGTGTGTGTGTGTGTGTGTGTGAGTGTGTATTTATATATATATATAAATACACACACACACACACACATACACACATCCTATACATCCTATATATATATATATATAATTTTATTTTTTTTCAATGAGAGGGATTTGGAGAATTCAAGGGAGGTGTTATTTCAGAATTTAAGATTTTAGAAATGGGTGGGAATTACAATGAAGACTGTGGCCTTGCTAAGTGATAACTACCCCAGAATAAAAGTTAGCGTAGCTAACTAAAGTTAAGGAAATGAAGGAAGAGTGAGGCCCAGTTGTTGGAAATGTTGTCTATGTGTGTATTGAAGACTGTGTTGGGACAAGAGATATAAGGAAGGACTGTAATCCAGGCCCTCTCATGATGTAAGACACTGGAGGCTCATGTCAGATCCTGGTGCTTAACCACAGTGAGGGCTAGGAAAGAACATTGCAAATAGATCATGTGAGCGTAAAAGAGCAATGCTAGGGAAATGATGCTCAGGGATTCGGATAGCTCTCAGACATTGCCCCTCCCAGCTTCCTCTGTCACTGCCCTCTCTTCTATGAGCCTGAGATTCTTGACCGCAGAGTTGCTTCTTTAGATTAGAGGACATATGAATAAATAGTCTCACCAAATGGAATTTCTTGAAAACGAACTGCATTACCTGGCGAGATAGAGACTAGCATATTTAGATTGCTTTCTATCTTTCTTATGCTAACTCTCAGGTTAGCTAATTTTCAATTTGGGAAGTGAGATCTTAGATCCAAAGGGATGAGATGTTGGTGTTGGGTTGGGAGGAATACAATAATGAAAGCAAAAAAATTAAAATAAAAATAAATAAAAAATCTTTAAGTATATCTGTATTAGTTTCCTAGGACTGCCATAACAAAGCACCACAAACTAGGTGGCATAAAACAGCAGAAGTATATTCTCTCATGATTCTGGAGGCTAAAAGTCCAAAATCAAGATGTCATCAGGGTATGATTGCTCTGAAATTCTGGGTAGAATCCTTCCTTGCCTCTTCCCAGCTCCTGGTGGTGGCTGTCAATACTCGACGTTCCTTTATTTGCAGCTGCATTACTCTAATCTCTGCCTCTGTCATCACATGGCATTCTCCCTATGTGTCTCCATGTTAGAGTCCAAATTTCTGTCTTCCTATAAGGTCATCTGTCATATGGGATTAAAGGCCTGTTCTATCCCAGTATGATGTGTGATATATGATTTATAATGAGAAATATATGTGTGTGTGTATGTTTGTGTGTGTGTCATGTGAGTCTTTTGACTCAATATTTGGCACAGAGCTCCTAAAACCCTTGGGAATCTCTGGTGAGAAAGATAAAGATGTATCTTATTAGGTTAATAGGTGACTTTTGAACTATACCTGAGGATGGAAGCTGATTTCCAAAAGACACAACCTTGTAATTAGAGGGTTGGAACTCTTAGTCTCACCTTCCAACCTCTGGGACTGGGAGAGGAACTAAAGGCTGAATCAATTGCTAATAGAAAATGCTTTAATCCATTGTGGCTGTGTAAAACAGCCTCCATAAAAACCCAAAAAGATGGACTTCAGAGAGCTTCCAGGTTGGTAAAGATGTGGAGATTTGGGGAGAATGACAAGCTCAGAGAGCAGGGAAGCTCCAAGTCCTTTTCTCATCCCTTGCCCTGTGTATCTCTTTGATCTGGCTATTCCTGAGATATCTTTTTATAGTAAACCGGTGGTCTAGTAAGTAAAATGTTTCCCTAGTTCTGTGAGCCACTCTAACAAATTAATTGAGCCCAAGGAGGGGGTTTTGGGAAGCTCTGATCTATAGCGGGTCAGTCAGAAGCATAGGTGATAAACCTGGGCTTGCAACTGGTATCTGAAGTGGTGTGGGGGGTACTCTTGTGGAACTGAATCCTTCACCCGTGGGATCTGATGTTATCTCTGTGTAGAATTGAGTTGAATTGTAGGTCACCCAGCTGGTGTTTGGAGAAATATTGGAGGTGTGGGGAAAACCCTCCCCGCCACATTGTAATTAATGTACAGAATTCTTAGCACTCGTCTTAACTAATTATATATGCAAGGACCTTATTTCCAAATAAGGTCACATTCTGAAGTGTTGGGGGTATTGTTTTCATATGTTTTGAGGGGGACACAATTCAACTCATAACAGCATCTTTTGAAAGCCACCTCAGAGGCCAGGCTGAGGAGTCAGGGGAAGCATTGGGAGGTAAACAGTGTCTGTCCAGATGATAGTTCCTGGATATGAAGCATCACAAACCATGAAATGCTACTAAAACAGTAGGATGGATGTAGAAAGTGGGATAGCTGGAGGAAGTGTTGGGGCCCAGGTCAAGCTACCCCAAAAAATCTGTCAGTGGCACATTATTTGAAATAACATTAAGAAATAGCCAGTGCAAAGAGGGCATGTTGACCCTCCCTTATCCCATTGAGTGAAATAAATCTTTCCTGTTAAAAGTGCCCTCTTTGCTCCAGTGGGTGCTGAATAAAACAGCTTTATCACTGCAGTTAAGGAATCCAGGGCCAAAAATCCTGTATAAACAAATCTTGTTACTTCTTCATTACTTTACTACCACAAGTCATCTTTCTGTTTAGATTCTTAACTAATGAGCACCCAAACCTAAATTATTTTGTCTTGTCAATTCTTCACAAATGTATTGTTTCTTTGTCAAAAAGTATATATAAAGGTGGCCAGTTCAGACATTTCTTTAAACATCATTTAGGGTCTGTGAGCACATGTTAAATTGTTTTTTCTCCTGTTATTGGTCTTACGTCAATTTACTTATTAGTCCAGGCATAAGAACTCAAGGAGAGTAGAGGGGAAAATTTTCCCTCCCTAACAAGCAAACATCAGCTAAAACAAAAATCAGAAACCAAAAAAAGAGGAAAGTGAAATCAAATTTTACCTATTTTAATTAGAAATAGGTTTATTTTATTTAACTATAGTGAATATATCACCTTCCATGATTGGCTATCTGAATATATACATTTGGGGTTGAGTTAATTGTGATATTGACTATTTGATAAGCATTTTTGATTGTGAATCTGTAGGTGTTAGTCAAGTCACACAGCGCAGTGGTTAAGAACAAGGTCTAGAGCAAATTTCCTTGGCTTGAAGAATGCCCTATCCCCTATTAGCTGTGAGACCTTAGGCAAGTTATGTCTCTTTCCTGTCACTCGGTTTACTTATTGATCAAATGAGTACCTATCTTTTAAGGTTGTTGTGAAGATTAACTGAGTAATTTGTGTCCGGCTCAGAGGAAGTATTGAAAATATGTTGACTATCTACATTTTTTATTTTAATTTGATGAGTACTTCATTTCAGTAAATGAAATTATTGAATTATATTAAATATAACTATGATGGATATAACTAAATTGTTGAATTCTATTTCAGCTCAAAGCCATTTATTAAAATTTAAGGGAGCTTTTCTGTTCATTTTTCTTTGTGAAACATGCTTTTTTATGCATAGGTCTTAAAGAAATTATTGCATATCTTCTTCATCAGAAACATAAATATTACATTTATTAAAATATACATGTTAATTAACTTTTTTATGTACTTGAAAAAACATTTTGTGTCTATTAAGTATTATGAGTGATCAAAATAGTAGTAATTAGATAATATTGATCACTTACTAAGTGCCATTCTACCAAGCACATTCCATACCTTTTCTCATTTAATCTGTAAAACAACCCCATTGTCTTATGTAAGTCATAATATGTTTTTCTTTCTTTCTTTTTAAAATAAGGTCAGTGGAGCACTGCGTGGTTTAGTCATTTTCCTAGGATCACACAGCTAGCAAATGGTTTCAATAAGAACTAAAACAAATTTTATCTGATAATAAAGTCTGGGCTCTTAGACTCTTAACTTTCCTGCAAGGCCAGTTTCTGGGCCCTGTTTTGATATGCAGAGATTTTTTTCAAAAGATGAAATATATAGTAATTAAAATCATTTTTAAAATATTTTTTCTGTAATATTTAAACAATATGATCAGAGGACTAAAATAGGTTTTGCGAGCATAATTTATTTCTAGTATTTCTAGAAATGGCATTAAATGAACTTATTAGCTAGTTTCTCAGTAAGAATTATTAATTTTAAAAAAGTTATTTTTCTTTCAGAAACGCTTAAAGAACAATAAATGGCAGCAACAAACTTTATTCCTATTATTCTCTTACAAAGTAAAGCTTTGGTGTAGAAAATTTTCAAAGTCAAAGGCCATAAACATTGCTTTCTGGTCCTCACTATTGCAATGTTCTCATCTCAACAAACCATAAAATGACATCCTTGAACCCTACCTTCAATAGACCTCTCTCACCTCTTGCCTCCTATGGATTTGTTTAGAATTGCTTTCTACCTCTGTCTCTAAGCACATGCTGATTAAAATTTTTTAATTAAAATTATGACTACTACAGAAAAATTATTGAGCAATTCTTCAGGATGAAAATGCTTAGTGTTGGAATCCTAATTCCACTGTTCATGTTTATACTGAGCAATATTTTCTAAAAGGTTCACCTTCGTGTTATGTAATATTGGATTTAGTCCCAACAGCTAGAAGTTATTGTTTTTAAAACAAGGCCAAGCAAGCAGAAAAGTTTGTACGATGATACAGATTTGATTAGCTCTTAAACGAAAACAAGTTCGGCCAGGTTGGTCTGTGCAGTATTCTAGAATAAATCCTATAACTTTCTTCCACAGCCATCATCCTGAGAAAGAGTGGGTCTTTGTCACATTCTAAAACCATTTTTAAAAGAAAGATGTGACATGACCATATGGGTCATAGTGTCTGCAGCCCATACTCAGAAACACTGAGGAGACACTGGGATGAAAGCCAAGTTACTAAGAAGTGTAATACGGCATGAGAGATGAAAACGAGTTTCACTAAGAAGCCAATATTGCCGTTTCTTAATAAGAATGGCGGCTGTTTTCTGCTTGATGAAACTCTCCACAAAGTAGAAAACCTTACTGCTCCCCTTTTGAAGGGTTCTCCTCATTGCCTGGCACAGCATTCCTTCTAGCAGCTGTTGACAGTGCAAAACCCCGAAGTACCACCCTGGGCCAACCTGGGGAATGATGTTGATGTTTCTAATCAAGGAACAGGCTTTAACCCAGCCTGGCATCTACGTGAGCCTCAGAGGGGCCCATTTAAAACCTCTTTGTTTTTTTCACAAAATCGGAGGGACAGAAAATTAGCTTGGTCCCAGGCTTCTGAACCGTTTATGTGTTCAAATCACCTGGGCACCTTGTTCAAATGCAGATTCTGACTCAATAGGTCTGTGATGAGGCCCAAGATTCAGAACTTCTCTTAAATTTCTAGGTAATGTTGACATTCCTGGTCCATGGACCCACACAACTTTAGCCTTTTGCCTTATTGTTTTTAGGCAAGACCACAGCTTTGCCACATTGGCCAGATGAAAACCCACCTTGACTTAAAGGAAATTGTTTATAGATTAGACATTTTTCACGAATAATTTATTTCAAACTCAGCAAACATTTACCAAGAACTAAATTATTTCTTATAGTAAAACTAAACCTTCCACAAAACGGCATAGAGCCATTTTCCCTGGTTTTCACCCAATAGCTTCCTATTGTTTAGTGTGACTGCCTTAGTCTTCTATGATAACAACTTTTGCAGGCACAGACAGAGAGGAGAAAGAAGGTCATGAAAAGATAAAGGCAGAGATTGGAATGATGTAGACACAGGAAATGCCAACAGCCACTAAAGCTGGGAAAGGGAAAGAAAGAGGGTGCTGCAACATCTTGATTTCAGACTTCTGACCTCTGGAGAATATATTTCTGTTGTTCTAAGCCACCCAGTTTGTGTTAATTTGTTATGGCAGCCTTAGGAAACTAATACAACCTGTAAGCTTCTGCCCACTCTTGAAATACAGCTTTAATTATTATTTTCTTTTAGCCAAGGGATAGTATTTATATGATTCTAGCTTAAGGAGAGTAAAAGTCACCTAGAAACACAGTGCCTTAGTCTCTGTAGGACATCAGAAAGACTACTGAACTACTTTTACTCATTGTTTTTAGGAATACCAAGTGACAAGGGAGTAAATCAAATTTGAAACCCTCGAATGTGGTGTTAAGTACTTGTTAGGAATGTAGTCTAACAGAGTAGACAGACACTAATAAAAATAACTCAGATGAATGTACAATTAGAGTTGTATTAAGTAAACTGAAGGATGGCTGCACACTCCTATGAAAGCTAGAAGGTACTTAAAAGATATTTGCAGTGGGGGTCAAGAAAAGCATTCCAGCAAAAGTGACTTTTGAGCTGAATATGTTCATGGATGAAAGAGGCAGAAGTGGGAGTAAAGCATTCCTGTAGAGGAAAGAGCATAGGCAACGGTCTTCTGGCAGCAGGACACCCGTTAATTTTGAGGAATTAAAAGAAGGCCTCTGTTGGTGACTGGAGTAAAGAAAGCAAGAGGGGCAGCTCTCACTCTTAGGTGAGGTTAGAAATCAGGCAAAGCACACGGTAAGGACTTGGGTGTTTATTGAAAGAGCAGTGAAAAAACATTAAAACAATCATGTGGGTCAAGGAGTATAGACAGCAGGTGGGGAGATGGAGAGGGTGATGGATGTGGGCAATTTTATAATTGAAAAAGGCCACTCTGGCTGCCCTGTGAAGCAAACTTTAGAAGGGAACAAAAATGAAAGTGAGAGGACTGTTTGGCCAGCTAATGCATTCAACCAGGTGAGAGACGACCAGGAGGGTGGCAATGCAGATGGAAGAAATTGAAAATTTGAGAGATGCTTTGGTGGTAAAACCATCAGGAATTAATGGAGGCACCACAGGGGGTATCTTTAAGGAAGAGGGGCTGCCAATGCTGACTTTTGGCCTCTGTTCTGACTTCAATAAGAGGACACTGCATAGTGATATTTATTAAGATAAAGGGTACTAGAGGACCAAGAAAGGGAGAAAGGGACATGATCCAGGTTTGGGAAATGTGCAAATTGAGGTATACTCGTATGTGAAATAACCCTATAGTAATATCAGGTGAAAGTGCAAAGACATTCAGAAGAGAGAACTAAATATATAAATTTGTGAGTCATCTGTGAGGAAATGGTACTTGAAACAAGGAAAAGTAGAATGGTAACTGGAAAGAATGTAAAGAATGAAAAAAAGAGGGTCCCAAACTGAACCTGGAGGAAACATAACATTTAAAGCGTAGGTAGAGAAGAATGATGAGCCTTTAAGGATGACTGAAAAGGAAAAGGAACTATCAGAGAAGAAGCGAAACTGGAAAGGAATGCTCTCCTGGAAGCAAAATGAAGAGAGTATTTCAAGAAGGGAAAACATGGTGGCAGAGCTCAATGCTACTGAGAAGTCAAGATAGATGGATAAAATATATTGCCTCCAGGTGGGAGAGAGAAGATAATATTGACTTTTGTTCCTCCTCAGAATCCTTCATTTGGGAGAATATATAAAACAAAGTGATTTTTTTAAAAAAAGACATAAACCTACAAAGATGGAGATAACAGCCATATGAGTTGGAAACTGGAAAGGGAATAAGTATACAATGTGGGAATTATTATACCCAATAGAATGGAATTTTAAATGGCAGTATGAAAAGCCAAAAACAAACAAATAAACATAAATAATAAACTTCAATTTGTACCACAAAAACTCAGGGAGTAGATGTATCAGATAGCTCTAGAAGTGAGGTGGAGGAATAATTTTAGGGTAGAATAAAGGCATTTCAGACATGCATGTTCTCAAAAAAATCAACCTTCTTTGTATCTTCCATGCAGGAAGTTGTGGAAATGTCCTTCCAAAATGAGTGAGTAAAGCAAGGAAAGAGGAAGTTGTACAGTACAGGATACAGGAACTTCAACAGTAGACAGAAACAAAAGGTCAGACTGGGGAAGGGGATCCCAGGATAACCTGTGCAGCAGTGTGGAGACCAACCCACTCAGAGAGGAACAGGTCATAAAGCTCCTGGAGAGATGTCTCCAACAAGATAAAATTGATAATGTCCCAGATGCATCGGAATAAACTGAGAAGGAATTTCAATAACAGGTAGAGTGTTCAGAATAGAATGAGTGATAGAAACATAGCAAATGAAGCAAACAAAAATAAGTCAATTATTAGGTCCAGGAAAAAACTGCAGAAATATTTATCTAATCTAAATTATTATACGACTATATTGGGAGCATGAGGGTGGGAGGGTGAGAAAGGTGCACATGTGAGGAGGGAGTTGGGGAAGACAGGAAGTCAACAAATAATGTCTAACGCTAAAAAAAAAAAGATCAAGAGATGGAAATAAAAGAATATTATTTAGTGACACTCTTGTAGTTGTGAAATCAACAGCTAACACAGGTGAAAATGGTTGCCCATGGCACAAGAAAAATGAAGATGGGGGACTGTCTTTTTATGTTCTTTCTCTGTCTTTCTCTCTGTCTTTCTCTCTCTCTCTCTCTCTCTCTCTCTCTCTCTCTCTCTCTCTCTCTCTCTCTCTCTCTCTCTCTGTAACAAATCTCATAGAATTCTTTACATCTTTAAATGCCCTGATCAAAAGAAAAAAGAAAAAGCATGTAAAAAGGGTGAAAAATGTCCATCGAATGTTTGACTAATAACTCTTGAGCACCCAGGAATGAATCAATAGATTGCAGTTGAGGCACAGAAGTCCTTGAAAGATGAATTTGGTGGGTAACATGTTCACAGGATGTCATTTTAAATCACTCTGTGAGAGGCACAGCCTTGTTCCTTGAAGTGGGGGCCTCTGAGCACCTGTCTCAGAATCGGCTGAAGTGTTTGTTAATATTTAGGTCCTGGACCCTACCCCATTTTTATGAGTCAGAATGTTTAGCTACACTTCAGAGAAGCTCTCTGGATAATTCTCTTGCCCACTGAAGTTTCGGAAGCACAGCCCTAGGACAACGATAGTTAACCAAGTGGTCTCATCCAAGTGACTAAAGAGTGTTTTTAAGATATCCATTCCTTGCTGGCTGCACAAAGAGATTGGAATTCAGTAGGCCTGGATCTGTTTTCACTGAATGTATTCCTTTACAAAAGTTCACCGGACACTTCTGATGCTCATCCCTGGATCAGCTCTCCTGCTGAGGAATTCTAGAGCTGTCAGCCTCTGTCCTTTACCACATCCTTTTTGGAGACCAGACAGTTGTGTAAAGAACAGTGGTCATGGCTTTCAGAGTCTACAGTGAACAATTCTCTACTCTGTAGTGGAAAAGACAGTCAGCATTATTGTGTTGGAGCCTAGATTTATGTAGGCAAACTCGTACCAAATATTTCAACTTGAGATCTATGAATGCCATTGCTTTCTTCAGTTATGATGTCACTTCATTAAAACCCTAATGGCTGCAGACAGCTTTGAAGTTGTAGCTGGAAACTATACTTTAGTAAGTGTTGGGAATATAGGAAGGATTGTTTTGTAACTTTGATATGTTCTGCTGTACCACTAACAAAAACTTAAAATACGCATTCTCTCCTAACCTGGAGTTTAGACTATATTGTTATTCTGTAAAAATCAGTATCTTTTAGATTTGAAAAAAATGCCAACTAAAGAAAAAATAAAGTATTAAAATATTCTTTCTTCTTTAAAATTATGTCTAAGTATGTTTGAGGTTCTATAATGAGGCTTTTATTATTGTGATAATGTTATAGTATTGTTATAATAAAAATATTCTCTGTGGCATTCATAGATCTCAAATGGTCTTAGCAAAAGTACAGTTTACGACAGAAAGTTTAAATAAGTGATAGTCCCAAATAATTAATATAGTGTCATTTTTACAACCCATGCTTCTAATCTGAAGTACCAAGGCTCACAAATACAAACATGCTAATGAGTGAGTAAGAGCCACCCTAGTAAACTCTCAGAGCCATTTCAGTAGATGAGCCTACAAGCTGCAGAAGACTCAAATTCCACTGAGGCGTAAAAATCTCCAAAGGAACCTCCCTCCATGGAGCCCCTTTCATCGACTGGAGCTTATTCCAGAGGATCGTTGGTGGTTCTGAAACATCGTGAGAGGAAGACAGGAGCGAAATCCCAGCAGGTAGGATTAGCTTACATTATTCAAAGCTTAGTATTTATAATAAATTCATAGGGCCCTGAGATTATTGACTTTGGAAGAATAAGATTTTCATAATTTAAGGAGTCATGCAGGTTTTCTCCATTAAATTTAGCCTTACAAGTGGTTTTACATGAGAAGTTAAAAAGCACCAATTAACAGGCAGTGAAAGAAGATACATCCATATACTCATACCATATGCCCAGAAGGAATCATCACACATTAACATTTTGAGGTTAAAAGTTGCATGTCTAGTCTTAAGCCAAAAGAAAATATTCACATTAAGTTTAGAATTAAGAAAATGACACATAAACCATAAATATTATTTTTTATGTAGTTAGAGAATTTGAGAAAAAACATATTTTTAATTTCTCCTCCTGCCACCAAAGTCTGGTCTCTGGGTAATAAACGTCAGTAAGTTTGTACCCAGAGTTTCTCTGGGCCTCTCCAGACTGGGTACCTACAGTGTCACAACAAGAATCATTGCTGAAATTGAACTGTTTCTGTCACTCCAGCAAAGCAGCCCTCGCTACCCAGGGAAGTCTCCAGCTTGCCAAGCATAGGTCTCTTCTGCCAGGTCTGTTGTCTGTGTTTTTGTTCTGTCCTGTTTCGTAGAGAGTCAGGGCAACACAGAAGAAGTGAGGATGCTAGCCTCTTCCACCTTTTGTCACACGAAGTCACATGGAGACCTGTACAGCATTGTCCGAACATTCCCAACTGACATAAAAACAATCCCTCAGCTTGTGCCTGGTGTACAGTTCCCAGCACTTGGGTCCACACTTCATCCACCTCTGGCTCTATCAACCTCACACTGAACTCTCCCTCAAGGCCACTGGGGCTCCCACAAATGCCTCCCGAGATCCGTCTTTCCTTCAATCCAGATGAAAATAATCTTCTATACCAACAATTACAAAATCATCCGTTAGAGGAACTACCCACCAAATAATCAATGTAGGATATTGCTCAGTGTAAAATAGGTGTTCCATACATCTGCAGCTTGAGTCAAAGGAAATTTACAAATAGAGTTTATTTACTACAGCTTCTCATTCTGAATATCAATAGTAGAAAATTGCATGACCTAGATCCTTTTCAAAATACCTATACATACAAATATTTGTTAAAAATATTTTATTAATATAAATTACATGATGAATGTGTCATTTTCACATTATTATAGCTTTATTAAACATGATAGCTAATGCTAGACGTAAAAGAAATGCATGCAAAATGCAATCAGAACTAAGAGGATGGAGTAGCTAAGTCTGAAAGTCAAGAAATGTGTCATAGGAACCTAACAAAACGTACCACTTTTGTTAGGGTTTGGATGATACCTAGAAATTTCTAAAGACAAGGGTCTGGGGGAAACTGAATAGGAAGAATTCCAGGCAGAGAGAACAATAAGTGTAAAGGTACCTACGGCATTCTTAAATATTTTAATCCTGGGGTTTTCCAAAACCAGGTAAAGATTTGCCTGTAGCTAGTTTCTTTTGTAAAGCAATTACATGGAACAGGAGTGGAAGAAAAGGAAGTGTAAAGAGGGAAAAAGGAAACTCCACTCCAAAGATGCATTTCTGACCTACTTGCCACTGGGGACAGCTGGAACTCAAGCTCGGATGATCATAGGGATTGTAGTCCAGACTTGTCTTCTCAAGGCCCGGGGCCTATTTACTGCCCCCAGTGGTCAGAGGTTGCACTAAGTGTGTTAACTCTCTAGGCTGAGCAGATTCCTATGGAAGTCTCAAGTTCAGGTAGGTGGCAGAGAAGCACGGGGTGGGTGGGGGTGTGGGTAGGGACACGGGAGGATAAGAGACAATGCTGTGTAGCGGAAGAAAGATGTCAAGAAATGACTTAACACAGCCGATTCCTGCAGGAGAGGCTGGAATAAAACGTTAGATCAAGAGGATGTGAGGCTGAGTAGAATATGTGTCAACAGATAAGGTAAGAATCAGTTGTTTGATATACAGAAAGAATTCTAGAAAATTAGGTTGTGGGTATATTGTGAAGGACAAAAAATGCTTTGTAAAACTGTTGTGCTGAATCCTGTAGTCAATTAAGAACAATCAATGTTTTCAAGAAAAGAATGACCAATTATGTTTATGATTTAATGAGATAATACTAGTGTCAGTTGTTGTTTCTTTGAAAAATGTATAGAACTTCCCTTTGTGTGAAGCACTGTGCTAGTTCTTGGGCATAGTATGAGAAACAACATAAACAACTTGGTCCTGCCTTCTCTATGGAGAAGAATTTTAGAAGCTTCTATGATATTACCAGTTTACTATTCTTATACATAATTATACACAAAACACATGCACACAGTATATGCACAATGCACAATAATCATATTACCAGTGTTATACAACTAAGTTGTTGCTAACCTTTTCTGATATCGGAGGAATTATTGATTATGAATTTGTACCAACTGGACAGTTAACCAAGTTTACTATTTGGAAGTGCTGAAAAGGCTGCGTGAAAAAGTTAGATAACCTGAACTTTTTGCTAACAATTCATGGCTCTTGCATCATGACAATGCACCAGCTCACAAGGCACTGTCATGAAGGAGTTTTTAGCCAGCAAACAAATAACTGTATTGGAAAACCCTCCCTAGTCACCTAATCTGGCCCCCAATGACTTCTTTCATTACCAAAAGATAAAGGAAATATTGAAAGGAAGACATTTTGAAGACATTCAGGATATCAAAGGTAATCTGATGACAGCTCTGATGGCCATTCCAGAAAAAGAGTTCCAAAATTGCTTTGAAGGGTGGACTAAGCACTGGCATCGGTGCATAGCTTCCCAAGCAGAGTACTTCGAAGGTGACCGTGATGATATTCAGCAAGGAGACACGTAGCACTTTTTTTTAGGATGAATTTGCTAACTTAATTGTCAGACCTTGTACACAATACTTTCAAAAATATTTCTATTTCTGTATTCCCTAGGTCATCTATGTTCCATTAATCTCCTACAATCTAAGACACCATTGCACTGAACTGAGATGTCAGTCTTTCATTCTCAAAATTGAGGATGATAAATATATAGGCATCCTTGGACTAGTGTAGGGAGAAAAGGTTTTTCATGAGAATTAACACTAACCTGACATTAAAGGGTGAGTAGAGTCAGCTGTATGGGACAGTAAAGGAAGAAATGTGCTGAGAGATGAACACTGCCAGAATGAATGGAGCAAAATAAACATGGTGGGTCAGAGGAACGAAGGGAATTTAGAATGGCTGGTAATAGTGGGATGTGAGTGTGGAGGTGCTGAGAAATGTCTGGAGAGAGAGAGAGGAACTACTTTGTGCAGCTATTTGGAAGATTAGGAAAAAATAGTCAAGAATCACTGAATTTAATGAACAAATACATCGTGAATCATCTTTGTTCTTTAGGGCAAATAAATTAACCTTTATTTAGATCTGCTTATGCTTCTCAAACCATATTTTCAACACAGTTACTGTGGAAAGCTAGAATGGAACTAGCTTTCCCAGTTCAGAATTCACTATAGAACTCCACGTTGGACACTCACGTAGAATGTAGGCACCTCACAACTTCCTGGGTGGGCCCTCTCCTGCAAGGCTGGAATCACATTATCACATTGCACACAATGGATCATGGCATCACATCAGACTCTTGAAAATGATACTGAAATTTTTTTAATAATAGTTTGTTAGAAACCAATTTGTCACTCTTGTGTTCCACCATTCTTTCATTCCATATAACAAGCAGGCCTTACCTGGCTTGTTTCATATTTGTTTCATATTTTATCATCTTTGCTGTGTATCTATAAATACACAGCACACAACTCTGGATGTTTGTTGTCTACTCCCTTCTTTTTGGAGAGAAAAAAAAATATGGCACACAACTCTGAGATGGGAGATGTCTGTCTGCTGTATTTTAGAAATATTAGAGATTAATGAAAGGTCATATGGAATAACAGACTATTTACATTAACTGTAGTTTCCAAGAGCAAAAGCAATGCCCCAAGAATGTATGAAATGAATGTTATGTTAAATTTGAGGTCATTCACTCACTTGTCAGAACATGGCTTCTTGTCCGAAGTTCTGAAACTTTAGCAGCTTGTGAAATACTTGGACAGCTTCCAAGAGAGCAATGAAAGTGATAAAAGATTTGAAGGCTAATACCTTTGAGGGAAGGCTAAAAGAACAAGAATTATTTCTCCTCTAAATCAGAAGTCAGAGATAATTTAGCAATCTTTATGTATATGAAAGCTTTTATGTGTAGAGCAATGATGTCCAAACGTAGGGAAGTTTGAGCAATGAGATCTGGGTATAGTGAAGGAACCCTGGCAGTGAGGGTTGCTGTGTATTGCCCCAGAATATTTCACTGTAAAAACCCCTATTTTTTTGAGGCCTAGAAGATTGGATATTATCTAGCAGTAAGATGTCATATACTGTGTGCGTGAGCATCGGGGTAAAATTAATGACTTCTAAGAATCTCTAAATTCAGTGGTTTTGGGGTTTTTAAAAGGTCTTCCCTTTGAGGGGACTCTGGGGGCAAATAAATTATTGGCCAAGACTTTATTCTTATACTTTCCAGAAATAGTGGCACATCCTGATCATTAATGGTCATATTTGCAACCAGAATTTCAGAAGCTTCTATTATATTACCAGTTTACTATTATACACAATTATATACAATACACATATGTACAATATATGCACAATACAGAGTAATCATATTACCAGTCTGATATACTTTCAGAAATATTTCTATTTCTGTATTCCCTAGGTCATCTCCATTCCATTTATTTCCTACAATCTAAGATACAGTTGCACTGAACCATCTCAGCCTTTCATTCTCAAAACTGAGGATGATAAATATATAGTCTAATAATTCCACTGAAGTAAACATTCTTCCATTTCAGAAGCAAAATCTATGCATAAAGACACCTGCATATTTTTGAACGTATACTAAGTTATAATTTTATGACAGACAACAGCATAGCATTCCATTTACAATCTTTTTAGAATGGTGGATGATAACAGAAGCTAGGACAATACAATAAAATACTATGTCTGCAATAAAAAGTCAGACTTCAGTCTCCTGAAATGGGCTCATGCAGATCACTATATTTCTGTTTACGGGGAATTTTAAGATAGTCACAAAACAAAACTGCCAAGCATGAAAGAATAATTCCTTTAACAGCTGTTCAGTAAGGTCAAAAACACAGAAACTACTGAAGGTTACAAAAGTATGGCTAGAACAATTGGGAGTTTAGCTCCATTGCAACCGAAATTTCAGAGGCATGTTCTGGCTGTACCCCACCTGATGTTAGAATGCTTGTGATTGGTCACAAGATTTTAGGAGCTCAATTCTGACATTTGACTTACCACTTCATGCCATCAAGACTGAGGCGACAGAATCAATAAATAAAAACATAGACATCTCTGATGCTTAGTTCAAAAAGAAACAAACATGGATCAATAAGAACAATCTGACACCAATATCCCAATTTCGGCCCAGCCTTCAGAAATAGGAAGGCTATTGTGCACAATCCTGAAAAATCTGTTCTCCAAATGCACTATTGACAGAAAAACTGGACATAATAAGAAATTAAATGAAGCTGAATAAATACCTATATCGAGGGCTAGACATCAAAACGATATTTGGTGAAAAATAACCAGAAGAAAAAAAAAGACGTAGATCAAAAGGTCATCATGTGAAATACAGCTGTTTTTGAGGTTCATGATTATAAATTGAAATATAAAATCAGGCTAAGATTTGTTTCTTTTTTACTATTTTATTTGAATAGATTTTTCTCTACCTTTGTATTTCTAGAACTTTGCTTGTCTTACTTTTTAAAAATGTCTCTATGAAACCCAAATTTTATGAAATGGAGGGCATTAGGTAGTGTAATTTTGACTTTGAAGTCATCTCAGAGAACTTCCCAAGTAAATTGTTTTTGCAATTTTGTTTAAAACCATAGCATAATTAAAATAAAAATTAATATAAATCATGACCATGAATATGATGTTTATCAAGGTGACTCCTTGAGCTCCACATTTGTTAACCTCATCCAATATTAAATTTCATAGATTCTGTGCTGTTCTTTCTAGCAATCCACCATTACCTCAATATTCCAAAAGCCTCAATGCCTTCATACTGTCGGTACCATATTCAATTACATTTGTTATTAAAAAGATTGAAGGTGTGTTTGGATTATGAAAACTGCTTCTCATTTGTCCAAATGCAACAAAACACTGCTTTGTGCCGATCCTGTCTTTGAATTTGGACCTTTCCTTTTTTAAAGTGCCGCTGACTTAAAGACGAAACAAAAATAAGCACTGGTTGAAATTAGTCAAACGTTGACAAAGATATTTTTAAATTCCTCTGACGGAGCAATCTAGAAGATTTTCATTATAAAATGTTATTTCAGAATTTTAAAAATCTTAATATAAGTGTGAAGGATTTAAAACACTTTTACATTTGACAAATTTCTCAATCCTAAGAAACTGATAGTTCGATTATCACTCCCATTGTAGAGATTGAACAATCAAGGCATTTATCCAAAGTGATGGCAGTACCAGGCCTAAAACTTAGGTTCTCTAAGTTGAGCTCACGAACTTGCTTACTCAACCTCAAACATATACATATAAACAGAGAACTCTGAATTTAGGAACATGTCATGTCACAGTGATGCTCTGGCAAGTGGTGGCATTTTTACCATTGAAACATTGTAATGAGAATTTGGCTTTCTAGAAAAGTCCTTGGCAGCCCATTTATCCAAAGGAAATATATTCATGGCAATTATGGTTTCAATCATATCTATAATGATGTTTCTGAAAGAAAATGGGTTTACAGGTCTCCTTTGGGGCACAGGAATATATGTCACTTAGAACAAAGCATCAAATTCTCCCCTACTCACCAGCTGTGGGAACAGGGTCTCCACTAATTCCATCCCAGCTTTAGCAAAGTGGTGGGTAGTGCGTGGAACTCCAAGGAATCACTAGGAGTCTGTAGTCAGGGTTCTCCAGAGAAACAGAGCAAATGAGAGAGAGAGAGAGAGAGAATGAGAAATTGGTTCTTGTGATTGTGGAGGCTGAGAAGACTCACAATCTGTTGTTTGTAAGTTGTAGACCCAGGAAAGCTAGTGGTGTGATTTCAGTGTGAGTCCAAAGACCTGAGAACCAGGGAAGCCTGTGGTACATACATATCGCAGTCCAAGCAAAGGAAAAGACAAATGTCCCAACTCAAGCAAACAAGCAGGACGGGGATGAATCCTTCCTCTGCTTTTTGTTTTATTCAGGCCCTCAATGGCTTCCATGATGCCCACACACACTAGGGAGGGTAATTTGTTTTACTTAGTCCACTGATTCAAACGCTAATCTCACCTGGAAACACTCTCACAGATACTTGCAGAAAAAATGTTTAATCTGGGCCCAGTCAAGTTGATACAGAAATTTAACTATCACAGGTTCCAACATCATTTTTAGAGGGCACAGTTCAGTCCATCACACTGTCACAGGCATTTCTCCTGGTGTATTATTTCTTTGGTATAGGAATACCATTTTGGGGGCTTAATCCTAACTTCTCACTAGGTAAATAAACTCTCTCTAAGGGTTTCTCAGACCTGGCCCTGGCCCTCTCCAACTCTTGCTCAGAGTTGGATAAAATAATTAATGTAAAGAAAAATAACCCATAAAGAAGAACATTCCAAGTTTCTATGATTTAATTTTAAAGAAAAATTAGTGTGTGCATATACATGTGTTGTTAAAGCCTTTTTTTAAAAAACTGTATTTATATAATATTTAACCTGTGTTGTGTGTTTTCTTGTGCATATTTAAGTTTCTTCTTAGGAATTGGATAATTTGTCTTTTTTTGTAGTGGTTATATTTTTAAGTATATTTTGTAATAGCCTCAATCCACTAGTTCTTCGGGGAATATCTAATGACTACTTATTAAAAGCAATAAAGATATAATAAATTTCCACCTTCCTCTTCTCTCTTCCATCGGATTTGTACTTCCCATTGGATTTTAGTTTATTGTTATATTTTTCTTGTCCTTTATACCTTTAAATACACGTATGCCTCTATCCCTTGATTCGTTAGCATTAATGAAATCTTTTGATCTCAGGTTATGAAAGATGAAGTATTCAGCATACTTATCCTACTTCTCCATTTTTCTCTTTCCCCTCTCAACTTTTGTTATATATACATTGACAGGGTGTATAACTTTAGTAACTGTTTTATAATTATTTTTGATTTAGACTTAGTCCTACCTGTCAACACATTCACAAATAGCTACCAGGCATTTTGCAATAGTTTCTTCATTCATTTAGGGGGCACCAATGGCTTATCATTACTTTTAGGAAATTGTATTAAATTACTGCTGTTATTTTCTATAATAACATTATAAAATTATTTTCTTGTTTTCTTCCTGAGGGACTCTACTCAAGCATATATTGTAACTCCTTTGTCTGTGTTTCCTGTCTTTTATTTTTGTAGTCACTTTTAACTCCTGGTTCATTCACATTTCATCAAATCTTGAAATCCATGTCCCAGGCTGTGGCCTCAGCAATCATTATCCTCTTTTGTACTTCTTTCGATGTGATCTTTATTTCTGTGATTGTTTTGTTTTCTCTTCTACTTTTTCTCTCAGTTCTGCCAGCTCATGTTTTATTTGCTGCTGGTACCTGACTGTATTTCCCCTTTGTTCTCTGCATCGAGATACTGATTTATAGAGATGATTTGCTTCATTAGGTTTTTTAAAAAAATTTATGTCACATAGTTTAATCACAATTTTCATATACTCCATGACAAGTATTTCTAATAGAGTTCTTTTTCTGCCCTTCCCCCCCCCCATTTATTTATGTCTTTTTTTCCTTACAATATCTTTGTAGAGATTTTGTATTATTCTTTTATATAATTATTCAGCTTTGAATAAGATGATTTCTTCCTGAACCTACTATTATTTGAAGGACATTTGTGTTGGGCATTGAGGGTAATCAGAGCCATGTCCCAAGCATTAGAAGCACTTCCCTTGATGACATAAGGTTGTGTATGGAAACAAATTCCTTTTGCTCTTCCTTTTCTTAACCAACCAAGATTGACAGCTGTAGCGTTAGCTACAATGTCAAGTCTCCTCTCTTCTTGCCTGCCTCAAAAATAGACAGCTTCCTGAAAAACAAAGATAATCTGTGTGGTTCCTCTCAATGTCCATCTGCCCTGCTTTTGACTTTGTACAAGACTGGGCCTTGGGAGGCACCGGGACCCAACTCCAGTTCCTGTTCCTATGTTTTCAAACAACAAAACGTCCCTCACATTTTGCCCACAGAGTAGACTTTTTTGACAAATTGTGCATTTTTCTTCATCTAAGACCTGTAGCTGTTGACATCGTATCTCAGCATTTTGCTGTACTTTGGTTTGACTTTCTGTGTACCTGGTAGTCATTCCATATATACTATGGCATGGGTTACAGAGGTCTTATAATTGCATTCAAGATGGAAGGTTGTTTGGTTTTCTTTTGTTTTGTTTTTTTTCTTTCAGTTTCTGTCATCCTTATTATTTTAGGGTGATTACCAAGGGACAAAGGGAGCAGTACTATTTTTATGCCACTACTTTTTTTTTTTTAATCCAAAAATAGTTTCTTATTTTTGTTTTGGATTAAGCTTTATTTAAACTTTTTTTTTTCAGAGAAAACTACAACATTGAGAAAACTAAGAAACCACAATCAAAGAAATTGCCTAAAGCCATGATGTAGCATATATAGGAAAATAATTTTTTGTTCTACTTCTGAAACTCAAAGTGCTTACAACCATGTCACCCTCTGGTATAGTTTTAATAGTGGATTTAACCTTATTTCTAAAAAAATAAACATAAAATCCAGATTTTGTGCTAAGAACCTTATATATAAGTTCATACTTGAAAACAAAGTTTCTATGAGATTTCAAAAGTTTGAAATAATAAAGGTGTCTCCAATGATCTTCTTTAAACCTGTTTACCCTCAGAAGTAGATTCAGGTGAAGGATATTAATATGGCAAATATTGAACTATTAGTATATTTTCCTAAATTTATTTTATTGACAGAAAATTTATTTCAAGATCATTGATACAGCAACATCAGCTAACACCTAACTTCTTAATACAATTAAGCTATAGTGGCATGTCACTTTCATAGTCTGTCCTGGTATCTTTCCTTTTTGGCAAAATACAAAATGATAACTATGCAAAACCCACATTTAGGTAGACTCAGATATGCAACAACTTTTAACATCAATCAAGAAATCTAGAATGGCATTACCTTAAAAATCACTGGAATTAAAAAATAAAACTAATGAAAATATTCATTCACTGATTTGTACTTTTGAACAAAAGGATACTGAAAGATAAATATTCTTATATGATTATTTTCAATAAAACCTGGACTTTCAGGTAAGGATATCTAGGATTTACTCACATATATGTCACTGAAGTCAGCACACATAAAGGCTCTGTAGTAGAAATTAGTCTAGCTGAAACTCACGGATGTTTGAAGAATCAGGGCAAAAGCATTGCAAAAAGATTACTACTTTTAACATGTCCTAACTTTTCTCTTACTCTTCCCTGTGCTGCCAGTGGCGGGTGGGCAAATATCTTTCAGCTGCTGAAAACCTCTTTGTTTGGAAGCAGAGAGTAATAGTGGTTTGGCCTGCCACGATTGTTTTGTTGGTTGGCACAGTGTTCTAATTATTCTGTGATACATCACAAGATATACTAGTAGATCACACAGTAACCACATTGTTCTTAATCTAGGGTCCTTTCTTTTCTACCCTAGTTTCTGCTTAGAGTTGGGTGTTCCAGCCTCTCCATGAATATTCTCTCTATCCTCTGCAAGTGTTCTGATTGTTAATATTTTTCTTAGTACATTCTATCAGTGCAAAAAACAAATGTGTGTGTGTATATATATATATATATATATATATATATATATATATATATATTCAGACCCTAATATTAAAAGTAAAAATAAAGAATAAATTTTTTTGAGGCGGGTCAGTTAAGACATAAAAAGCAAACAATTATTACAAAGATATGCTGTCCAAGTTACATGTTTCTCAGTTCCATCTTCATGGAAGTGGTGGCATACAGAAAGTTTTCTACTGAAACTCTGACCTGCCTTTGTGTTAGATATAACATTAAGTATGACATTAGCTATGTAGATAACAAAAGGAAATGAATATACTTGATTTAAAAAACAAAATTCAAATTGGTTAGTGAAGAGTTTAGACCATAAGGGATGGCTGAAAAAAGTGAAGGAATTAGGAAGTACAAATTGGTAGTCACAAACTAGTCACAGGAATGTGAAATACAGTATGGGGAATATAGTTAATAATGTTGTAAAGACTGTGTAGGGTCTTTACTTATGGGGGGATCACTTCGTAGATTATATAAATGCCTAACTACAGTGCTGTATACCTGAAACTAATATAAAATAATATTGAATGTCAACCATAATTAAAAATATATAGTCATGGGATGTAAAGTAGAGCATAGGGAATATAGTCAATGGTATTGGAATATCTATGTAGGGTGTCAGAGGGGTGGTAGACTTGGTAGGGTTATCACTTTATGAAGGGTGTAAATGTCTAATCACTGTAATGTTTTGTACACCAGAAACTAATAAAAAACAAAGGTTAAGACCACAGGACAGTAGCCATCATTATATTTTTATTAAGTATTATGTGAAAAATATGTCCACTGCTTGAGATACAAGCAATTGAATCTCTGTCTCTCAGAAACTTGAACACATTTCTGGAGATGACATGGAAATTAAAAAAAATACAGAGTAAGCCAGAAATAAATGATTTTCACAAACATTAAATAATTAAATTCCAAGATGAATAGTTCAGAAGAACTATATCAAATCTGGGTCTGGAAAGGTTTCATGTGGGAGTGGGGAAGGTGAATCTTTGAAAGGTAGATAAAAATTGGATAAGTAGAGATAAAGAGGCGGTACTTTGAGAATTAAAGGAGGCATGAACAGACTTGGAGTGGAGGTAGAGAAGTTCTGAAGTTATTTTGTTGGAGAAGGTTGTTCACATGGGTAACTTGTAGGAAATAAACTTAGAAAGAAAGTAAGGACCTAACTCTGAATCTTAGCACAAAAGGAGATCTCAAATGGTTATTTATTCCAATACTTAAATTTTGCCCAAAACTATACTTTTAAAAACTGAATTAAATGAAGAATTTTTTCCCATTTTTGAGATTTTTATAGAGTTGGTGATTTTTTTAACTGGCTCATTATAGAATTTCTCTTACTTCCATTTGGACTTATTTTCTTTGTCAGTGTTGAATAGAACTCTTTTTATAGAATGCTTTGTATTAGTCAAAATGGGTTAATTGATGCTGTGGTAAAAAGACAGTCCTCACATGTCAGAGGCTAAATACAACCAAAGTGTATTTCATGCACAGCAGAGGAAGTGTGCTATGTGGGCTGACGAGAGATTCTGCTCTGGATGATCACTCAGAGAACCAAGATAGCCAAGGTAACATTATTGTTAGCACTTTGTGGAGCATTTGGTTTTCTAGATTCCTTTGGCAATCTATAGGGTCACACACTGGCTATACTTTGGCACTTGACTTTCCCACATTCTGTTGGCCAAGTCACATGGCCCTCCAACCTGCAAAGGGGTGTGAAACATAAAGGAACAAATGGAATGTTTGGTGAGTTCCACTGTATCTGCCATACATTTCAATGTGGGAGGTACTTGGATTAATTGAAGGCATATCATAAGATTTCCCCTACCTTGTATTGATTAAAATTTGAATTTCCTCAAAACTTAAATTTGCAGATTTTATTTCCTACCCTTTTAATCATTGTATGGGTATCTTTTCTAAACCATCTCCAATTAATACACATTCTACACATAAATGGAAATTAAAATTTATTTTGGTTCTGTAAGAAATGCACAAAAGAGCTCAATGTGATTATTTTTATTATGTGGATGTAGATTTTCAGTTTCATAAATTATTTATAACCGAAGGTAATTTCAGCCTAGCTCTCTGCACCACATCTCTGACCATTCTCTGAACTCATCTTGTTTTATTCCCCTTTTAAGATTTGTGCTCCAAGTCTTTTACCTTCTTGGCCAACCCACTTTCATCTTGTCAAAAATGTGTCCTCCCTTTTGACGTCCTCAGAATATCGTATCTTCTCCAAAAGGTTTCCCCAGATTTTCTCGATCAAAATTCAACCTTTCCTCTCCAAACTAAGGGTGTGAACATCAAATGCTTATCCTGGCATGCTTTGTATTTGCATCTTTATAAAGCGTGCAATAACTACTTAGCTGTCTCCGGCACCCCCACCCTACCTTGTTGGGAAACTTTGGCAATGTTTGGAGATAATTTTGATTTGTCAAAAATCTGGGTAGGTAGAGAATTGCTACTGGCATCTAGTGGGTAGAACTGGGGATGTTGCTCCTTATCCTACAATGCACAGGACAGCCACCACAACCAAGAATTCAGCACCCCAAAATGTTGATAGAGTCAAGGGTGAAAAACCCTGCTGTAGAATATGAACGCCGAGTGAGAACCATTTTTCCTGTCTTTTATTCCCACAGAGTGCCAAACATAATGCTCTGCAGACAGTAATGTACTCAATATTTGGTAAAGACTGGGCTTCAGCAATGTCTAAAAGGGTCACCAGATAGTATCATTAGAAAGAAGACATTAATTTTTAGTAATAGCCATGGTTGAGTCTTCTCAGGTTTGTCCATAGTTTCCTCCTTTTCAAGCCCACGAGAGCATTCTACTTCCCAGTTCCTTCTGCAGTTGAGTGTGACTATTATTTCTGGCCATTATGTTGTAGGTGGAAGTGACCTGAGTCATTTCTGTGCCAGAGTATTAATTGCTGGTGTGAGACCCTTCAGTTCGCTATTCTTTCTTCTGCTGAAATTAGCCTGAATCCACAGTGAGTGATCTCCAAACATACAAATGTGAAGGATATGTAATGTGAGGCAGAGGTCATTGTTCAACCAAAATGCTACATCCAGTTCTTCAGTGCCATATGCATATGAATATATTTTTTTAAGTCGTGTAAAATTCTGCTCACTCCTAAAATGCTAACTTACGTCAGTATGATTGCTCTTAAAATGTCAGTGTTATCATTTTAGTTTGTTAATCTACCATTCTCTGCCATGAACCTGTTCCTTGGATTCCTTTTGCTGATAAATCAACAATTGCTTGAAATCAACAATTTTTGAAAGCATTCCTAAATCAGTCTTTATTCTGTTTTTGAATTTTTGCTTTATTGCCCTCATGAATAGGACTATAATATTAACATTACTTTTCTTAGCCAATTGTAGTTTATGTATGTTTTCAATTGCATTATATTTATTTCAATTTGCAACACGAATCTAATTCTATTTGCTTCTGTTAGTTTATAAAATATATTCTGTTAACCTGAAACCACTCATGGGACACAGAAGTAGCATAAAATTATATAAAGAACACTGCAAAGGGATAATGAGATAGCACATAGAGCTTTGTACCTAAAGGTAGAAAACTGGGTCCCAATATGACTCTACCCATTTATTACTGTCAGATAGATAAAATCTGTACATGTACTTCGTCAACGATAATGCTCTATGCAAAAGGAAGTTAATATTAGTGTGCTCACAGATCTCTTGCTCTGGCTCTGATTCTATCAAACAGCATAAGCATTTAAGCTGATTCCTTGGTTTTCAGTGTCCTCACTTAGATACTAGATTGCATAATAGTTGATTTTATTTCTCTTTCCAAGTGTTAAAAGTCCCGGTTTCTATTCACAATGAGTTATTCTTAATTTAAGGGCTTTACAGAAATTCCGTCCTCTTTAAAAAAGTAATGTGACTTATTACTTTATTTTTCAAATTATTCAAATATCCTAGAGATAAGTAATTTCTATACATTTCTAATCTTCACTGTTTTATATAACAAACACAGTATATGCATGACCCACTGTTCTCAATAAGTGTTGACAGGAATAACTATTTACCATAGAATCAAATCACTAATCAAAAATAACTCAGTTGTAGCACAGATTTAATAATATTAAATAATAATAGTATTAATAATAGTTTTTCACTAGGCAGTGTTTCATAGGCATTATATTCATTATCTTATTTAATTTCACAACAATGGTAAAAGGTACATAAAAATGATAAGGTGAAAATTATGATAATATTATTTTTTACATTAGGTTAGATGGCCTTTTTATTCACTTTAAATTCCCTAAAGTATCTGTGATCACTTTGTAGAATCAGTGTACAAACTATAATCTGAAAGAAATCGGTGGTATTTTTACAGTATGTGAACACAACCATCTGATTTATAGTTCAATCTGTTAATGCACTCTGTTATTAGGCCACCTGGCAGTTTTATGCATTGTGAATTTAAAGAGGATCTCAATGTAACATAAGCTTTACAAGCTGGAGAAATATTATTGAAATGAAACATGAATGAGGACCATTTAAACAATAAAATAATGTGTATAGACTATATATTTTTTTAGTTTTAGCTAATACATGCGTTAGGTATAAATTCTGAAATAAGTTGAGGTTCTTATGAGACTATAAAGATGAAATTCAAAATAAACTTATTATTGTACTATTGTTAATCATGTAGTATTCATTTGCTTTTAGAGGAGCAAAAATACAGCCACAAATTCCTCTGAAAAATTAAGATCGCATATCAACTACATTTTCTTTTAGTACTCACAGAAGTGTACTTGGGGAAATGCTGTCAGAATAAAAAGTCAGAATTGGGAAGCAAAAAAAAAACCTCTGTAACTTATTGACCATCTCTTTTATGACTCTGTTTTATTATCATTTAAGGAATTTGATCCACCATAGTTGAAGTACAAAATAAGGTCTGTACAAAGATAATCCCAGAAGATATGTCAATAAGATTAAATGGTGGCATAATTGTGAATCTGTATTTGACTTGAAAAAAGTATGTCTACTGTAATGTGACCATATTTACCCTATATTGTTCTAAATATATCAATTAGTAGCGTGTGTAGTTTATGAAAACTGTTATAATATGAAAAGTAATATATTATGAAAAGTATTATAAGTAAGCTGGATTCTTTACAGTGATCCATGAAATTCAGGCGTGGTTTACTTAATTTTATTCCACTATCGTAGTCTCTTTAATTAAATTTATCAATTACAAGTTATAAGACAGTTGTTATTTTATTCAGACATTATATTATAATCAAACTGTATTATCTGAATCAGGCTTGCAAAGGGGTCTTATATGATTCATGTTTATATAATTTCAAAACATAATCTCCAATATATATTTGCTTTAAAATACATGAAAATGACTTAAGGGAAATTGTATTTTTGTTATATAAACATATCTACTTTCTCTCATTTTTAAAAGTCGGAAAATGTGGAATATTAATAAAAATGTATGAGTTCTATATTTTGAACTATCACCCCACAAATAATTATGGAAAATAATGGCTTTTCAGGGGATTTTTTTCTCTAAAATGTACAAGGAAATATTGAAACTGCTTCTCATTATCTCAATGTTTTTCAAATATTTAACTGTTCAGTGGAAAAAAAGTGAGATACATTTTCTTATACATTGGAAGGTAAAATCAAATATTTCAAATACACCCAGTAACTAATATGCTATTATGCTTTTAACCTTAAGAATGCCTTTATCGTTAGGTGCTTGAATTCTACATCTTGATTCTGTTATTTCTGTTTAATCTTCCAGTTTTAATATTTCAGTTTAGAGATTTTAATAACATGATGTCCAAGCTTTTTCTTATGGAAAAAGAAAACTATGAACATAAATGATTATTTAACAAGTTCAATTCCCCCAAATATCGATTATTTGGTATATTATTTGGGTTAATTTTTTGAGAGTTGGTATTTGTATACTTCTTATTTTGCCACTTACTGAGGTTATCGTGTATTTTTTGCTCATCTAATGTGCCCTGAAGACTTTTGGTTTGGGAACTCAGAGAGGTCATAGGATATGATAAAATTCATTTTACTGAAGTGTACTGGTTATGAAAATTGCTTGTTCCAGTGGGCGATTTCACTACTTCATTTATAGCGTAAGTGCTCATTGTGCTTCCACTGGCTGGGATCTGACCCCTATATTTCTCATTTTCCTTCTGAAATGTGGGTCAGCAGTGTTGTCAGATTCCTTCTCTCCTGTAAAACATTTTATTTTTAAATATTGGACATAGAGCTTTCTAAAAGAATAGGTTTTAAAAAAGTCCTGCTGGATGGCATTTATAACTCAGAGAAGTATCATTGTCATTGACCTCACAACTCTTCTTAAATAGTCAGAGAAGGGCAACAAAATTGTCAATTAGGCTTCCGGGGAACAGCATTCAGCCCAACTCAACTCATGCTTGGCAGCATAATCATGCAGCTCTGGCTTCTACAGGAGAAGCCGCTCAAGCCTGTAGTAATGAAAGTTCAACACATTTGAACTTCCTTTCTCAATAGCAGATTTAGAAACCATTGATTTGTTACACGCTTATTAAAAGGTTTTGTAGCGTTGAAATGTTTCTTCGGATATTCAGCCTAATTCTCTGATTCACAAAGAGAATCAGAAGCTTCTTAAAGCTTCTAGAATGCTTTAAGAAGTCTATTACTGCTTTCAAAGAAATGGTAATTAAAAAAAAAAAAATCCCTTCTCTCTCTTTTTTTTTTTTTCAGATGACACGTTTTTTGCCTTTATTTTTCCGAGAGAGTATTGGGCCAAAGAGAATTTGCAGTAACCGATTACTAAGAAAACTGATACTCTTACCCACTAACCACTTTTTAGGATCTAATATTCAGTAGACTCACCAGTAATCATAATAATAAGACAAAAAGAAATTCGATAATAAGTTATTACTTGGTTTTTATATTTTACCAACCACCACATTTTTATGATTTAAATAAACATCAATTGTTTTTAGGCTAGGAAGAAAGTAATTGGAAGAAAATATAATATAAAATCAAAAGAAGGAATTAGATAGTCAATATAGTTATAGTAGAAAGAAAATCAATAAGATATGCTCCTATTTTCTGCCACGTCTTCATCCTAAAACTAGGCTGCCACATGTCAACTTGTAAGGTAGTATCTATTCGTATTTAAAATATTTTCCTTCATGAAGAAATTGTTTCTAGTCTTACCCAATAGAAACCTGACCCATTTGTTTCATTTGTAAATGAACTTTTACCAGGCCTAAACCTGTTTCTCAAAGGAAAAGACAGAGAAAGGGAGATGGGACCACAGCCAATGGTGCTTGCTTGGTCTATAAGAGATTTATTTCCCCTGATTGGAAAGAAAGCCAGTTTTAATAATGCTACCTCAAGACAAACAATAGAGGCCCACTGTAGTCACTGCCAGAAACTGAATTAGGAAATCAAAAGAATAACAACAGCTGGGCTAGGTCCTGTACTGGTCACCTATTGCTTAGTTCCCAACCGGAATGGATCTCTTCTATCTTTCAGTATGGTATATGTGCACAAAGTCCCAACCACAAGTTTTCATCAGAGTCTAAATTCCTTAGCCAACTACTGTTATGATGCTATCACAGCAGTTATTTGAAACTGAATTACAATAGTTATCCTGGATGGTCCCTGCTTCCTGAGGATGGTTGTATGTTTGAACAAACCAGGAAAAATACCTCAAATAAAATTCATGCTAGAAAATATGGTAACTATAGTATTGATAGTTCATCAAATAAAGCCCTAGGGCCAGATTTAGCCCCAAATGTGTCTGCTACCCAAATTGGTAATAGTTGAATTCATAAGAATGCCATACATTTAAAAAAAAGAAGTTTTGGCTGTGTGTCGAAAAGACCTCATGAAATTCATCACGGAAATTATGTAACAAATTTGTCATCAGCTATAGGCACAGAGAGCATGCATTGAAAGGGAATCATAGCCTCAGTTTTTATACACAATAAAATTTCCTGTGGAGATGTGTCTGTATATTTCTGAACACCTCTTTTGCAAACAGGTTAAAGCTATTTTACAGCTGTTAGTCACCCAGGAGCAATTGTTCCATTTTCCTATAGGTGTATGTTATATTCAGATATGCGATCTGACAATTAAGATCGTGAACTCATCTTAGAAAAAGTGCTACATGCATCATTGCTGAATAGCACTATGGTCACCTTCTAAGTAGTCCCCTTGGGAAGTTATGCACTGACACCAGTGCCTAGTCCACCCTTCAAAGCAATTTTGGAACTCTTTTTCTGGAACGGCCATAAGAGCTGTTGTCGTATTATCTTTGATGTCCTGAGTGTCATAAAAATGTCTTCCTTTCAATATTGCCTTTTCCATTGGGTAAAGAAAGAAGTCATGGTGGACCAGATCAGGTGAGTAGGGTGGGTGTTCCAATACAGTTATTTGTTTACTGGCTTAAAACTCCCTCACAGACAGTGCCATGTGAGCTGGTGCATTGTCGTGATGCAAGAGCCATGAACTGTTGGCGAAAAGTTCAGGTTATCTAACTTTTTCATGCAGCCTTTTCAGCACTTCCAAATGGTAAATTTAGTTAACTGTTTGCCCAGTTGATAAAAATTCATAATGAATAATCCCTCTGATATCAAAAAAGGTTAGCAACATTGTTGCAACAAGTTCGCCATCTTAATTGTCAGAACTCGTATGCATAGTCAGTTCCAAATTGATTGGTTTTACCATATTTATATTGACCATTACAATGAAAGAAGATAAAAGACTATATCTAAATGGACTTACTGTTAGTTTATTGTAAATAGTTTGCAAATATTTTAAAAAGTTGATTTACCCAAGAATTCTCACTATCATAATCTCACCACTTGTTTTTCATTCTTCTTTTATTCTATGGGGTATGTGACTCACGCAAAGATCCTAGGCTTCTAGGCACTGTGAATCTATTGACTTGGAATAATTGTACACATACATCCCTCACGTTTATTCCTTTATCAAGAAGTTTCATGGAGTTTAGGGATTTCCTGAGAAGCATCTAGCCATAGATGCTTTTGTACCAAAAACATTTGTACCTCCTAGTTTTCAGCTAGTATATTTTTAACTTGTATGCATCATTTAGCTTGGTGGGGAAGAGAAAAGAAAATGAAAAACACAAAACACACTAATAATAGTGGGAATTCTTACACTCACTGGGAAGAAAAGAGAATTTGGGTTTATCTAGAGGAAATGTAGTGGAATTATCCCCTCATTCTTTCATTCTTTAATGTTAATATAATGTGTGTAAAGGTGTGGTGTCAGTCTTTCAGGTTAGTAAACATTTTAGCACATACTCGTTACATAGAATGAGTATATGGTATAAGAAAATATGTAAACTTCTGCCGTTTAGAAACTAACGGAGGAAAGAAGCAACACTCAGCTCCAATTATAATTTTTACTGTCACTGTGTGTCAGGCATTCCGTTGAGTGTTGTCATATATATTATTTCTTACTTATCTCTCACAATGACCTTTTGACACCAGATTTCACCAACTGCCCACTTTTCAAAAGAGGAAACAGTACTGTTCTAATTTGGATTTGCTTTTTCTAGCAGCAGTGCACTGCAGCGAAGCTCAAAATGCTAAGTATCAAAATTTAAAAAATTTAAAATAATTTACCTAAAAAATAAAAAGATAGGAAAGCCTCACTTTTGGGAAAGTCACCAAAGAACACAAATAATTCATCTCATCATTCACAGAAAAGTCTGCCTCTCTACAAATGGAGAAATTCATAAATACAAAAGTACTACTGACTCTTGAGCCCCTCTTCATACACTTTTAGAGTACTTTTCTGTGATGTAGCAGTATCTCAACCAAGTATTAATAAGAAAAAAATATACATTGGAAGATACCCAAATGGCTTTGACTTAGCTGAGGGTAAACTTGCCTGCCAGACAAAAACTCTGGGAGTGGAGCAGCTGAAAGTAGCAAGGTCATACTCTAAAGCTCTGTTCCTTCTTGCTCATACTTGTATATAACTGCTTGAGCTGGGAAAGCTTGATTCAGACCTCTAAAGCACAGGTGTTTTATCTTTATATAAAAACAGCAACCAAAAGCAACTTCATTTTCTTCAGAATTATCTTCTTGCCATCACCATTTGTTTCCTGTTGCCTAGATGAGAGAAGCCAGAGTCTATATTAATTAGACTTAGGTTGGCACATTTGCCATAGGGGAAGCAAAATGATTTGCCTGGGTACTTCTGGGGCCTGTGGAAGAACCAAAGAAGTATTTGTGGCAGTTGCCAAGGATCCTAGATCCCTGTGATTGGAAACTAGCTGACCAGACCCTAGTAGTGTGAGATGGCAGTGCCCAGAATGGCAGTGCCATTCAGGCCAGTTGAAGGCCTGAAAAGATCTGAGTCAGAAGGGAGGCATGAGACATACATGCCCTACCTCAGGACAGGCAAAGGGGACCAGCTAGGGATGTGATGAATGCAATGTTATCAAGCTTGCTTCCCTAACACACCCGTAGAGGATTCAAATAAGTCCCTCGAAAGAGAAGAGTAAGGTATTAGAAGCAGCAACAAGAGATTGTAGTGTACAACTTGCTATGAAGCACCTTGCCCTATCCTGGGCAAGTAACACTCTGATGTCTAGCTGCCAAGGGTGTAGGCAGGTCTGGGAGAACGGATTCCCCAAGAAAGAAACCAGACACCATTTCCTGAGATGACTGACCAGAAAAACACACAGAGAAGCCAGTGCTGAAAGCTGCTGGGGAAAGCCCAATCGCATGCCAGCAGGACACCCTGACAGGGAACCACAGAGAGAACACCCTGCCCAGGATACTGGACTGCTGAGAGCTGTTAACAATCCAGTGTGTGTCACGCTGTAGGAACAAGTGATTCAGAACTATTATCTGCTTAATATCTTTGGGAGTGTAGAGATAGCTTGCTATTCGTCATGCTCCTTTCTCAGGAAAGAGAATAATAATTTTGTTCAAATTCTGGACAGGCCTCAGCCAATTAGGGATAGTCACTGCATTGACACCTCGGGTTGGCCCAGGGGAAAAATGTTATTACTCACAATTTTAACTGGATTCCTTTTTAAGTCTTGCAATTTTTAAGTCTTTTTTTTTTTCCCCCAAAGCTTGGCTCTTCTGATGATCTTTATTAGTTGGTAACACCAACTACTATATAAACTAGAATTACTCTGTCATCATTCCTTTGCCAAATTCATGTTTGAATCAAAATGTAGGTGTTATATAACAGGCTTATTACAAAATTATCTGACTTCAGTTCTAATGAATAATTTCTTCAATTAATATGCACAATGAAAAAGAAATACTATTATGGAAAAAACAGAAGAAAAATGAACACAGGGTTGCTTACTAATGACAATAATATATATATTGGTTTTCTTTTCTTTTTCTTTTTTTATCCTGTTAAATTCTATGCCTTCACAGATTTC
Source organism: Rhinolophus ferrumequinum (assembly GCF_004115265.2). Lineage (NCBI taxonomy): Eukaryota > Metazoa > Chordata > Mammalia > Chiroptera > Rhinolophidae > Rhinolophus > Rhinolophus ferrumequinum. The sequence goes on from NC_046287.1 coordinate 23,993,131, forward strand.
ACACAAAAGAAAGAAAGTGAATATTGAATCAGGGGAATTTTTAAATTATGTAAAATTTCTGCCTATAATAGTCATGTGTGGGGAAAAGTATATTATTATAAAACTTTTTTAAAGGTTATTGTGATTATTATTCGCATAAAACTTGTGCTATAGAAAAGTTAAATTTGTCAGTCTTAGAAGCCAGTTCCACCAACAATGTAATAATAAAAAAGGATAATGGGCCAGGGCTGTAGCTGCTCTGGACACTTTCTTAGATTTTGCAGCTGAGTTGGAAGACATGGAGAGATGAGGGGAGGGGTTACAAATAGCTATGCCAACTTGAGCGACTAATGGTAAATCAGAACAATCAGAAATAACGTTGGGTGCTAGAGGGACTGTTAATTTTTTGCTTAATACTGTACTGGGGCCAACCAGGGTGATGCCACCAATCTAGGAAGGGGACTCCAGTGAAGTTCAAAGAAACTACGCTGAGAGGAGCAAGAAGCTCAGTTCTAGGATAGACAAGTAGGAAGAGTTTAGGTTGTAAAGCTTATGAAGCTCAAGGAGTTCAGTAACTATGACGCTCAGTCAGGTAGGCCTGTAGAAATACCCTGAAAGCCCAAATGGCCTTGACTTGATGCTTCCATGACTTCAATAGTGACCCTGCATAAGTAAGGACTGACTCATCTTTACTACTCCTTAATCAATGTTCTGTTCCTTTATTCACATTCAAAATCTCCTGCTTGGGTGCAAAAGACACTGCCCAACACCCAGGTTTGTTTTTCCACACCCTGGAGTAGGAGAATTTGTGGTTCAAATACTTCTGGGTTCAAAAAAGGTAGTACTGTGATTAAGTGACCCTATGAAAGTCCTTACAAATATTTCTACAAATGCTGAAATGTTTATACAAAAAAAGTAACAATAGAGGATACTGTATGTATCCCGTCTTACTCCTAAAATGTATTCTAGGTTCTACCTCCCCAGAAGTTTATATAAAATACTCAAAAATCGCTTTGCTTTATTTCATAAAGTTGCATTCTCACAGATGTTTTTCTCTAGCCAAATATTAGTGTCTAGAAAGGTACTTAAAACTAGAAAGTTTTCAGATTCAGAAGTATTTACTGCTGTGTCCCAACTCCCAGAAACGCAAAATATCTTGGGATGTGGGAGATTTAACAAAGCTTTGGGTAACCTCTGTTTAACTTTCCTGACATGCTATAAAGTATTTCTGAAATGCTCCCTCCAAAGCATTGGATGGACTTTCCCAACAACTAAAGCCTGTGCAGATCATTCAGTTCCCTTCCCCCTGACAAATGGAGAGTGTGTTGAAAGGTCCAGAGTAGGTTCCATTAGTTTCTTTTATCACTCCTAAGGCAAACTCTTTTACCATTTCCTCTGATGTGTGGTTTACCATTCTTCCTTTACTCTTCCCAATAGTTACTTCTATGTCTTTCTAGTTATCTTCAATAGAAATAACTCACATGTTGCCTATATTAGAAGTAAAATTCTCATTGTTGAACAAATGATTTTCTGGGTGCAATAGATTTTGCTTAAGGGGAACGCAGATCTTTGAAAGAATTACTCAGTAGAGTAACATCTTATTCAGGAGCTAAGATTATATACAGTAAAATATTGCCCATAGTCCAAATTATCTTTGAAACATCTTGAATTCACCATAAAGTAGAATACTGTGTAATTGTATTGTATAATTTTGTATAATATTGTGTATTTTCATGGTATATCTAATATCTAGCCCAGGAACACTGCTGGACAGTGAACAAGGTGGTGGGTTTGCATTTGGGTTCTATGTTGACATGAAAGCACAGAGAATTGAAATTGCTCAAGGTCAATGTTCTTAGAATGTGGATTTTCTGTCCTGATCATAGAGAATAAATTACTGCTGGTAACTTCAGCCTAAAGTTGTAGCTTCCTTTTCAGCAGTGTCTAATGGTAATTATGACAAATCCAAACACTTTCTTTGGAAGAGTGAATGAAGCGCTAGGCTCAGAAGTTGTTCCAAAGCAATTCAGGCCCCAGGCTCATTGACTCAACATCACTTAACTGCTATTCTTACCAAATTTTTCCTGTGACAAAGAAAACTCAGAATAGTATACCTGCAATATTCACAAGGTTTACCTACAATCTCCACAGTTCATAGAAATAGTTATTAGGTTGGTGCAAAAGTAATTGCGGTTTTTGCAATTATTTTTAACCTTTTAAACTGCAATTACTTTTGCACCAATCTAATAGATATTTCAATATAAATAATATTTGTTAGATATTTCAAGTGGCTTATTTTTTAAAAGACAATTAAAAAGATCACTTTCCATTAAAAAGTCAAAGATTCCTATTGTACTCAATGAGCTATAAATATCCTATCTTTTCTTTCTCTAAATTATAACTTCGATTTGTTTTACATCTAATTTAGTTCTATAAATATCCAATACCATTTTGATATTTGCTCAAATGTGCTAAGTACTGACCTCTTTACCAAATTAGGTCTGTGAACAAATCAGGGAACAAAATAATACCCTTAAATTCTTAATATCTGTATTATTTGTCTAGCAAAACTGAGCAGTTAATCTTGAAATATTCTAAACCTTTCTAGAACTCTGTGGTTATTGGTGGACTTGGCAATCAAAACTCTTCCAACCATTGGTCTCAAAAATATACTTAATGCATATCCTTATAAAATGAAATAAATTGAAAGAATGTATTCTATAATTTCAAATAACTTCATTTCTTGATTATATCACTACTGATGGTACTTAGGTCAAATTGTTTATATGTACAATTTATTTGCAGGAGGCTACTTAGTAACTTTATCACAAAAAAATATTTTTAAAAATACATATAGCCTTTTAAAAATTGTAAGACAAACTCATTGGAAAATTTTCAGACAATATGAATGGAAAGTAAAAGTCATCCTTCAGAAATAACCACTATTAATATTCTGTGCATTTTCTTTCATGTTTTTCAATACATAAATGAAACCATGCACACATACACACACACACACACACACACACACACACACTAGCAAGCACATCCTACCTGCTTTGAAACTAAGGTTGGTGGATACATGCTATTTTGTAACCTGCTTTTTTTCCCACTTAGACATTTATCACATATCCATCATAATTCTCAACCTTTTTTATATAGATCATATGTTATATACAGATTTCTCTTTAATGGATATTTAGTTTGTTTCTCCTAGAAGTTTTTCTTTTTTTAATTTTAATAGAAAACCAAAAGATGTTTACCAATGAATAATGACTTGGATGCTCTAAGGTGGGGTTGTATTTAAAAATGAAATATATGTATATTATATTTATAGCAAACTTATATTCATTTTAAATCGATACCATTGAGAAGATTTTATAAGTTCCAGGGACTTTTCTAGATGTCTGCGTATATAATTTCATCTAATTTGTAACTCAACTCTACTATCTACAATTTTATAAATAATGACTATGACACAGAATATTGTTTCCATAGAACTAACATTTACTTAGTATCACCTCATAATTACAAGGCACATTTTAATTGTAAAATTTAATTTTTGTTTGTTTGTTTGTTTTTACTATTTCATATTATTTAATCAGTGTCCTCAAAAATGAGTATACAAAATTAACAATGGTCTTAATTTTTATTGACATTGTTTATATAAAACAATGGTCTTTATTTTATTTTATATAGGCTGACCTGACTACAGCCTATGAAGTAAGTATCAGTTTTATTTGCTTCAATTTACAGATGATAACTGAGTTTGAGAGATGTTAAGAATCTTGTCTATGATCCAGCAATGATGGGACAGGTGAGACACAACCTCTGGTTCCATCCTGCTTCCCTGCTTAGCCATCGCATTACGGGGAGAACAGAAAGTTGGACTGGGTCTAGAAGATAACCAAATAACCATGCAGTGTTTATGTTCATATAATCGTAAAGCTTTGTGGGAAATTGAGTGTTTCAGAATGGCTATTTATATTGATTAAGAAAATCAGACAAATTTTATATATCTCCTTCATTTCCTGCTATGAAGCAGGGAATATATGGCACCCTAACAGGAAAATAAGCACTTTACAAAACTATGTACTGGTGACCATTTTTTAAAAAAATTTTCCTCAGAATTGGCACATGAAATCTGGAGTCTAATACAAGAGGACATTAACTCATCTTCAGATATCTATGCATTGATGGTTTATGTTCCTTGGGATTTTATAAAAAAAAGTATCAAAAAATTCTTGAGAATCAAGGAACCCCTAGTCTGAAATTATTATACAACTGTTCTACATCATTATAATCATAAGACTAAGAAAGCCACACATTGAGCTCTGATAATCATCCTTCATTTCTTCTCGTGAAGGGATATGATAACTTTTTCTGGTAGGCCTAAGTAGATTGTTCAAGGAAAAACAGGATTGTCTTCTTGGGCTCTACTTAATCCTCATCCTTTTCAGACTGAGATGTCTACTTCTTGCTTTAAGGCCCAACTTGTGTCACATACAGTTTTTAATCTTTGTTGTTGTTGTTGTTGTTGTTGTTGTTTTCTTTGCGAGGGATTTGGTAATGTGGTTGCTTTCTGTGCCTTGCTATACTCACCATTTGCCATCTCTGTATCAGTGACTGGATTCTTTCTGCTCCATTTGCCTGCTCCTACACCCATGAAAAACTAGAGTAGGTGTGCCAAAACCTTTTTACAGGGAAAACTCTCCCCATTTTGAGTCCAAACCTAAAACCAATCCCCATTCAGGCAACCCTATGATATTTTCTGAGTAGCAAAATTTAGCATTCTCCAGGCCATGAGAGATCAAGTATTATAACACCCATTTTATGGTAACCATTTTCATATCTGAAAACAATATTCCTAATAAGGTCATAGCTAAAACAGCACCAGTCTTTCTATTAATGGCTTAGCAATAACTTAAACAGAAGTCAGCACAGTGTTGCATTGTCAAACTCTAAGAATTATAGAAAATATGTAAATAGGTTCATTTAAAGTCTAAGCTGAAGACTTTTTCTCTGGAAGACATTTCATACCCATTATCTTTTGTGTGTTTTTAAGAAACAGAAATGAAATTAAAAACATTTCTTGTAGTGTCTTACCTTGACTTGTTTTGATATATGTATTATGGATATATATACTGTAAGCTTCCCTATTTTAATAACCAACAGATTATATGTGTGTGTCCTCCCAGGAAGGCTGAGTTGCTTATGTCTCATTCAAGTTATGTCTCCAGAAGCCAGCCCAATGCCTGACACATAGTGGTCAAGAAAATTTTGATGAACATAGGACTGAATGAATAAATTGATGATGTCTCTTTGTTCTAGTAAATAGTCTATTTCATTAAAATGGTGGCTTCACATTCCTAATAAAGCAAATAAAATTGCAGGTGCCCTAGAGATTTTTAGAATGATTATCCCACATACGGGGTCTGACAGTTAAGTTCGTGAACTGTTACAACAATGTTGTTAAACTTTTTTGATATCAGAGGGATTATTCATTATGAATTTGTACCAACTGGACAGTTAACCAGGTTTAATATTTGGAAGTGCTGAAAAGGCTGCGTGAAAAACTTAGACGACCTAACTTTCGCCAACAATTCATGGCTCTTGCGTCACGACAATGAACCAGCTCACATGGCACTGTCTGTGAAGGAGTTTTTAGCCAGTGAACAAATAATTGTACTGAAACATCCTCCCCACTCACCTGATCTGGCCCCCAATGACTTCTTTCTTTACCCAAAGATAAAGGAAATAGTGAAAGAAAGAACTTTTGATGACATGCAAGATATCAAGGGTAATACTACCACAGCTCTGACCGCCATTTCAGAAAAAGAGTTCCAAAATTTCTTTGAAGGGTAGACTAGGCACTGGCATGGGTGCACAGTTTCCCAAGGGGAGTACTTTGAAGGTGACCATAGTGATATTCAGCAATAAGGTATGGAGCACTTTTTCTAGGATGAGTTCGTGAGTTTAATTGTCTGACCTCGTATTTTAGAGAATTGGTTCTTGTACTTTATAATATTCTACAGTAGAATTTAATATATAATTATAAGTATAAAAACAGAAGAGAAGCTAAATCCATGAAAAAAATTCAGCAATATATAGCTAAAAACAGGCATGGTTCCCTTCAGCAAGCTTTCCTATTTAAATCATTTCAGTAAATAAAAGTTAAACAAGCAATAAAACTGATGGTTATATTTACATGACAGTCAATTTATGTTCTACAAAAGCTAAATTCCCCATCCCCACTAATACTTTATATTCCTTGACATTAGTCTACAACAAATGGCACAATTGTGTAAAAAAAAAAAAAAAAGACAGAAAAAACCCATAATAAAAACCATTCACTCTGCCAAATATGTCATTACATTTTTTTCCCTGTTCAGCTGCCAGATGTATTGCATTATATTATCAAATTGATAGACCTAGTGTTATTTCTACATTTACCATTTCACAACAACAAATAGAAATATAAGGAAGCTTTGGTAACAAATCTTGCTTAATATGTATGTGAAGTAGACAGTTTGTCTAAGAGAAAAATATAACTGATGACAGATTTCATTTCAGTCTGCTAGTGCTTATTAAGATGTCTACAAACAAAAAGCCATATCTGGGTACATCTCTTTCTGCAAACAAAGGAAAGTTTTAATTGCTTTAATCAGCATTTGAATTGTCTTTGTGATGACATAGAAAAACAATTCAGGTCTAATCAGGAAATGTCTTCCAGAAGAGAATTCTTCAGCTTAGACTTTAAATGAACCTAATAACATATTTTCTATAATTTTTGAATAAAGCTTAACAATATAATACCATGCTAACTTCTATTTAAATTATTGCTATGCCATTAATAGAAAGACTGGTGCTGTTTTTGCTATGTCCTTATTAGGAATATCATTTTCAGCTATGAAAATGGTTCCCATAAAATGAAAAAGCAGATTGATTAATCAACCCCAAGTGTCAGCATTATACATTGTTTTGTTTTTTTCATCCAACATGTTAAACACAAAAAAGTCTTTGCTTCACAGGAATTCTTTTTAATTCAGTTCCTCAAATGTGTATTGCATCCCTACTCGACAAAATACACCGTTATAAACTAAAAACATTATAAGAATAAAAGAACTCTACTACATTTAAATACATATGCACCCTGATGTACTTGACTGGACGCATTTTTAAAACTCTTAGAACTTCAATATGGGATGTAAAAAAAAAATTACTAAACATAAATGTTGCTACAACTTTCAATGAGGCAAAAGATTCCCATATATATCACTTGCATTCTGTAAATACTGCAATGACACCATTCAGGAAATAAAAGCTCTCATTAATTGGTGGATTTAAGTGTGGTATGGAATGGAAAGTGATCTTTAAAGTTGAGAAGAATAAGATGCAAAGCTTTCCTTAGTCTCTCTCCTTTGAGATGCGTAAGCTTGGGCAAGTCATTTCTCAGCTTCTCAGTTTACTCATTTGTAAAATGGGGATTCATTTAATTTTGTTCAACATAAATCATTGAACCTCTCGTGGACCAGGTGCTGTGTTGGCATGGGAGACATGTGCCCTGTCCTCACAAATCTTCTGTCTATTGTGTGTATGCATGTTAGTCCAACAGTCACACAAACCAACAGGGTGGTTAGAGTGCACCAAGGGTCCAACAGCAGAGATCCCCAGTTCATTTGGGGCCTATGTCCTCAGAAGATGAAGATTATAATAAAAGTGGAATTGAGTCGGTGATTCAAAAAAGCTTTCCTGTAAGAAAGACCCAAAGGATGATGTTCAGGAGACATTTACATACATTGAAATGGATTTAGCTTCACATTTATTTTCTACTTTCTTGATGTCAATAAATTTAATGCCAGAGGATGAAGTAAGTCTCAAGTCATTACGATATATACTCTTCCTCAGAAGATTGTGCGATTTTGGGAAAATTACTTATTCTCTCTGTGCTTCCTTTTGTTTGTTCCAAAACTGGGACTTATCTCATAAGCTTGTTATTCAGATTAAATAAATTAATATTTGTAAGGTTTTGAGAGCAGTACCTGATATATAATAAGTCTTCTTGTGGTTGATGTTGTCAACTGGTAGTCATGGCAAGTCTGTTGAATGAGACAAAATGCTGCAAGACAAACAAACAAACAAACCTTTAAACACCCATGCCTTATATTTTAACAAAGAAAATAAAAGATTAAATTAAAAGTACTCTTTTCTGGGGTGGAGAGAAGGTGAGGCTTTTTTTTCAAGGCTTCTCTTCCCACCTCGTTCCCCAGGGCTGAGGACGCCATGCTCTCCTGTGAGTGGGAAAGCCATGGGAGGTAATACCGGCCATGATGGAAAGTGCCTGTGGCAAATTTGTCCTTCTCTTCTGGAGTCCTACTGTGATTGCCTGCCTAGGAACTGCACAGATATTGAACACAAAGATAATTCAGAAAAAAACGCATTTGCTTTCAAGGAGCCCACACTCTAGTTGGTGAGGAAAACAACAGCACACATTCCAACATAGTAACACTTATACAACAATCTACATGGTGATCAGCTCTGCGAATATAAAAATTAAGTCTTATTTTTCTTTATGTTCCCCAGAGCCTGATAATAATCCTCAATCAATATTTGCTGGATTGAATTGATTAATAAGTACAAACAAATAGTCTGAGGAAAGTAATTGCCAAAGAATACCAAGTCAAGGAGTTATCACATTGAAACTCTGAGGTCCCCATCACAACCCTGGTTGACATGGAGAAACCTCAGCTTTCCTTTGTGAGCTCCTGAAGAACGAATTGACTAGGAGCCACTAGTTGGTAAATAGCAGGTACCATTAGACAATCTGTAGAGTCTACCTAATATTTAGTACATTTCGTAATGAAATATTTTTTCCTGCTAGTGGAATGTCCTAATTTGAAAGACATGTTTTCTGTGAAGGATTTCATAAGTAATGTGATTTATAATTAAAGCAATGCTAACTATTCCTAATTTCATGACTTAATTTATTCCCCTCAAAATTAAACACTTACCTAAATGTAAATATTAGCGTGTCAGTCTTTGTGGCATCTGGGGAGGAGATTGAGTTGCCGTATGGCACCAATCAAGGTGGAGCAGATAGTTTCCTTATCCAGCAAAGGGAAGTAACATTCTGGTGCCCATATATTCAGTATAGGCTCTAGATTACATAGGAAATTTCTCTCTTTTGAATCTCATTTTTCCTTACTTGGCCTTTTTTCTCTAAAACAAATAAACAGCCAATTTTCAGTTCCCCCTATCTGCCAAAGCACTCCATTCCCCTTCAAAGATTAGAAAGGTTTTAATACATTAAAGATACAGGTTGTTATGCAAATAAGTATGTTGGTAGAATTCAGACAGATGCCTTCTCTAGTATCTTAAGTTGTTCTGACTCTCTTAGAATCGTTGTATTCAAATTGTGATTCCTAGACCAGATGCATCACCATCTCATAAAAACTTAATGGAAAGGTAAAATCTCAAGCCCCACTCCAGACCTACTAAGTTACAGTCTGCATTTTAACAAGAACCCAGATACATTTCAGTTTGAGGACACTTCTCCGGAAGTTGGCTGAAATACCTCTGAGAACACAGCTATGCTAAAGGGTACTTGGGTCACCTGTTGATCACATGGCAACCCCTGACCTGAGAAGCTCCAAATGATCTTTTGGGGGTTCAGTTCCTAAAGAAGTTCATTTTACCAAATGGATTTTTTAAATGGCTACTGCACTAATCTTTCTTCTTGCTGAATAAAGGCAGGGGAAGGTGAAGTTCATTGTTGATTTGGAGTTATTACAGAACATCATAAGCAAGCAAGAGATGGCAGAGATGGCTGGTGTGCTTATCTGTTGAGTGGGTACCATCAGAGGAATAAAGGAGTTAGCGTTTATTTACATAAAGAGGAAAGGGCAAGTTTTTGCCTTCATGAATATTTGCTAGCCAGGAAGTCGGAGAAACCTGGAGGAGGCTATGTGTTGGGAGGACAGCTTCATCCATGAGGAAAGTATTGATGAGTTAGTTCACTTTGTGATATTTTCAAGATAATCTGCTATATTATGGCAACTGGAATTCCATGTGCGTGAAGCTGTTGAGAACTTTCTATAAAAATATTTATATTTTTAGCTGCTCTTGAATAAAATTATATTCTTTCTTATGATGCTATTGTCTACTGCAAACCTTTGCCTATTATCAGTCAAAACTATCAGTCTTGAATTATTCTGTCAAGTGAGAATCTGGGAACTTTACACCTGCCAGTTCAGGCTGGTTTTTAATATTGTGTGAAAATGCCAAGGAATGACCTGTCAGTCTGTATTTGTGACAAGAGTCCTGTTCATATTGCTCAATGGTTTGTAGAGTATATCTTTGAGGAATTATTTTTATATGGTCCAGTACATCTCAATATCCCAGACAATAATTATCTTGTATGCTGGGCCCCAAATAAAAATAGAGGAATGAAACTGAAGGGGTCTCTTTAGTTAGTAATTATATGTGAATATGTTGGGGAAAGCTTTTGATCTCAACTTTGCCTGAGTCTGTCTAAACCTCAATTGTAAATAAATGCAATTTTTGGACATATGTAAGTTTGAGCCATTTGTGACTGATCCTATAAAATAAGGGTACTTGAGTGTTGTAGTGTCCCCTCCTGTTATGATAACTGATATAAAATCATACTAAGAAGTGAATGAAAATCTATGGCAGAAAAAGTAAAAATTCTTCCCCAAATTCCATGAAGCTCTCTTAAATTAAATTAGAATGAAGCTTTGGAGGTAAATTGCTTTTTATGTATGTATGTATGTATTTGGATATATTTTTTCTTATTTTGAACAAGGAAGGGTCAAAATAGCAGGGTTAGGAGGTAATAACTAATCTGTTTGATTAATGACCTCTGCTGGCAGGCTTGAGACAAAAATACACAAAAAACAAAAAACTGCTTTCCTGATAGTTTTGTGGCCAGCTTCAAAGTTAGGTCTTTGTTCTGTGCCCAGACATGCTAGAAGCATTATTCTCCTGTTACAGTAATAAGAGTAGTTGACATTTTGAGTGCTTAGTATGTACATAAGCTCATGTAATCTGCCCATAAGAAGCCTACACGCCAGGCACTGCTCTCAGCACTCCACAAATACTAGCTTCTCCTTGCCTTACAATGAAAAGACACCTATTTTACTGATGAAGAGGCAGGTACAAAGAGTTAAGAAAGTTGCTCAGGGTCACACAACCAGTAAATAACAAATCCAGAATAGAAGTCCAGGCAACTGGCAGCAGAGTGTGCCCTCTGAACCGCTCAGCTGTGTGATTCACTACACAATGCGATGCTAAATCTTGAGTGCTTTCTCCTCACCAGGCACTGTATCTCATTTAAACCCCACAGCAGCCAAATGCAACAGAGTATATTATTATAACTCCCATTTTCCAGATGAGAAAATAGAGACCCAACTGGATGGAGGATGCAGAGGTGGTAGAGAGTTATGCACAGGTGAAATAGGACTCTAAATCTCATGTTCTTAACCAACTTGCTCTATCTAAATGTCCAAATCCAGTATGCTGCAATAAAGATGGTTTTTATCTAGACTAAACATATCGATCATGATGACTTTTTAAAAAATGAATGACATTGATGATTAGGTTTGTAGTTAGTTACCAGAGATAAAGCTTGCACCCTTTTTCCTAGAGGATCAGATCTAAACTGTACACCATTACAGTTAAGCCCTTCCAGGTCTGGAGTACTGTGTACCCCTGCAGTTTTATTGCCTGTTGTTCTCTGTCTCCCTCACACTTTAAGGTCAATAAGCTTCTGATATTTCCCACCCAAATACTCCGGGATGCACTGTCCACTGCCCAGACATTCCTCTGTCCTTTGCCCACCTCCTCAGATGTTGTCCTTCTTGGAAACACTGTTAAGACTCAGTTCAGAGATCGCTTCCACCAGGTTCCCCACCTTAACTTCTCCTTCAGACTGTATAAGGTACCTGTTCCCCGTCTCTGGGCTCACCTGAGATCCTTTCCTCATCTCTATGCATTGTAGTGCTGTACTTTGTGTCTGTTTGCCCAACTAGAGCATGCCCTGCTTAAAGGCAAGGATTTGGTTTTGCATCTATTCATGTCTCCAGCACCTCAAATTGTGCTTGGGTTGAGTAAGCTCTCAATAAGTGATTACCATGTGAGTGTACTGGAAAAATACCCTTATGGGGAGGTTCTAAGAGCCGTCACAAGGAATCTCAAGCATCTCTGTTTTCTCTTTTCAGAAGGCAGACCAAGAGCAAGTCAGTGATTTAGAATGCATATCATAAAATGACAGCTTGGGGGAGGATGGCTCCTTTGTGTGACCCTAATATTGAAGAGAAATAGAAGAAAAGAGGGGGTTCCACAGAAGATTATTATACCATGACCTAGGTTATGCAGAATTCATTCATCTCCAATGCCATCAAAGAGATTTTTTTTTTTCAGTTTTAATGACATTTTTACTTTGGAATAATTTTAGATTTATAGAATAATTGCAAAGATAGTACAAGGCATGTGTATAGGCTCCTGGCCCAGTATCCCCTAATGCTATCATTTTACAAGTCCATGGTACGTTTGTCAAAACCATGAAACCAGCATTGGTTCATTACTACTAACTAAACTCCACAGTTTATTTGGAATTCACTAGTTCTTCCCTAACCTCCTTTTTTTCTGTTCTAGGATTCCATCCAGGATGCCACCTTACATTTAGCTACCACATCTCTTTAGTTTCCTCTTAAGAGTGGTGGTTTCTCAGATTTTTCTTGTTTTTGATAACCTTGAAGCTCTTTTGTAACCTTCTAGTTTGATTCAAAATTCAATAAGATTCTAGCAAAAGAGTAATACTAGATTGTAATCTTTGTTATGATTTTCTGAAATATCACGAGCCTTGACAGATTCAGTCCTTGCCCCACTCCCAGGCTCCCTGATCCAACCAACTTTTTGGCCCACCCTGAGTGACTTTTTAACTACTTGCCCCCATGAAATCATAGCATCATGAGTTCCCTGTAACTGAAGCACTAGTGACAACCTTTTATCTGTTAATACAAGAAAGAACATAAGGTCTAAGTCAAAGCAGATGTGTTGAAAACATTTAGTGATACAAAATACATCTTTCAACAATGGTTCAAATGCTGAAAATATTAAACTTTTAGAGATTAATTTAAAAGGGTGGGTAAAGAAGTGGAAAGCACTGGCTTTGGCATTAGAAACAGTACATTTTCCAATTTTGCCACTTAAAAACTGTGTAGTGTCAATCCTGGCACTTAACCTCAATAATCATCCCATGACATCCATCTGTAGTTATGTCCCAAATGTGATAATACATATAAGAATTTCTATGACTTCTATAGGTTGATATACATATTTTTTATGTGTATATCCTATTTTACGTAAGAACACTTATAGACTACGAAGCTCTTCTGTATGATATAATTTTCTATTTCAAATTTCTCTTCTTTGTTATATCTGATTTTGGAATAGCTATGAAAGCTATTTTGGTTTCCACAAGAAAATATTAACAGCTTACCATTATTAAACGCTTACAATGTACCAAACAGTTATTTAAACTTCACTTCAATCCTAGCACATAGATAGTAGTACGATTCCAATTTTAAGGTGGACAAACTGAGGTCCAGAGATGTTTATATGATTTACCTAACACCACACAAGAAGGAAGTGGAGGAGCCAGGATATAAACTCAGGAAGCCTGGCTGAGGCATACCAGCTCCTGATCATGAATCTATGACATCTTTTAAGAAGCTTCCCCAAAGGTGTGACCAGTCACAGAGAATGCAGTGAGAAGATATCTTACACCAAGCTGAAAAAGCATAGGTCAGAGTTGGTATCACTTTGATCACAAGCTGAGGACACCAGTCTGTCTCCTTGGTTGTGTCTCTCATTAAATATAAAATTCTTAGTTTTCATTCGTTCAGATCCTTAATGGCCAACACATGCCCTACATAGTCTTTCAAATCTTGATATATTTTTAGATCGAAAGGATCAGAAAAACTATAACAAAGAAATAAACATTAGACACAAATGAATTATTATTTATGTGGGGGAAGGACATGGTATTTTGACCATTTCTTTTTAATGTGGACCATGGAACTCATGAAGCTGACTCAGAAATAATCCATCTTCCCTGAAATTCTATGTGGCTGCCCCAGATGCTTGGAATCTATTTCAGGAGGGCTTAAGTCTGAAGAATTCTGCGGTATGAAGGCAGCCCAGAGTGCACAGTGTGGGTGGAATCATCCACTGTCCTTCTTGTAGCTATTGGGCAGTCTCTTGAATGACACAGAAAGAAATCTCTCCATAAAGAACAGATATTATCTAATTGATAAAGTAAATTAAGAAATAAGCTTCTTTCCAAGTTGGTTAGTAATTGCAACAATTAATGCTGGCATGCTCTTACTTTTGTATTCTTTTTCTTTTTTATGTTTTCGCAATGTTGCCTCTTCAATTCCAATTCAAAGTGATGGCACAATGAACCTCAGATATACTTTGACCTCTTTCATATCCTTAAAGAAAGCTCACAACCAGGGATTGCATTTTATAACATGATTTATTAGCCTATTTAATTAGGAAGAAATTCAATATGTAACTTATGATACTCACTTGGGGTAAAGCTAGAGTTATTATAATAATTTCTTTCTCCACCACATCAATTCCTTAAGAACCCGAAGCACTTCAAACTCTTCCCAAATATTTTTAAGAGTTCCTAGGGGATGTTTCATGTGAACTCTACTTCCTAATCCTTTTGTTTACCTGCCTCTGGGCCGTGGTGGCCATTTTCCTTTTATGCTCCTTTCTAGTGAATGACATCTCCTTCCTCAGCTGATGCTCTCTCAAGGCACCACTGTTGCTGATGTCAATCAGCATCTGGGCCAAGATGGCTTTTCCCAAATTTGCCAGCACTACTGCATTCAATGCTGTAGAGTCCTTTCACTATCAATTTCCCATAGAGATTTTAGTAAAATATTCTTTAAGTGTCCGCTTGCTCTCATGTTACAGATGTACCTTCCATAACATAGCATAGTGCCATGATCAGACTTTCTCTTCTCCTTCCACCCAATCCCACTGACCCATTTATTCCCTGAGTCTAAGTCTTTCCCAGTAAGCTCCTCATTTACGTGGACTGGGGCAGGTCTTACTTCACAATTTTCCAGATGTGCCAGATTTGCTTAAATCTTAAGGTGAACACTAGTCATGCTTCAGTTTTCTGTATTGCTATATATCTAAAGAGGCCAAGTTTCCATACACTGGTAATGCAACAGTCATAATGAAAATGTATTTCCTTATTATGTAAGGGCTGCTTATGAAATCCCAGTACATTTCTCACAGCCAGATTAAACATTTTATTTCCTTTATTTTTCATCAAGTATGCAAATTCTTTTTAGCAGGTTTCATTTTTGATTTAAAATCATTTTTCATGAAAAACTAAATCATTTACAGCCATATGGTCTCATGACAATGCATAGTTAAGAAAAACTCAACGAATTTTATACAGGAATGCCTCTTTGATTTCCTTTCAAGTGAAAGAAACACACTTTCTAGCCACAGAGTGAGATGCTTAAAGAAAGAACTTTCAATGCCAATAAACACGTAATGTGGGTACTTGCCAAAGAGAAAAGATGTAGGTCAATATAATTTCCTTCCTTTTATAGAAAAAGAAGTTATGATTTGGTCAAAAGTCTTGGCCCAAAACTGGGAAGGAGTCAAAACAAGGTACTCCCATATGTTATTTTATATATGCAAAGCAAAAGACAAGCTAGGGAAGGTGCAAGATGAAGCAACAACTGACAGTATTAACATATGATCTGTTGATATTCTGCACTGACATATCCCACATGGTTTCTCCACTGGATGCAAGGAGTTCAGGCAAAACCGCAGGAACTGCCAGTAACAAAAATAGCTATCATAGAGTGAGAACCTACTATGTACTAAGCACTGCAATATTAGCTATATATTCATCAGCTCACTTACACTTCATGACAGTATTCAAAGAACATGTTAATATTCCCACTTACAGACAAGAAAACCAAGGCTCATGGAGGAACAGTAACTTTCCTAAGGGCCTAAACAAAGTAAATAACAATGCTAGGATCTGAGCTCAGGTGTACCTGACTTCAAAGCCCACAGTCTTCCCACAATTCTGTGATGTCTTTCAGTGAATAAACAAATGAATAAATAAATAATCTGAGCTGTTGGGTATCCTTTATTCTGGCTACCTCCCACTTGGAATACTCAATTAATCAGAAAGCAAGTACCAAGCAGTCAGAAAGCAATATGGTATGGCCCTAAGGAACATGGGAACGAGGAGTCAGCAAGGCTTGAGTTTGAATTGAGTTTGAATTCCAGGACCACCATTTATTAACTGTGTGTGACCTTAAGAAACTATTTAACCTGTCTAAGTATTTATTTCCTCGTCTGAAAATGAGGACAAAACTTCTATTCTCAAAAGACCTTCAAAGGAATTAAATGATGTGATGTATATGTTTTCTGATCCTATTCCTTTGAGAGAATATTAACATATATGGCTATTGGAGCCTACTTGCATGACCAGAGTCTGTTCTAAATATCCTCTTTGTTATTTATAAGTGCCCCATCTCTGTCTCACATCATGTTCTTTTCATGGAACCTCCTCATGATCTCTCCTTACTTTTTTCTGTGAGAAGCCTCATCATCCAGACTCAGCCCTCCTCAACTAGTAACATTTCTGATCTCTCAAGTGGCACGATGGTTATGATAGAGTCGAGAAGCAAATAACTTTTTTCCCCAATGTGAATCCATACTTTATTATGTGAGCCTCTGCAGCAGGTTTTTGTTTCCTGCTCAGAACATGATTTATTTTACAAATGCGTCTTCTGCACATATTGTTTTGAAATCAATCTCTTTGCCCCACAGAACCAGTTTTTCCAACTAACAGAGGACTGATACCATGCATTGCCCAATCATTGTCCATTTCCTTCTTGCCTCTTCATCTTCCTTCTCACCTCCATCAGTCTGCATTCAGCCAACACAAAAGTCCCCTTGCATATTCATTTCCATAAGTAGATACCTGGGAGAGTTAATAGCTCATGCATATTGCCAAGGTTTAGACTCCGAATCCCAGTTTGGCTCAACCCAGCCTGTTGGGGAAATTTCATAGCATGATGTCTATTTAATTCATCCTTATTGCCTTCTCTAATCCTGTATTATGTTCGGGTCTTTAAAAATTTAAAGCAAGGCAACCTAGACCCTCTAGGTTTTGGCAGTTGAAGACAGTGTTGCGAACCTAGTACAAAGAAAGAAAATGATTACTACAAAGGACTTACTGTTGAATATGCAAACATCAAGAGTAAGCAATTGAATAAATGCCTACAAAAGGACTTCATATGAAAGTTAGACATGACAATTTTACATTGATAGACAAAGAGAGTTTTTCTTTATTTTTCTTTTTATTAGGGAAGATATCGATGGGGAAGTTTGGATTTCAGAGTCTGATCAATGAAGGTATTGAAGGTTTTATTCATTCCTGGAAAAGGTGCGGAGGACTTGGTGAAGCCAAACAAAAATTCTGACGTGAAATGTGATCATCCAAGAAATGGGAATAGACAGAAAAGCTCAGGGAGGTAGAGGAAAAAAGAAAGGTTACCTCTGTTTTAAACTGATGGTGAAGATGACCTAGAAGAATAGTGTTCTGACATGGAAGATAAATAGAAGTGGTGGAAAAGATACACAGGGACAAACAGTCATCAGGACTAGGGAGAATGCAAATGACAATAGAGAGCGGCACTGCATTCTGACTTAAGCGTAAGGGTATTAGAGAAATAGAGAATCTTATTCCTCAATGGAAATAATATAGAAAAATAATGCATCTTTCTCAAAACACCAATATAATGTCACCATCTTTTTATAAACATCGAATATGTCTCATTACTCCCCAAATCTCTGTTATAGCCGTTAAGACCCTACATAGTCTGCCACCTACGTAATTCTCCAGCCTGGAAATAGTTCCTTTCTTTCTCTGGAATGTGTCATCTCCCTAAATCAGAGCCTTTGTTCATGCTGCTCCCTCCCACCAACACTTGGCTTCTGGTCTTGGCTATACTATTAACTTGCTGGGCCACCTCATACATGTCACTTCTAGTCTCTGAGCCACAATGTTTTCATCTTTATTAGAGGGAAATGGGTGAGAAAAATCTCTAAATTCCTCTCCAGATCAAATATTCTATGAGTCTATGAATATTCCGGGATATTATTAGCATAATTCCAGGCTCAGGGAAAAGGGAAGGTAATTGACATTTATTAAGAGGCTACTATAATGTTTTATTTTGACCTAGCCAGAAAAAAACATGCTACACTTACAGAATTTCCCCAATTGCAGGTATTGTAAGAAAGGAAAATTTAATCATGGAGATAAAAGTAGATGATAAAAAGGTTGTCTTTAAGATATTGCTTATTAAATACATGTAAGTCAATAAAGAAACCATTTCTATTATAACTGCCAACCTACAGTCATTATTCTTATCTGTAGCTTTGACAAATTGACCCTCTTTCTTTCAATATTTCTGCAACCCTATGTGTTTACTCTGCATGCCTTCTGAAGCTCATTCTAAACTTTTCAAATTCCTTGGTCTACCTCTTCCACTAAGGTGAGGAGACCTAATTATTTTTAACTAATTTTCACATATCTGTCTTAACTATATTCTTTTTATCTCCATAGATTCCCCCACTTCCTTAATAATGTCAGTTCTCAAGAAGGAGTTAGCCAATGTAGCTTGTGAATGTGAGGAGGGAGGAAATCTAGTAAAGAAGGAAGGAATCAGAGAGTATGGAGTCAGCCCCAGGAAAAGCCATCCCCTGAAATGGGCCAGTTATCACATACTTACGGCTATAGAGATCATGGAAACAGTAAAAGGACTCACTAATCTGGGAGGATTAGATCAGGGTCCAATATAAAAATGTAGGCAAATGACATGTTCAAAGTCAGGAGCACAATGAATGGTGGAAAACCACAAGCTTCCCTGCAGATCAGGGAAAGAGAAGCCAGAAATCAACTGGATAGAGAAGATGCAGGAACGTAGCAAAATGGGGCAAAAACAGGGAACTGAGACTGGCACAGAAGAGATGGACCCTTTCTTTAAAATAGTTTCTTCTTAAAAAATAAACATAAATAAAAATAGTTTCTTCTTCTTTAATAGTTCCTATTTTCATAAAGATTTTGTCACAGCCTTTCTTTTCCAAATCTGATACATGTGAGAAAATACATATTGTACCACATATAACCTAAGAACATGCCCGTGAACAAAAACTACAGTAATTATTGAATTCCTTTCTTTTTGCCAGACAAATACTTCTTTTAAATAAAAAAACAACATTGAGTAGCAGGCATTAATATAAATGAGATTATTTAATTCAGCCATAGTATGGAAATGATATAGTTCTATTAATATTATTCATTTTAAATTCAGCATTAATTCTGACTTTTGAAGTGTTAAGTGCAAATTGGGAGACCCTGACAACAATATGAGGTTGTTCAATTACATATGCAAACATGAAATAAGGCTCTCGGTCTGGTGACAAGAATCATAAAACCTGTCCATCTTCTTAACAGAATTTATTCTAGGGCAGCTTTTTCCTGACTTGACAATCCTGCTTTACTCAGTGTAGAGAAGATGGAATAACTGTAAATAGGAACTGTATTCCTATCTAGACAAAAAAAAATTCTGCATAGGTTCATGGGTTCTTATTCTAGATTCTTGATATCCACCATAGGATGCTAGTTTGCTACGAAAGGTGACGTTCACAAGTGATTCATTTTAGCAAATCAATTAGGATAAAGTCCTATTCAAAATCAATTGTACCCATTTTTTTCTTGTGTGTTTGTTTGTTTTTGTGATTGAGGTGTCCAAAATTTAAATTTTTCTATGGCTTAAGGCACAGAATTTTGCGAGTATTTGTTCTTTGAGGTATCTATTTCAGAAGAATTAAAGCTATTCTTTGAGAAAAAATTTATGGCCCTTTCTAGACATACACCTTTACACCACCTGCAGTGAATTTTCCATTACCTGAGCAAAGGTACTTGTGAAAACTCCTAAATTTTGTAAGCTTTATCTAATTTGCTACTTGAACAGTTGGTAAGAGATGTGTACCTTTGTTTAATCCGTAGCTTAGAAGATGGGCACTCGAGACCCTCATGAGCAAATTCGGCTTTAATTTGACTGTGATGAACTATTTGTCCAAAGCTCAGTGGAGATGCCGATTTCTGAGAGGAAAGCAGTATTTATAAAGTGGGTAACGAGGGTGGCAGCAGAGGAAAGTACTTGAGAATCACCTTGAGGGCTTCTGCAAATTCTACTTTGACGGCTAAAACAACAGATACTCAGGTTGACTCCATTCTTCACAACGTTGCCCTTTCTCATCCCTCTTGCCTCTCCCAACCCACACCATCCTTAACTCCACAATCACAGGAGAATCACATCTTCGGAACTACTATTACTGATAGGAGAAAATTCTATTCCTCAGGTTTGTTGAGGTGATTAGAGGTCCAAAACATTGAAAATATTGTGGTCCCCACTGACATTAGTTCAAAATTAAAATAATTTTACTAGTGCAAATATAAATGAAACTGCTCAAAATGACAGAATTTACATATATGCAGAAATTGAAGCAGTATTCTTGTAGATTCTTCTTCTTTATTCTCTTCATCTTTCTCCCATGCTGTGCCTGTTTGGTTATCCAGCACAGGTTGGGGCAGAAATATTTGAGGACCACAGATCTATGGGATGTTAAATTTCTATTTCACCAAAGTTCTGTGAATGCTATTACTGACCTAGGTGAGGGCATCTGAAAGTAATATACCTGGACCGTATTACCTTATTTTCTGGAAAAATGCCTTCACTGAATTATGATTTAATTTTATGCCCTCAGCTTTTATAAAAGGTCATTTTTGAAGAATAGTCATTCATCCATTTGGAGAGCCATTCTGTATCTTTTGCAAAAGCCACTGAAAGACTTTGAACATCATGTAGCCTAAAGTCTCTTATATGAGCATTCATGTGACACACTTTTTTCTTACAATTTAGAGAGGGAAAAATGTTTCTTCCTCTCTACTGTATATTCTGCTTTGGGGGGAACATTTAAAAGTGTTTTCCTTTTTGTTTCTTAAAAGGTACAAAATAATTTTTATTTCTTTATCATTATGGTTAGTTCAACCTCCCAAAGGAAAACTGGTTCCCTGAGCTCAGGATAAAATATCATCCTGCCTCTTCTGAACAATGGTTTGTTTTTCGTCTAACAGACACTGGATCTTAACCTGTCATGTTTCCCTCTTCACACTACCTGCAAGAAAGGCGGAAGCAATTGTGTGCCCCCATCTCCAATAAGTGTGTAAGGCTTAAATGGGGGTACATTTTGTTAATAATCTCTGCTAGATCCATCTCATGTCCCCACCCCTCTTTTGTTATTGCCACATTTCCCCACTTAGGTTTATTGTAGTATATCTGACCACACATTAATGTCTCTGTAAGCCACATTTAAAACTCTCCCACTTTTAATTACTTAAAGAAAAATGAATGAATGAGTAGGTGAATAATTTTGAATAGCTAGCTTACATTTTCATTACATTTATTCTTCTTATAATTATTTCTGAAATTTCCATTTTTATTTTCCCATTTTAAAATCACATAATTCCTTTCTGGAAGTAGGCATGACATAATGATATTTTAAAATATTACAATACAATAATAATAATAATAATAATAATAATAATAACAGTGGCATTAAAAGTTATAAAGGAGGGAGAGAAGCAAAGAGTTTGGTAAGTATGCTGAGAGAATGATAAAAGCGCATGGCTCACGCTTGAGAGAAATTGTAAAACAATATGGAGGACACATAAAGCATGACTGATTTTAATTGATGAGACATTCTCCAGTTCTCCCTTCCTCTTGATTTTTCTCTTTGTCTGAAATTTCTTGTTTTTTTTCCTTCCAGATAAAATTTCTTTGTTGAAATCACTACATTTACTACTCTGTTTCTTCTTCCTTTAACATCCTACTCAGTATAATACTACTCTGTACTGGGGACATACTCAGGTCTAAATCAAGAAAATGTAGATAATGCAATAAAACTCCGTGGTAGCTACATAGCTAAGTTTCAATTCCCCTTTGAAATACACATCTTAGTACAACATTGATTATAGAATACATAACCAAGCCAAACTCATCTTATTTTCAGAAACTCTTCGCATAATCACATGTTGGGAAGCGAATGTGGACATAAAACTCACAGCCTCTGAATTTTAACATGAAGCTGTGCAAATTATTAAGATTAATAATAATAATTAATGGAAACCGATAAAGATGGTGTGGGGGAAGGAAAGCTATCGCTCTGAGGATCGGTGAAGATAATCAATGAGGTAATTTGGTAGGGCTAAATATTTCGTAGTGTGTTTGTGTCGCTAATTTATGGCTTCCTTCAGAAATAATGTGGCAGCTTTTCCTTCAGCATCTTGAATGTTATCATATGTACGTATCAGTGTTTCTCAACATGGGGTGTGGAGGGGGAGAAGCCGCGATGATTTTGCCTTCCATGGGACATTTGGCAACCACTGGAGACTATTTTGGTTGTCACAACTCGGGGGAGGGGCCCTACTGGTATCTAGTGGGTCAAGGCCAGGGATGCTACTAAACATCCCATAATGCACAGATCAGCCCCCACAGCAAAGACTCATCAGGCCCAAAATGTCAATAGTGCTGAGGTCGAGAAAGCCTGCTGTACATTAACCCTGTGCTACCATCTCTGTCTGCACTCAGTCATTTAGCACTTTCTTGTGCATCATACTCGGTCCAAAATACCTGGCTCCACAGAGGGCACGTCACTGTATCCACATAGTCTCTCTCCTCATAGTATAATCCGGCATAGAATTCACACACAGGGATATTTAAAATCAGAAGTGTTAAGTACAGTTACGGTGATTTTTTTAGAAGTGCTACACGAAGACAGAAAGAAGAAGAGATCTTTTATTCCTCATTTGGCAGAGAAGGGAAATCTTCAGGCATGAGGTGTTATCCGAAAGAGATTTTGAAGGTTGGGGAGTTATGACTACATTATATAAGTATATGACTACACAAAAAGTATTTTCTCTCAAACACATAAACATGCTTTAAAAAGCAAGTTTCTGTCATGTATATTACAATGAGAGGATAATACATATATACAAAAATTTTTCCCTATTATTTATTGTTTGTTTTGTGTAACAGAAAATATACATAGGGATGCCCTACATTACCCATTATGCTGCCTTGGAATTCTCTACTGTTCATTGGCTCAAGGGACTTTTACTGATGATCTTGAACTACATTCAGATGCATTTGAAATCCACCTGACCAAAATGTGATTTTGCACTTCTGTGTTAAACCAGATCAGCGAGGGACCGCATCCCTACTTTTCAATCAGCCGCAGCAGTTCCATTGAGAGAACCAAGTCTGCACACAGGTGGCCTGATTTATGCACAGTTTTCCGGCAAATTTGATCTTTATGAGAATAGCAAGAGAATATTTTAATTTTTAGTTGAGGGAACTGAATAACCTACATGTTTATTTGCAATGGCATTATGTTTAGGAAAACAGGATCAAGGAATTCTAAGATTCTCACTAGATAAAAATAGCAGGAATGTATTCTGAAAACAGTAAGATTCAAATGGAATAAAGAGCCGTAGGTCATCCACACTGAGATTCAGCCAAGAGAGTACACTAAATTAAAGATTTGTGGGAAAGTGAATCAAAAAATCCTTCTTTTGTTGGAGATCTTTTAATCATTCTAGAATACGAGCTGTCTTTCTGAAAGTATATATTTGAGCAATCTCAGAGGCTATTGAAAGCATAATAAAGCACATTTTTCCACCGATGCCAAAGTACTAAAGATCTCCTCTAATCATAGCATTTATGTGTTTTATAAATATGAACAGACATGATGAGCTATAACTCAAATATATATTTGTAAAAAAGAAAAGGTTAAACTGTACATATTTAATAACATCTTATAAGATTGCATGTGTTCTTTGTTTTATGAACCACGTTGTTCAATATCTTACAAGCTGCACTTTAATCCCAATAAAAATTTTTTTAAAGTGGAAATGACATTAGGACTTTAAGTGGAACAGCAGACCTGGCTCCTCCATGTGCCGTGTCAGCTGTTTTTAACCTGTAGATACAGATCTGCATTCGGGTGTCGCAACTCAGGTCGCAACCAATGTTTGGTTTGCTCCCTCAGAAAAGTAATAACTCTTACAACTGCCTGGCTAGATAGAAATCTGATTAAAGAAAAATCTAAATGAATCTGAAGATGGTTTGTCCGCCCAGAGATGTAAAACTCTTATTACTCCAGGCTTGAGGAAGACTGGAAAACGAATGTAGGCCACACAGAAAGAAAGCCGGCACCGGCAGACTGACTTTCAAACTGTCTAACTTTTCAGTTGTGTGTTTTTTATATGTTAAATATGGTTCAGAAGATTAAAGTCTTCATTTTAGGCGAAGAAAGGAAATAATGTTTCCTGTCCCATTTGCCAAGCTAAGTGAACAACTGTTCCTGCACAATTAGAATTGTTAATTGATTTGAAAACACAGGGCTTTGAAGGTGGAAAACTGCTGACATTATTTCAATGGGGAAATGCACTCCTGAGAGAGAGCACTGCAGTACAATTTCTCTCCTTGTTTTGTTGAATATACATCTATAAAAACACTGTGAATCATGCAGTAAAAACTGCTGTGCTGATATCATAAATCTCTGATAATAAAAATTTCATTGTTGAAACAATAAAATAGACTTTTATTATAACACAGAGTATCCACCTAAACATTGTCCTTTTAGCTTCTTCGAGTTAAATGTATGCACAGTTTTACAGTCTATAAACAGATCTGGAATAAAAGTTAATAAATGTCAAAATTTGCATTTCAAAAAATTCTTGCTGCATTTTAGGGAAGATCAATCTATGAACCTTTCAACATTATGTCAAATGAAATGCTAATTGTACCTTTAGGAATTTCAGAGACAGTGACAAGAAACTAAATGCTCTGTTCCTTTGCATCAGCAAGTCGAGGATAATTGTATATCTACTCTTGTGAACTTCTAAGAAAAAAAAAAGGAAAAAAAAACTAAGAAAAAAGGGTTTTCTATTCTTTAACTCAGGAGGGTAAACTCTTTCAGCCACCCTCCATCAATCTACCTTCAAATAAAGTGTGTTAACATGTTGACAGTGGACAAATCACACAGTGCTGCGTTTATTCATTTTATAATAGGTTTGTCAAATGAGCTTCAGTTAAAGAGATTTAGGAGTAAGAAAAATTTTCAGCCAGAAATAACCGACTTATTCCATTCAAAGTGATGTAAGGTTTAAAGGTGTACTTCTTAAAAGCCTAATCTTTATTAAAACGCACAATTTTTGAAGGCTAAGTCACAAAAATAAATACCAGGAGCCCAAAAAGTGCTTTTATTTTTCCCTACCCTTAAGATAAAGCACTAATACATCCCTTCCCCATTCTATAATAAATCTTAGCACTGTATCTCTAAGAGATACAAATTATCCTCTATTCTGTCTTACAAGTGTGAGTACAGATTGAACCAATGAGCAATGTTATCTAGAAAATAGCACTTAGGTTAAGGTTGGCACCATTTTTTTGAACATTATCCTATTTGTGGCACTGCCTTCATTTCAGAGTCAGGCTGCTGAAATATTTGGTATACCTACAGAGCAGTGAAAAACGAAGGTCCGTGCAGCTGAAAAGCAGCTCCTGTTGTTAACCTGCAGCATTTGGTCACCTCTCACCACTTTAAAAGTAAAATAGGCATTCTCACCTTCTTCAAATACCATTATAGATACTGTTGAGTCAAAGCAAAGATTGTTCCCTTCCATATTTCTGGACCTCTGCATTGTCTATGGATATGTATTAGGACTAGGAGGCAAAACCACCTAAAACGTTTAAAAGATCATTTACAAAGTATATTACACCGGGCCATTTTCAGGTTTCCATTAGACAGCTGATTTGTAATCTTGCTGCTCATATAATAAAAAACAAACAAACACCTGAGCATTCTTATACAACAGTCAAAATTTGATTCAATAAATTCTGTGTTTTTAAAAATTCAGATAAAATAGTACATATTTCTTGCTCTACTACATGAAACCGTATTTTACATAAATTCAAAGTTGACTGAAAGTGATATTTTATGTCTTAATTTTATTGCAGAGATTTTTTCACTTAATTTATGAATATATTTTATTTCTCCTGTTAATACTTCATAAAAATTGGAACTGTCTGCAGGTAACAAAAATAAAAATATATGTTATGGAAATATGCAAATAAATTAGCAGAGACGTGAACAAACATTATCACAAAACAGCAGCTTCAACTTATTTCAGATGTGGATCATTTCTGTGGGGTGAACCCCTCTGCAATGGTCCGTTGTGAGCATCCTTTTGTACACGTGACTTGCATGTCTGGATATGGGTTCTATTTAATTCCTGGGTATAAAACAGTACATCTTTAGTGACAATGAAACGACAGAGGCTAAAACAGCATATGTCTGTTGTTGATTTTTTTTAAGGTTCATATAGAAGAGTGGTTCGTATACTATGAATAATTGGTCCAGTAATCAGACCACAGTAACATAATATTTTATAGGTCATGATGTTTTGAAGAAATTTCCCAACTCTAATATGTACAATTCCCAAAATGAATGCAGCACCAGCAGCTATTCTGAGAAAACTTGGAGCAAATTTCTCCAGACAAGCTTTGTTATTAATCATCCTAATTTTGTTCATGTTGTGTTACATTGGGGAAAAATAGTTGTCCAATGGACAAGTACACTACTAAACAAAAGGCTCATCTTTTTCTGAAGAGTCAAAACAGAAGGCTAATAAAGAACATTTAAAATAAAAGGGCCCATTACTCCTCAGTTTTATATGAGCTTACATGCTTTCATTGTGCAGAGTGTGTTATTAATTTCACATGCCAGATTCATAGGTTTCTGCAATATCAGGTTTGATGTATTCATTATCGGCACTCAGTACATTAATTCACGCTGAAGTCCGGTAAATCAAAATTATACCATCTGGCTTCCTGTTCTTAATGATGAATTTGATGTAGGGGTGATTAAGATTGTTAGGCTTTTGAATTTTAATGTAAAAATTAGGGGATTAAAAAGGCATTTAGAAATGACCAATAGTTAGAATAAACTTACTGACAGGATCTAATTTGTGTACTTGCTAGTAAAGCTCCATTTTAATTAGCATGCCACAGTCTTTCAGCACAAGCTCAAAGAGACAGAAGTTTAGTGATTAAGAAGATGAAGCTGTTAAATTGATAAATTGACCTTGAAATACTTGTAACTGTGGGGGACGGCCCAGTAACTCAAATTGTTAGTGTGTTGCATTGCCACATGGGGAACTGAATCCAAGAGTGACCCCAGATACAAAATTCTGCTTTGCCTCTTTCCTTCTTTTTTTTGTGGGGGGTGTGCAGTGGGAGAATGATGCGGAGATGGTAGTTGGCTCCCCATTCTCATCTTGGAGCTCGGAGTGAAAGGCTGGGAAACAGAGATAAACAAAGGCAAAATCTGCAGACCTGTGGGTTGGCACTATAGTAGTAGAAAGGTGAAGATTTTATCACTGTTTCAGAACTCCCCGGCAGATGACATTTGAATATAGTATCTAAACTCGAAAGCACTGCGTTGGTCTTCTTGGTTCCCTGCTGCAATGATGCTGTTACACATGCATGAGATGTGAGAGGAAGACATTCAAGCAGAGAATTAACTCAGGAAATCTAGGGCACAGCCACCAATAGTTTCCCTTTTGTACCATATTTCAAGGGGGAAAAATATGGAAATGGAAGAATTCTAAATATCTGCAACACAGAATATGTATATAACACATAGTCATTGCACTCAAACTTGACATGAGGCTTCTTTTAATTGAAAGACCAATCTGACATGGATGTTCCTTTGACAGTTAAAATTACCTCCGATTTTAACAGAAGCATTTGAAATGTTACACCGAACTCATTACACCTTTTCTGCATAAAGAAGTTTAATAGCTAAAATAAGTTGAGAAAGAATAGACTCTTAAAACATTATTAGAATAATATAAAGAAACATCCTCATTTTTTCCTAATACATAAAGCTAAAAGTGCGAGGATCCATACAATAGAAAAGTAAGGTTGAAAATAAAATTATTTCCTAAGAAGAGAAAAAAGTGTACTACCTTGTGCGGTCTCATAAAATGCGGTGCTTTGGTTCCTGTGAAATTAATAAATGTAGTCACTAATGCAGTAAAATAAAATACAGTCAGAATGACTTACATCAGAAAACAAGTACATCTGTACATATCAACAATTTGAAGGATTCTGATTCCTGGCAAGTCAAGGAATATTTTAAATCTTATATTTTAGAGGAAATCGAATCTTGACTAACCACTGCAATTTATGTCATTTTAAATAAGATATATTTGAATAAGTATATTTTTCATGCCCTAAAAAGACTGATGTCTTCTTTTATAAGCTCATCCTGTGACACACTTGAGTAGGTAGGTATATTGATTTTTTTTTCTTTTTCTGATGGCAATGAAGTGTAAATGGAAAATATCAGACTTGGCAATCACTTAAACCATGTGAAAATTTCAGAGTGAAGGCTATTAGAGTCACTTTGTGATCTCCCCAGATGACCAGAGGGGGGGAGGGAAAAAAAAATTTCTACATTTCTTCAGATCCTTTGTGTGACAGCTAAGGAGAATAACATTCTTTCTAATACGCCGGTTTTCGTCTCTAGTTGAGAATAACCTCACTGCTTTCTTATGTCACTGGCTGAGAGAAGATGAAAGACCCAGCCTTGTGTAAATGGCTTTGTCTAACCATCAGTCTTTAGCTCTGCATGGCAGCTGTACTATTGACATTAGCTTGTGCACTGGGTGAAATTGAAGTGAGTTAAATGTGACCTTGGCTTAGTTGTTGAAGTAGAAATGAACTCTACTGGGAGTGAAAAAAAATAAGACCAGTTTCTCTAACTTCATTTTTTCTTTAATGAGTTTAACAGCACTCTTAGGATTTGATACATTTTATAAAAACGCTTTTATTTCCTTTTCTATTATACACTGAGTAATCAGCATTTAGTAAGGTTAGCTTGCCCTTTTGTTATGAAATCCTTGTTTCAGGTATTTATATGTCACATTCTAAAAAAAATGGCACATTTATTGTCCCCTCCCCCCCCACCGATTGATTATAACCCTTAAATATGGATGGAAAGTTTTCATTCATACATGTTCATTGACTTGAAAAACAAACACTGGACCACTGAAATAGTTTTAAGTGCCCAGTGCCATGATGACACTGCATTGTCCACTAGGTTACATGTGCCTCCACTAAGCAACCTGCTGGTAAGTCACGTTCAGTGAACATGTGAGACCTACAGATAGATGGATGTGTTGAAATGCTTCTAAGACTGCACCTCCTTTGTTTTCAGATGCAATATACGACAGTGTTTGTATCAAAAGAACATAAGGCTGATTATAGTTTTTTTAGGTGGAGACCATGCAGAAAGTCTTTGAAATTTCATTTGTTTCTAACATTCCTAACTCATATATACATACATATTAATTACAATTTTTATGTGTATATACATATACATATATGTGTGCGTGTGTGTGTGTGTGTTCATATGTCTGTATATGTATGTGTATAGGTAAGTGGGATATATGTATATATACATAGTATTAGTTTAGCTTATAATAGTGATACATGAGCAATAAACCAGACACTTCAAGTTCAGTTTCTGTTATCAAATTTATCAAAGAAGCTCATGATGAAACTATTTTAATTAGTCTATTTAATCCAACTTGAGCAAGCACAATCTAACCCCTTATATTTTACAGTTCATAGTTCACCAATAATGCACTTCTACTACTGATCTATAGTGGTATCACCTTTGGGTATTAATGGAGCCTGCACTTTTGGCTTCTTCTTTAATCATCTTTACACTAGTGTAATGTTCCAAAATTTTATTAACGCTGATTATTTTGGGTGGAATAATGGCTCCACCAAAATACCCACACTCCAATACCTTGAATATGCCACCTTACAAGACAAAGGGACTTTGCAAATGTGATCAAGATGAGGATCTTGAGATGAGAAAATTATTCTGGATTATCTGGTGGATCCACTGTAACCACAAAGGTTCTTATCAAAGAGAGGCAGAAGGGTCAGAGTCAGAGACTGGCATGTGACAACAAAAGTAGAGGTCAGTGATTCAATGCAATGAGCCAAGGAATGCTTGAAGCTTCTAGAAGCTGGAGAAGACTGGGACGGAAAAGGATTCTCACCTTGAGTTTCCAGAAGGAACACAGCCTCATCAAAATATTTTTAGACTTCTGACCTCCAGAATTGTTAGATAATAAATTTGTGTTATTTTAAACCACCGAGTTTGTGGTACTTTGCTATAACAACATAAGGAAACTAATACACGGATGTATTCATACTTCAGTTATCTATACACAGTAATACACACACTATGGTATAGTTATCAATCATTTAAGTAATTTTTTTTTATCACGTACTGTTTACTCATCTTTTAACTTTTGTGCTCAAGTAAGTATAGAATTGACAGTTATTATGTTTAGGAAGCGTTCAGCAATGTTATGGATTTCAAAAAAGGAATCACTGACCACAGTATTTAGAAACAGATGAGAAATTGGAAAGCCTACAGGCAACTCTGCATGTATTTAACCATAACAAGAAAATGTTTTGACTACATGCAGGTCAACATGATGAGAACAGAGAGGTAGGAAAGGTCTTCAGTTGGATAAAGTGCTATGTGAAGAAGCTATGGTGGACAGCTGGCCAGATGCCATCACTTTCAGAATAGAGAATCAGAATAGGTTATAGTGAAGCCCATGAGGCAAGTCAAAAGGAGAATGGTCCAAGGGCTTTACAATTGACCCCAGCCTCCTGGCTGCTGACTCACTCAAGGGCTACCCAGGGGTATAAGCATGGGTTTTTTAAAAAGGCTAGAACTAGAGAGAGTTGCTATGCATGCGCAGGTATTTGCTTACAGGGTATATCATGAACTTGGAGAGAATTGCTGATTAGGTCTGCAGTGAAGCACTTCCCTGGGGGCTGTGCCATATCTTTGGAGGGCCTATAATCAGAAGATCTTACTTAGGTAAATCAGCAAGGTATTATTCCTTGCCACCTCTGCTGAGGAGTGCAGGCTCAGTGAGGTGCTGTAGCACAATGGATTGAGCAAGGACTTTGGGCTTTTAAAGCAGATGCGCCACACTGGAACTCCAACACCATCCTTTGTGGAGTATCTGCTTGAATACGTAAGTTATTGTGGGGACAGAGACAGGAGTGCAGTTTCCAGGCTCTCGGCCTCACGAGGAAAGGTGCTGGCTCAGGAAGTAAATAGCCGTCAACTGTTGTTGGATGGCCATCAGCTGTGGCTAGTTGGCCATCAGCTGTAATTAGTGAGCCATTGGCCACTAGTATAACTGCTGTGGCTACGCTAGCAAAAAATGAGGGCTAGCAAGAAGATGGTGACTGAGCTAGCAAAAGCAGATTGCAGTTAGCACGACGGATTGCGGCTAACAAGTGAGGTTGGTTGGCAGAGATAAGTGGATGGCAGGTTGTGGATAGTGTGGCTCCTGCTTCCTGTGTCTCCAACCCAGCTGCCAGTGAGAGTATAGTGATATGGCTCCCCTACCTATGGCTCCGTGGGTGTTCCTTTTTGGACTCACCATGTCCTGCGTTCTTATGTGGGGAGCGGGACCAGAGACCCTTCATGACACCCTGCATAACAAATGGCGTAGCGAGCCAAAGCTCTCTGAAGGGTGGTGAAGCAGTTTGTGCTTATGAACACTCAGTCTCATGAAGACCAGGAGGAGCAGCTGCCGGAGAGCTGGACCCCTGTGGAGGGGTAGGAAGACATGCATGGTTCCCCAACCAACAGAGGCCAGAGAAAGCGAAGGTCGTTGCGGCCCTGTGGGCTGGGAAGTGCTTGCTGAGGCAGCCTGGATGCAGGACTTGTAGTCCCAGGAGGAAACGCTTGCTGAGTTCTCTGTGGGAGCTGAGGGTGAGGTCAAGGTCGTCCCTCACCCCCAGGACAGCCCTGGTGAATGACTATGGACTATGGGGAATTGCCTTCCATCCCTAATTTAATGGACCTCTTGACTGTTTGCTTGGGAACACCCACCATGTAGTGGAACTGGTGGATGTTTGCTTTTGTGTCTGGACCGGCCGCCATAGAGAATATGTAAGCACCTTGACTGTGAGTCGCTGTTGTTCCAGCAAGGTACCCTGAGAGGCCCAGAGAGAGTGGCAGTGCCCTGAGAGCCCTGGCTGAGTCCAGGAAGTCTGGCTGTGTCCAGAGAGAGTGGCAGTGCTTCGTGTGCCCGGGGAGACTAGTGGTACCCTAAGAAGCCCAGGAAGTCTGGCTGTGCCCAGAAGTACTGGTGGTGCCCTGAGAAACCCTGGCTGTGCCCAGGGAGACTAGTGGTACCCTAAGAAGTCCAGGAAGTCTGGCTGTGTCCAGAGAGAGTGGCAGTGCCCTGAGAGCCCTGGCTGAGTCCAGGAAGTCTGGTAGTACCCTAAGAAGCCCAGGAAGTCTGGCAATGCCCAGAAGGACTGGTGGTGCCCTGAGAAACCCTGGCTGTGCCCAGAGAGCCTGGCTGTGTCCGGGATGCTGCATTCACCTCCGGGTTCCTCACACAGGGCCCCTCACGGAAGATGCTTGTCACGTAAATTGTGAGGCAAAACCCTGTAGGGGTGGAGTGTGGGGACAGAGCCAGGAGTGCAGTTTCCAGGCTCTTGGCCTCAGGTGGAAAGGTGCTGGCTCAGATAGTAAATACCTATCAACTGTGATCAGATGGGCATCAGCTGTGGCTAGTTGGCCGTCAGGTGTAACTAGTGAGCCATTGGCCATTAATATAACTGCTGTGGCTACACTAGCAAAAAATGGGGGCTAGCAGGAAGATGGTGGCTGAGCTAGCAAGAGTGGATTGCAGTTAGCACAACGGATTGCAGCTAGCAAGTGAGGTTGGTTGGCAGAGAAGTGGATGGCAGGTTGCGGATAGTGTGGCTCCTTCTTCCTGTGTCTTCAACCCAGCCGCCAGCGAGAATATAGTGGTATGACTCCATGGCCCCGTGGGTGTTCCTTTTTGGCCTCACCATGTCCTGCATTCTTATGTGGGGAGCAGAACCAGAGACCCCGCATGACACCCTGCATGACAGTTATCTAACTTCTCTGAACTTCACTTTTGTCTTCTACCAAACAGGGCTAAGAATGCTGATTTATAGGGTTCTTATGGGGGCTGAAAAAGATAAGGAAAGAAGCATCTACCGATGTCTGGCAGGGAGGAGTTGCTGAGTTATAGGAGAAGCTATAAGCATTTTGAGTTATCTGTGTAGCCTGAACTTGGCCTTCGTCTGTATGTGCCTTGAGTTTCTCCTCAAATTTCCATTCTTGATTCATCTCGCTTCCTCGCATATCTCATCTCCATGTATCTATCGTTCTGTAGACCCACTAAAACTATTCATATTCCCCAATTCTTTACTCAAATTGTTAGAACAGAATCATATTTGTAACATTCCCAATTACCTTTCTTCAATTCCATTTACAAAGGAGAGAAAAGAGATCATATTTATTTGATACTTGTTTCATGCCCGGCACAATGCCATATAGTTTCACATACACTGAAATATCATACGTGTATGTTATCAATGTAAGCTACTTAAACAATATATATATATACACACACACATATGTACACATATATATGTACATATGTATATACATAATCTGATTATTTCTATGGACTATAAAATGTTAGGTAAATATGTTATACTATTATGTGATAAGACCATACACTGTTTTTGATAATTTGATATAAACTTATTACTTAGTCTATATGTAGAAAAGTAAATATATATACACACACATAAGTGTGTGTGTGAGTATGTATATGTGTATATATATTACATATATATACTATTATATATATATCAGAATATATAATTAATCAGAATAAGTTGATTCTAAAATGGCTTTAGAAAAGGCACTATGTTGCTAGAGTGCTAAGATATCCAAGACATGAATTTAAAATGGAACCACATATAACTCATGTAATCATTTCAACATTAGGCTGACATACTTTGGATATTCATTTATCATGTTGATGGTAGAAATGAAAATTTTTTCAATTGCTGTGCCGTATTTATATTGTGCAAGGAGTCACTACAGTAATTTTTCAGCTGGCCAGACCACACATTCCCTAGAAGACTGTGCATGTGGTTGTAAGGAGGGTATCAGAATAATTCAGGGACTTTTCAAATTGCACCCCTCCATCCAGATTTTGATAAATTTCCTCAGAAGAACTATCTGCTCTCTCTCAGTTGAGGAGTACACCAGGACCGTTCAGAGATGTGTTTCAAATTGCTCCGTATCCCAACAGAAATGGTCAGATGCCTTCTTGGAAAGGTGCTTGTCCTGCTGGTGTTGAAAATCACTTCCCCAAGGTGAGCCACGGCTCCTCATGAAGTTCACAGGTGTCTTGCTGGTGTGCAGGTGAGGAAAGCTGTCTGGGAACCAGTTGAGTAACCAAGCATTCTTCAATTCTTCCAATTCCCCACAAAATCATTATGAGCTGGGGGCGAATTTTGTTCCTTTAACACTCCTATTGTAATATGTAGCATAACAATTTCCAGTATAGACACATCTATTGCAAATACAAAAATACAATTTTTAAGCATCGAGTACACACACACACACACACACACACACAGCAATAGAAACAGAGATTAAAATTTAGTGACATCCAGGAACCACAGTGGGCACTTTCATATATACTATCTTACAATAGTTTCATTAGTTTTATTCCATCTTGGTGAGCTAGTTTCATCCTCATTTTTTAGATAAAAAGAAAGATTAACTTGCTTTATTCATACAACTATAAGGTAGCAGAGAGAAGACACTGGTTCTAGGATGTTTCATGATGTTGTGTTTTGGAAGTTAAATGGAAGGCCTCAAAAAGAAATTGGGGTACATAAAGTCCTGGGGACCAGACCTTCGTAGAAAGTCCAGCCATCAAGCAAAGCAAGATTTCCCAAGAGAATGAAGAGCCCTACATTTTTGTGCCCTACATGGACATCTATAAATCTAGCAAGAGGAGAATTAAGCAGATATGGGCAGAGCAGGGGGGAAGGGACAGATGAGAAAAAATATCCTACAGAAATCCAGGAAAGATAAAGTCATCATGAAGAAACGCTCCAGTTCTGGAGTGGACTGCTAGATTTACACCCAACTCCACGGCAAGGTTGGTCAACTCACGCTCTCCAGGGCTTCCTACTTGTGTACAATCGAGGATAATAAGGCACCCACATCAGAGAACAAGGGACTTTGCACAGTGTCTGGCACATACTAAACACTTGAAAAATAGTATTTCTTGTCACTGTTAGGTCAGCAGGAAGCAGGGACCACATCAATCTGTCTCTCAGGCACAGCCAGGCCTCCAGTCCCTTGAGTAAAGCTGAGTATGAAGAAGTTTGATACAGGTCGAAGAAAAAGGCAAAAACGCAGTTACTAAAACCAGGGTGCAATGAGTTTGACTTGATGCCAAGTCAACTGAACAACTAAATTGGGGTTTCCATTCTGTGATAGTCCATGGTCCCTTGACCTGAGGGTAAACCTTCCTGTTTAGAGGGTCAAGTGGTCCCAAATGTGGGCAGAGACTGCAGGAGTGCAGCGTGTAGAAAGGGGCAGTTAGGTCATTGAAAGTATAAAACTCTGGGATACTTCTCCCAAAATAGTAGGTTTTTGGGGAAAATATCCTAACTGAAACTTTTACAAACCTCTGTAACTTTGACCAATTTCAGCACTTGTTAGTGCCAGAGAAATAGTGCTATCTTTCTTGCTCTGGGCCATATTTTCCAAATAAATCAAAATTGGTACTTATGGAAAGAAAAATAACATTGGTACCTGTCCAGCCTTGGTGACTCATTCTGCTGTCTGGGTGGCTGTGGCTATCCATGGCAAAGGTACTGTCATCTGTGGGTCTGAAATGAATAGAAGCTATCACTGGAATGTAGAGGGTTTAACTGAGGAATAGGTCAAAGGGTTCTCCCAGACATGCAGCCCCTGTGCCAATAACCACTGTCTCCTCCCTACACACTTGTCTCTCTCGTTCTGACCTATTTTTTCTTTGTCCTTACTTATTGTCAAGTTCGAAAGCACTACATAATTTTGTGTTTGTTTTTGTCTATCTTCTCTCGCTGGAGTATAAGCATCACGATGTCAGGGATCTTGGTCATTCAGTTCACTCATGATTAGCTCATACGTCTAGCTCATAGGAGAATGCCTGGAATGGAATTGGCACTCGGTAAATATGTGTGAACTGTGTGGCTAACCAGATGGATCAACAATAACTGCCTCCGTGTGAGGGATATCTATCCAGGGTTTTTGCTGTAACGCCAAGGTTTTGCTTTAACTATAGAGCCCTATCTTACTTGAACCTAATATTTTTTAATTAAATTTTGTTTGAATTAATTTTAGCTTTACAGAAAAGTAGCAAAAGTCGTACAAAGAATCACTGCATATCCTTCACCCATATTCCCCAAAAGTCAGCATTTACTATGTTTCCTTATCATTGGCTGTCTCTCTGTCTCTCTTGCCATACGCATACACACATATTAGTTTTAGCAACACTTTAGAGTAAGTTGTAGGCATTATACCTCCTTACTCTTAAATATTTCACTGTGTGTTTCCTAAAATCAAGACTATAACCTCAGTACAATTATAAATTTATGAAATTAATAGCAATACAATATGATTTCTAATATACCAATCTTATTCAAATCTCACCAAATTCCCCACTAATGAACTATGTGTAGAATTTATTTTATTTATTTTTTTTCATTTCTCAAACCCAGGATCCAATCCAAGATCATATATTACACATAATTTAGTTTCTTTTGAGCTGGAACAGTCTATCAGAAATCCTTTACTGTTTTTGAAGCATGTAGTTATTTTGTAGTGTCCCTTAATTTCGGTTGATTAGATGTACACTCCTGATTAGATTCAGGTTATGCAGTTTGGGCAAGAATATCTTTAAAAAAAAGCATAATTATGTCCAGTTATTGCATCATATCAGAAGACACATGATGTCTTTTTGTCCCCTTAACTCTGATTACTTGGTTAAGGTAGTATCTACCAGGTTTTACCACGAAAATATTCCTATTTGTCCCATTATAATCAGTAAGTACCTTGAGGAGAGACACTGTGAGACTCTTTAAATTTTCCATTTCTCATAATACTTTCATTCTCATTTTTTTGGAGGATTCTATGTATGTGCATACTCTGAAAGTTTTAACCAAAAGCTGGTTTCTGGAAGAAAAGAAGAGAGAGGAATTAATCAAAAAGGTTTCAGGGAAATGTTAGGGTACATTTCCAAACATTCCTTTTTCTTACTATTTATTCCCTGATAAGGAAGTCTAAGAAGGAAAATGTCATAATCATGACTGTTTTGGCACAAGAAAAAACACAGGTGCATGGTCTATTTGATGGAAATCCATTTGCGTGTCAAATATTGAAAGATGTGAAGAAGTCACTGTTGAAAGTAAAAACCTAGAGTTTTCACAGCAGTCATTGCATAGGAGCAATTTAATTACTTTATTTTTTCATTTTTAATTAAAAAAGAAATAAAATTTAAAAATTTATATCCAAGTTGATCATCATTAACCAAACACTGAACAAAAATTAGAGTCTGTAGCTCACCGATCTGAATTCTCTCCCCTCAGTTCTTTGCAAAGTTGGCTTTTTCTTATCATCCTGGCTCTGTAACTTACCATAGGTGGGCAAGATATTTCTCTGTGCCTTGATTTCCTCATCATTAAAATAAAAGTATTAGTAATAGTATCTATTTCGATTGAGGAATTCATGAGTTCATGTATATGATGTTCCAAGGACATGCCTAAAACAGAGTAAATGCTATGTACAGGTTAGCCAATACAATTATTATTCCAAGTTCATGTGTCAGGGGTCTCTAAGAATACCCCCAGATTTGATTTCATTAAGAGCATTCCCACTAGGACTCAGCATATAGTCAGAGCAATGCCTATGAGCTAGTAAAGTGAAAGGATACAATGCAAAATCATCAAAGGGAAAGGCACTTTGGATAAAGACCAGGGGAGACCAGCCACAAGCTTCCAAGAGTCCTCCTCAAGCAGAGTGACATAAGACACACGTAGGTTCTCCAGTGATGAGCTGTGACAACACGTGTGAAGCGTTGGCCACCAGAAAAGCTAATTAGAAACCCAGTGCCCAGGGATTTTTGTAGGGGTCTGATCAGATAAGCGCCTGCTGCCAAATACATACCAAAATTCCAGACTCCCAAATGGAAAGCAGGTGTTCAGCATAAACCATATTTTTGGCACAAACTATTTAGGCACAGTGAGCAACATGGGAAACCTTTCCAATGTCCAAGTTCCCAGATGCCAGCCAAAGACCAATCTTGCTTTCTAAAGATAGCAGGCCTGCTATGTTAATTCTTTCCTGCACAATTAGATACTGCTATCATAATGTGCCTTAGAAGCATAAATCAAATTGGCCGCTATGTACCAAAATCAAAATCAATTGCACACTACTAGGTATTGCTTCTGGATAATGACTTCAAACAAATATTTTCCACGTATGATGAAACCAACACTCTATAATGATTAACTTCAACAACAATATAAGGCACATTTTTAAAGGGAAAGATAAGCTATTCATGCAGGCCCTTTGAATTTAGTTCTTCAGTCTCTTCCATATCCAATTTTCCAGTTACACCTTCCACACCCAATTTAAAAGCTGGCTCGACTTAGAACACAGGGCAGCTATTTGTCAAATGTATTCAGACAAAAAAGGTAAGATAAGGCCCACGGTGTCGATAATGCCAACGGACATGCTCCAGAATCATCTGAAATCAGCAGGAGCAGAAGACCCAAGCATCGATATTTGATAACACACACAAAACTTACTGACAAGTATGCACTATGAGTCTCCAAACAAAGAACCCAAAGACCGCTTATGTGCTGTTATAATAAAGGCTGTGTATTAATCCTTAATTCTAAAAGAGGCTTGTGTTAAGATCCACTCATCAAACATTTATATAACGCCAAATTTGGGCTAGGCAATGAGGTCCTGACCTTGCGGGGTTTATAATCTCTGGGAGAAACATAGACGTGTGATTTGAATACAATTCAGTAAGGTTTCGTAAAAATACTGTTGCAATGTCTCAGCAGAGAAGTTCCAAATTAAGGTGATTTGTTTTGTGAGATTGAGCGTGTCATTTAACTTCTCTGGGTTCAAGTTTCCCCATTTGTGAAACATCATAGAATTGTGCTTACACTATAATACTATAGTTAAGAAAAGTTGTGTTCCACTTCTTAGGATTTAAAAGGTGGTAAGTGTAGATGAGGTGGCTATGATATCCCATATTATTTATAAAAAATAATTATAAAAAATAATTTTAAGACCCTAGGATATTGGAAATATTAAGAATGTTTTCACTCAACAAATTTTTCTCTGAAAAGTGGAGATATTAAAAATCATTCCTTTAATCTTAGAATTACTCTAAAAGTAATTTTATCAATACACATTTGTAGTAAATGTCAAAGGTAAGGTTGACAAAAATTGTGGGTTTTTTTTTTTTTTTACTACTGAATTATAATTTAAGCGTTAAAACTGTTATATAATTAAGTCTGCTTTCCTTGCTTTATTCAAAACTACTGGAACAGCCAGTTGGTTTCTGACCTATAACAGACCTGGGCAGTGCCACCAAAATAAATCACTGATTTCAAACTTTATTGGAAAAATCATTTAACAATTACTAAGTCATTAGTATAGAGTTTTAAACAGAAGCTCCAAAACATCTCACACAGCATTTAAAGATTTAATGAAATATCCTGGCTGGACAGAATTTTTGCCTTGTAGGTTAAGAAATCACAAGATGTCTAGAAAGCCCAGGGTAACACTGACAGAATTGATACATGGGTATTAATTAGATCTAAAGAAAGTGTGGAGCCCAGTGAAAGGAGTTACTGTTTCTGTTCTGAAGCAGAAATGAAGCATTGGTTATTATGCAACAAAAGATTATGCTTACTATAAAATAAAGTTTAATAGACTATATGTCTTGAATTTACCAACATACACATGAGCTAAATTTGAATCATATTATACTTTTTAAAAAGCCGTGTGTTAGCACCTGGTAAGGGATTGAATCACTGGGTATTTCAACTTGAATTCCTTTCCAACTGTGATAGGGAAGCTATGAAGCAGATGAAAATGGAACATCTGAAGTTAATGGAATCATTGCCAGGAAAAAGAACACAAATGACGATTTTGCACTTTGGATAATATTGTCTTTAAGATCCATTTCATCTCTAAATTTCTATGAAATGCTAATTTTAAGAATGTAGAATAATTAAAAATATCACATTAGGATATTATGATAGCAAATCACTTTAAGGAAGTATTTAAGTAAGTGCATATTACAGAAGCCATGGATTCTAAAGGAGGTTACAGCTATTATTTTCCTTTTTTTTTTTTTTGAAGATATTTATTACTTGTTCCTCTATAGTTCTCACATCACTTGTTAATGGGTTATTTTGAAATTGTATATTTTTTTAGATCAATAAAAAGCACTCCTTCATTATGGCTATTGTTCAAAAATAAAGCAACATCAGGGTGATGATCACTTCATAAGTTATATAAATGTCTAATCCCTAGGTTTACATCTGAAACTAATATAATATTGTATGTCAATAGTAATTGAAAACTAAAAATAAATAAAGTAAAAAAACACACACTTCTTTATATCACCTTATTTTAGATCTCATTTCCTAATCTATCAGCTCAGAAACACTATGGCAACTACTCTTCAGCTATGAAGTTTCACCAACATTTTTCATGATTCTTTGCATGTTTCATGATGTTCAATTTTCAAGGATGTCCTCAAGACCAATTTAGATCAATGAAATTCATTGTAGCACATTCCAAAATGACTCATATTTGATGTTTTCAAATATGTCTACTACTGAAAAGGGAATTTGGGGTAAGGGATTCAGAATTTTGAAATTCAACGTCAACAATAACTAAAAAAAAGAAAATTGAGCTAAGATAGCTCCCCGTCCATTAAATTAATAAACTTCTCACATCTGCTACCTAGTATGTATCCTAGTCAGCCATACCCAGCCAGGTCTCATCAGGTATTTATGATCACATAGATAATACATTCATGGAAGACATTATCTATGACACCATGAGGAATTACCCACTAATACATTTAAGCTGTTTTTCCAGATTGGTATGGAATTTTATATGTTCTACATCTTCATTCCTCCAATAGTTAGCTGACTATCATGTATCTCAGAAGATAACATGCATATGGATAATTTTTCTCAGCTAAGTGAGGAAATCTTTCTGCATGATGTAGTCATGTCCCAGAGTCTTAGGTAAGGAAGAAAATAATACAAAATTTTGAAAATAACATATATATCCCTATCTTTCTTATATAACATTGCCAACAAAATTGAGTTTAGCAGTCTTAAATCTTATCACTCTAATATTTCTTCATTGATTTCAGAATAAAGTTTAAGACTTCATAGCACCTCCTTGGCACAGTTCGATTACATTTCCTGTGAGGCCTCCCTCTCCTTTTCTCACATGCCTACCTGTAACTGATCAAATTACAGATCACAAATGATGTGATTTTGAAACTCTAATATGATCTTTCTGCATTGAGACAAGTTTAGAATATATCTATAAACATACATAACTTTTTTTTTAAAGCTCAAAAAGAAGGAACAAAGGAACAGCACTCTACTTCAAAAATAATACACATACAAAGGTGAGGAGAGAAATGGACAAATTTCCCTTGTTTCTGGGGCCTGGATTCCATGGCAGGAAAGTATCTGCAGCTTCTGGAAGTCAAGCTATTCCCCATATTCCATGAGGAAATTCAAGGAGTAAGGCAGAAATTCCAGGTTAGGCTTGGACTGTGTTGGAGTTAGTTCCTAAAGATAACCATTTCAAATAACAGATGAAAATACTATATCTATATATTTTTCATATTTTGCCCCAAGTCCTTCTTAATGTTTTGTTAAATAGCAAATGGTGGTCATTGGGGGAATTAAAACAGGAGCCATATCCATGCTTCGGACAAATAGCATCAACTTGGAGAAATCAATTACAAGACAAGAGGTGACCTATGAGTGTACTGGCGCTGCAACCAGTAAGCACCAAGAAAGAATTGTAGAAAACGGAAGCATTATTTAAGTTTCCCAGAAATTATTTGAGGCAAGGTATGTGAAAGAATAACAAACGTACTCATGAGACCTTGAGCTAATTAATATTTAATCACTAAAATAGAATTACCTACTACCCCACCTCAAAAAAAAAAAAATCTGACCTGAACCATCCACATTAGACTTTTAAAATCTAAACAAGTTACTATTTGTTACTTCCCATTTAATATTTATCTGTATTCTGTTTTAATCTACAGCACAGTAAATATTTTCAAAGGTAGAAATGTCAGAGAACTTTTCAACTCTGTTATGTCTTTTATTTGCAATATTTTGAAAGAATTAAATAACTATGCATACACTGAAATTTCTATTCTTATAAACAATCCCAAATACAATTTTTTAATTCATTCTCATTTACTCTCTGTCATTACCAAAGGAAAAAGTCCATCTCTTCTTCCACAAGGTGAACGCTGCCATCTGTATTATATTTTACATGTTTTCTCACTTCCTTAAGTATTTTGTGCCATCAATTATGTCCCCTATGTCTTTTACTTTTTAACTATTTATTCTCACTGAGCCATAACTCTCAATTATGTAAACATACTTGTGTTTTCTCCATTAAAAACAAAACAAAACAAAAAAACTAGATCTACCAGACATCTCTTGAATACATCATCCAACAATAGCAGTATACACATCCATCTCAAGTGCCCATGGAATGTAATAGACCATATATTGGATTGTAAAACAAGGCTCAATAAATTTAAAGATTGAAATCATGCAAAGCATCTTTTTAAACCACAATAAAATGAAGCTAGAAATCCATAACAGAAGGATACCAATTTGTGAAAATTAAACAACATACTCTTAAGCAATAAATGGATCACAAAAGAAATTACAAGGGAAATTAGAAAATACTTTGAGATAAATGAGAATGAAACACAACACACCAAAGTTTGAAAACTTTGATCAGAAATAAGACAAAGATGTTCACTCTTGCCACTTTTATTCAACATGGTACTCTTCTAAGCAGGCCAGTTAGACAATAAAAATAAATAAAGAGCATGTGTAGTAGAAAGATTGGTAGTTATTATAAATGAGTGGTTCGTTTTAATGATTGTTTGGTTTTTGTGTTCACTCATCATTGTGTTTGAGAGATTCTTACATGGTGCTATTTACAGATATCATTCATTCACTTTCTCTACAATACAATGAAAATAAATCATAATTTAGTTATCCAATTTAGTGTTGGCCAATATTATTGATTGCTTCCCATTATTTGCTATTACAGACAACATCACTGAATATTCTTATGCATATAACCTGGTACAAAAGATTTGGTAGGGTATTTTAAATAAGAATCAAATTGCTGAGTTATAAGGTATGTACATAATCAACCGTAGTAGGTGT
The DNA here is from genome assembly GCF_004115265.2 of Rhinolophus ferrumequinum. NCBI lineage: Eukaryota > Metazoa > Chordata > Mammalia > Chiroptera > Rhinolophidae > Rhinolophus > Rhinolophus ferrumequinum. The sequence goes on from NC_046287.1 coordinate 24,036,816, forward strand.
GAAATAATAGAAAATACATAAATTGGTCTCTGCCTTTGGTTCCTGGCACAGGGCTCCTAAAACCCTTGTAATTTCTTAAGTGATAAGAGCACTAGGAGCATCTTTTGTTCTAATATTTCATCTGAAACACAGAGCTAAATCCCTTGGAATTTCCTGAGTGACAGGAACGCCTTTCAGTCTAATGAGGTAACTCTTGGTGGGCTCTGGATAGCTTCAGAAAGACCAAACCTGAATTAGAAGCTTAGAACTTTCAGCTCCACCTCCCATATTCCAGGAAGGCGAGAGGGGCTGAAGGTTGTGTAATGAAACCTCCACAATAATCCCCAAATTATGGGATTCAGAGGACTTTTGAGTTGGTGAATAAGAACACAATCGTGTGCTCTTAGGATGGCACACCCCAAACTCCACAGGACGGAAGCTCCTATGTATCTTTTCATCTGGCTGTTCATTCATATGATTTAATATTCTTTGTAATAAACTGGTAATCTAGTAAGTAAACTAGTTACTTACTTTCTCAGTTAGTTACTTTCCTGAGTTCTGTGAGCTATTCTACCAAATTAATTGAACCTGAGGAGGGGATTGTGAGAACCTCTGATTTTCAGCCAGTCAGTCAGAAGTACAGGTAACAACCTAGACTTGTGTTTGGCATCTAAAGTGTGTGTGTGTGTGTGTGTGTGTGTGTGTGTGTGTTTTGTGGGGCTGTCTTGTGGTAGTGAGCCCTTATGCTTGTGGGATCTGATGCTACCTCCAGGTAGATAGTGTCAGAACTAAACCAAACTGTAGGACACCCAGTTGGTGTTGCAGAATTGCTCCGTGTAAGGAAAAATCCCACTAACACAGATCTAATGCCATAAGTGTTCTAAGTGTGAGTAGAGGAAACTGAATTTTTCCTAGATACAAGGTAACAGAAAATTTGTTTTCAAAATTGGTTAGACCAGTTTACATTCCTTTTAGCAGTGTACATGTATGTATAAGACATTGATATTGTCATAATTTATGCCAATCAGTAGGGTGTAAAATGGCATCATATTGTACTTCTAATTTGCATTTTCCTTTTTTCCTAATAAGATTGAAGATCTGTTTTTATATTTGAGATCCACTAATGTTTTTTTTCCTGCGGAATGTCTATTTATGTCTTTTAAAAATAATGATATTTACTTATTTATCTTTGTCTTACTGATTTATAAGTATTTTTTCATTTTCAATGAACTGTTTGGTGACTCTTAATTCTGTTCCATTAATAGCTTTGCTTATCCCTTCACCAATACCATAATTTTAATTAAAATATGTCTTAAATTCACCTCTATTTGGCTCTTCTGAAAAAGAGTTGATTTTTTGATATTCTAAATAAATTCTAGAATAACTTGCTAAGCTCTATAAAAAATTCTTTTTAGATTTTGGCTAGGATAGTTTTGAATCCATAGATTAATACAGGGAATTTTGACAACTTCCTATTTATCAATTATCAATAAGGTATGTCTCTCCATTAATTGAGGTCCTCTTTCATGTTTTCCACTGAATTTTTATAATTTTCTCCAAATTGAAGAAGATATATATATATATTTTAGGTAACTTATTTTTCTGTTCCAGCAAAGACAGTATCTTTTTTAATTGCCAATTTTATTTCACTAATAGTGGTTTAAGGAAACATAATTTGCTCTTTAGCTCATATCTGGAAAATTTGCAAAACTCTCTTATGTTTCCTAATAATTTATATATAGATTGAGGTTTTCCTTGTAGACTATCATAGCATCAGTGGTTTACAACTGCCAGTTTGTTCTTTTCCAATTCTTATATGTATTTTTTCTCTTATTAGTTGTTTTAGTGTCCTAGGGCTGCCATAACAAATTACTACAGAGTTGGTGACTTAAGATAACAGAACTTTTTTTAAAAAAAATTAAAGTTTATTGGGGTGACAATGGTTAGTAAAGTTCCATAGGTTTCAGGTGTGCAATTCTATAATACATCATCTCTATATCACATTGTGTATTCAACACCCAGAGTCAGTTCTCTTTCCATCACCATATATTTGATCCCTTTTACCCTCACCTACCACCCTGCTCCCCCTTAAAAAAAGGATAACAGAAATTTATTGTCATAGGTCCGAAGGCCAAAAATCCAAAACTGAGATGTTGGCAAGGCTATGCTCCCTCTAAAGGCTCTTGGAGAGAATCTTCCCTTGCCTCTTCCAGCTTCTGGTGACCCCTGGTGTTCATGGCTTTGTGGCAGAATAACTCCAATCTCTATCGCCATCTTCACATGGCCACCTTATCTCTATGTCTTTCTGTGTCCAAATCACCCTTCTCACTTCTCTTATAAAGACACCAGTCATTGGGTTTAGAGTCCATCCTAAATCCAGGGTAATCAGGTCTTGAAATCCTAAACTAATTACTAACTAATTAATTAACTAACTAATCTGCAAGGACCCTATTTCCAAATAAGATCACATTCTAAGGTTCCAGATGGACATGGATTTTGAGAGGACACTATTTAATCCATGACATTAGTGTTGCTAGGACCACCAATATAATGCTGAAGAGACATCCTTATTACTGATTGTAGAATAAATGATTTTAACATTTCCCCATTGAATATGACACTTTGCTGAAGCTCATACAGATTTTTTTTTATCAAATCAAGGCAGTTTTCTTTTCTTCCTGACTTGATAAAAGTGTTTGTTTTTTTAATCATGCATCCTTATTGAATTTTTCAAATGTTTTTTTTTAATCTATTGAGAAGATATGTATTTTTCTGCTTTAATCTTTTACCTAGTGAATTACAATAGTCGGTTGCCTAATATTGAACCAAAAACCTCACATTCTTAAAAGAAAAACCAATTTAATTATGATTCGTTATGCTTTTCTTTTTAATTAATGGCTTCCATTTGCTAATATTTCGGACCCATTTTTTTGTACCCATGTTCATTATTGTGATAGGCCTATAAAATTTTTCCTCGTATTTTTCTTATTTGTTTTGATAATAAAGTTATTATTAGAATCAGAATAAATTTGGCACTGAATCTTACTTTCCAAAAGGGTTTTATTTTTCCATGAATGTTGGTAGAGCTGAATGTCCTTGGTTCTTTCCTTTTGGAAAAATATTGAAATCCCAATAAAAATTTTTAATAAAGAAGAGATGCTAAGAGGCTTTTCCTTTTTTCTCAGTTAAGCTAATTTTTATTTTTTCTTGGAATTTGTCCATTTCACCTAATATTTCAAATATACTGACATACATGGTTTTAACATTTTCTTATTATATTTTTTTGCTGTTGTCTATAGTTGTATCTTCATTTCTAATATTTATTCATGTCTTTCCCTGATCTAATTTCTCAGTCTCTTCCAAGATCTACCATTTGACTTTGTTGATCTCTCCACTGTAGGCTTTTTTACTATTTCATTAGATTCAATAGTTATTTTTGCATTTCCATCTTTCTAGCTCCTTTGAATTTATTTTGGTTTTTTAAAACTTATTCAGTTCTTATCTAATATTAGCATTCAATCTTGTATCTTACCCTCTAGTTTTGATAAGTAATAATTTAGCAGCATCCCACTAGTTTCGATAAGTAATAATTTATTTATGCCTTAGTTTCTAGGAATTTTCTTATTTCCATTCAGATTGCTTTCTGACTTGTAAGTTATTTAGAATTTTTTTTAAAGATATGCTTATCTATTTGTTGTTGCTTCCTAATCAATTGTATTTATGTTGGGAATGTTTGACTGTGGTAATTTTTGTAATATTTTAATTTTGCCCTATAGTCTCTCCTGTTTAATAATAATGTAATTACACCAGGTCTCTTTTGGTTCATTTTTTGCCTATTTGCCTCTAATGCTTTTTCTGTCAGCCTTTCTGAGTTCTTTTGCTTTAGCTATGTCTTTTACAAATAATGTATAATTAAATTGTTTATCATTAATACAATTAAATAGTCCCTATTCTTTAGAAAGCATAGACCATTTACATTGGTATCTACCAACTTATTTTGTGGTTCCCAGGTCCATTGGATCAATGTGAGATCAAATTGGATCAGGTTTCCATTTGTCACCTGGCCTCCACAAGGCCAACACAAGCCTCTACTCCACAGGGAACCAGGATGGTGTTTGAGTCCTCTAATATCCATGTCAGCTGAGAATCTCTTTGTCCAGTGCTTGGTTAATCTAGTAAATAGCCACAGATCCATTCAGGAAAAGATTGGGAGAATATTTGTCATACGTATTTGAGTCATATACACTTACTCAAGGGGACCCAGTCTCCCCTTCGGTCAATGCTGAGTCAGAGAACTAGCTCAGAACTGAAACCTGTTGAAGGGCCCTGATATTCCATTGCAACAGCTGAGTTTACCATTCAGCTCGTGAGCTCTCAATATTTTTCTGGTTACACAAGTCAAGGAACACCCTTGACTGCTTATCTATGTAATCCCTAAGAATACCACAAGCATTCAGCTGTCACCATAGATTCCCTTCTGGACACACTGGTCTTGTTATCATTAAAAATAATTATATCCATCTTGCTCTGTTGGTTAATTGTCACAACCTGGCTTCTGCCACTTAAAATATTATTCCTATAATTACTAAGGAACCCAATATCATGCCCCACATGCTACTCTCAACACTAATCCTTAGAGGATACCCGCCACCAAGTTTGCAAAAGAAACACCTCTTTGCCTGTGCATTCCTTATTAACTTATTGCATTAGTGAAAGGAATTTTTTGGACTTTCCTGGGAACCCAGGTGGTGGGTATTCTGATCTCATGTAGTAAGTCCATCGTAAAGTTGTCATTTCCTTGAGGTTTCTGATTCCTTCTCAGCACTCTGCCAAGGCATCTTCTAGGTCTCTGCTTCACTTTCTTAGGCCAGAAGCTTTTCCAAACATCAGGGAACCATCTGAACATCATATGGCAGGACATTAACCCCTGAGTCATGGAAAGTATTCTCACATCAATCAATAACCTCTCTGATCCATGGCTCTCAAGCGCCTCTCAACCACACGTTTTTGCCAATCCTGCTGGTACACATCTTATAATTTTGGGCTGTACATTCTTCTTCCTCTCAGAACAGGGTCAATATTTCCCTGCTTGGGCTCTCCTGAGACCTGGTTCAGGTTATTGGTATGGAGGAAGTGGGGGAACAGCAGGACTAAATCTTGAGGAAGACATACACATCTTTTGAGGCACCTGCCCCAGATGAGGTCTTCCCAGGTTCTCCAAATCAGAAAGCCTCGTTCAAGATTCAGAAGAGTCTGTGGTTCAAGGTTTTCTGGCTTATTCACCAAATATCCCCGTGCCACGTAGGAAGTTACCACTCTTTGTCTATTAGAGGGCTGAATTAACAAAGGACTCTGGATATTTTGCATTGTCGTCTTTGTCATTCTGTTAACCTTACAACTAAGTTCTCAGCCTGCTTTTTATCACTATCTGTTCTATGGTTGTAGGAGATAAGGAGCTTTTTAATCACTGACTTACAGACCCTCTTACTTTCACAGCACATCTTGAAATGAGAGTCTGTTAACCTGAGTCTATCATTTTCTTTTTTTGAAGCTCCCAACATAGATAACAAAAGCCAACAAATTCCACAATCCTTATAATTATCATTGTCCTCATTCTTTCAAGGGTCATTGCCACCGCCTAAGCTTCCACTTGCATTTTGTCTTTCTTCACCAGAGAGAGTCTTAGTACTTATAGTGTTACTGCATGCCAGGGGTTGTCGCCACTGAACATTTTTCTCATCAATGACAGTTCCAAAATTTCATCCTGAGTGTTTGTTTTTCAGGGTCATGTATAGTCTCAACTATCTGAATCTGAGTTGCTCTTTCACCACAGAAAGCAGAGTCTGGGTTCCTTCTCTTCCTCAGAGAGCAAAGCCTAAAGCATTGACTGGTATGAAGGGAGCTTACATTAGGAAATGAAAACTTTGAAAGAGGAAGCCAATAAAAGTCTGTGTCATCAATGTGGTCATACTGTGGGAAATTGGGGTTTGCTCCTACTCAGACCTTCTGAACTGCTTGTCTCCTCTGAGAGAGAAGACGGGAGCATCTATTTACCAGCTCCCTAATTGGTTAAAACCTGCTCTCATACTTGCATATACGAGAAAACATGCCAGGTGCGTATGTGCAGATATCCCACAATTGGCAGAGAAGTCTGGGGAAGAAGCAAGAGATAATAGTTCAGCCAAAATGGAACACATTCGAGTTGCAACAATTAAAAGCTGGTTACCACACTGAGGGCTGGAGTAAAAGGTGGGCCAAGGCAATGTCAGGCACCATGCAGGGCAGGTCTGATACATTTATTTCAATTTTTAAAACTTACTTATTTTGTACTTTGTATTTACAGTTCTTGCTAGTCAAATTCAGTATGTTTTTTACTAACTTTCATCAACAATAACTTGCCTCATATGTTTACTAATTTTAAATTGTGAGTTCCTGTTTCTTGAAAGTATCTGAGATAAAGTTAAATGTGAAGCCTATGTTAAAAAAAAGTCCCTCCAGAGAAGCTATCATTTCCACTCTACTAAATTTTCAGGGGCTATATCACCAGGGCTTGTATCAACTACATTTATGATTTTTTTTTTTTTTGGACAGATAAATCATGTGACTTTCGATTCCAATCCTACTTGTGCAAGCTTACTGCTATAGTCTCAGGGGACACTTTTATTGACCTTTTTTCTTGACCAAGAGCCAAAGTCAGGGTAGCTAAGTATAGCTAGGACCTAACCATCTTTACCTGAATATCTCATAGAAACTTCAAAAACCTCACATCTGAAACTGCACTCATCCCTTTTCTCCACAAACCTGTTCCTTCTCCTATATTCTGTATCTGCATTAACGGTACTCTACCCACTTTGTCACACTGGACTTTGAGAAAGTACTCCATGGTTCTTTCCATCATCACCGCATCAAGTTTTGCCACTTGTATCTCTTGGGCTTGCCCACACTCTACTTTTCACTAGCATGCCACCACTGATTTAAAATTCAAGTTCCTTAATATTTCTATCCTGGACTATTAAAATAACCTAATAACCACCATATTTTCATTTACTTTCTCAATTATTCTCCAGGTTGTTGTCACAGCAATATTTCTAACACCCCATCTAGTCATAACAGTTGCTTGTCATCATTCTTCCTACAGAATACTTTCCACACAACTTAGAACAAGGTAATTTCTACAAGGTAATTTCTCACCTAGACCATGGATTGCATGCCTCTACTTTTTGGTCCATGCTCTTCGTTGTGCTTGGAATGCCCTTCTCACACCCTCTTATCTACCTCCAGGACTCTTGGATATACTTTGGAGCCTTCCCTTATGGCTTTAGTAGGCATTTCCTCCTCTGGGCCCACATCACAGATGTGGCATACCTCTATTTTGGCACTTTCCACTGTGTGGTGAAAATTTTGTCATTTGTCTGTCTCCACCACTAGGTTCCAAGAACTTTTAAGTTTTGTACCCACAGCAAATGGCAGAAGTCATGGATTATGGTATATCCAATAATATGCCATACTTTGTTAATTGATACATATATAAATGAATTAATAGACTATATTTCCTGTGAGATGTAATGCTAAGCAAGGTTGGACATTGTTACTATTGGAAAAGAAGAGATAAATAATACAAGTTTACTTAAAACATAAAAAAAAATACAAAAAATACTTCATTATATCCTGTATGTTTATTTTTTATTTAAATTTGTGTGCTACATATTTTTCCATATTTCATTTAATTTAAGCATATTGACTATTTATTTAAAAAAACACCATTGGGTGATAAATAGCATTTATTTCTTCAAAATTATTATCCAGTGTATTTTTTTCCGGAAATTACAATTTATACTACCTAATAGAAACAAACTTTGAATAAAAAGTTTTCAAATTTATGTAAATTTAAATCGTTTCACCTGGAGCAGTGGCAAGCAATAATGTTCCAGCGTGAACATTAATGTATCACCACATTAAATTTTTCACTCTGATTTCACAATGGAACTTGCAAACATGTAAAAAAGAATATTTTAAATGATTTTTGCATTAAAATAATGTCAAAGCATTTATATTTTGTAATAAGGATAATGAGATTAAAGCAATAATAAAAATATATGAGGTATTAAAACTGGTGTATAGGTTTAGAAGAATAAAGAAGATAAAGGGAAGTGAAATTCACACACTAGAGTACATATCATTACTATAAAATAAACAGGAGATAAAAATATCAGTGGATATAAAATAAATAACATGAAATAAGTTCATCATGTGACCTCAGGAGATGCAATTAAGTCTCTTACAAAAGTTGTTTTTTCACATATAAAATATAGTAAAATATGTATAATATACAATGCATAGAAACACACATATGTGTGTATATATATATTATATATACATTATATATTTAATAGGAGAGTCAACATTATGTTAAGAAACATATTATTTCACAATGCAATACTGCTGAAGTTTCATTAACAAACACATATATGATATGACTACCTCCCACCCAGCACTTCCTATCCCCTTTATATTGCTTTATTTTTTTTCCAAAACATTTTTGCCTTTCCAACATGCTATAAAACTTACTCATGAATTTTCTTTATTGCTCGCTCCTCCATCTAGCACTGAAGTCCCAAGAGCTTACAAACTAGATAATTAATATTTGCTGAACAAATGAATATTGTCATTTTCAATCAGTCTTTAGTCTATGCTTACTATGTAACTATGTCACTCTTGTTGCTTAGCATTGCTTTCCATTCTATTAAATTGAAAAAGGCAAAGAAAATTATATACAGACATGCTATTATTTATATTACGTGTAAAATTAATTATATATATATAATTATGTGAATATATTAGATACTATTATATATTTAATTAATTGTTACAATTGCATGGAGTGGAATGAACAGAATGTATTCCTCATATTTTTAAACAAAAAGAAGTTATGACGATACAAAAAGCAGTTGACTTGGCCAGGTATTTGTAGGGTTCTCATAAAGTCACCACTCACTTCTTATGTACTTAATTGTCAATTTTAAATGGGCAGGATGAAAGGCCTCATCCAGTACCCTCCATTTAGGAAACTTACTGAAATTGATATCCATTTACTTGGAGGAATTACATTAACTATATTATAAAATGGATCACAGAATTATGTTAAGAATTATTTCCAACCGCTTACTCTTAATTGATTCTATATTAGAAATGGAAAATAAAGAGGACAGAAACACTATCCAACATTTTACCAATTAGACTATACTACCCAAAGAAAATTTAAAACACTTATTTCTTTTATGTTTTTAATCCATTAAAAGTAGTATTACCATTCAGACATTCAAAATCAGCAATCAAACAATTCATTATATTGAAAAAGAAAGAATGTTTAGGAAAATATTCCTCTTGCTTTCTTTTTTTTTTTTTTTACCTTTTCCACCCTTTGTAATTTTTTTCAATTACAGTTGGTATTCAATATTATTTTATATTAAGTTTAAGTGTACAGCATAGTGGCTAGACATTTATATAATTGAAGAAGTGATCCCCCAGACTAGTCTAATACCCACCAGGTACTACACATAGTTATTACCATATCATTGCCTATATTCCCTATGTTATACTTTACATCCCAAGTACTATTTTATAACTACCAATCTGTACTTCTTAATCCATTCACCTTTTCCACCCTGCCCTCAAACCCCATTCTATCTATCGTCCCAACAAATCTAGTCCCCATCTGACACCATGCATAGTTATTACAATACTATTGACTATATTCCTTATGCTATACCCTACATCTCCATAACTATTTTGTAACAACCAATTTGTACTTCTTAATCCCTTCCCCTTTATTCACCCATACCGCAACACCCATCTGGCAACTATCAAAATGTTTTCTGTATGTACAAGTTAGTTCCTGTTTTCTTTGTTTATTTCGTTCTTTAGATTTTACATATAAGCAAAATCACATTGCATCTGTCTTTCTCTCTGACATACTCCACTCAGCACAATACCCTCCAGGTCCATCCATGCTGCTGCAGATGGCAAAGACTGATTCCCTTCTATAGCTGAGCAATATTCCATTGAATATATGTACCACCTCATCTTTATCCATTCTTCCTTCTACAGATACCTTTGTAAACAATGCTGCAATGAACATATGGATGCATACATCTCCTCAAAGCAGCATTTTGGGTTTCTTCAGATAAATACCCAGAAGTGGGATTACTGGGTCCTTCTATATTTCTTGTTATAGTCTTTGTTTGTTTTAAAGTTTATTTTGTCTGGTATAAGTATTGTACTCCAGCTTTTTTGGTTTGTTTTCATTATCATGAAATAAATTTTTCCATCCTTTTACTTTCAATCTATGTGTGTCTTTCAATCTAAAGTTAGTGTCTTATAGGCAGCATATGTGAGGGTTTGTTTTCTTATCCATTCATACCTCCTTTGTCTTTTGATTGGAGCTTTTAATCCATTTATATTGAACATAATTGTTAATAGATATGTAGCTGTTGCCACTGATTATTCATAATTTTAATATGTTTTTCCCATCTTAGAAAAGTTCCTCTAACATTGCTTGTAATACTGGTTTGGTGATGATGAATTTTTTTAGCTTTTTCTTGTCTGGGAAGCTCTTTATCTGTCCTTCGAGTCCAAATGATAGCTTTGCTGGGTCGAGTAATCTTGGTTTTAGAATAGATCCTTGCTTTTTATTGCATTGACTATTTCATGCCAATCCCTTTGGGCCTAAAAAGTTTCTGTTGAGAAATCAGCTGATAACCTTATGGAAGCTCCCTTATAAATTACTAGTTAGTTGCCTTTCTCTTGATGCTATTATAATTCTCTCTTTGCCTTTAACTATTACCATTTTAATTATAATGTGTCTTGGTGTGGGCCTGTTTAGGTTCATCTTGTTTAGAACTCTCTGAGCTTCCTAGACTTGTATGTATATTTCATTTACCAGGTTAGGGAAGTTTTCAGTCATTATTTCTTCAAATAGGTTCTCTATCCCTTGCTTTCTTTTTTCTCCTTCTGCCACCCCTATGATGAGAATGTTGTTACACTTGATGTTGGGGTCTCAAACAATTCTCTTTTTTTGGGGGGGGCTGATTCTTTTTTCTTTTTGATGTTCTGTTTGGGTGTTTTCTGCTACGTTGTCTTCCAAATTGCTGATTCGATCCTCTGCTTCATCTAGTCTGTTCATGAATTCTTCTAGAGCATTCTCCATTTCAGTTATTGTGTTCTTCATTTCTTAATTGTTCTTTTTTACAGTTTTTATTACAGTTTTTTTGCTTGTTATCTCTCTGTTGAAGTTCTCACTAAGTTCCTTGAGCATACTTATAACCATTGTTTTGAACTCTGCATCTGGTTGTTTGCCTCCAATTCATTTAGTTCTTTTTCTGGAGTTTTCTCTTGTTCTTTCATATATCTTTGTGTCCTCATTTTGGCTGCCTCTCTGTGTTTGTTTCTGTGTATTATGTAGATCTTCTACGTCTCCCAGTCTTGGCTGGGTGGGTTTATGTAGTAGGTGACCTGTGGGGCCCTGACACCTGCTTCAGGTGCTCCAGGAGTGTCCCTTATGTGAGTTGTGTGTGTTGTCCTGTAGTAGTTGAGACTTGATTGCTATTGGCAAGTCAGTGGATGAGATTGACCCTCAGGCTGATTGGCTGTGGGGTTTGGCTGCGTCTAGAGTTTATGAGCTGCTATGTGGTGGGGGCTTACCCCAGTGAGTAAGATTCACCCCAGTGGTCTCGGGTGCCTGTTGAGACCTCCCTTTGTGTGTGCCACTTGTGGGTCTAATTGGGCAGAGCTCTGCCCTGTCTGAAGCAACTTTCAAGTATGTTGGTTCTGCAACCTCTTGTGAGGGGCTTCATTGGTGCAGGTCAGCCACTGCCTGTAACTCTGGCTGAGGACTGCCTGGTAGGAGCTACAAATTAATCCACAGTTGTTTGCTCTCTGTGCTAAAGCTGGAGGTGCATGGGAGAGCCATGCTGCCAACTGAGGACAGCTGCCACCAGCAATGGGCCTGGGTTAGCTCCACAAAAACCAGAACACACTCAGGCCTGCTGGCACTTGGCAACTCCCTTAAGATACAGCCACTGATAAAGCCTCATGCGGTATGCAATTTGGGTGAGGCAGGGCCTCAGGGAGACACTAGAATGAGAAGGGTTGTGTTCACCAGATTATGTAGATTCTGGTTCGGTGCCAGTACTGAGCCTGGAGCTACTCAACAAAAGTCTCAGAGCATACTGAGGCCTGTCGCTGCCTGCATGGGCCATGTAGACTCTGATAGTTTCCCAAGAAAGAGTGCAATGTAAACAGGGCTTACTGCTGGAGAGAAAGTGTCACTGGCTTTGAGGGGACAGAGCCAGGAGAGCAATTTCCAGGCTCTCGATCTCACGTGGAAAAAGGTGCTGGCTCGGGTAGTAGATGGCCATCAGCTGTGACTAGTTGGCCATCAGCTGTAACCAGTTAGCCATTAGCCACTAATATAACTGCTGTGGCTGGGCTAGCAAGCGCAGATTACAGCTAGCAAGTGGGGGTTGGTTGGCAGAGAGGCTGACGGCGGATTGTGCGTAGTGTGGAGCCTGTTTCCTGTGTCTCCAGTCCAGCCGCTAGCGAGAGTGTAGTGGTGTGGGCCCCCTATCCATGACTCCATTGGTGTTCCTTTTTGGCCTCACCATATCATGCATTCTTGTGCAGCATGTGGGAGCTGAGTCCCTGCATTACAGTTGGGGTCCCAATGAGTCAGCAGGATGGAATAGTGGAGCTCACCAGACCAATCAGTTTCAGATTTGGCTGTATGGGTGACAGCTCAACACAGGAAAGCTGGCACCCACCTGATGGCTTCACTACAGGAGAACCCCACACAGGGAAAATAGTGTCTGTCCTCCAGCTCTTGCTCCAAGCAACACACCTCAGTCTGATCTCCTATGTGCCTCTGACACCACCTGAGTCACTGTCCCTCCACTGGATCCCAGGGTGAGTGTCTCTGAGTGAGTGAGTCTGTGTGCAGGCCCTTTAAGAGGACATTTGGGTTTCCCGCAGCCTTCTGTCCCACCTGAGTAGTCAGAATCTCCAGTTTTTCACAGCCAGATGTTGTGGGGGCTCCTTTTCCTGATGGTACCAGTACTCCAGTTTGGGAGTACTCCAGTTTGGGAGCATGGTATGTGACTGGGGTCCCTCACTTTTCCTGGGGGAACATCTGTGGTGGAGATATCCCTCCTGTTTTTCAACAACTGCAGGGAGGTTTGGGGAGCGCCCATTTCACTTCTCTGTCCCTCCAGATTTGACTTGGCTTCTGCTTTATATCCTTATTTATAAAACTTCTGTTCAGGTTGACCTTAGATGGTTCTTTGGGTTGATTGTTCTTTAATTTAGTTGTAATTTTAATGTGTTCATAGAAGGAAGCAGGTACAGTGTTCATCTATTCCATCATCTTTGCCTCCCTCTTGCTTTTTTAAAAACACTATCACATTAAAAACTTGTGTCCATAAGATGTTAATCAAGCTTTTAAAAAATATATTCTGGTCAAATAATTCAGAAAACTTTGGATTCATCATATTTTTATAATTTTATTAATTGCAGAATGCCCCACATCTTATCCTAACTTATAAGACAACCCCCCTATACACACACACACACATCCATACACCAGGATCACCTATCTTTAGGTACACTTATGTTCCAAGAACTGCAAGATCAGTATAAAAATCATTAATTATTTCATGGTTATTATTTCCATGGAACTCCTGCTTAAACCAAGAAGAATTTTTTTAAGACAATGTATATTAAAGTGCAGTAGTTTGAAAGCTATACTATTCTTTCTTTCACGTGCCATCAGAACAAAAAGGGACGGAAATTGAATTATAGTAGAAGGAATTTTAGTGGTTATAATGAAAAATGAATGAGAGTCATTATGTACAACTGGTATCAACAGTGCTTATATAGAAGACTTTAAAATTAGGCTTTAAAGGTGTAGGTGATAGCAATACTGACTCTTGGCTAGTTCATGGAGAAAAGGGAACTTTTCTGCACTGATAGTTGAAGTGTAAACTTGTGCGAAGGCCTGAAGGGAATGGGACAACATCTAATACTATTAAGGTGTGCATTCCCTCAGTCCTTGCCAGACATAACCCTGTGACATATATATATATATATATATATATATATGTCTATATATAGATATATAGATATATATATATGTCTATATATAGATATATAGATATAGATATATATATGCAAACTTTTACAAGAAAGCTCTTTTCAATATTGTTTATAACAGTGAAAAATTGTAAACAATTCAAATTATCATCGCTGTGAAGATGGGTATATACATATGAAGTCAGACAATTCAGTTTGCAAACTCATCCTAGAACAAGGGCTACATACCTCATTGCTGAATATCACCATGGTCTCCTTCAAAGTACTCCCCTTGGGAAGCTATGCACTGAAGCCAGTGTTTAGTCCACCCTTCAAAGCAATTTTGGAACTCTTTTTCTGGAATGGCCATCAGAGATATAGTCACATTACCCTTGATGTCCTGAATGTCATCAAAATGTCTTCCTTTCAATATTTCCTTTATCTTCAGGTAATGAAATAAATAATTTGGGGCCAGATCAGGTGGGTAAAGAGGGTATTTTAATACAGTTATTTATTTACTGGCTAAAAACTCCCTCACAGACAGTGCCGTGTGAGCTGGTACATTGTTGTAATATAAGAGCCATGAATTGCTGGAGAAAAGTTCAGGTCATCTAACTTCTTCACACAACCTTATCAGCACTTCCAAATACTAAACCTGATTAACTGTTTGTTCAGTTGGTACAAATTCATAATGAATAATCCCTCTGATATCAAAATAGGTTAGCAACATTGTTGCAACAAGTTCATGAACTTAATTGTCAGACCTTTCATATGTGTGTGTGTGTGTGTGTGTATATATATATATATATATATATGGCAAATTTTTAATATAATGGAATACTACACAGCAAGGGGTTAGAGCTAAATTATTTTTCATTTAAAGAAGCTCACATATAAAATGTTGCTCAAAATCATTTTTCTTATGCATATATAACATTTTAGTGTATTTTTCATTAGTTTCAGGTGTATAAAACAATGTAATAGTTAGACATTTACACTCCTTACAAAGTGATAACTCCCCCTCCCCCAATCTACTACCCCTCTGACATCTTACATAGCTGTTACAATTCCATTGACTCTATTCCCTATGCTGTACTCCACATCCCGTGACTATATATATATTAAATTATAGTTGACATTCAGTGTTATTCATCTTCAGTTTCAGGTGTACAGCACAGTGGTCAAGCATCTACACCATCCATGAAGTGGTCTCCCTAATAAGACAAGTGCCCATCTGACACCTTACAAAATCTTTACAACATTATTGATTATTTCCCCAAACTGTCTTTCATATTAGTGTAGTTTTGAAGCATGCAAAATAATGCTATATATAGGTAATAACAGATATATGTATGATAAATGTAAACACTCATATGAAAATGATGAATAATTCAGGATAATAAATACCTCTTGGAAGGGCAAGAAATAAGATCATGGAAGAATAAACCAAAGGCTTCATCTGTAACATTTATTTCTCATGTTGTGAGATGGTATCTGGATGTTCTTAAGTAAATACAATACCTTTTTCTATTTTGCCTGAAATATACAAAAATTCAACAAAATAAAAAAGACATTTAGCTGAAGCTTGTCTTGGGGAAAAGGAATACAAGTAGGAAAACTTTCAATGATACATTATGTCCAATATTTTAATGAAATTAAAAATGAGAGATTTTTATTAATCTAGAAACTTCATTTTTTTAAAAAAAATGTATGTTATTTTCTTTCATGAAATGATTTATAAATATAAACAAATAAGTCATATATATGTATATATATGTATATATGTATATCTATTTCCCAGTTCCAGTTAGACATTCCCAAGCATATAGGCATTTCAAAATCATACCCATGAAAATGGATTAAGTAGCATATTAAGTCCAGGCCTAGCAGAAACTATTTCAACTGTTTTCCTATATCTTTCAAAGTTATCAAAGAAATATTGTTATAATCTTAACTTCTCAAAAATATTGTCCAATGGACTCATTTTAAATATCCATTATAGCAAACAGAGTTACTGATTTTTTTTTTATAGAGTCTTCTTTCCAAGAGTTATGGGACTTAAATAAATTTTGAATGATCCCCAAACTCCCCAACATGTTGTCCATATTCATTCACTTCATTCCTCATTTATCATGCCTCCTCACTTCTCCCTGCTTCGGCTTTCATCCCCACTACTATATTAAAACTATCTCTATCAAGGACATCAACAGTCTATATCTTGTATAAAAGTTCACGGTCATTACTCTGCCCTTACATTATTCAACATCCCAGCAGCATTTGACATACTGTCCTCTGAAACATTGAACATTGCCTTTTCTGTAATTCAACCAGTATTCATCTGGTTTTCCTCTTGGCACAATAGACAATCATTCTTCTTTATTGGTTCCTCATGTTCTAAACTGCTCCTAAATTTACACATGACCTCTATGTAGCAAAATCCAATTGTTAATTTTTCGTTCTAACCTGTGATGGTCAGTTTTATGTGTCAAATTAACTAGTCAACAGGATGTCCAGATATCTGGTTAAGCATTATTTATGAAAATGTCTGTGAGGGTGTTTCTGGAAGAGATTAGCATTTGGTCTGTGGTCTGAGTAAAGCATACTACACCTTAATGTGGGTGAGCATTATCCAGTTCATTTAGGACCTGAGTAGAACAAAAAGGTGGAAGAGGGGAGAATTTTCTCTCTGCCTCACTGCTTAAGCTGGAAAGTTAGTTTTCTACCCTTGGACTAGAACTTACACCGTTGATGCTCCTGATTTTCAGACCTTCAGACTCATACTGGAACTATACCAGTAACCAGTTTTCCTGGGTCTCCAGTTTGCAGATGGCAGAACATGGGACTTCTCTGTTTACATAATTGTGTGAGCCAGTTCCTCATAATAAATCTTTTTATACATATGTGTGTGTGTGTGTGTGTGTATAAAATGTATATATATACACACACATATATAATGTATATATACACACATACATACATGCACATGTATATATATATACTAATGTATATATACACACACACTTATATAATGTGTATATATATACACATACATATATGCACAAGTATATATATATATATACTTGTATACACACATATATTTATGTATTTATTATAAGAAATTGTGTCTATATATATAAGTGGATAAAATTTACCATACTGGATCACTACATCCTCTCTGAAGTACTTTTTTTCACTTGATTTTCAAGATAACATACTTTAATGGTTTTTTTCCTACCATGTTACTTGCCCCTTCTCAGCTTCTGTGCTGGTTTTTCTTAATCTCATTAACATCCCTGACTGTGTGCTGATATCTTTAGATGAACTTGTTTTATATACCATCTGTAGGCTGATGACTCTATATCTCTGTGCTGAAGATTCTCAAATCTGCATCTCCAGTTTTGGCATTTCAAAGACGAGCGTATCCTACTGCCTTTACAACACTTCCACTTTGATACCTAGTAAGTTTCTTAAATCAACGTGACTTAAACTGAATATTTTAGTTTACTTAACTAAATTGAATGCCCTCCTCCAACCTCCATACAGCTTTTCCCCATGCCATTCCCATCTCCCTGTATGATGCCACCATCTCTGCCCAGTAGCTCAAGCCATTTATCATAGTCATTCTTGACTCTTCCTTTAAAACTCTACTTCTAATTCACCATCAGGTCTTTTGGTTCTACTTTCAAAATATATCTTGGATCTGACTACTTTTTACCAATTTCACTGCCTCAACTCCAATTCAAGTAATCAAAATGTATTTCCCAAATGACTGAAACAACCTTGTAAAAATCTTCCATTTCCCACTCTTCAATTTTATACCGAGAAGCCAATGTTAACGTTCTACAGTGTAAATCAGATCATGTCTCGTCCTTATTTAACATCGTGCAATAACTTCAGATAAAATCAGAATCCCTAGCCATGACCTAAGACCCTACGTGATCTGGCCCCTAATTTACCCTCTAATTCTACATTCTGACCACAATGGCTTTTTTCTCTCTCTTTAAACCTCTAAGTTTGTTCCCTTCTCAGCAGCTTTGCTCTTAGTCTTCTTCATGTCTGTTCTAGTCCCCTCACTCAGATCTTTATAAGGTGTCTTGTTTTTACCATTCAGATTTCAAATTCAAAGTTCTCTCCTCATAATAGATTTCTATGAGCTCCTACTAAAGAATTCCTTATCAATTTACATCATCTTAATGTATTTGATTTGACATTTGGAATTTTTTTTTCTTCCGAAATTATCTTACTTTTTTTTACACATTCATTGTTTATTTCTTTATCCTAGAAAAAGGACTCGCTCTTTGAGGACGGGAACTTTGGTGTCTGATTGGTTGACAAATATCTTCCATTGCCCAGAACAACGCATTATACAAATATTTGCTGACCGACTGTGAACTTCCTCAAAATTTACCAGATGAGTAGAAAAGCTAATGTTATTCATTTTGGTGGTATCTTCCCTCTTCCTAACAGTCATGTAAGTGTCTTAAGAGGCTTAAAAATTATTAATAGAGTCTTTGGTCCTCAGTGTACCCTGGTGTGGTAGCCAGTCTCCAAGTTGTCCTCCAATGATCCTCATCTTCTGAAATTCCCACCTTTGTGTAGTCCCCCTCCCCACTATATCTGAGATGGTCTACATGACTAACAGAATGTAACAGTGACATGGTGTGATTTCCAAGCCAAGTCACTAAAGATATTGTCACTTTCACCTTGCATCATTCACTCTATGGAAAGCCAACCAGCATCTCACAAAAATTCTTAAGCAATCCCTACAGAGAAGTCCCAGTGTTAAGGAACTAAAGCCTCTGGCCAACTGCCAGCAACAATTTATTAGCCACAGAAATGAGCCATCTTAAAAGCAGATCCCCCAGCTCTAGTCAAATTCTTCTACTTTATGAGAGACCCTGAGTCAGAACTACCTAGCTAAGAAGCTCCTAAATTCCAGATCAGAATATACTATGATATGATCTGAGATTTGTTATCATACAACAGTAGGTAATCAATACAACTGGTCTCTGCTGATGTTCATTTCCTGAGTCTCTAAATTTCTGTCAAAGTGAAGAAATAATCTGCTTCTTCCTCTTTTCTTCCCCACTTGGCTCCCCACTACTTCTTAAAATGTTAGCACATCCTTTCCTGCAATCTCTCCATGAGCCTAGGATATTTTCAGGCAGAGACAAGAAAGGAGCATCTTCTGAGCATGTGACAACTTTGCTTGCAGTCCTGTAACACAAAGGTACTCAGCTACAAAGGCAAAAGTTGACTAGCTTCTTGGGAAGCAAGAAGGAAAAAACAAAATCACATATAAAACAGTTCAACTTTGTACATGTAAAATGGAAATTAAAGAATAGTATCTACTTGATAGGTATTTTGAAAGGAACAAATGGCGGAATGCTTATAAAGTTCTTGGCAAGATGACTGACCCACTGTCAGTGCTAAATAAATATTGGCTATTATTATTGACTTTCATTTTAATTCCTTTTTTATTTAGACAGCTTTTGAATTCACTAAAATGGATTAGTGAAAATAGTACATTATAAATTCCTAACACTATACAATAGCTGGTGATTTAGATGAGGAAGTGTTTTTTTTCTAAAACCTGTTATCATAAATTGAAAATAGACTTTTTAATACATACATTTTCAGAGAAAAAAAATTAGGCTGAAAATTAACCAAAGGCTATGTTATCTAAATTATAATAAGAGATTGTCATCTTAACATATTGAAAACTAGGCAAGAGACTTAAAATGTAGTAAGAAAGTAAAAGCAGTGAGAGATTGTCTTGAATGTCATTATCTTATTGCCTTTTGGAACTAAAAATGTATTGTTTCTCATAAAAAGCAAAGCACTGAAAACTATTTGGCAGCAAGGTTATTATTTCACATATAATTACATCTCATACGGAGGTACATTGGCAGACATGCAGTGGCTAAATTGTCCATTTTCAACTAGAAAAAAGAAATGTAGTTCTTTTTTCACTTACATCAGTCAAGAAGATAGCCGCCCACAGGAAGAGATAAAGACTTATTTGACACTAGATCTATAACCAATGATTTTAGTTATCACTTGAAATTAGTGAGAATTTTGAAATAGGCTTAAGCTTTTTTGAAGAGCAATTTGGTACCACACTGAAATAGCAGATGAAATGGAAAAGTGAAAAAAGAAAAGAGAAAATGCTGTTTTCATTCCTTGACTATGTTTGGATTTAGGGATTTTTAAAATAGGATTTCTCATAGACAGATAACCCTGAAAGCACTGATGTATTAATTTGCCATTTTTGAAAATAAATTAAGCGTTTAATTAAATGATCTTCTCTATAAACCAATTAGATAAATCCTGAGTCAATGAATATACTTAAATATTATCCAGGGTGCCAACAACTAAGTATTATTTATAAAAGCCAGACAACTAAATTCTAACCCTCTAAGGTGCCTGTTTTGAATGTTTATTAAATCATCAGAAGAGTTCTAGTAATTGTAATTTTAGATAAGTGTGGTTTATAGGTATCTGTCATGTAAATGTGATACCAAATATTTACATACTTAAACATTTAGAGGAAATGTTATCACCTGAATTCTTTTTAGCTAATATCTATGTGAAAGAAATAACTCAGGTCAACTGGGAGTTGGAGGGTGATATTCCTAATGTATGTTCAAGTTATAAAACCGTGTCAGTAAATTGCTACATATGAGATAAGAAGGAGAAGTTGTTTCCTACTTTGGAGCCTAAGAGGAAAGAAAAGAGATGGAGGTGATAAGAAAAGAGACTGGAAGTAGGAAATGGAAGAAGTCTGTATACTATGACAGACCTCACAATCTTCCACGGTGTAGTGAGGTCAATCTTACTACAAAACGTCACAAAATGTTGAGTGTGTGTGCGTGTGTGTGTGTTGATAAAAGATTTAATTTTCAAGGATAAGGAAGCATGTAGCAGAAAGGATTGCCAGAATGTAAGCCTTAGAAAATTCTCACAAATCCTGGGGAAGGACAGCTATGGACATTCGTTGGTCCTAGAAATGAAAGTGTGAGGTAAAATCACCTTGCTCGTCAAAGAACAGAGACACCAATCAACCACACAGAGCTTGCTCCTCAGTAACTACTTCCTTCTTTTCCACCTTTCCATCATTAAGTAAACAATCTTTGTATTAGTTAGGCTTCTTACCTCACCCTCTAGGAATTCTATACGAGTTTGCACTATATAGTTGATGCCATAATTATATGGTTAACCAGTAGAAGGAACTATTAGAATATAAAAGACATTTGGTAGGAAAAAAATCAAAGTACAGACAATAAGCAAAATAAACATAAGGAGGCTAAGAGTGAGTAAGTTGTACATTTTCATGCTAAGTTTGTGCTTGTTCTTCTAAGAAATAACCTCTTCCTCTGAAAAGCTTCAAACCTTCCCCAAAATCTCTGAAAATTCCCAAGTGTTTACATTTTCTTGATCACTTTTATTCAGTGTCCATATATCTACTGAACCCTCAATCTCACCTTGTCTCATCCTCCAGTTTGTATACACCATTCATAAACCTGACTGTGAAACATAGACCATTTTCCTGATTTTAGGGAGGGTGGGGGAGTATATATATGTAGAGCACATGAATATAAAAAGTTGTACTGAAAGTCTGTGGTGATTGAGGATTAAATTTAAGAACCACATAGCAAATGCCTTACCTTGGAATACTTAATAGCCTTGGTCACTCAGAAATGTCACCACCTGTATTCTATGTAGCCATGCTGACATGCTCAGAAGCCTTTTGTCTTCACTCCTATCTTCTTTATCATCTACCCTTTGCTCTTTCACCCTGAATTCATCTTCATTTCTTATGTAAAGAAGCCTAGCTATCCTTTTGCTTTGGGAATCTCCCTTTAAACCCTACTCGAGAAATCTTACTTTCCAATCAAAACCATCTACATTGGAAACAAATCATACTACTTGTTTAGGGGCAGAACTATATTTTAAAGTAGCAGAGTAGCATTTGCCCTCTACATATACCTTTTCTGAAAGGCAGTAACAACGACTTACATTTTTAATATGCTTCCTTCACCTCCACACATTACAGGGTTTCAAGTGTAATAAACACTTGAGAAAGGTTTAACAAATTTGGTGATCAGATTCAAAGAGAAACATGAATTCTATTTATCTTTACTTCTAATATAGTTTGGCTTTGCTACTTATTAAGAGCTAATTATGTGATATTTTTATACTTCATTTTCCTCTCCTGCAAAATGGACTTACAATAATAGTATACTGTGCAGGGTTATCTTAGAGAATCAATTTATGTATCAAAAGAAATATATACATATATGAGATTATCCTACAAACATTTGGCAATGTTACTAATCTTTATATTTTATACTACAAATAAGGCTTGTATATAGAGTACATAAGCATTTTGTGAGAATAGAAGGCATGCTTTTGTAAACAGAGAGAGAGAAAAGGGGGGGATTAGTAGAATCCTGTATAAAATACAGAATATGTTTTTAATAAACATGGAATAATAAAATGGTTTGTCAAGTGCATTGGAGGATCAGAAGTAATCGGTGGACTTACAAAATGAAAAAAAGCTAAGCACAAACTTCTATGAATGTGTCCTTAGAAACTGTTACCAATAAGTAATTGCCTCTGTGAAGCCAGTTAAATATCTATCAAAGGAAAAAAATCTTAGTCATTATTGTACTCACAAAAATCCAAATCTATTTCTCATTTACTGGAAAAGTGAAGAACTAGGTATTTTTTAAAAAAAAACACAAAGCTAAATCCAGAAATCTGTAAATTATGAGAAGCATATTAAGATAATGCTTATACCAGTCAAATAGTTCTACATCTTCATGTCTTCTTCTGCAAAAGCACCTCGTCAGTGGCTTTTTATTTCTGAGATGAAATTTTATCAGCTCCATTACCTTTTCTTTAATTTTCCCTGGTTATGTTTTGCTAGGTACCTAAAAAGGACAAAGTTAGAACACTAAAGTCCTCATCATGGCATTTAGCAGGACTCTGGATAAAAAGAAAGGTGGGGTGGGGTGGGGGTGGAACTTATCCACAATTAATCTTGGATGGTGATGTCTTTATTGGCTACTGACCTTGCCATGAGTTGTGTGAGTTCTAAGAAGGTTCTCTGTTACCCCAATCCCTATTTTCTTGAAGGAGGACATAAATCACTTGAGCCTCATGAATTTCTCATATTTACAAAGTACACTTCCAAATTTTCCACAGAGGATGCAGTGTCACCACTTATTTTTCCAGTTTAAAAAAAAATAATTTTTCAGCTTGTTCAGATGTCACATAAGGAGGCTGATGATTGAGATGATTTGACTGAGAGTGACCCAAGGATCCGAGGTGGATGTCAGCAAGAAGCCTAGAGAGAGGCACGTAGCTTCCATCATCCCCATTTTGAGGTTGTTTGCATTACGTCTTCTCCAACCTTATGCTCGAAGCAACAATCATGGTAGATTGCCTTATTCTGTTCCATTAACTGAAGCATGTGATAAATCAAATTCAATAGTGACATGTCTTGTTTCGGTGGCATGATAAGTTGCTTCTTGGCTGAAATTCAGATGAAGAATACCTGGATTTTGTAAATATACTTCTCCATATTCTCTTGAAACTTAAAATTTCAGTATTATATGGTGCTTGAAAAAAATGAATGAAAACAGAGAAGAATGAGGGAATGCTGCTTTCAGAAATATGAAGCGATCTCAGTGGGCAAGCACCATAGTGTGTATTTTGAATAATTTTTCCCATGGATGTAGTTATTCTCATTAGGAGAAAAAAAGTATAAAAATAGTAAGCCTGGCTCTTAAAGACTTTTGCTCCTATTAAATGTAAACATCCAACACCACTACACAGTAACAACACAAAAAGTGTAATACTCTCCCATGTAGAAAAATCTAATTTTACCAAGATAGGATTTCTCTCACAAGAAATTATGCTAGTTTGGGTTCGTTAAACCTGGAGGAAACTGATGTTAACCAAGAAAATTTCTTAGAGAAATTTTAACCAAATGAATTTCAAGCTACAAAAAGAAATCTAGTCACAGACTAATATGAGAGTCCCATTTTGAGAGATATTGTATTAAAATATTTAGTCATTCGAGAGATTTTTAACACTTGCTATGCATGATTGCTATTTTGACACACTGAAGGGCATGACAACAAGCAGATTTTCACTCCACTCCTAAGATTTCAGCCTCCTGTGGACAGAATAAAGTCACCTGTGCATGCAGCTAACATACAAGACAGGCTAAGAGAAGTGTGTCTTTTTAGGAATAAACCATGTACCAGTAATGTAAGAGCCTAAGATTTAATTTTAATCGCCATACAAATTTCATAAAAGATGAAGTATCTGACGCTGGACCTGAAGAGAAATGGTAATTTGATTTGCAGAAACAGGGAGACATGGCAGGTAGTAACAGCGAGAACAAAGGCACAGGGACAGCAGTTTAAGAGGAATCTGACATGGAATGAGCGCTTACTGTATGAGAGACATTTACATGTTTTAACACATTTCGTTCTCGTAAAAGCCCTCGAAGGTGGGTGCTATTATTGTCATCCCATTGAAAAATGAGGGAATGAGGCACAGAGTGTATAAGTCACTTGCCTAAGTGAGTGAGTGTTGAGTTTGACACTCACACTCAGTCTAGTTCACACCTATGCTATTTTCAGCAAGTTTTTGGTGGGACAATTGGATTTTGAGAGAATGGTGAGGTAACACTAACCACATACAGTGGAGGATCTCAGACTTTGAGGACTCACTAATTGTTATTGAGCAGAGAAATGACTAAAGAAGTACTTTAGAAAGACATCAATCAGCCAGTATATTAGATTTGGAACACAAGCTTTGCAATCAAAAGGACTGGTTAGAAAACTATTGTAATAATTAATCTAAGATATGGTGGGAATGAGAAAATATGATCATGAAGAAAAGTGAGTAACTGCTGGAAGACAGTCCAATTTTCTTCTCTCATTTTAAAAACATATTTACCTCCCACCCCTACCAATGGACTATCTAGAATGGCAAGATAATCTATCAAACAGTGTAGTTAGTCTTACTTTCTTAGTGAACTAAGATGCTTCATCAGAGTAAATTACAAACCTATGGAGTTTATTACTTAATTGCGCAAAGGTAATAATACTACAGCTGCACATGCCTAGTGGCCTGAAGGAATTAATGTGCTTTTGAAGAAATAAATAATATGTATGCAAAAAAGACCAAAACTTACTTTTAACACACAAACATGTTGGGTAAACATTTTTTCCAGTGTCTTGAGAAATACCTACATTTTAAAAACTTTACAGAGACAATTCATTATTGATACCCAGTAAATATTACATTTTAATGGCAATTAATATTTTGTGTCTCATATTCATTTGTTTAAACTAAGGTCCTAATGAACTTTGGAAAATTCTTTTTTTTTTTTTTTTGGAAAATCTTTTTTTTTTTTTTTTTTGCTTATTAACTCGTTTTATTTTATTTTTTTGAGGAAGTGACTTTTTTTAATTGGGGTAAAATACACATAACGTAAAATTTACCATTTTAACCATTTAAAATTTTACAATTCAGTGGCATTAAGTACATTTACAATGTTGTACAACCATCACCATTATCTAGTTCCAGAACTTATTCATCACCCTAAACAGAAACCCTGTACCCACTAAGCAGTCCACAGAGTCAAGTTTTATTTTTCATCCTTTCTAAGAAGAGAGTCCAACAATGTTTCTTATGCTATTATATTTTAAAAGGATTCATCTCTAACCTGAGATTTTTTTTTTAATGTAAATTTTCATTTATTTTTTGCACTTCCAAAAAAAGCAGGAATTCACTGGTTTGCTTTCAGTGCCATCTGTGTTATTAGAAAAGAAAAGCATAGGCTTAAAACAATGCAAGAGAAAACTGTAAAATTAAGCAAAAACAGTCACAATGAAACTGCTAAATTTCACAGAGATCAAATTCCAGTACACTGAAAATGTTTCTTGGGCTTGCCTAGAATTTCTCACCTCATTATGTGTGAAAAACATAAATTGAGCACTTTTTTCCCCCAAATTTTGTCTATGATGAGAACAGTTGGGGAAACAAAACTCCCCATAACCCTTAGATCTGGTATTTGGAAGAGGAAGGAAAGTGATTGAAGGCTTCACCCTTTACAGAATCTGAGCACTTGTTCAGTGATTGTTTTTGAATCTTCAAGTGGCTTATGAAATAATTAATGCATTCTCACATTTCTATTTCTTTCAAGAACACAAAATTAGCACTCTATAAAAAAAATGAGGGGAGATTGAGAGTCACAATATCTCATCAAATGTAATATTCCAAGGCCAGTTCTGAAGTCTGGAACTCATGTTTTCTGAGTTAGACTCTTCAGCTCTAGATACTGCATTTCTATAATAGTCCCCACCTTTAAATTTCAGTAATACTTCTAGGTGGGATTTAGGTCTATGTGCATATTAATACATTCAATGTATAAAGGTTGAAAACTCTTACTCGTTGCCCATCGAATTAAAGCACAAATTCAAGAATTTTAAGTACTTAATCTGTACCATGTAATGAGATTTATATTACATGTCAAAAAAAGAAGTGCATTCTGGATATAGTCCAAAACAAAACTACCTAGCATAAGTGCACATGTGTGCTTCCAAACTCTTTCTTATTTTCCCCAGTGTCTATAAACGGAACATCTTTTATTATCCCCTAATCTTATGCCACGTAACCCTACTGTCCTGCATGGACTATCAAATGTTACATCATACCACCCCAAATTGTGCATTTTTAAACAATAATGTCTAAGAGCATTTTTTCATTTCCTATAATTTAACTCAAACATTTTCCCTTATTGAAAAGAATGAAAAGACCGTTGAATGTACACCCACATTTGATACATATAACCATCATAGATTTCCATGGCAACTTGTACTTTTTTGCTGCAAAAAGTGAAATATGGTTCAAAAGTGAGTAATACAAAAGGTCATTTCATCTTGCAATACCCAAAATATTTTTACACCGAACCTCCCACAGACTCCCACCATCAAAAGCAAAGGACTTTGAAGATTGAAATAATAAAGGGTAATTATAATGAAGTTTAATGGAGTTAGAAACTAAGGTAGTTTATATTAGTGAGCGTGTTATAATTAACTCTGCTAAATGATACCAAAATGAGTATTTTAGCTTTCACTATTCCAGGCAAAAACCTGAAGGGAGAAATCAGTGTAATCATGCTTTCTTCCATAAAATAAAGGGGAGGAATAAATCTCTGTTATATCTCTAAAGTACAGTTTCCAATATATTTTGTTAAAAAAAAAAAAAAACTGCCGAGGAGGAACTATCTCAATGATAGTATTTATAGAGAAATGGTAACTTCCAGCCAATGAGGTTAATGTTGATAGATAATGTCTTATGGATATTTCAGAAGACAGTATTGATCCATTGTCTGCTTACTTAACTAGAAGATAATAGTTTGGCTTCACAGGGAGGATGAAACACTTAGACTTCGTAACTTTTCTCTAAATAAAAGCAATCTACTTTTATCAACTGGAGAACAGTAAGGGAAGAAAAGCAGTGGGGGAGGATACACATTTACTGCCAGTAGGGCAACAAACAATGAGAATTGAAAATGTATTACATAATCAATAACATAGTAGAATTTGTGAGAGAGAGCAAAAAGATTATTGTCTTCCCTGAGCTGACGCTATGTGGAAGGAAGCACAAAACCAATACTGGAGAAAACTTACAATGCTTGCTATCAGCGTGAGTCGGGGACTTTTCCCAATGAGAGTTAAGCAAGTGTTACTGCCTCAGGATTCTTAGATGAAAAGGTGTTTACTAAACCTGGAATCCTGGTGAAGAAAGCAAGCTAGGAGCTACTACATTTTATCTTTATTTCAAGTGTCTGTTTAAGTAGAATGCAGCATTGAAACCAGACATCTAAATGGAAACACATCATGTCATCTTTTTCCTTGCTCTAAAATTATATATACAATGAGGAATATGCCCTTCATCAGAAATATTCATCTTCTTCGTGCTATTTGTAGTAATTGAATCCCCATGGCGATGTGTGTGTGTGGCGGGGGGTGGGGGGGAAGCGAGGGGCATAGCCATTTGTACAAACTCTCGAAGCTCCAATGTCTCAGGTACATTCTGTTCAAGCAAAAGCTGCCATTAGGGAGCTATTCCTTCCCTAAGGTCTTTATGTGCCGGGGAAATAGTCATTGAAATATGGAATGTAGTGCTTTTCTCTTTAGGCATACAGACAGAGTCAAGGATTATTTTCCAATGCATCTCAGTAAATGTTGACTGACAGAGAACCACCCAAAGTAAGGAGACCTTGCCTCCATCTTTTTGGTTTGACCTATATATGCAGCCTGTTAAAATGTGTTTGATTCTCATACTTACCATTTAATTTATAGTTAACTAGGCCTCTCCACTCAATTCTATTTGCAGATTTAAGAAGAAAGTCTCCCTGTCTTTGGAAAAAGACAGTGAAGAAGACTTAGTCTATCGTAATAGACATAAGAATCCTCTTGGGTAGATATGTGTTTGAGTTTGAATGATGGGCCACTTTTGAGGACCCCTCTGATAATCCATTGTCACTTTCCCACAATGGTTTCATGGCAAATTGTCAAATATACTCAGTATCACTTACTTCATTCCCCTAACACTATCCAGAAGGAAATAGGATTGGCATAGTTTTTTGAATTCATGCTGACTTCTAGTGTGACTTTCTCTGTTCACTAACTATTCTAGAATACCAGTAGGGACAAAGATTAGGATTACCAATTGTAGATTTAAAAATATATCCTTTTCTTTTTTCCTAAAAGTAGGTCAATTTCCCATCTATCATCTTCTAATTTCTTATTTTTCTTAAAGACTATTT
Source organism: Rhinolophus ferrumequinum (assembly GCF_004115265.2). NCBI lineage: Eukaryota > Metazoa > Chordata > Mammalia > Chiroptera > Rhinolophidae > Rhinolophus > Rhinolophus ferrumequinum. Next base: position 24,065,776 of record NC_046287.1, read on the forward strand.
AGTGACAGTATCATTGAGAACACTCTAAACTTCTTTAGAGCTCAGAAAACAATGGTGCATACCACAGCCAGATCAAACGAGATATGATGCAGAAATGCAGAAGGGTTTCATCCCCAAAATGGTACCACTGGAAGCCTTGTCAGACATACTGTACGGAAAGGCTTTCCCTCAAGCCCATCTAACAAGTTCATGATGTAAAACCTACTCCAGGGAAAAATATGTCCTCATTGCCCTCCCTGAACTCACCTCTCTGACAGCTTCTCTTTTTCTCTCCTCAATGTCTGTAGAGAGGTGGTCATAATGGAGTATATTAAGACCTCTTTTAGAACGGATGTTTTGTAACTGTAAGATTAATTTTCAAACACAGAGACAGAATTACTCCCAGGTGTATGAGCCTACCTGGTTGAATATGCTAACATATCTTAAGAAAAAAAAAGGCAACACATAAAAGTGGGAGTAATGTCAGCTTCGTATGTTGATAAAATGGAGAGTGGCAGGGGTGTTTGCATTACCCATGTTAGAACTGCCCAGGGGCATAGAAAACTTTCACCACTTAGATTCACTCACCTTGGTTCCTTTGATTTGTCACTCATAGAGATGTCTTGGCTGAGAAAATTTCAGACAACTCAACCTTGTTGTTGTTGTTGTTTTCTCATGCTCATCACAAAAACTTCTGATGATTTTGTTTCCCAAATAGTTTTTCTACTGAGAGAAGTACATTCTGGTAAAAAAAAAAAAAGAAGACACACACACACACACACACACACACGCACGCACTTATATATGGCCCAAAAAATGTATACACATTTTAGAAAGGCGAAAACTGTATTAAAATTGTAATACTCAATATATACTGATAACAAAAGATGAATACAAGTCACGTTTGACTTCCGCAATTGCAAGAGGTGCTCAAAGTAGTTACCATCAGCGTAATTTTAATACTGTTTTTTCCTTTCTTACAATGTGTATACATTTTTTTGGCACCCTCTGTGATTGCATACAGTTTAACAGATACTTTTCATTACTGCTGTGGTCCTCAAGTTATACTGACTTTATGTTCATATTTGCAGTTGTTTGCCTGTAAGCACAGTGTGATGCCAGGAGTTCCCAGTCCTAAGGGGCCCTACCTTCAGCCACACATGGTGCCAGGTCTGCCCTCCCTCTCAACACTTATGTTCCTGGTTTATACTCAGGTCACTGGATTAAAGTTCCCTTTTAAAGCCAGTCATGTCTTCTCCTCCAAGCAACTTGGATCTTAGCCATCCTAGTCCACTTCAATGGATTTCCCTAAATTTTGACTCCAGAGATCAGGAATTAGAGGTCTCAATCTCATTTTCCAGAAGTTTCCTGGATTTCACTTGCAAATTGTTTTTTCCTTCCCTGTATTAGTATATCAAGTAGCATTGTGCAGGACTTGGCTTTGTAAGAGTACAGAAAATTCTACTACACTTTTCTCCAAATAAAATGAGTGAAACCGGACCTTCAGATAAGCAGGAAGCCATGCATGTCACTCTTATGAGAAAGACAGATGATTTTCTAAGTCCTTCTTGACCAAGAATGTCAGAAGTCATTTATTTTTATGTAAATCTGTATACCCTCAACTTTACATATATCCATGATATTATATTACTATATAATAGTAATATTCATTATATTATATTATTCATTATGTTCATTAAATTAATTAATTAATTAATTTCAATTCTCCCCCTAAGAAACAGATCTACTTTTTATGCACTAGTATGACCCACATAGGCCAAGGTGGAGAACCCAAACTGGAATCATGTTGAATTGAGAACACGCCACGGCACCACGCAGTCATACTGAGCCACCCCTTGCATGTGCCAAGCTCTCTCTTTCCTCAGCTTTTAAACATACTGCCCAGTTTGTCTCAGACACTCTTCTCGCTGCTTTTGGCGGTATTTACTCCCACTTACTCCAAAGGTCTCAGCTGGACATCACCCTCTTTCCAGGAGGTAGGGAACATGGCATTTCTTTTTTGCATTTGGATCTCTACTACCTTGCATTTTATCTGGCACATGGTAGGTGCTAAATAAATAATGTTGAATGAATTAATGATCTTAAAAATGGCAACCAGATTCCCCTCAGTGACCCAGCTGTGTCTACACTAAATCAAACTCTCTCATCTTCCTCAAAACCCGTTCTCCCTCCACAATTCTCTATCAAGAAGACATAGTATTCTCCTCGTCATGCTGAACAAAAACCTTGTAATCACCTTTGGCACATCACTCTCCATTATTGCCTACTCCAGTTACTTAAAAATTTCTGATTCTTCTTTTATAACGTCTTTCGGATTCTGCCTTACTCCATTCTGACTGTGACATTATGCCCTTATGATCTAACATGTGAATTCCTGCAATCATCTCTTAAGTGTTCACTCAGGTTTCAGACTCCACCAACAATCCAAATGATCCCAAATATCATGGCTAGACTCATTTTCCTAAAATACCACTTTCATTATGTCACTCATTTGTCTACTAAATCAGGGGAAAAAAATGTCCCTATCTTTTTTAAGGACCTTCATAATTGTACCCATGCTAAGTCTCCAAATTACTTTTCATTTATACCCTCTGTTCTAGTCAAAGAAATTTGCTCACTGTACCCACAGACAGAGCGTCTAATCTCATTCCTCCCCCATATTGTAATATGGGATGACTACTACATATTTCCCCAGTATTGTAACATGTGTTATGGTTACCCTATATTGCTATATATATATATATATATATATATATATATATATATATATATATAAAACACATCATGCGAGGCTAAGCTCAAGTGCAGTGCCTACGCAAAGACATCTGCCATTAAACTATGTGAATCTCTTAGTTATCTCAACATGCTTATCAAAAGAATCATTTTCTACAGCAATTTTTCTTCATTTCATTATAGACTGTTTTGTATACCTTGCTGATTACTACATGGGATCTAGGCTTTGTCTCTTGATATATTCTAGATATCACTAGCATGATATTGCACAAAGCCGATATTCACACAGATTCTTGAAACTATTCATTAATTCAGCAAATACTCGTTAAGTAACCACTATATAGCAAGCACTGACGATACAGCAGAAAAGAAAACAAAGCTGATATTCTAATAGTGAATATTGAAAACACAAAAGGAAACAAATAAATAACATTTCAGATAGTAGTAAGTGCATGGATTGCACATTAATAACATATTTACTTTAAATCACACTGCCTTACAAGTACAGATAGAAGTCTCTTGGATTCGTTGTTGTACTTGACAATTCTTATTTCCTCTTACCCCTGCCCCAAAACCAGCCTCTACATTCACTGCTTTTTGGACATGGATCAGTTCCTTATTTGTGCAAATAAACTTTGATGAGACTTAATATCTTCAAACCAGGATGGAACTGAAATATTATTTTTAAGAATTAATTATAATTGAACATATGCCAGAAACACATAAAGAAAAAAAAGCTCTGGCGTGCTCCTCTGCCAGAATAGAAATAGATTTTGGACCCAGTTCAGTTTCTAGTAAATTAATGTCGAAAAGCACACAGGAGCAAATGTGCACATGTTTGTAATCTCGGCAAAGAAGCCCGGGTGCTTCTGGACCCTAGAATTTCATCTTTCCCTCCCTGCGGAAAGTTATCTCTTCCGTGGTCTCTATTTAACATCTACCAATTGTGACCTTCGTGATGCTCCCTAAAGGCCGTTCTGCATACGTGAATTAAGAGTGCACACGCAGTTTTATTGTTTTTTCTAAGGACATATTTACCCTTTTCTGTATAGTGAAAGGGAGGCACAATGTGTTCAGCTGATTTGCCTCCATAAAGTTGCTGTGTTATATTCACTGAACTATTGACATTTATCAGAAGACTCATAGCTGTGTGTTTGTGTGTGTATCATTTTTTTCACTACATCTTATTAGGTCACGACTATAGGTCACGAATATGACCTATTGACATTCGTCAGAAGAATCACAGCTGTGTGTTTGTGTGTGTATCAGTTTTTTCACCACATCTTATTAGGTCACGACTATTGTGCCAGGCATTGTGCTCAGCTCTGAGGAAGCTGACATTAAATGTTACAATGCTTGCTAGGGAGGAGTTCACAGTCTAGTGAGGCTGACAAAACCCATGAATGATTGTCTATGGTGTTGGCTGATATGTGCAGTCCTAGAAAGGTAAATAGCTTTGCTTTCAAGGAATTTTAGAACTGAAAGAAACCCCAACATCTCCGACTCAAACCCAAGTGAGAGAACGGAGGTCCACATAACCTGTTTGTTGCTAAAGGGCAGCTGGAACCTGGGTCTCCTGAGACCAGGGAGATGATAATACTGCTCCTGCTTTCTCATTCAGCCATTTGTTAAAAGGTCAATTTGTTTTCTAAGATCAGGTAGTTTGCACAGTCAACAAATTAGTGTAAATGTGTAAAACAAGCTTTAACACATATTAAAATAGTAACAAGTTATTTTTAGTGTTTATAACTTGCAAAGCATGATGATAAATATTGTCATTTGATACGTGAGATGCATTACACTGTCTGTTTTTCCTGTCTAGTTTCCTGATTTCCTCCACTGTTGTGGATTAGACAATTTATTAAATTAACCTCAAGGTTTACTTCATACTGAAGCATCGCCAAATTCTGTGACATAGGTAAAGATATAGGAGTCTCTGTATATAAAATTATTGTTGGCTAAAACAAATGATTGTTCTTTGGTCATAAAAAATATACACTCTTCTGGTGAACTGTCTCATCCAAATCCATGTGTTGAATATGTTGGGCTTGCTTTTCTTTTATAATTGCCTGTATTATCCAAAACATTGTTTGCAAGTGAGTAACTCTGATATAAATTCATAAGCATATCGTGTCTGCTTTCAAGATCCAACTTTACAAGCTAAACAGGACTTTGTGATATGTTTTATGAGAGAGCCAGGATTGGATTGGGCCATTTTTTAATAACTATTGTAATATTGCATTAGGTTTATTAAAGCAATTTTGCTAAGACTTCTTTTCAGAAAACATTAATGCTTTCTGATAACTTCTTTGCTTACTTTTTAATGAACAATATTTTAACACGATTATTTCAGATTTTAGCCACTTAGCCTCTTATGCATTTTTCAGGTATGTGCAACACTCCAAAACAGTCACACACCAATACATGTATGTGTAGTAGCAGTCATATCAGAAAGGACAGAGAAACATTTTAAAGCGAAGGAAAAACGTCACTCAGGAAATCGTAAACATTTCTTAACCAATAGTAGAGATTTTTATATTTACAAAGACATGACGCTTTAAAAATAATTGTGTTCCAAAGGACGTTTTTAAGAATACAAATTAAAAATACAGAAGCTTATTTAATATCCCATTAATTCAAATCAGGCATCTTATCTTCTTGTGAAATATCCAGATAACTGGAGTAATTTAAAGGAAATTTTTTCTAATTACCTGGGAAATTGCCTCAATCTTCTACCTCAATCTTTTATTTCACTTTGCAGATTAAATAGTCTTTTTAAAAAATAGAACTATTTCCTCCTCTCACTCCTTTTGTGTCATTGTCATTTCCCCATGGAGTTGTAAGAGTAAAAGTGTCTAGGATGTACAAGGAGACCCCAACTATTCAATAAATCTGATTTCCAAATGATTTCCTGATTTAGTCAGGTAATTACCATATCAAACCTTCTTGGATCCTGTTTTCCCAAGCCATGGAAAAAATGGAGTCCTGAATAGTTTCCATGGTAACTTCTACAGGTCTTGTTTACATTGTTTCAGTAAACTAAAGTTTACTTAAACACAACAAGAGTATTGGTTATATATATATATATATATATATATATATATATATATATATATATATATATTTTACTCTTATCAATTCTAAGTTAAAATGCCTCAGTTTATAAAATCCTTAAAATACTTGCTCCCAACATCTATAACTTTCTGTTCACAGAGACAGGACAGGAGTCAATTTGAAGCCACAAGCATATCTGTCACTATCCAGGCCATATGATTATAAGTCTATTCTTCGGAAAGTGATATTTGAAGAGTAGCAAAAATCATAGTTTATCCTACCTGCATGTAAAACCATTCAAGTATACTACATTTATCATATTAAAAATGCATCATTAAAATTTAAAAGCAGGTGAAGTTACTCAATAAGCTAATGGTGTAGTCTGAAGACTCCAGTCAAGATTGTATTGTTGAATTCCCAGTTGGATAAAGGAGAAAGAGAAAGAGGGAGGGAATGTGAATGACCTTGCACCAAGGTGGAAGGGCCCTAAGACACGACGCTGTAGGCTGTGATTGAGCTCCCCTCCGAGGATCTTTACTGCACTGCATTCTGACATCTGAGACTGAAAGTGCCCCTCTAAACAGAGGAGCTGGAAATCGCTTCACCTCAGAGCCGAAACCTCTGTGAGTCACTACAGGCATGTGAATGTGAGTGCATATTTGTATTTATGGGGTGAATTTATGGGCTGTTTGCCTGTGTGCACCAATGATTCGATGCTTGTCAGAGAACATGTTGTAGAAAATGGCATAAAGAAATTTAACGAGAAAAAAAACTAGTGGGAGAAAATTTAACCTTCGTGAGAGTCATGTCAATCTATAAACTATTAAATGATCACCTTTATTACTGGTTGGTTTATTCACCTCACATCATCTTGGGAAGAGCTAGACAAGATTCCTGAAATCTATTAATTAGTTTCCCCTAGCAAATATTAACTCAGCAGAACCCTATTCTTTCATTAAATATGTTTAGAATTTTAAATTGAAATATCTGAATCTGTATACTTCTTCCTTGATTAGGTAAATCTAACTTGCAAAATCTTTTCTTTGAATAATATAATTTCATGGCAAAATTGCTTCCTTGGCTTCTATGATTCTTTTTAAACAAATTGTGCAACTCTAAACTCGCTATTTTACCATAATTACTCATTGGAACAGGAACAACACAAAATAATAATAAATATAATTTTCACCTAAAATCTTTTATAGGGATGATGGCCACAGTGTAGAAATTAAAAAGAGAGAGATAAAAGAAAAACAGTCAGCAACTGCCTTCTCAGTCCTTGGAACATTCTTTTTAAAGTAGTAGCTATGACATAAAATAGCTGGTCAATCTGTATGGGGTCTTTTAGGATGGCACTTTCCTTGACATTTTTCTATAAATATTTTATAGAAAAAAATTGCATCATTCCCTCATCTCTAATATAAATATTATGGAACGTAAGTCCACTTTGTGAAGTAAAAAGAAATCGATCTACTTACATATTTTTTGCAGTAGTAGAACCCCTTTGGGTCTCAGTGACTAGCCTCAATTATAAAAAATAAAAAAATATATCAAAATATATGTTAAATTACTATGTTAGCCAAACAGAAAAATTATTTCATATTCTTGGATAAATCAGTCAATATTTAGAATCCATAACACTGGGATTGTCTTTCAGGGGCAAAAGCCTTAAAAATCTAAAATCCTTAAACTTTTATTTAGAGTAAGCCTTCTATTTTTCCCAGATAACCTAACGCTGTTTCCTTGATTTGTTGTTTTCGTTTTTAGTGGTTTAGGAACTGCTTCTCTTCCTTCTCATCCATCATGCCTTCTTGATCTTTTTACATTCCTCTTCTTCTGGTTATTCTCTGCAAGTAATTATTCACTTGCTTTTATAAGCTGATCAATAACCTAGTGTGAGATAATTTACAGGTCTTGTGAAATATCTATCCATGTGTATGCTTTTTAATGTAATAGATTTAAGAGAGATGCAGCTTGAAAGATAATCTTCAGCAGATGCATTTTATATTAAATATTAGCACTGCTTGCTCTCTAACACTGAACACTCATTCCAGCATCGACCGTGTAACACCATTTTCTGTGCTACCACCTTTTTTCCACCTATACATGGCATCATAAATACAAGATGTGCCCCCGTCTGAGCTCTCAAAAACTCAAGAAGGTATCATGAAATTTGCAGTTTTTTTAAAAGTGAAAAATGTACTACCGAATGTGGAAAGTTAGAAAGAGATTGTTTCGTTTCAAGAGTTATTTTTGTTGCTTATTGTGCTTTGTTAAGAGGGATTAAGTTCTCAAAGACTCATAATAATTGGTGACTAATAATCTTACCCACTTGGGCAGATTATTTAACCAAAATAAGACAAGATTTCCACAAAAGAAGGATGGGCTGAACGAACTAAGCATCTATCCATTTGCTTATTTTATTTGCTTGTTTCTTTAAGAAACACTCATTTAGCATTTTCTATGTACCTGGCTCTACCAGGTGCTTATGTCATATATAATTTCAGCACAGAAGAGAAGCCTACAAATCCTCAGCTGGGATATTTGAAGTAAATTTTCAAAAGGAACTGTTTACAGAGGTGTGGGCAAAGTTAAGAAAAACCAACAATGAATTGTTTAGGTCTCCAAGATTAGAAACAGTGGGAATTCCGAAAGCCATTAATCTCACCATTAGGCTTGGAGAGGCAGGAGGAAAAAAGTGGTATACGCAGAGTCTGGTTAGAACTGTAGCCATGGGAGCATGAGGAGGGAATGCCTCCGACGGCAGCTTCCTCCCCTGCCAACCACCTCCTGCCTGTGCTTCTCCTCGGCTGGACTCAAGAGAAGCTGGTGAAAAGGGAGCCCAGCTGATGCCCACAGGTGTCATTCTTCAAGGGCACAGGGCAGGGCAAAGAAAAACAGAGTGGAGGAAGGGACTCAGCACCTGAGAATAGCCAGCACGGTGCTGAAGATAGGACATAAATAATAAGAGGGGCTCACAGGTTAACCAGGCAGTTAGATACGTAAATAAATATAAGCAAATGATTTCCATATTGAGTGAAAGTGCTCTACCAGAAGAGGAGTCTTAATAGTGACACAAAGCAGACAGGGATTCATTTTCATTATTGGATCCACGTGAGCTTTCCAGAGAATCAGAGTGATCAGAACACTGATTTGAGTTCTGTTAAACAGGCACAGCAGAAGAACCAGCTGCAGCATTCTATCATGAAGGTGAAATTGTCAATAACCAAATTTAACAATAAAAAATGATGTGGACCGATATAAAAGTCTACACTCTATACTCTTTAAAACCTTCTTTATTCCTTCACTCAAAAGAATTTAAAGCATTTCTATATGCCAGGTACTGTGCTAGGTTCTCACGATGCCTCAAATCTAGTGAAAAATAACAATAGATTGAGGATATGAAGGGTGCATGGGGAACACATAGTAATGACACTGGATTTACTATCCAGGTATCAGGGATGTCGTCTGTCAGCAAATGATGATAAGGTGAGACCCAAGAGATGGCTTAAAATTATTCAAAGAGGGAGGGAAGAATTTCCAGGGGGAAGCCTCTGAGAAGGTATGGAGGTGAGAGAGATCCCAGTAAACTCAGAAAACCGAAAGGAGTTCAGTTTGAAGGCACATCGGGCATCTATATCTATAATAAGTGAGTACGTTTTTTGAGCACTTAATGTGTGCCAGGAATAGTAATTCTTAAAGCAATGCCAGGAAGGGACACTGCTGTTGTCTGCATTTTGCAATGAAGGAAACTGAAGAACCAAGACATCAAATCACACCTGTAGTAAGACTCCTGGAAGTGATAGGATCAATTTTGAATGTTAGAAAGATTCCTCTCACAGCAAGAGAGGGAGTGGATCACAGGAGTGTAAGACTGAATGCTGGGAGACAAATTAAGAGCTAAGTGCATCAGAGCAGACAATATTTGATGGGGACTTAAACCATGGCAGTGGGGCTTATGTATCACAGAGAAGACAAGCTTATGGGAGATATCACAGAGATAGACCCACAGGACTGGTCATGAAAGAGGAACAGGATGTGGAAAATGAGGAAGCTAGGGAAAGCGTGTGTCTCTGGCTTAGTGAACTGAGAGCACAGCAATTATCATTAACCAAAACATAAAATAAAGAACACAGAACAAGTTTGTAAGAAAAGAAAATTGGGTCCCTTTAGAACATGACAAGAGGCAGTTTTGGGACGTGAAGTTGAAAAAGTCCAGGAAAGCTAGACTGAAACTACAGATGGGGGAGTTATGGGCAGAAGTAAGGCACTTGTTTGATGAGAGGGGATGAGCTCTTTGAAGGAGAGCATCACATCACAAGTCAAGAGAATCAAAGACAGAGACCTGGAGAATACAAGCCCTGAAGGAGTAGGCAGAGGAAGCAAGACAGAAAAAGTGAGGATCAGAGACAGCAGGAATTATTCTTATGGATGCTAAGCAAGGACAGGACTTCAAATAAAAACAAAGAGACATCATCAAATAGCATAGATGGCTTCTGAAAAAAGTCTTTGAGGTTTGAGGATTTGGAAGTCACTGATATACTTTCGTGGCCCACACAGGGCCAGATTCCTCCAATCTAGGTGCATATCTCTGCTCCTTATCTGTGAAAATAATTTCCAAGGTCATGTGCAAGTTGCAGGGGAGGAGGGTTCCTGAATCTGGTTCTATGCCCCAGAGCAACAAGGGACACGAAGGCTGAAAGAAATTTGTAAAAACATAAGTAAGTAGGTATGATCAAGGCAAGGTGAAGCGGGGAAGTGGCAAGGAGCGTTGCAGCTAACTGAAGATAAATGATCAACCGGCAAAGATGCGAGGCCATGCATGGCTGTGCGTACCCAGGTGGAAGTGCAAAGCAGATTTGGGGATAACAAATTCAGAGGAACTGGCCCTTAACTGAAGCTGCCTGATCAATCCCTCAAGTTCTCCTTCACTCAAAATTCTGCAAAATATGCGGTTTTAAAGGAGTTTCCCTCACTCAAAGATGAGTCATCACTATAAAAGAACCAGCATGAAATCATACAAAAATAATTTACTTAAAAAAAAAACAAATATGAAATTTTCATTACAAATTGAAGTCACAGAGAGATTACATGAACGCTAATTTAAAAAAGCTAGGGAGCACATGGACATTTTAAACATTATCTCTTCATGATTTCAACTAAATTAAGTAGGCAGTGAAGTATAGTCATTTAATATATGGACTTTCTTCCAGACTGTGTGGGTTCAACTCTAGTTTTGCAGTTTATTGGCTGGATGACCTGGCAGATTGCTTATCATTTCTGTTTCAATTTCTTCTTTGGAAAAATGAAGACAATAATACAACCTACCTCATAGGTTCTTGAAAAAAGTAAATGATTTAATAGAAGTAAAGTGCATGGCGCAGTGCTTGGTAAATACTAAACACAGTGGAACTGTAAACATTTATTATTATTCTTATCCACTTTGAAATGAAAGCTCAAAATAAAAGTAAAGATTTAAAACATATGGTGACAAAGAGAGATTGAAAGTGATGCAAAAGAATTTAGGAAAGAAATAGTGAAAAAAAATAATTGCAGAAAATATAAGGTAGCATGGCAAATAAATATTGGAAATGGGTAACGTTGATCCTTTGAGGCATTAGAAATTATTTTAAAATATCAAATAATTCAATGTTTAGAATTTGTTAGATGTGCAATGTATTTAAGGAGGTTTTTCCTGTTTTATGTATGAGGTTATCGAAAAATTATATGCATCAGATCTTTTTATATTCCTTCAAACATTACTTTAAATGCACACTTTGAGGCTTTTCTTTTCAATGTTAATAAGCTCTTTGCCTGAACCTCCATCAGTAAAATGAAAGAAGAGGAGAGCCAAGTCATAATCAATCAATGAAGACACTAAATCATCATATTTTTAGGTCAAAGCTTCCTCTTTTCTATCAATGGCAGCTTATTAATATATTTAATTTTAACTATACCTTTTCAATATAGATTTAAGAAATAAATGAAACAAGTAGTCCTCATCTTAACACCAATGTTTCTGATTAGTAAAAGGCATTTCTAAAAGGTGAAAAAAAGCACCTTCTGTCTGGAGGAACATGACTCCCTTGAATAAAATTTGTTATTTTTAAAACATTTCATAATCTGATATAAAGTATTTTATAATGTATAATGTATTTTACTGATAATACCTTATTTTGACCTTTTCTTGAGAGGATTATCTGTTAATTAGTAAAGTGGGATAATAAAAAATTTCTTAAGTTATCTTTTCTAGTCTTTATCTCACTTTTTTACATCTATCTTTTCCACTTGCATATTTTAATTTTTAGAACATTGGTTCATTTATACTTTTCAATGACATTATATAGTTAGTGTTAGAGTCATATCTGAATTTAACCAAGAATTTTAAAAGACTGTTAAGCTAGTTTTAGTTTATTATTAAAATGTGATGTTCTACCTTTTAAGCAAACTTACTTAAAAAGTGCATAATGGAAAACCATATAAAACAAAAATATCTTAATTTGGAAAATAGGACATGATGATTATTTTCCAATAATGTGACATACTCTACTTTTTAATGCGTGTGTGTGTGTGTGTGTGTGTGTGTGTGTGTGTATACACTTGAAACTTAATAAGAACTGGGGCATTGATGTGATTTCTGTCAAAAGTATCTTTGAAAAACTTTGGGGATATTTTTCTAACACCCAGAAGAAAATTCACTACTTTTCTGTAAATCATACTAAGTTCCACATAAGTTAAGTTAAACAGGTTACCTAATTTTCAAAATAATTTTTTAAAAACAAGGATGCAAAATACATAAAACTCTTGAACATCCAGTGAATAAATAAATAACATTGAATGTAAATACTGTTTAAGGGTAAATACAGTACTTGGGTTGCAAGAAAGAGAAGTTATGTGTGTGTGTGTGTGTGTGTGTGTGTGTGTGTGTGTGTGTAACTTATTTCATGAATGAAGACTTTCTGGAGAAGGTGAGTTTGTTGGGGTTATGTGAGTTACAGACAAGGTAGACATTCCTGGCTTCCTTTTTCTTCCTAGTTGGTACTTGGATCAATGTGAGTGGATGAGATCACCCAGCCAGAGTGTGAATTGAGGGCAAATTGAGAAGTGTTTATTGGGAAGCAAAACAGGCCAATAAAACATCCAGGAGGTGGGGGGTGTGGAGATGGGGAGACATTTTTTAAAATGAAAGACAAAGACACTAAAGAAACTAAGGAAGAGTAACTAGAGGAACAGGGCAAAAATTGGGATAAAGCAGTACCTTGGAGGAAAAATACTGGAGCAAAGGAGCATTTGGAGAAAAGGGAAAACATATATTTGAAAAGGAGCAAGTGTCCAACCTGTCAATGCCACAGAAAGTTCAAGGTCAGAAATTTGTCTACTATTGAGTAATTTGGAAGATACTGGTAATCTTTACGAGAGGAAAGAGCACTCAGTGATATTAGAAGCACTCTTTCAGGGTGATTGGCATTGGTGATTATTGGTGATCAAAGTGGGAAATAGAGCTGTTATAGACTATTTTCTTTAGAAATTTGGCTGCGAATGGAAGAGAATAGGTGCATATGGAAATAGGTCACAAAACCATGGAGTAAACATAGGATCACAATAATGACAATAAATTATTTTTTGACCATCCTCAAAGCCCTTCCAACATTTTAGGAAGTCCTTAAAAATGTATCATTTGCAATCACATCCTAGGCCTTGAGTTCCAAGGAGCCCACTCTTGCTTCCATCATGGCTCTGTTAGCACAATTCTTTCAGCTCTGATGACACGTGTTTTCTCTCCTACTTTAGATGCTTTTGCTATTGCTATTGTATGACCTCACTAATTTCTTCTCTTTTAAATGTATAGCTAACTTAGGTCACTGATTTCTCTCCCTCCTCCCTGCTGATGTGTCCTGTCTTCTTCCACATCTTTCATTTCTGCTTTAACAGCATCTCTCTGAAGTGGGGAAAACACCTTTTACCCTGTATTGTTCTGTCTCTATTGCATGGACAGAGTAGCTGGGATTTTTTTCTTTGATATTAGTGTTGTATTATTTTTAACATCCTTTCTTCTCGGATTGTGAGCAGAAGATGTTGGAGTAAATAACAGAGCCACGAAATAGTCTGAGTGGCACACACTGCGTATGGATGGAGCAGAGAAACTCTGGTAAGCTAATAAGAAGTAATCCTCTGGCCTTCAGAGAACAGAATGAGGAGGAGATTGGAAATGGCTGGGGATAGATGGATTGAGAACATTTATTGATTTCTTAGATTTTGTTTCCTTTTAAAAGTGTATATTGAGTGTCTATTGTTTTGGGAAGAAAATTATGAAAAAGGTACTTTCTCAACAAATTCTTGCATCAAACATTGTAGTGGGTAGGCACTCATTACATGTTTGGAGACTAACTTGCCCTAAAAGACCCAAATATTATATTGACTGAATGAGCAAATGAAATTACAGTAATTAAATATTCAGTCAATAAAGTTATACAAAGTAAATCAAAGTTTATAAATTCCAAACACGTCAGAAGGATTTCAGAATCACTGTTTGTTTGATAGGCTAAAACAATATTAAGTTCATTCTCATTAAAATTCCAAAATCAAATCATGTTAGTTTTTTTTCCCCCATCAACATAAAATTAAATGTTTAACTTTTAAAATTTGTTGTAATTATTCACTAAAGAAAATGAATTGTTTCATTATTTATCATTAGAGACCCATTTATGTAATATGACTGGTTGACATGTTTTGTTTTTCATCTTTGAAAAATTAACAATAAATGAGATATTTTTCAAGCACTAGACCCTTATATTTTTTATGTGAAATAGTCCACAAAATCTACTTTATATTATTCTTTCTGAATAAAATCTTAAATGAATATTACTTAAAGGAAGATTTCTTCCTAAAACCTTTTTATATTCTTTTAAAATTCTTATGCAGGTGATTTATTCTTTGCTGATTAAAAAGGAAGAAGACCATAAGTTTATTAATTGTTAGATTTATATCTAGAACCTGAAAGTGAGTGAATGTAACGTAAATTCTGTCATATGCAAATGTACACTAGATTTATATAATCTAACAGATTTACCAAGGAAATTTAATAGCATGTGCTAAAAATTAGTTTGCGGCACACATACATAAAATTTGCATTGTAAACCAAGATACTATCTGCAGCTCACATATGCACAAGGGCATGTTTGCAGCCTCCAAACCACTCTAATCCTACAAGTACGCATTAAGAGCTTTAGAGTATGGAGTAGGCATCGCAATTTTCTCAAATGAAAATTATTAATTCTAACCCACAAAACCAAATCGAATTCCATCACATGCAAACCCTAAAAATCCAGAATCCCTAATATTCATCAAAGAGGCACCAAATTCAAACACTACATGTATGCATACATCCTCTGGATTAGAGAATGTGGTGGTCTTTCTAGTATTTTATCTCATAAGGTCCAATGAGGTCCAATTTGTACTTGTAGTGATTGTCACACTTTCCCTTCTGTTTGTATTAATTTTGGTGATATCTACTTTAGAAGAAGACGGAGGTGATCATTCACTTATTTTAGAGGATACCTAGCTTATTAAGCTAAGTAATTTCACACTCTATGAAAATTAAAATGTGATTATGAGACTTTTAGTCAAAATCAAGATCTATTGTTAGGAAACACTGAAAATATGCTCTGTAACTTTTTAGTCATCTAGCCAAAGGGTAGCTACATAGATAACTACGTTAGTGATCATTTTTAATTCTTCTATTATTAGTGTAGCTTTATATTTAGAAGAGTTAGTGAATAAATTAATTATCCATCTCGAGTGCAGCACTTGTCTAACTGTCCTACATAAAATCTTTAGACAGAAAAAAAAAATCAAAGCTTTGTAGAACAAATGAATTAATTGTGAAATTAATTGGGCCATGGTTCTACTTTTAAAAATCAAGTTACATTTTAGGGAGGCTGTGAAAACTTTTACCCAAAAAACCCATAATCAGGTTGAGTATACTAACAAAATTGTTTCCCAACCTTTTTTAGAAATATTTTCTATTTCTAATCAAGAATGCTCAACATATATTACAAAGCAAAACCAAGAAAAGTTATTAATAAAAATGGTAAAATATTTTATATGGTTCTCTATAGATAAAAATATCACTGATTTGTTAATGATACAAATGTTTTTCTCATTAGCTTTTAGATTAGAAAGCTCAATTTCCGGAGATTTCACATTAAGAAATGTTTCAGTTTCTATAAATACTAAATCCATAACAAAAGCATAAGAAAGTATGCTTTGTATCCAAATTGGGTGATATTTCACTCATCATTTTTTTTTTTTGCTGATTTTTAATCTTGCTTTAATATTTGCATCACAGCACCAGAGGAATTAAGTGAGACACTATAGAAGAATTTTGCAACACTGTGAAATACTTCTACAAGTTTTGTGTGTGCGTGTGTTTTTTTGTTTCTTTTTTTTCTAAGACTGGAATCAGAGTGTCATTCTCTGGCCCTTTAATGAAGTAAAAATACATCAGTTGTTTTTTCATGAGCTTCCTGGTGCTGAGAATTAGAATGCTGACTTTAGATATAAAGATCAAGGTTATAGCATACAAAGAACCAGAGCTGTTGTGAAAGAAAGATAAAGAAAGGGAAAAAGGGAGGGAGGGAGGAATAATTTATTTCTTGCCAAAATAACTATATTTTTCTTACATGGCTACATGTGGTGTTTTAATTTTCCCCTCTCAAATTTATTCTCTCACATGATTTCCATAGATGTCCTCAGAGCAACACTTTCCTATTTCCTTCACTCTCACGTGCCCTAAAAATGTGATGTCTGGAATACTTTAACACTCCCACATACACAAATGTAGAAAATAAATAACTCACCATTTTCCCATAGTTAGAGTGCAACAATTCATAAATATTTATTGAGAGAGTAGAGCTTTGAAATAAGAGTGTGGCTTTGAAATTGAGGTGGATCTGAGTTGTGTTCTACTGTCAGTATGTAATTGCTGAATGACTATGACCAGGTTTATCATTCCCACTACTGCTGCAAGGCACCATCTCTGTCTTCTTGATTTAATTCTTGTGTTAAGTAAAGTATAAAGCCTGGCTCGAAGTAACAATTTGTTGAAAGTATTAATGTACAAACGTACCTCAGTGTTATAACCTAAGTAAGAAAACAATATGTGCCGTAACTGATACAACTAAAATGGTGTGGCCGGTATTTTCCAAATGGAAGAATCAAAGATTTCTGAGGCAAATGGCATTTAACAGTTGATAGGACTGGATCATGAAGGACCATGAATGACAGATAAGAAGTTTGGCTGCTTTCTTAGGTAATGCAGGGTACTTATTAGGATGCTGTCTTATTTCTACTTTAACTGTTGCTTTATCAGAGGTACCAGACAAGGATAGTGAAGCAGGAGAGGAGAGAGATCCAAAAGAAGATGTATTTCTGGTCAGCTTAAACTGAAGAATTGCTAGATCTTCCTTCGAGAACTAAACCAAAGAACTGCTAGAACTTCAAGAACTAAATAGACTACAAATCAGGTTCGTTGTATCTAACGGAAGAAATGGGAAAAAATATTAATCCACTTGATCCCATGAGTCAAAAGTGTGTCCGAGGCTCATTCTCTTGAACTTCTAAATTTGGCTTGCAGCCCTGAGCAGGACAAATATCCTTCTCCCACTGTTTAACAGGGAAGCCCCCGAGCAGCATGCAAGCGGTGTGCTTCCCTGCTTTGGAAATTATATAGGAGATGTTGTGTTGAGAAGGTGTAGCTGTGAGGTCCACACAGCCACAATTACTGCATGGAGTGACTAGACAGCTGCCGTGGTGCTCATCTGAACTTTTTACAACACAGAAATAAAATCGAGGGGGATCATACTGCTGCAATTCTTTTAGGGGTTGCTTGCCACTGCAGCATAACCTAACTGATCCTGACTGATATAGAAATTGCACGAGGAGCAGGGTGTTTCAATACCAAAAAATTAAATATGTGGTGTTGGCTTAGCAGTAGGTTCAGGGCAGTAAAGGAACAGATATTGGGATTTGGAAAGGTGGCAATCCATATTTTACATTCAGAAAATATTTGGTAAAACTGTTGCTTGCTATGATGTGTGAAGTAGCATGTGTGTTTAATGAACTTGTAGTGTCATGGAAGGAGTTGGAGAACAGACTATTAGCATGTGCTTTTTCGCAAATGGCCACATTTCGCCTGATACTATAAGAAGAGGGGCATTCAGGAAAGATCTAGATCAAAACAGAAATGAAAGATGATCAATAGATTCAAAAAATTGAGAGACTTATAATTTTATAATTGGTGACTTATTTGAGAATGAAAACAGAATGTCTTCATACCACAAGAAGTTTTGTGTCAAAGATCAGACTAACTAAAATGGCATTCACACTTACTACTATAACTGCTTAACAGTTTAAATTGACTCAGGGAAAAGATCGGGTTAGGGTGGAAGTTTCACTAAGAAGCTGGCTAACCTCAGAGGAGCAGGCTTCAAGTTCAGAGAGAAGGGAATGAGAAGGCAGAGAATAAAACAGATCCATGAGCCACTTAAGAAAAGAAATATTTGTAGATGTGGTTATTGACATGTTGAACTAATTGTAATCAATTTTTTGAGAGTTATACTACCAAAGAAACTCTGAGCTGAACTAAAAAAAATCCTGTGATTTAGAGATTTAAGTAATTCCTGAGCCACCAACTTTTCTTGAGCAGGAAGCTGCCTGAGAAATCGGCTAAGCTATCAGGCAGAGCACAACCCCTAATATTATTTTGAATGTGGTCCAAGAGGAGAATAGGGAAGGGAGAACCTCCAGCAAGGTGGAACCAAGAGCCACAGCGAAAATTGGACAAGGCAGGTTATCCCTGGAGAGGGGAATTGTGTCTTAATCTGCCCTTAAGATTTAAGCAGAGTCTTTGAATTTGCTATAGACCAGAGACTGCTCTACATTCTTCTCTTTTATGAACAGAAGTTTTTACTGCTGTGTTTTCTGCCTTGTTTCATCATTGTTTATCATGTAAATGTCTGGGAGGAGGCAGACACTTTGTCTTACTGGTCCCATCAAAACTATATCACCCAGAGATCCCAGACTTCAATCTTCCAATTGTAACATGATGGAATTTGGACATGGAACGTGAAGTGAGACTTTCAATGCTACAGATAAGCTCAATATCACCTAAATGGCCTTGGCCACTCCATCTCTGAAATTTTCTAAAGTCATTGCTATCGTTCTGGTTCCTAAACCCCAGAAACTATCTATATGGCAGCATTCAAAAAAAAAAAAATGTCTTGACTTCCTCTCATGAGCTAAGTACTCTTCTAGACAATGTAGAGGACAAAAAATAAAATTAAAAGAGCCAAAGTCCCTCATCTTCTGGGACATTCTATGGTGGGGGGGGAGAGTGAGAGAGAGAGAGAGAGAGAGAGAGAGAGAGAGAGAGAGAGAGAGAGAGGGAGAGATCAGAAACAATTGTTAAAATTTGTATAATAATAAAATTTATTAAAGTAATATACCCAAATGTACACATGGAAGGATGGATGCATGTATATAAAAGAATCATTAAGTATTGTGAAGACAAATTAAGTAGAATGAGAGAATACAAATGACAAGGGGGTCAAGAAAGGCTCTTTGAGGTTATGATTTATCTCATTTGACACATCATTGACATTTTAACACTAAGTTTGAAGTTTATGACATTACACTTACTTGTTTCTTTTACTGTTTTATGAAGATATTTCTCAGGCATATCCACCTCTTTGTTTTTTCCTCCACACTGTCTGTTTCTGAAATATTGGTGAGCCTTGGTGTTCTGTTCTTGGCTTGTTTCCTTTGCTTCCTCCACCAGCCTTCTCCAGGCAACTGTTATTCATTCATTCATTCATTCCACAAATATTTTTGAAGATCCCCTATGTGTCAGGCACTGTGCTAGACTCTGGGAAAACAATATTTGCTCTCGTGGTGTTTACAATAGAGTAGAAGATATAACAGTTTTAAAAAAATGATTCTATGAAAATTATTGAATTAAACTGTAATAAATGCAGAAAAGGAAAAGTGCAGGCTGCTCTGAGTATGTGGCAGGAACACCTAGAGAGGATGAGATATTGGGGAGCTTTATAGACAAAGAACTGTGCAAAGACCCTGTGGCAGAATCTTCGGACCAATAGCCCCTTGAAGGTCAGAATGGAGAACATCTCTAATTCCTACTTGTATTTCCAGCACTGGTACAGCATTTTGAGCAGAGCAAACACTCAACAAATTCTTCTTAAACAAGTATCTTAAACAATTAATGTGGAGAAAAATAAAGCCAGGGGAAAGGCAATTGGAATCATTGAGAAATTAGCAAGGATTCTATACAGTAAAATTTACATACCATAACTTGCTAATGAGATTCTGTTAATTATTTTGTTAGGGGCAAAATATAATTTAAAGACAACTGTTAACTTTATGAGTAACCCATGTGCTATATAGAACTAAACTAATTCTCAAATTCAAATTCAATTCTCATGGCTTATAAAAGAAATTATTTTTTCTCGCTATCTGAAATGAATGTACGTTAAAAAGAAATATGAGCTGGGTTTACTTATGTAGTACTTCTAATATAAAGTTGGGATTTACAGCCTACATTAATTATATAAGCTATAAAACAATGGTTCTGTGCTCTGGTTTTAAAATTCACTTCCACTCCATAGTAGCCTGACGGGCTTTTTTTGTTGTTGCTCCTATATTTTGTGAAAGTCATAGGAAGAAAGAATGAATTTGGGAGTCCTTTATCTTCCCAATCTGAAACCTGCTTATTATTTTACACTGTGCAGTAAAATTTAATTTCAAAATTCTTCTTCATAGTGAATCCTAACTTTGGAAAAGAATAGTATATTTACAGTGTTTTATAGATTCATGTGGGGTGACATGGTTGCCAGGTAAATCAACATTGTATCTCTATCTTCTAACTATCTCTTTGAGTTCTCTACACTGTCTCATCCTTACACATAATCTTCTTCTAGCTCCTAGGCCTCTGGAAAACTATCCTAATTCCTGTTTCTATAAGTAGTTTTATTGCCTCAGTAACTAGAATAATTATTTTTTGACACATACCTCAAAATGTTATTTCTCCTTCTAGAGGTTCAATGGAGCTGGGAACAATTCAATCTGCTTTGTAGAAAGATAGGAAGAGGAGTCCGATTACAGTAAGTTAGGGGCAAATATAATGGAAATAGAGACAACGAGATTGAATTTTTGGTAAGTTTGGCCAGAAAAGAGAGGAGAGAAAGTGGGAAGTCGAGGGAACAAAGCAACCAAGAGAGAAATGTGCTAATTATTAGAAGAAGGTCTTAGAGGGTTTGAAAGAATGAGAGACAAGGCATAGATGAAGGTGTTTGTCTCAGAGAAGAATGGATGGACAGGTTGAATCTTGCTTATAGAGAAAGAAATACGAGATGATGCAGTGATATTAGAAAACTGAAAAAGGACAAAAGAGGAAGAATATATTGGTTGACCTTCATCTTCCCATTTAAGTAGCAGGCAAGATTAACTACAGGAAAATACAAAAATTATAAATGATCCCTAATATTATACTATAATATGTGACCTCTAATATCAAGCAGTTGTTAAAATTCCACTACCTTTATTTTATAAACTGAACAAAATGCTTTATTTTGCCGTGAGACCTATACCAAACAACTTTTTCATATGTCTTTCTCAGTAAACCTCAGTGATAATGAATACAAACCATGAATATAATACAATTGGAGTTCAGTTACATACCTACCCATTACCACAGAAAAAGAATCATTACAGAAGCCACAGGTATGGTCAAAGACT
Organism: Rhinolophus ferrumequinum; assembly: GCF_004115265.2. NCBI lineage: Eukaryota > Metazoa > Chordata > Mammalia > Chiroptera > Rhinolophidae > Rhinolophus > Rhinolophus ferrumequinum. The sequence continues at coordinate 24,087,373 of NC_046287.1, forward strand.
CTTGAGTCTAAGTTAAAACTGTGCCCAGATCAAATGTGTGACACTTGTAAGGTCATTTAAAATAATTTTTAATGATTATACTAATAGTTAACATGATTTAAAATCTTACGTTAGAATAAGTTATTTCCATTGAAAAGGTAAGATTATTAACATTTATGTGATGCAAAAGAAATGAACAACAAGGTCTGAACGGTGATGACAGACAGTAATAATAGCATTTAAATTAGCATAAATCATTGGAAAAATCTGATTATAAAAAGGCAAAGCAGTTTAACACATGGTCATATTTCACATCATAAATGTGAAATATTATAATTCTATTGTCTATTCTTTCGTTGAAAAGTTAGCTCCTTCAGGAATGTCTTCATGATAATAAAATTGACTTGATTTTTTTCCCCTGCAGCCAACTTTTTTGTCACGCTATTAATGATTAATAATGACTGCATGCTCAATCGTTATTTTTCCTCAGATAAAAGTAGTATTCTAACATAAGACTTCGTTTTTAGTTGTGCACGGGATAAAGAGATACTCTGAACATACAGAATAGCTGAAATAGAAAGAAAAAAATGTCAATCAGTATCTCCACTCTACTCAAAATAGTTAACTTATAATACTTAGGTTTCAGTCAGTTATTTTATCATGTTCTAGAGGAGATGGCATACTTTTTGCATGTATTACATTATCTTCATTGGTATTTATATATTATAATACAATGGATTTGAACTTAGAGCTAGACGTTTTTTTAATAAGAAGGTACAGTGGCATTCAAGAATCTCTAGCTGAATAAAAAATGACAGTCCATATTTTTTTAAACTGTAAGAGTTTGTGCTTGTATAAATGTTTCTCTACACATTTACAAGAACATCACCCTTTGACACAGGTCTAAAAATGCCTGTGAAAGCCAAACATAATAGCATTGTTATTCTGCTACTTATTAACAGAACAGCACATCCTATGACAATTAGATATGAATATTGCAAACTGAATTTAATATTAAGCTATCTTTGAAATGCCACTTTGCAGCAGGATTTCAAATGCTTAAAGCACAGCAGGAGATTAACTCCATCTTCAAATACTAAATCAAAACCTTTTTTTAACCTGATAAATCTTACTGAAAGCAAGGGCTCCCTTTCAAAAAAGAATTATTCAACTATCAGAAGAGAAAACTAAACCTCCCAACTATTGTTGGCACATAGTCTGTTCCCACAATAAAATACAAAGATAGAAAGGATAGATGATATATAGATAGATAGATAGATAGATAGATAGATAGATAGATGATAGATAGATAGATAGATGATAGATGATGGATGCAACAGTGATCATACTTCTGAATTGGTTTCAATGAATGTGTGTTTTCATGGCACTTTTTTTATGATTGCAGTGCAATTTTTTGTCTTAGAATGATAATTAAGTACTTCACCATTTAACTTTTGCTATGTTTACATATTATCTCCCAACTACAATAAGCTCAGTGAAGATATGTGTGTGTGTGTGTGTGTGTGTGTGTGTGTATAATTCTTCACAGATACCCATCTTTTGCTTGTTTGATAGCTCTTCATAAGGTGTTACAAGTATATCAGTGCTCAGTATCAGTATAAAGATAATGACAAAGTAATTTTCTACCTACATACCTACCGATGTATGTACTTCCTATCCACCCATCCAGCTAACTAATTGCTACCTACCTATGTATCCATCATAAATGTTTTCATCTTTGCGAAGTCGAATTTCAGCCAAGGTGACAGTATGCAATTCTCACATTTATTGCATGAACTCGAAGAGTCAGCCATCAATAGTATTGCACATGTGTCCAAGGCAAACCGTCCTGATGCTGACTGGCAGCCAAATGTGGGTACTGCCAGTGCTCCCCATTAATCAGCTCCCTATTAAGCTGGAATCCTCTTCCTGAACTGTTCTTTCAGAATCAGCCACCAGGAAGCTCGAAATAACTATTTCACTCGCATGATAGAAAAATGCAATAAAAGGCCAGAGTAAACACATTGCCAAATATTGCTAAATCTCTTAAAAAAGAGTCCTACCTAACTTATTCAAGTTTAGGAAAATTGCTAATGTCATGTTGCTGACCACCTAAATGACACTATTTTTCTTTCTCTGGTTTTGCTAGTCCTTACTTTTAATTTTTTTCAGCAGAGAAATGTCAACTGTGGGCCAACTGAAGAAATTATTTTTCAGTAGATGTTTATTTCCAAGAATTTATAATGAGATGATCAGTTTTATTTCTTAAAGCCAAACAGCTCAGTGATAGATAGTAACAACTCACCCCTAACTTATCAAATATAGAGAGGCAGATTCACTTTCTACACATAGCTATTTGCTTTCTCAATTTTATGAGCATTGCCACTCTCTTTAAAATTGAGTCTATAAATAATATATAAGTGGAAATCTATCAGATGTTGCTTGTTTACTTGTATAATACTAATAATTCAAGATTTATATCTTGTATTTCAACTGAGAGAATATGATTAAATCATAGACCTACTGAATATAATTTTTCAATTGTATAGATTTGGCTAAAAAATTAAAGTTACAGAGATTGAGTAGATATACTGGTTGAAATAACATGCCGTAGTGGAAATGTGAAAGTGGTTTCAGAAAATGATAAACATGATTCTCAATCGTAGCAAAGCTGATTATCAACTATATAACATGAATCCAGTTCCTTAACCTTCAAGAACCCCAGTTTCCTTATCTCTAAAACTGGGGTACCAATCATAGCTACCTTGTGGGACAGAGGTAAAGATCAAACGTGATAATATTTTAGTAGAATATTGAGTGGGATTTTTCACATGTCCTGGAATTAGTCATTCGTGCCCAAAGCTCAGATGGATAAGGCACTCAAAAGTCTATTTCCTTAAACAAACCCACTAATGCTAAGGAAGAGGGAGAACAGGTTGTACCACCACCAGTCATCTAATCCCAGCTTCTCTAGCTATATAAGAACAGAATGAAGAGGAGGAATTAGTCCTATTCTGCATTGGCAAAAGTATAGTGTTTGAGTTGAGAAGATTTTTCACCCCTGCCTCCTGGGGAGAAGAATGGGGTGACCTCACTCTCCACCAATCACATTGGGGAAGACTTCAAGAAAATCATTCATAGAGACTTGGGCTTTCTACAATAATGGGATTTCTTTGGCTGGGTGCTCACTAACCTGAAATATCTGCTGACCCACTCTTGTATTACAGTCATTACAGACCTTGGGAGAACCTGATGACATCCTACATGTTGGGAGGGCATAATAATCATAGACAGTGGTGTCTGCTTAGTATCTGGATTTAAAAAAGGTATGGGGGCATGAAGTGAGAGGCAGCTATAGCAGAGCATGTGTGGAAAGAAAATCAGGTACACCTCTACTCCATCACAATATTCTCAGAAAGTATAAAAAGAGGACACCCTTGGTTATTCTCCTTCCACCTAAAAGAGCATGGAGTCCAAAGTTGAAGAGAGAGGTCGTGGGACTCCTCAAGGGAGTCCTAGTCCAGGCACAACTACTATCTAACTGGGGTATGGGGTGGGGGTTCAGTCTGCTGGCAAAAGGGAGGTTTGGCTGACTTTGCTGCGTAGCTCTTCACCTGGGGGATGGGAGGCTTAAGCTGAACACCACCCAAGAAAACAAAAGACCGCATCAGCAGACACCAACCGAAGAAATGAGAAGCGTTAGTATAAATAAAACCAGATGATTAACAAAAACCATTCAAAACTTCCAATTGATAAGCAGCAATACATTGCAAAATCTTAAGTGATAAGAATAGGAAAGAAGGATGTATGTAGGGAGACTCCCACTTGACCTAGTCTAGTAACTTTCTGGTGGATGCTTTCACTTTAACCTATACAACATCCCACGTCAGACCAATTTATCTTAAATATGCATATGTTGTGTGTATATAATTTGACTATTCAGAGAACTATAGATTACTAGTGCTTCAATTCCAAATAGAAAAATTATATCCTATTATTACTATTACTACTACTTGATGGTTACTATAAACCACACGTTTTGCTGACTGCTTTACTTACATTATATCATTCCATTTTTTACTATCCCCATTTTTTTGGCTTTTTTTTTTTTACTAAATGTACTGAGGTGACATTGGTTAATAAAATTATATAAATTTCAAGTGAACAATTCCATCTGTGACAATATGGATGGATCTTCAGATTATCATGCTAGGTGAAATAAGACACAAAAAGTAGAGAACCATATGATTTCACCTACCACCATTTTTAAAGATAAGAGAATTAACACTTGTGGAAGATAAGAAAGTTGTTTAAAGTTGCAGAGTTATTAAGTGTAGACCCAGGAATCAAACTCATCTGGCTCAAAAAATCTGTGTCTTTAACCAACATGTGTCCTGCATCCCAATTTTTCTCCTTAATCCTCCAAATAAATCCTCCTCAGGATCAGACCATCCTTATTATGTGATGACCTTCTCATCTTTGATCATGCTATTCCTTCTACTTGAAATGTCATTTCCTCTTCTACTGTACCACACAAATTTTTGTCATTACTTAAAGCTCATCTTAAGCTTCATTGGTCTTTAAGGGTTCATATATAACACAAAAATTGTTTGTAGCGAATGGGGTGATGTATCTACAGAAGATGTCAAAAAAATGTATACACATTTTAAGTAAGGAGAAAACTATATTAAAATTGTAATAGTATATACTGATAACAAAACATGAATACAAGCCATGTCTACCTCTGGCACAAAATATATTTGGCACACACATAAATATATTTTGAAAAATATATTAGACTGATTTTATAAAAATACAACATTTTCATCTGCTTACTTTCACTTTAAATTACATATTTTCCATCATACTAAATTCTTATTCTGTCTCATTATTTTCTTCTATGTAATTTTGAAATCTCTGAAGTTCACTAACAGCTTTCTGATGAATTGGCATTATGAATGTATTCTTCTGCTTGCAGGAAATTTCTTTTATAGGTCCTTCATTATTCAGAAAACTTTATAGACAAGGTTATAATTTATGGAACAGGGGATCATTCTGGAACAAGAGACAAATAGATTTTTAACTACTTAGTTAAAATAATCCATAAATAAACCAAAATACAATGCCAATATAACCTTGAACACAGTTAAATTTCTAACACTTAGTTTTCCCCCTTTAGTGGCAGTGATATAAAAGAAATAATCCTCTTGTTTTACATTTTTGGAATTCTTTTCCTCATGAATGTGACTCACTATCCAAAGTTCCCCAATATCATCAATTATATGTGTCAATTGACTTTATTCCTTAACATGTCCTCTTTTTTTCCTCATCCTTGAAACAGGCAGAACAATCAGTGGTGAAAACTAAGGAGTTAAAACAATTGCATACTTTTTTTTTTTTTGAGGGGAAAAAAGTGTGTTGTTTTGTTTTGTTTTGTTTTTAATTTATTGGGGTGACAATTGTTAGTTAAGTTACATAGATTTCAGGTGTACAATTCTGTATTACATCTTCTATAAATCCCATTGTGTGTTCACCACCCAGAGTCAGTTCTCCTTCTATCACCATATATTTGACCCCCTTTACCCTCATCTCCCAGCCCCCACCCCCTTACCCTCTGGTAATCACTAAACTATTATCTGTGTCTATGAGTTTTTGTTTCTCATTTGTTTGTCTTGTTCTTTTGTTGTTTTTTGTTTATTATATACCACATATCAGTGAAATCATATGGTTCTCTGCTTTTCCTGTCTGACTTATTTCGCTTAGCATCATACTCTCAAGATCCATCCATGTTGTCACAAATGGTCCTATATCATCTTTTCTTACTGCCGAAAAGTATTCCATTGTGCTGTCCATATTCCATTCCATTCCATTCCATTTTGTGTTGTCCATATACCACAACTTCTTTATCCATTCATATATCGAAGGACATTTTGGTTGTTTCCATGTATTGGCCACCGTAAATAAAACTGCAATGAACATTGGAGCACACATGTCTTTATGTATAAATGTTTTCAGATTTTTTGGGTAGATACCCAGGAGAGGGATTGCTTGGTCGTATGGTAATTCTATTCGTAATTTTTTGAGGAACCTCCACACTGGCTTCCATAACAGCTTCACCAGTCTGCATTCCCACCAACAGTGTATGAGGGTTCCTATTTCTCCACAGCCTCTCCAACACTTGTTAATATTTGTCTTGTTGATGATAGCCATTCTGACTGGAGTGAGGTGATATCTCATTGTGGTTTTTATTTGCATTTCTCTGATGATTAGTGATGTTGAGCATTTTTTCATATATCTATTTGCCATTTGTATGTCCTCTTTGGAGAAATGTCTCTTCAGGTCGTCTGCCCATTTTTCAGTTGGGTTGTTTGTTTTTTTGTTGTTGAGTTTCATGAGTTCCTTGTATATTTTGGATATTAGCCCCTTATCGGAGGCGCTGTTTGCAAAAATCTTCTCCCATTCAGTTGGTTGCCTCTTTATTTTGTCGATGGTTTCTTTTGCTGTGCAGAAGCTTTTAAGTTTCATATCATCCCATTCGTTTTAGTTTTTACTTCCCTTGCCTTTGGAGTCAAATTCATAAAATGCTCTTTGAACCCAAGGTCCATAAATTTAGTACCTATGTTTTCTTCTATGCAGTTTATTGTGTCAGGTCTTATGCTTAAGTCTTTGATCCATTTTGAATTAATTTTGGTACATGGTGAAAGACAGCAGTCCAGTTTCATTCTTTTGCATGTGGCTATCCAATTCACCCAGCACCATTTATTGAAGAGGCTGTCTTTTCTCCAATGTATGTTTTTTGCTTCTTTGTCAAAAATTATCTGTCCATATTTATGTGGTTTTATTTCTGGGTTCTCAATTCTATTTCATTGGTCTATGTGTCTGTTTTTCTTCCAACACCATGCTGTTTTGATTATTGTAGCCCTGTAGTACAAGCTAAAGTCAGGGAGTGTGATACCTCTACTATTGTTCTTTTTTCTTAAGATTGCTTTGGCTATTCGGGGTCTTTTGTGGTTCCAAACAAATCTGATGATTTTTTGTTCTATTTCTTTAAAAAACGCCATTGGGATTTTGATGGGGATTGCATTAAATCTGTATATTGCTTTGGGTAATATGGCCATTTTAACTATGTTGATTCTTCCAATCCATGAGCATGGAATATCTTTCCATTTCTTTGTGTCTTCTTCAATTTCTTTTAAAAATGTCTTATAGTTTTCAGCATATAGGTCTTTCATATCCTTGGTTAAGTTTATTCCTAGGTATTTTATTCTTTATGCTGCAATTGCAAAAGGAATTGTGTTTTTTTTTTTATTTCTTTTTCTGAGATTTCATTGTTAGTATATAGGAATGCAACGGACATTTGTACGTTGATTTTGTAGCCAGTGACTTTACTGTATTCGTTGATTGTTTCTAATAGCTTTTTGGTGGAGTCGTTAGGGTTTTCTATATATAGCATCATGTCATCTGCAAAGAGTGACAGTTTAACTTCTTCATTCCCAATTTGGATGCCTTTTATTTCTTTCTCCTGCCTGATTGCTCTGGCAAGGACTTCCAACACTATGTTGAAAAGAAGAGGTGATAGGGGACAGCCCTGTCGTGTTCCTGAACGTAGAGCAAAGGGCTTCAGTTTTTCACCATTAATTATGAGATTAGCTGAGGGCTTGTCATATATGGCCTTTATTATGTTAAGGTATTTTCTGTCTATACTTATTTTATTAAGTGTTTTAATCATAAATGGATGTTGTATCTTGTCAAATGGTTTTTCTGCATCAATTGATATAATCATATGATTTCTGTCCTTTATTTTGTTTATGTGATGTATCACATTGATGGATTTGTGGATGTTGAATCATCCTTGTGCCCCGGGGATGAACCCCACTTGGTCGTGATGAATAATCCTTTTAATGCATTGTTGTATTCGATTTGCTAAAATTTTGTTTAGGATTCTTGCATCTGTATTCATCAGAGATACTGATCTGTAGTTTTCTTTTTTGTGTTGTCCTTACCAGGTTTTGGTATCAGGGTAATGTTGGCCTCATAAAATGAGTTAGGGAGTACTGTCTCTTCTTCAATGTTTTGGAAGAGTTTGAGCAGGATTGGTATTAGATCCTCTTTGAAGGTTTGGTAGAATTCACTAGTGAAGCCATCTGGTCCAGGACTTTTGCTTTTGGGAAGGTTTTGGATGACTGATTCAATTTCGTTACTGGTGATCGGTCTGTTTAGATTTTCCAGTTCTTCATGGTTCATCATCCTAGAAGGCTGTATGTTTCTAAGAACTTGTCCGTTTCTTCTATGTTATTGAATTTGGTGGCATATTGTCCTTCATAGTATTCTTGGATGATCCTTTGTATTTCTGTGGTGTCCGTGATAACTTCCCCTTTTCCATTTCTGATTTTGTTAATTAGTGTCTTCCTCTTTTTATCTTAGTGAGTCTAGCCAAAGGTTTGTCAATTTTGTTAATCTTTTCAAAGAACCAGCTCTTTGTCGCATTAATTTTTTCTATTGTCTTTTTGTTCTCTATTTCATTTAGTTCTGCTCTGATTTTTGTTATTTCCTTTCTTCTGCTGGACTTGGGTTTCATTTGTTCTTCTTTTTCTAGTTCTTTAAGGTGTAACATGAGGTTATTTTTTTGGGATTTTTCTTGTTTCTTGAGATAGGCCTGTAATGATATAAATTTCCCTCTTAAAACTGCTTTCACTGCATCCCAAAAATTTTGGTATGACGTATTTTCATTGTCAACAATTGCATTCTAAGTCCTGCTTCATTCCCTGTTCCAACTACCCACCTGTGTGATCTTTGGCCAACTTTTCTTATCCTAGATTTTCTCATCTCATACACAGGGGTAACCTTACTTAACTCATTTGAAATATCGGGAGGTTTACTTAAGTAATATGAAATATCTACTAGTAAATTGTTTAGTTCATGAGTAACAGCTTACTGTTTACTGTCTCCAAAACAGCTGTAGATCTCAGATATTTTCATCAATTTACTCCTTAAATATATTGTTGCATTTATTAGTCACCAGTAGTTTTATCCTTTGATTTCTTATGCTTTCGATCATAGGATATTTGAGACATAAAACACTCATGTAACCCAGGTAACACTTTTCAGTGATTGTCATGTGCTAAACTTTGTACAAAATACTTCTTATCAACAATCTCTTTTAATCATCACCATAATCCTATGAAGTAAAAAATGGCAGAGGCTGCTAATAAACACACACAAAAAATTTTATTTCCAAAGAGATGTCTGCCCAGCTAGACTATATTTCCCAGACTCTCTTGCAGTTAGACATGGCTATGTGTAAAGTTCTTGCCAAGAAACTTTGAGTAGAGTGACTTATGGAATTTCAGGCTGTGGCCTCAGAGCGTAGGGTTTTCTTTCTTCATAATATCTTTCATTCTCACAGGAACTCAGACATGGCAATTACCCAGTTTCTACCTTACATATGACAGCATCACTATAGGAATTGGCAGAGTAACTTAATGGAAGATATCTGGATCCCTGAATGACCACGTGGAATACAGTTGTCTTCATGCCTTGCATCATTCACTTCGGAACTGTGTACTAAATTGTATGTTTAAGCCATTATGTTTTGGTAGCTTTTTTATTACAATAACATAGCTATATTCTAAATAATATAAATACTATTAGCCCCATTTTACAGATGTAGAAACTAATAGTCAATAAAGTTATCACATGGCCTAAGGTTGGAATTATCTAAAGATAGTAATTGGTTGGGTTAAGATTTGAAACTTAGCTAACATCTACACTATTTTTCCCTGATACTCATGTTCACTGAGAATGACTACTCAATTTTTTGTGTCAAGTCTTACACATGGAAGGAGGTGGCATTCTTGTTTTTTCTAAACTTTATACTTCAACATTGTCTTTGAAGTTTAGATATTTGGAAGAGGGAGGAGGAAATCTACAAATAGGGCATATAAAGTGAAAATGGAAAGCAAAATATATTCATTATAATATAAAAATTAAAATGTACTGAGTGCCACAACTGTCAAAGAAAACCAGAACCAGATAGAAGTTAAAGTGCCGAAGACAATTTCAATTCAGGAACTATTACAATTGGGGAAGAGAGATCTCAGTATAGAACTGGGCTCAACTCCAAATACAATAAGGGCAAGAGGATATTTATAGCCAAGGAGCAGGATGGAGGTCGGTGGATGGAAATTTTCTAAGAGAAAACAACAGGGGTATGTGTATTCTGGCTAAACTGACTTATAGGGTTCTTGCTGAAGGCTGGCCAATGTGATAAGATACTAAGGGTGATGAATTTGATCAGATATCAAGGGTGAGGGGTTTTTGCTAAACTTACCAGCAGGATTCTTGCTGCAACTGTGTGAATGGGCTAAGGACAGAGACCAAGGGCAAGGTCTAGTCAAAGAGGGGACTCAAACAATCCTGACTAAAGTTTGGTTAAGGAGACAGACTTTTATTATGAATATCTCCATTTTATTGTAGGGAAAATAAGGCTCAAAGCAGTTACATACATTATCACAGTTAACAGCAAGATACTGAGACAAGTTTTTAATCAACTCAATTTAATTCCAAAGCCTGTGGTTTTTCTACCATTAAAAGGTACCTCTCAAGAGCCAGGAAGTGTGTGTGTGTGTGTGTGTGTGTGTGTGTGTGTGTGTGTGTGTGTGTGTGTGTGTGTGTGTGTGTGTTAGTAACATGGATGTTATAAGAAGAGGAATATACTTCCAATCTAGATCCAAATTTACTTTCTTCTTTAGTCTATTGTTTGTCTTAAGGAGCCCTCTCAGTCCGTGGACTGGTTTGTATTATAAAATGAAGGCAGAAATGATAAGAGACATCTAATTTTATAATTGTGTATCCTATTTGTGAAGCTATCTATGTTAATCCTATGTTCAGTTGTACATTTGCAACATTAGCAGATAGAGAATAATTAATAAAAATGCATTTTTGCTATATCTTAAGTAGTCAAAGTGGACAAATTATATGAGAGTAGAAAAACAAAACTTCAAAAGATAGAGTTCTAAATAAATACGTGCAACAATATGAGCTATTTTGTATGACTTGTATGTAAAAATGTATGTTTGTTTTTCCAGAGTTCAAGAAGCATCTATGAAGACTTCTTTGGACTCTGTGGGGCGTTAAAAGCAAATATAACATATGTACCTGCATGGATTGGGTTTACATTGAAACACGGGTATGAAATTAACAGGCAATGTGCAAAAGAAAATCAGTGCAGCTCTTGATTAGCTATGCATGTAAGTCTTCCTTTCAAGTGCACATTGCTGAGGATGATTTTGCTCAGAGGTTAATAATGTAAGTCTGGAATCACGCTTTCAGACTTTGCATCCTGGCTCTGGCTCTCCAAAGGAGTACGGCAAGTTATTTAACTTTTCTCAATTTATTTATAAAATGAAATTGTTCTAAGAATTTAACAAGATAATATTGATAAAGGACCTAGAACAGTGCCTGGTGAATAGTAAACGCTCAATAAATGTTAGTGGTTGCTGCTATTTATAGCACCACCTGCCACGCTCCATACACTCTTTCCTCGTATATTGTGTCTCTGTTCTTTCTAACTTAACTTGGACAGTGATAAAAGCTTTTTACTTAAAAACAGCCCTATATTTAGATTTTCTTTTATTATTTAAATTACCCCCTTTCATCTCCTTTTAAGCAATCATGAGTTCTTTCTAAAAAATAAGCTTTTTCTCCCTTAAGGTATTATTTTCCATTATTCTTAAAGGAGATATTTTCTGTTCTAGTCATGGATGGCATCAGGAAAGACTTCAGAATGGGAAAATTGAAAAATTTCCTGCCCCATGGTTTACACCATGATTAAATTTGCACTCTGATGAAGTTTTAAATGAGTGTGGGCTACTCATTTACAAGCAACAGTGGAAAATAAAATACATTCTACTGACATCATAAAAAGAGAGGCAGTCAGACAGCCTCCTGAATGCCATGAGGCTTCTAGAGCTAATTGTCCACATATAAGAAGTTCAGAGGCCAGAGGAACCCATCCAATGACACCATGGAGATACAATCTGCAAACTCCAGAGAGAGGAGACTATAGGATGACTTGGCTTCTTCAACATATAGATTACAGGACAAGTGAAAGATATGGGAGGAGAACTATAGATTAAAAGATTGTTAAAATACCTATGTGAATCCTTCATAATGTGTAAACTTTATCTGGATACTGGTTAAAATAAACATGCTGCAAAAAATGTGACACTTATGAGACAAATAGAAATTGAATAATACCTGGATATTTGATGACAGTACGGTACTATTAGGTGTTTGAAGGTATGAAAATGGTAATATGTTTATAATAACATAAGGAATCCTTTTATTTTAGAGCTGTATGCTAAATATATATAAGGATAAATTTACATGAATGTGGGATTTGCTTAAACAGAGTAGGTAGTTGAGGGATAGGTGAAATAAGACTATGAGTTAACAACTGTTGCAGCTTGGTAATAAATACAGAGGGGTTCAGTATACTATTTTGTTTACTTTTGTATGTTTGAAATTTTCCATAGTAAAAGTTTTCTTTAAAAAGGAAATGTGTTTGAGGATGATTATCTTGTAGTTCTGGGGGGTCAGAAGTCCAAAATGTGTCTCACTGAGCTAAAATCAGGGTGTCAGCAAGGCTGTGTTCCTTTCTGGAGCTCTATGGGACCATTGGATTTCTTGTCTTTTCCAGCTTCTAGAGGCTGCCCGTTTCCTTTGGCTCATAAAACATTTTATGCTGATTTTTGGTAAGCTGCAATTATAGTATATCATATTTTTCTGTTTTTTTTTTTTTTTTTATCCAGTGTTCCTGGGTGGCAGTTATGGAATAGTGGTGGGAGAGATCATTTTTCTATAGCTCCCAGGAGGCAATTAATACATATTTATCCATAGAAACCATCAATGTACAATAAAGTGTATACCAAAACACATTTAGTACATTATTTTCCTATTTAATTTCAACAATGCAGTTGTTGAAAATGCATCCTAAAATCAAAAAAAAAAATTGTATGATAATTATCAATAATTTTGAATTATCTTCAATTACTAAAATTTTGGTTAGAAAAACAGGTCAGATATGAGATTTAACAGAATTAATCCAAGAATGCTTTCTGTAAAAGATAGATCTCTTGGCAGATTCTGAAAAAGAAATCTAAGACATAAATTTATGAAAAAAAGTTGGAGGATGCTATGTCTTGTTTAAGTACTACTTAAAATGCTGACTTTTTAATAAAACTAACATTAAATGTTGTAATTTCATGAAACGTATTAACTTTGTAAGTAATTAAAATTTGAGCATTCAGAAGACTCCTTATTGTTCAAACATGTATAAATCTTATAAAAATAGACAATTAGCATCTTATTGCTGCTCTAACAAATTGCCCTACACTTAGTAGATTAAAATAACACATATTGATTATCTTGTAGTTCTGGGGGGTCAGAAGTCCAAAATGTGTCTCACTGAGCTAAAATCAGGGTGTCAGCAAGGCTGTGTTCCTTTCTGGAGCTCTATGGGACCAATGGATTTCTTGTCTTTTCCAGCTTCTAGAGGCTGCCCGTTTCCTTTGGCTCATGACTCCCTTACATTTTCAAGACAGGAATGGATAATTGAGTCTTTTTCACATAACATCACTTTGATACTAACTTTTCTGCCTTTCTTTTAGACATTTAGGGATCTTATAATTACATTGGGCCCAACTAGATAATCAAGGATAATCTTTAAAGTCAGCTGATTAGCAAACTTCATTCCATCTACAACCTCTTAGCCATATCACCTAACATACTGACAGGTTCCAGGATAGAGATGTGGATGTGGCATCTTTGAGGGGCCTACCCAGAATGTTATAGGCTTTGCCTACCACGCAGCCCAACTATACTCTATGATGTTTAAGGCTTTTTTCACATATGCTTCTTTTTCATAAATAGTATACGTTGCCATTTTGCTGGTAGGAATACATAGCTGCTTAAAATTAGTAGTGATGCGGAGTTCGTTCAAGTGACTCAAAAAGAAAGAGCTATAAAACCATTTTGAATGCATATCCAAATGCTGAAGAAATGTTTACTGATGTATTCAAGTGACACATCTATAGTTTCAAAATACTGAACAAAGTACAGAGGACTAAGGAATACCCTTACCTCAGCAGCATTTGTTTATGACTTAGGCATAATGTATGATGCAGTTTGGAGGCTGTGTGATTTATCCAAACATCTAAAAGAAAGACATAACATTGCTAGGAGCCTATTCTAGAGTGTCAAAGCAGATTCAGGTCTTTGCATCAGTGGCTGACAATCCTGGATCTTTTGCTGAAAAGGCTGTCAGAGCTTTTCAGAACTTGCTCTTTTAACAAAATTCACTACACACAATAAAATGTCTTAAAAGAAGTGATGGAGAAAGTCCCATTAGTCCTCAAGATAAAAAGACCAAACTTCTACCCAACAGCATTCTTTAAAAATATTATTTTTTCAAAGATAGTTGTATGCAAAATCATAAACTATGTCATGAATTAACATACCTCTGAAAACCATTTTGATACCTGAACCAAGAAAGGTACACGTAGCCTCGGGATCGCTTTCTCATTCAGACATTATAATTTTCTATAACCCTTTCATTTTTAGATTTAGCAGTCATAATAACTGCTTTCTGAAATATATTTCTTACAGGGGCCTAATGATCTGCTCCTAAAGTACTTGCATTTTGATGGTAACTCCTACAGGTCATCCGATGAAGTGCAATATAGAAACACATTATATGTTTAGCTAAATCCGCATTAAACATTCAGTATATGAGTAAGATACAAAGTAGCTTAATGGATATTACACTAAAATTAGAAGACTAATTTAACAATAGAAGTCCTCTCCACCATTTAGTCTTGTCAACTGTTTTAGTGCTCCGGTGTCCATTCTGTTTATTTTTTCCTATTTTCTTCCAGAGAAAAGATTTCTCTGATTAATATTCAGAGTATAATATTCAGATTAATATTCCAAATACACTAATTGTGTACAACAGTGCTAGCTATTGAATAAAAGTAAATTAAGAAAACTATCATTTAATGTAGTAGATATATTTGAACTAACTCAACATTTTGCCTTCCTGGTTTTTTCAATTGTACCATAATTCTCTCAGTTCCTGGGGTAAAAGACATTACCCACCTCCCATCTTCCCATCTCATCTTCCCATCTTATCCCCATATGTGACAATAAAAAATAAAAAAATGGTGATCACTGCCATCTGTATCCTATATACAAAGTTGTATATTCTCTCTAACGCTTACAATATTTCAAGGTAGATATTATTATTCCTTTTTGACAGATGAGGAAAATGAGTATCAAGAAAGTTAAGTGACTTGCTCAAAGACTTAAGATTCAAACTTACCAGGTCTATTTTGTTCAAAGTATAAGCCAATTCCATTGAACAATGATGTCTCTCATCAGCTAAGTCATATTGACCATCTTTCTAAAGCTGCCTGTATTGGTTCCTTCCTCTCCCATCTGATTGCTTCATCCCTCTGTTCAGGCCTTTATCACCTCTTATTTAGACTCCTGAAATAACTTTTTAGCTAGTTTCCATATTTCCAATATCTCAACCTTGAAAAGTCAGATTAAACAACTTTGATCATGTCTGTCCCCTGCTCCAAAACCTCCCAATGGTGCCCCATTGCCTGGAGGTGGGTTTTCCAACAGGCTGATCACAGACCGTTACCAGATGGATCATAAAACCACATTACCACATTCTTTGCTGGCTTCCTCTCCGATGTTGTGACTCACACATTTGAAATGCACAGGGAGAGCTGCCATACCAGTCACTAACTTGCATTTCAAATGCCCAGATTAAAGAGAGTCTGAATGATTAGAAGCTTTCAGCATGTCCTTTTTCACTGCTACATCCCATTCATTTGGGGGAGTTGGCTAGAAACCACACAGACTGGAAAACTGAAGACTGCCTGAAAACTTAATTCTTCCCTTGATCTATGTGATATTATGACAGAATTTTTCTTTTGTCAAAATATCTGATAGTTTCTCAATTTCTTTACAGCATTTCTGAACAAATACTTAAAATACCAGACCGCCTAATTCAAAATGTGTGCTCACAATCTATAGCATGCAATGAGAACTCCTTACCCCCTGCATTCAAAGCTCTTTATAATTTCTGCTCTTCTCTATTTTAGCCTTATTTCCACTGCTTTCCAACATTCAACCTCACTCTAGTGATCCTTGGCTACTCTCTCACTACTTCACCTCATTCAAATGCATTCATACCACTGTACATTTGTTCAAAGCATCTCTTCTGCTTAATTTGTCATCTGCATTTACCAAAATGTTCAACTTTCTCTGCTTAAGTAAAGCTATAAAATAGAGAACTGAAGACTTCCATGTGGTAGAGGCCCAGATAACATCTGTGCTCCAATCCTGACAATATGAGTTTCTAAGTACACCCTACTGGTTGGTGTACAGGAAGGTTTCTCAGTGACATTCCTGAGAACGATCAATCTCTACTGAGAATAGCTAGAGCACTCCTTGTTCATAAGCTCAGCGACCCAGTTCCAGGATAATAGAGCTGAAAAGTTTTGGAAATAATCTCATCGAATCCTCTCGCTCAACTGGTACAGATATTATACGTCTTTGTATTGACAGTTCTTGTGTGTGTGTGTATTTGTGTGTGTGTGTGCTGTACGTGTTATGTGTGTTATGTTTTAAACTAGATGCTTGTATATCTTGGTATTTCCTAATCATAAGTATTCAATTATTTGGCATATGACATATTGACAGAATGACAAATTCAAGATAATGTAAGTGACTAAACATTACCAGAATTCACATAAAGTGTTAAATCTAATTTAAGAGAGAATTGTGTTCACAATTAAATGTAGAAATGGCCAAGAAGGAAAATTGTGTAGAGGAAGAAATCTTACATTTCCTTAAAAAAATCTGGGCACAAGAAATGTACAAAGGAAAACATATGAAGAAAGAGTAAAAAATTACTGAGCTATGACTTTAAGTAAATCATCGAATGACATCAAAATAAAATAGAACACAGATTTAGAAAAAGTCCAAGTTTAGTACAGAACCTGAGAAAACAAAGTTTAAAAATGAAGCCTCTTTATGAAGTTTGAAATTTTAACAAAGCCACACACTAAAAATTTTTAAAACTATTATCTAGAATTTTCACTAAACTGCTTATTTAAAACAAATAGTTGCTATTCTAAGGTGAATTCATTAGGAACCGTATTTGTTTTCTTTGGATGTACAACTGAAATCAAGTCATGTGTTAAATTTGTAAAAGCCTGGTAATTTTTTTTCAACACTTCATGCTCTACATTCAATCCAAATACACATATACCAAAAATATCCACCTCTACTTCAAGTTTTAAGTCTCTAAAAAGGGTATAATTATACCTTAATTACTGAAGGGTTTGTTAAATAAACTTTAAAAGTTTGATTGTCAAATTTATTATCTTAGAGAAAAAAAGAAACTGATATTTTAAAAACAGACAGCTCCTAATATTGAAAATTAATCAATATATAACTACGAGTCTGACAATTAAGTTCGTGAACACATCCTAGAAAAAGTGCAATATATCTCATTGCTGAATATCACTACAGTAAACTTCAAAGTACTCCCCTTGGGAGGCTAAGCACTGACGCCAGCGCCTAGTTCACCCTTCAAAGCAATTTGGAACTTTTTCTGGAATGGCCATCAGAGCTGTCATCGTATTATCCTTGATGTCCTGAATGTCATCAAAATGTCCTCCTTTCAATATTTCCTTTATCTTCAGGTAAAGAAAGAAGTCATTGGGGGCCAGATTAGGTGAGTAGGGAGGGTGTTCCAATATAGTTATTTGTTTACTGGCTAAAAACTCCCTCGCAGAACAGTGCCATGTGAGCTGGTACATTGTTGTGATGCAAGAGCCATGAATTGTTGGAGAAAAGTTCAAGTCACCTAACTTTTTCACACAGCTTTGTCAGCAATTCCAAATAGTAAACACGGTGAACTGTTTGTCCAGTTGGTACAAATTCATAATGAATAATCACTCTGATATCAGAAAAGGTTAGCAACATCGTTGCAACAAGTTCTCGAATGTAATTGTCAGACCTTCATGTGTTCCTTCCACTACTGAATCCTAAGTATGGGAAGCGAGATTAAGGGTTTCCCTTTCCCTTCTCAGCTACAGTGTGAGGAGTTCAGGAAAAGGCCATTTTGTGCTTGGGAAGAGATGCAGAGGAGAGAGCAGGCCACCTCCCCTTAGACCAAATGGGTGACTTCTTTGGGAGTCACCAGGAAAAAGGATGTGACTATTTGCTGGAGGATGTTACAAGTTTCCATTTCCTCCGATTGTACAATGATAAAACTCTAATTCTCAGTGTTCTTTTTGCTCAAACATTCCTAATTTCATAGAACAAGTTCAGGTACAGTGATGTTGCCTGACCTGAAGAGTTTTAATATTACAGAATCACTTTAGGAATCTATGTATTATTCCAAGAACTCTTTCAGAAGTTTTTTTTTTAAAGATCAAATGTGATCATTATTATGGCCAAAAGAAGGTTGGTTTGCTTGTGTTTTTTTTTTAACAGAGTGCCATATTTGAGAATTCCAATTCCTTTGCCATGATAGCAGGTTCTCAAATAACATCATTTCATTCAAGGATGTTTTGTTATAATGTTGATGAGATGCTGTAGGAAATTAACTCTGGTTTATCCTATGGTGAAATTGGTTTCATTAGATGTCGATTTGCTTAAAGTCACAGAACTTATCTGTGTTGTGAAGTGAGGACTTACTGTATTTATCATGTGTTTTGTTTTTGCTTTAGACTCATAGTCTAGTGGGAGAAAACAGATAGTAATAGAACATAATGCTGGAAGCACACTCAGGTTTTTATTAGGTTGGTGCAAAAGTAATTACGGTTTTTGCAATTATTTTTAACCTTTTAAACCGCAATTACTTTTGCACCAACCTAATATTAGGCATACATAATTAAGCTTTGAGAAGGCTTGCACAGGCAAAGGATCACTTGGACCAAACTCAAGAAATTAACAACAACAACAACAACAACAAAAAAGGAGGTGGAAATAATGGGGAGAAATAGCTCCTAAGAAACAGGCATCAATATATGCAAGGTATTGGAAACACAAAAGCATATGTTACAACAGGTGCTAATTTGCTCACAACTACGATAGACACATAAAAATGTAACTTTTAGGATTTTCTTTAATGAATTTCTTCTTGTTCTGGACACCTCTCCTACCCCCTACCATGTTCTCTGATTAGTAGAAGACTGCAACAGAATTACTCGAGTATTTGTAAAAGCCCCCAGCTCTGAGATAAACGGATCATTTTTGAGAAACCTATTTCCAGGCTTCTTCACCCTTCCCCTTCTCTTTTGCTTCTCCTTTGGTGGCCTCCAGGTGGCGCAGGCAAAGCTCATGTCATCTCATTGCGGAAGGGAAGGGGTGTCTTATTTTTGTGCATGCAGTCTTTCTCCACAGGCTCTTACTGATCTCCACTTGAGATGTCATTTTCTTGATTGGTCTATGGACATCATCCAGCAGCTGAAACTTGTGGGAATTCTTTCTCTATGGACTAGTGTGAGTGAGTATGGCTCCTGGAGAACTCAGCTGTTTCCTCTGTGTTGAGCTCCCTGAAACACGCCTCAGTCTTCATTTTGGCCAATGATTTTGAGGGTCCAACTCAGAGCATTTGCTATGGGATTCACACACCCCACATGTGGCATTCTCTTGGCTGACACACTCAGATACTCTCTGAGACTCCCACAGCATCCCATGACAACCTCTGAGTCTCTCCCATGACATTTGGAGGCCATGGGAAAGCAGGGATGGCCTAGGCCAGGTTCTCTCACACTCTTTACACCATCTGCCACCATTTCTGCTCTGATTCAGGTCTAAGGCCCTGTAAACAGCCTTGAAATTTTCTCATTCTATGGACTTGAGAGGCAGAGAAACTAGCTCTGGAATTGTCCCCAAACTATTCTTGCTGTTTGACACACTTTACCTAAGTGGGTGAAGGAGTCCAAGACAAGACATCTGTCATGCCTGGTGGTATGCGGGGTCTCAGTTCCCGTTCCCCACACAAGAACGCAGGACATGGTGAGGCCAAAAAGTAATACCCATAGAGCCATAGATAGGGGATTCATACCACTATATTCTCACTGACAGCTGGATTGGAGACACAGGAAGTAGGAGCCACACGATCCGCAGCCTGCCGTCCGCTTTTCTGCCAACCAACCTCACTTGCTAACTGCAATCTGCCATGTTAACTGCAATCCCCACTTACTAGCTCAGCCACGGCAGTTATATCAGTGGTTAATGGCTAACCGGTAACAGCTGATGGCCAACTAGTCACAGCTGATGGCCATCTACTACCCGAGCCAGCACCTTTCCACGTGAGGCCGAGAGCCTGGAAACTGCTCTCTGGGATTCTGTCCGCACAACATCCATATCTAATTGATTGTGTTGCGTTTGCTTACTTTCTCTCTCCCTCTCGTTCCCTCTCTCTCTGACTTTCCTTTCAGATAAGTGTTTCCTTTGTATTATTTTTATTATAGTTTTCTCTACATTGTCCCATCTTGGCCTGAAAGGGAGAAAAGGCTGCAGGAAAACATGTTAGATGAAAAGGGAAAATATATGTCGTGCGGGGTGTCAGGCGGGGTCTCTGGTCCCGCTCCCCACATAAGAACGCAGGACATGGTGAGGCCAAAAAGGAACACCCACGGAGCCATAGGTAGGGGAGTCACACCACTATACTCTCACTGGCGGCTGGGTTGGAGACACAGGAACCAGGAGCAACACAATTCTCAACCCTCACTGTGGCGCTTGCAGACTCAGCCCCCATCTTCTTGCTAGCTCCCCCTTTTTCTTTGCTAGCCTAGCCACAGCAGTTATATTAGTGCCCAATGGCTCACTGGTTACAGCTGACGGCCAACTAGCCACAGCTGATGGCCATTTGATCACAGTCAACAGCCATTTACTACCTGAGCCAGCACATTTCTATGTGAGGCCGAGAGCCTGGAAACTGCTTTTTGGGGCTCTGTCCCTACAATATATTAGGAAATATTTCAAAAATATTACATTCATTAAACATATTGGGGGAATTACAAGTAGTTTGGTGTAGTGGCCAAATGGTTTCTGAAAGCACAGACACCTGAATTGGGAAATAATGTGCTTGGGCAATTTCAGCTGATTCTACAGTCAGGAAAACAGCTTTACGGTGACACATTTTCTTGATCTAAGGAGGTAGTTTAGTGGTTCAGAACAAGAGCTCTGAAGTCTTATTGTCTGGTCTCAAATTCTATATCCAACATCTACTTACTGCGTGCCCTTGGGAAATTTACATCACCTCTTTTTATGCTTTAGTTTTCTCATCTATAAACGAACAAAAGTACCAGTATCTACATTGGATGGTGGTTGTGATAATTCATTGATTGTGTATAAAAAATTAGAAGGGCAGCTGGCATGCCGAGAATACTCAAAAAGCATTAGATTTATTAAAATGGATATACTGAAAATAAAGCTTGTTATTGTCTAATCTTGTGAGAAAATCCATCATGACCCATGGTGAATAAGCAGTGTAATGAATCCTTGACCTCTCAAGTTATCCCTTGAAATTTTAGCCATTTTTCTTTTAGCAGAATAAGAACAAATAAGCACTATGCTGAGTTGCATCAATATTTAATCATGCAACCTGGAATGACAAGACTTAGTCAAATCAGTGTTAGATTTTATATAATCAGCATACATGTTTATTTCCCTAGAAGGCAGCAGTCACACAACGCTTTCATTATCTCATTCTTCCATTTGAAAAATAAATTTTTCCCTCTGATGTGTGTTCACATCTTCCATTAGAGTTCATGGAAGCCTTGGGGTCAAGCCAGAAGACAAAATTTGGCCCCAAGGGACATTAGGCAAGCTGCCATAACCATTTTTTCACCCTTAATCATATAGGACAACTGGAACAAGTATTATTATTGAATAGTTTGTTCCCTAGATGCTGTTTCCTGGCAAGACA